>NC_137941.1:34730295-35330295 GCF_963969265.1 Rhamphochromis sp. 'chilingali'
TTATTATTATTATTACGCGATTACCAGTTTGTGGTTTTCTTTTTTACAGACACAAAGAGTGAGAGAGATCATGTTCTACATTACTTTAAAAGAAGAAGAAGGGATTTTCAGAGCTGTACATATTTGAAGCAGACATCATAGAAACATGGGTCAACCCTGTTTTTGGCATTGAGTGTTAAATTGTGAGAGTTTGAAAAAAACTTGCAAGTTCCTACATTTACACTGTAGAGCAAAGAAAAGTTAGACGATGCGTGTACTATTGAGAATAACTATATACATAAAAACCACGTAAACAGACATGAAAAAGGATGTGTCTGTAAAACTGTCTGTAACCTCTGAGAGCTGTAAGATAGACCGTTTCTGCTATCAAAACAGTTTGTGTTGTTTAATCCTGAACCATTCTTGGTCAGGACACTTACATCATCAGAGAAAGCTCATGTTACTCCACACACAGTTAGGAAATCACAATGTTTGACCATAAAATCCCAGAATCATTCTGGGACAATCATTTCTGCAGCAGCAGAAAAATCTTTTTCCATGCCACTGTGCTTTGAAAACAGAAAATGTTGAAACTTTTTTAAAATGTAAAACATAAAAACAACAAAGACTTAAAATGTTGAAGATGTACTGATGAAATCTGTGAATGTTTAGATTCATTGGTGTTTCTACAGAGCAAACACAGAAGTTGGGTTTTAGAAATACAAGATGGGAACACGAGGCCGGAGAAGTAAATGCATCACAGAAGCTCCCTGCATGTGTTCAAATAAAGTACAAGTGATTTTGCAATAAATAAAAAAGAAGCTCCATGAGACTGTTCACATCATCTAAGAAAGACTCGAACAGAACCTCGAATGTTAAAGTTCACTTCCTGTCTGTGTGGTCATTGTATTTTTATCACCTGAGCTAATGTGAATGCTGTAAAAGCACCCTGGCTTAAAAAGAAGCACACATTTGGAGAAATTGTGCTGTAACTTCAAGTTTTCCATCTTTTCTTTGATAAAAGAAAAACAAGTCATAAACTCCTTGGTATGTTGATATCATGTCAGTAATTCACACAGACATGGTGTCATAAAGGCGAGCTTAACAGATAAGGTACGGTCCTCCATACAGCCTGTACTTCAACATAACCCTGACTGCCGTTTGGAAATTTAAATGACATTACAATTATTGTACATTACTCTAAAATCAGTGCTGTGAGAGTGACTTTAAGATCACATCCAGCTTTAAAACTGAATCTAACATCAGCATTCTTGGAAATAGCTCGAAGATATTAAGAGAATATGGCAAATGCAATCACAGGATGGCAAAAAAAAGGACTTTAAAATGAGATCTTCTTGTTTCATTGGAACAGAAAAGTACCACAACAAAGAATATGTGCAGCTATGTAAGAACAAGCATCTGCTTTGGAGTTTTTCATGTTTTGCATGCAGACTCAGGGCTGCTGGTCTCCTCTTGGCATTTTCTTATTTAAACGTTAGAACCTCAACACTGCATTGCCTTTTGCCATCAAACATTTCTTTCAGCCATCTGAAACACTGGGTTGTGGGGCAGCTGGTAAGGACTTGTGTGTTTCTGGAGAGTCTGCAAAGCTGTTTTGGTTGAAAAAAACTCTGCACGCTTCACTCGTCAGAAGGCCGTAAATTCGGCTCATTGGTCAGATCAAAACCATCTCCAACTCTCTTAGTGGCCGAAGCGAGAGCCCGCCTCTCTGAAAGGACTTTTCAGGTAGGCCTGGTGGGCGTGTCCTGTCTAGAGGATGGCCACACCTGAAGTAGATGATCACATACACCTGCAGCTAATGAAGCGTCGTTGGGGAGCTTCTTAAGACTGTGGCTGAGTGCTCCTCGGTGTGGGATTGTTGTGTGAGACTCCATGTTAGTGGTGATAAATGTTAAGTCCGGTGAGTGCATGCCTGCGGTAGTCGAGTGTCCTGACTCTTTGTTATTTTCTCCAGCAAGGAGCAGGGAAGACAAGAGCAGCGAGCACAGGGTGCGAGGGCACACAGGAGAGGAAGAGCACGGACTTGTGGGTGAAGAGACGACACGGAAGTCAAGGGGAAAACACGGGGATTTATTCTGTGAACTATTACACCACTGTAAATAAACACACTGCCTTCATCATTAAGTCCTGCATCTTGGGTCCTCATTCCTCTCATCCCCACGGTCTGCCACACAGACCGTGACAACCTGAAGTGGTTTGGACATGTGCAGAAGAGGGATAGTGGATACATTAGGCAAAGTTGGAGCTGCCAGGCATTAGGAGAAGAACCCTTGGATACAACAAGGACTTAACAGACATAAGCATAATAGTGTTTTTATGCCCGCTCAACAAACAGGCCTTTGTTGTCAGTATTAAGAAGAACCAGATGTTTGTAGAGAATGTAAAATATCTACATCTGATTGACTCACCCATACACACAATGTGCTGCAGTGATGACCCAGTATGGTGATATGATGGAGCCTCCACACAGGTGTTCATTCCTAAAATGGAGGCTAACTTGCCAGGGGAACTGGCCTTGTTTCGTGATGTTACCTCCAACAATACGTGTCCTGTACTGAGGCCTGAGACCGCAATCTGAGGGCACAGAGAAACAAAGTGTCAAGCAGTTATAGTGTCACCACCAGAAGGTTAGTACTGTCCTATAGTGACAGTGTGTCGGCTGGGAACGAAATTTCTTTTAGAGCTTTTGTTTTTTCCTTTTTTCCTTTCTGTTTTTTTTCTGTTCAAGTTGTGTGTGATTGGCCGACTACAGGACATCAAATAGTCATTGCTATGCACTGAGCAGGAAGGGGAAGGGCGGGGGGAGGGGTTACAGACTCAGCACACACAAAATAAAAAGGGGGGGGGGGGGGGCTGAGACAGAGAAAGAGTATAGCACTACAAAGATAACAAGCTGGAAAGGTGAGGAAATAAGTGATACACTTCAGTTGTTAAAATTGTTACATGGATGCTTTTTTTGAGTTTTACATATTTTAATTTATGTTATGTTGTTTGATCTTCTGTGTTGTTTCACTGTAAATAGTTCAAAGTTTATGCATATTGTACATACAATCAGTGAATGGATCTTTTCGTCCACCTGATTATAAACTGGTTTGATATTTATTTTTGTACTTGAAAATTAATTTTTTTGCAGCATTGTCGTATGTTGAGGTTAATAAGCCAAATAAATAATAAACATTTGATATAATGTCTCCTGGGCTTATCCATTTCAGGGTCACGGGGATCCTGGAGCCCATCTCAGCTGCCATATGGCAGGAGGAGGGGCTTACCCTGCCCAGGCAGTTGCAGGGCTGACACAGAGAGACAGACAGCCAATCACACTTACATAACCCAGGACTTTCTTCTGTGCTGACCACTGCATCTTGAAATAATGCGTGTTTTGTAAATTAGTAATTTTACAGAGTAACGACAAACTAATGCAACAAGTAGCGTAAAGAATTTGTTTTTCCAGTGAAGAATTAAGGAATGTAATGGATTACTTTTAAGAAAATGTTACTTTTAGTAAATGTAATTAGTAGCAATGAAAGTGATGAGTAATGTGTAATACCTTACATTTGTGGGGTAACGACTTCAATACTGCTGACCAAAAAAAAGCCACTACTACTGCTACTTTGATGAAACCTTGCTCTGTACTAAACAATCTTGAAGGAGAAGGTCTCGCCTTCAGTTTAGGCCCTGAATCTTAAGCCCTTAGGCCTTGATTATGCAGCAGGTATGATCTGAAACATGCAGCAACTCCACTGCTTAAAGCCTAAAAGAAGGGGAAAAGAAGCAGATTTTGGAATGCCTGGCCTGCTGAAAAAACAAATTTCTACCATTTATACCGATTTAAGCATCACATTTAAGCATTTAAACAATGCTTAAATCGCAGCAAAACAGTTAAATTTGGTTTATTAAACATTAGGTCTCTCTCTTCTAGGTCCCTATCAATAAATGATTGGGCAGATATAGAGAGATAAAAGTCAGAAGGATAAACCAGATGTTCTCCATTAAACCATCCAAGATGTTCTTTCAGTGCCAGAGGAACAGTCTGAGAACATCATCACCAGGGCAGGAGGTGCAGCACTACTGGAAGAGCATATGGGAGAAGGATTGCATAACAATAATGCTCAGTGGTTGGTGGATCTAAGAGCAGACCATGGTAATCTCCACCCTGAACATGCTTCAGTCACAGTCACAATGGGAGACATCCAAGAAACAGCATGAAGAGTTGGACAGGACCAGGGCCTGCTCTCCAACTTGCTCAATAAGTTAACTGCACTCAATGAGTGTCTGGCAGCACAAACTAACCAGCTGCTAATGCATTTGATGCACCCAGAATGACCAGCTGCAGGCCAGATAGTCCTGATCCTCAAGAATCTCCAAAAGGGACTGGTCCCATCCAACTACTGGCCAAAAATCTGCCTCAGCACAACACGGATGCTCCTGGCATCATAGCGGCTAACATGAATAGGCACATGGTTCATATTCTAATATCTAGAACTGTACAAGATTAACAGGACCCTAAGAGCCGTCATCAAGAATAAAATGAAGATGGGCGGAAAAACACAAGAGGTTAACTGTTCGGTGTAGGCCTAAACCCCCCCAGCCAGATCATCAGCAAGTCTGGCTACAGATACCGAATTCCGAATGGAGCAAACACCCTCTACATGGATGACATCAATCTTTTCGCCAGGAGTGAACGAGACATCAGTTCACTGATCCACACCACTAAGATCTAACAGAAGTGACATTGAAACTTCATCCGGTCCGGAGAAGTGTAGTCAGATGGTAACAAAGAGTGGGAGAAGACAACATTACAGACATCAAGGACCTCAGAATCCCAAAGGCAAATATGAACCATGAAGAGGCTGCTAGAAAAGCTGTAACCACCAAATACCTGCAGAGTAAGGTAAGTCCTGAGGACTCAGATGAATGGGAAGAAAAAGATCCGGCCAACACCTGTGCCCTGCTGTTTGTCAGATACCCTGCTGATACAATAATTGGTCAAAGGAGAAGACAGAAGACACTTACATCAGGTCAAGAAAGCTCCTTACCATGCCACGAGGGTTTCACCCCAAGTCCAGCAGAAGCAGAAGAAAGGAGGCCAAGGACTAGTGTGTGTCTAAACCACTCTCCATCAGCAGAAACCCAAGAAAGAAGAGGGGCGAGAAGAGAAACCATTATAGAAGGACGTGCCCTTGTACAACATGTACTGGCAGATAGAAGAAGTAACTAATATTGAGAAATCCTAACAATGGCTGGACAAAGCTGGACTGAAAGACAGGACAGAGGCAATAATCATGGCAGCACAGGAACAAGCTCTAAGCACAAGATTGAAAGGAGCTGGAGTTTACCACACCAGGCAGGGCATACATGGAGCGCCATAACCTAGTGGCTAGAATAGTACACAGTGACATCTGTGTCAAGTATGGCTAGGAAGCCCCTTGGAAGTGAAAATGGGATATGCCCCCCAGGGTGGTTGAGAATGACCAAGCTGAGATCCCGGGGGACTTCCAGATACAGACAGCCAATCTGGCATTGACACTGCATGAAGAGTAGGCTAAGTATCAGGTTATGCTTTATAAGCAGGCAGTATATGAGAAGGGATTTGTACTCTTCTGGATTTGTTTGTACCCTGGAAGCAGCAATGTTTGGGTTTTAGCATGACATGTAGAGGAGGTCAATTGATCCTCTGACTCGTGTGTTGTAAAAATATGGCTAAATAGATTCCTTTATTAAGGCTTTTATCTCATTAATAGTGATGATCAATAGTAGATCATTATGAGACTGAGATTTGACAAGAGGTTTATGGACACGTTTAAAGTATCCAAGCAAATTTAAGTGAAATGGCTGTTTTGATTCATGTACAAGGGAACTTGGTTCAGCTGTTCCTAGTTCTTCTCTGCCAGGTGTCAGAACGAGTTGCAGTAAAATGAGTTGCTTAAATTACTGCTAGAACATGATGCAAGGAAACAAAATGCAGAAAATGAGAAGCAGTTAGCAATGGAGAGAATGTGTTTTGAAAGCTGCGGAGAGATATAGGCTATATTTGATTAAAAGTGGAAAACTGAAATCTTGTTGAGCTGCGGTATTCTTTATTTTACCATTGGACTGAAAAGTATTATATTTTGTGCAACCTGACACTGTTGTCAAAATTTAATGAAAATGATTCAGAAAACTTTTTTCTCCTTGCTCGAACATGTTTCACATCAATGACAGTAGTTCGATACTGCTGACACTAATGCTACAGTTTGCACTGGAAGTTTACTAGAAAGACAAAGTTCAAGGTTCTTTATTCTAAGTTATTATATTGTAAAAGCAGCTTTCTCTACGCTTACAGGGAACGATTTGGGACTTGGAAAAAAAGGAGGACAAACAATCTTGAGTTTATCTGTTCACATCAAACCCTGTAGGCTGGGTTAGGCTTACGGGGTTATAGTCTTGGATCAGTTTAAAATTTGGATTCTTGAGGCTATAGTTGCACATCAACAATTAAAAAGCAAACACTGCTACTGAAGCTGCTGCTCTAGCAGAAGATTATATGGTGGCTCATGAGTGTGTTTTGGGGGATTCTCATAACCCTGGTACTACACTTGAAGCTAGTGCTGATTCTGTTAGTGTTTCTGACCAGTCAGGTGGATCAGAGGTCAACTTGTACAACCTGGACAAAGTCTGTAACTTTTGTCATAAAAAGGGCCACTGGAAGGCTGCTTGCTATGCTCTTAAAGCTAAATCTAGACAAAATAGTTTTTGTCTAGAGTAGTTTGTTTAGACTAGTTTTCAAAGGAGAGTGACACAGGTTCCTCTCTCCTAATTGTAGGGGATATATATATTTGCTCTATATAATATATATTTTATAGCTTTATTTCAAAAAAAGCAATGAAGGATTAAAATCGATTAAATTTAAGTTTTCACCTCACGCCTTTCTACATACAATAAACTCAAAATTCTTGCAAATTTATTGAAAATAAAAAACATAAAATGCACAGGATTGTATTGAGGGATAGATCAGGGAGAGGGTAAAGAAAATGTTCCACAACAAAGAGCACAGCAGCCACCATCATTCATAAATGAAAGAAAGACCATGACTCTTCCTACAGCTGGCCAACCAGCCAATCTGATCAATAAGGGTAGAAGACCATTAGTCATAGAGGTGACCAAGAGCGTTGCTCTGTAGAGAAGGACTGCAGCTCTTCACCACTACTCAACTACTCTTTCAAGGATGTTTGATATAAAGGAAGGTTGGAGATTGGCCTATAATTAGCTAAGACTGCTGGGTCTAGAGAATCTTTTTGAGTAAAGGTTTAACTACAGCCAGCTTGAAGGCCTGTGGTACATAGCCGATCATTAGAGATCGAAGCATTAATTAATGGCAGGACTTCTTTGAGCAGTTTTGTAGGAATGGGGTCTAAAAGACACGTTGATGGTTTGGAGGAAGTAATTATTGAAGTTAACTCAGAAAGATCAATTAGAGAAAAAGAGTCTAACTTAACATCAATGGTACTAAGAGTAGCTGTAGATAATATTACATCTGTGGGATGATTACTGGTCATTTTTTCTCTAATGATTAAAATTTTATTTGTGAAGAAGTTCATGAAGTCATTACTAGTTAACGTTAAAGGGATGGTTGGCTCAACAGAGCTCTGACTGTTTGTCAGCCTGGCTACAGAGCTGAAGAGAAACCTGGGGTTGTTCTTATTTTCTTCAATCAGTGATGAATAGTAAGATGTTCTGGCTTTGCGGAGGGCTTTCTTATAAAGCAGCAAACTTTTTCTCCAGGCTAAATGATGATCCTCTAAATTTGTGACACGCCATTTCCTCTCCAGATTACGAGTCATCTGCTTTAGGCTACGTGTTTGAGAATTATACCATGGAGTCAGGTACTTCTGATTAGAGACCTTTGAGCTACAGTATCCAGAGTCGTACGTTGTTAAAACAAGATCTAGAGTGTGATTAAAGTGGTGGGTGGGTTCTTTTACATTTTGAGAGAAGCCAATTGAGTCTAATAACAGATTAAATGCCACGTTGAGGCTGTCATTTTTAGCATCTACATGGATGTTAAAATCACCCACAATAATTATTTTATCTGAGCTCAGAACTAAATTAGATATAAAGTCTGAGAAATTAGACAGAAGCTCTGTGTAAGGCCCAGGTGGACGATAGATGATAACAAGTAAGACTGGTTTCTGAGTTTCACAGCTGGGTTGGACAATGTTAAGCATCAGGCTTTCAAATGAATTAAAGTCTGTCTTGGTCTGTGGTTGATTAATAGAGGAAAATAGGTGTGGCAAGCTTGTAGCATCATACTTGAAAAGATGTAAAACTGTAAATCCTGTCCAAGGTGCTTCAACAAAGCATTGAGCAAACACTGTGAATACTTAAATACGCATGTTATATTTTTTCCCTTTTTTTGTCATGATGGGGTATTGTTTGCAGAATTTGGAAGTGAAAAGCTAATTTAATCCATTTTGAAATAAGGCTGTAATATGACAAAACACAGAACAAGCAAAGTGTGTGGAAAACTTTCTTATATAATAAAAACATCAATAAAACAAATGCTGCATGCTTTCTCACCTAGACATTTTAGAGTTGTCACCAGCCCTGAGCTGCACTGTGTCTTACTGTGGTGAAATAGAAACCATAGGTCAAATGACACGGAAGCTCAGCCGAACTGAACACGTACAACAAGTTAAAACACTCTTATACCTTAAAACGAAAGCTTCAAAATACTTTGATGGTGTACTGGACTAAAAGATCTTTTATTAATCTCGTTCCCTCTAAGCTTTAATATGACCTCTTCTACTTCTTCTCTTTAAATGCTCAGCCACTGGACAGCTGTAGATCACGAGGTAATTGGTGGGTTGTAATTTGATGTCTGGCTCCTCTGGTCTGTATAGTAAAGTGTTCTTGATACTAAAGCCAGTGAAGTGTATGTTTGCACACTGTTTTACCCAAAGTATTTGCTTTGGTTGGGTGAGTGAATACTTTGGCAGAATTGATTTCAATAGTGTTCTGTAGCAGTCTGTGGTCATCAGAAGTCTTTGATGTTTTCATGCAGGGTACGTCTATAGAGTTCAGATGTGGCTGATATAGTAACAGTTTGTCTCTTTTGAATTTGTAATGTTTTCATAGTTTCGTGAAAGTATTTATAGCGCTCATTGCTGTGTAACAGACCGTTTTTGGAGAGTATTTTGTTTGACTGGTTAATATTGAGGCGCAATTTCTTCTTTTTTTTTTTTAAATTCTGATTGGCTAATTGGATGACAACAGCAGTGTTATCACTTTGGGGCAAATACACACTTTCCATTTACTCAAACAGGACAAAAGGTGTGTACACCTGATAGATGGGGCGTTCTGAAGCTTGATTATCTGTGACTTGTTCCAGTGAAAAGACATCAGGTCAGTCTGAAGGTCCTTCTCAATGTAGGTCAGAGAGATGAAGAAAGACTCTAAATAACTGAAAAACAAAAGGGTCAGGGTTATGTTCATATATCTTCATATATCTATCCTTCATAGTCTGACATCCTGTGAGACGTTCATGTCTTGGATCTGTTACGGCTCACACAGATACATTTCAGGGTTTGACAGTCCTGTTTGTCTTTTCCTCTGAAGGTGATGCACGTTGCAAAATTGTCTCTGTTAAACCAACGGTTACTGTTGTTTCAAAACCATAATTACTCTGTGACCTAAACCATCTATTTCTTACTGTAGTTGGAATGATAAAAGCCCTGTAAACACAGTTGTTTTCAGCTCCAACTAAACTCTAACTGTACTCTCTTATGTGCAGTAAGAGTTTAGTTTCATGACACTTAATGTCTTTTAAACGTGCTATACAATTAAAGCTGACTTGACTCTTACTTTCATTTTTAAATACATTTTTGGTTCAGCAGTCTTTATAATTTATCTTCTGCTGCCAGCATAAACCAAACTAGCCAAATTCATTTTGCAGCATAATAACAAGCCCGAACATCGAACCACAGTCACAGAGAATCACTGATGTGAACAGAGCAGGGACACAAGGAGGGAGGGTTCAAGGTAACAGCCATTTAACCAAGTAAGCAATCCTTTCCTTCAAGCATTATTTTGAAGTGATGTCAGTTGCAGATGACGTTGGACACAAACTGAATAAGTTTTCTTCATATTTTTGGACATATAGTATCTCTAGTACTATATTATCAGTATCTCAGATGTTACAGTATTCATGGATGTTCCATCTTCCACAAGTTAATAAATAAAATACATCCCAGACAGTTTCCCAGTCTATTGCAGTAACTGTACTGTAATTTAATTGGAGATAGTTTACTCTGGTCAAATGGACCACTGGTCCACCACCTTTGGAGCAGTGGTCCACTTTTTAAAAGTCCATCCAAAACAAGAAAATGTGCTAAACAAAAAAAGGACACGAATAAGAAATGTATCATCTCAGCCTGACAACTAGACACTGCAGAAATGAATGAAACATTGGTGCAACCTGGAGTATCCAAGCTGCTTGCAGGCAGCTCTGCCCAGCCTGTTGTTCCAATCTTCTGAGCAGACTGTCCTCCATTTTCCCTGGATCTGAACCTGCAGGACTGAACTTCTGCCACTCAGACGCACTGAGAGACAGACACATGCGACACAGACAGGAAATTACAAGAAGGGAGACGGTACACTATCCTGTTTTCTAAAACATAGAACTGCTGTTCTGGCATCTTCAGTTAATGCCAACTGAGCACATCTGAGCTCAGGAGCTAAGCAGAGCCAGGCCTGGTTGTATGGGAGTCCACCTGAGATCCCCCAGATCCTGTGTGTTTGTCCTGCAGGCTGGCATTGCTGTGAGCTGACCACACGGAGAAACTCATACAGTAATATGAAAACAGTGTCATCCCACAGCCTGTTTACACCCTCAACACATCCTTTTTTCTTCTCATGCTTGTGGTGCTGTAGATGTCACTAAAGTTGTGGCCACTTCATTTCAAACTGTTAAAAAATCCCAGCAGAAGCACAAATATTTCTGCACAGTTTGCACAAAATGTGTCTGCTAGCTAAACGTACAGTTGCTGTATTTCCACATGTGGAAATATTAAAAAACTAGTATGGCTGTGTGTGTGTGTGTGTGTGTGTGTGTGTGTGTGTGTGTGTGTGTGTGTGTGTGTGTGTGTGTGTGTTTTACCACAGCCAAGCTCGTCTTCCCCATTTTTGCAGTGAAGTTTTCCGTCACACAGGTAAATGCTGTTGATGCACTGAGACGAGGAGCCACACTGAAACCTCCCCGAACAGCTCAGGCCCACTGTAGGCACAGATGAAACTGTCGATAAGGAAGGTTCTAGAAGTACTGAATGATCTTGTTCAGTGTTCGGTAATACTGCAGACATAAAGAGAAAAGATGGGCAACCTGCATTGTTTCCTGTGGGCACCAGGCAGGAACACCTCTGCTGGTCTGTAATAAGTTGCTTGTGTGGAGTAAATGTTATTTTTGTTTCAGTATTTTTTGTATTTATTGATTATTTACTGAACATTTTATTAATTTGTGTGATTCTGTCTGAGTTGCCATGTTAAGTTTTGTGAATTAGAGCTTTGATAAATAAAAATAATGCTCCACTAAATTCTGCCTCTGTCATTCTTGGTCATTCTTCACACAGTCCTATTAAGGTTGTGACCACCAACCACGTGACATATCGAACGTGCAACAATCCTGACACTTCAGTGGCTCCATTTTTGCAAAATGTAGAGAGTTACCACAGCACTGAGCTCCTTACATCCAAGGCCAACGCTGAGCAGGACAGCCACCCCGAGGATGCAGCAAACAGCGAATATCAGAACGGCAAAGCGATGGGCTAAGATTCTGCTCTTCCAGCTTTTATCCATGTCATCTTCTGTGGACAGACGGGGTTAGTGAAAATTCGCTGTGCCAACAATATACAATATGAGCACCTGAGTTTCAAAAGTTTTTCATCTCCAACACTAAATGGCTCTTAAGTTTAGGCTTTATTACACTGACTGTGTGCTTTATTTAGTCATCGCATTTTACATCCGAGGAAACACACTGTGTCCCTTTGCAAACACTGATCTAGCAGCAAGATTATTTTGACATTTTTCAAGACGATTGTCAAAATAATTTTCTTCAATATTACTCAGACCTTTTTGGTAGAAAGCAAATTGTAAAAGTCATTTTAAAAAGGGAGACGTAAAGACGTTCATGTAAGAAAGAGCTGAATCTGTAAAAGATCTTTTGCATTGTATTTAGTTGGATTTTGTGCTGATCTCCTTTTAGTTTTAGCCTTGAACAGTAATATTTCCATTATGTCATGCAAGTACATATTCACCCCTGGAGTATCACAGCATCTCACCATGCATAAATGGCTGCACTTTGGTAATGGGCATGGCTGGACTGGGTGGAGGTTGGGGATCTGCGGGTTTAGTGCAATAGTTCCCTGACTGTGGCTCAATGACAAAGCTGCCCAGGGGGCTGATGTTCAGACTGGTGGGGGTCTCGACAGTAGGGAGGTCTTCTTCTGTCACCGAGACCACATCTATCGTGGAGGAGCCTGGTTGCTCCGGTGCGTCTTTCTTTGGTTCCTACGTGTAAGATTGAAAAACAAAAAGGGCAAATCAGATACAATACAACTATAACAATGTTCAGTTTATTTGATAAACTATGTGACATTTACAGCCAACACAAGACTTGCTAGAAAAATGTTTGTGTTATGTGTGACTGTCAAACTAAAACGTCTAAATACCCAAATTTGCTGTAAACCAGAACTAGCTTGGGCTAGCAGCAACATCTGGGCCTGATGATTAAATAGTTGAATTGTTTTCCTAATTGAACTATAAGTCATGGACATGACTGCTCGGGCCCACAGGTCAGCTGACACTGGCCACTATAACTGTTTTAAACACTGGATTAACAAGTATGCAAGTGTGTGTGTTAAAACTATATAAGTAATGAATGCTGCTTGTTAATCAAACTGGCTAAACAAGGCAGATAACAAAACGCTCCACCCTCTCATCAAAATATGATAAATTGTAGCACAAACAAACAAACAAACAAACAAAACGGTCCCTGCCAAATTGCTAATGTTGAGAACTTAAAATGCAAATTCCAGTGGTTATGTCCACCTGTCAACAATTTACATGAACTTGAAACGAGTCGTCACTCATCCAGGTGACTTCTTCAGTCTCAGCTGACTGACCCCAATCTTATAAACAGTACATTTGCACAATGACTGCACCACTGCACCATTAGCACCACTAACGAACAATGAGCTGGGAGGTCAGTTCCTTGATCATTAAGATGCAAATTTTATGACCATTGATGAACAACAACAAACATCCTTTTCAAAAGGTGTTTGAATGAACTGAGAAAGCTCATCTAGCTCAGCAAGAAAAGTCTAAGACCAGGCAACGAAGGACGTTTGACTTATTTGCTGCGTGCTGTTCGTTTGGCTTACTTATTGTAATATGGCGCTCACATCACTTAGTAATGACAACAACGTCCAGCAGACATGGGTAGGTGCACGATTCTGCCAAACTAGAAAGACTATCATGAGAAAACTTTGTGAGACGTGAGAGATGGAGGCAGATGAAACCATGGTCTTGTACGATGTTACATCTCTCTTCACTTGCATCCCAGTCACTGAAGCGTTGGGGGTAGGTTGTAAGAGATTACAGGATGACCCCAACCTCAGCAACAGCACCACTCTCAGCATCAACCAAGTGCGTTTGCTTTTGGAACGGTGTCTTCTCTGTGAATGGTTCTCATGGACATTGATCATTGGTTGCTGATCAATGTCCATGAGAATTTGCATACTAATTATCAAGGAACTGAACTTACTGCCCATTGTTCCTTCAGTGGGCTGGTTCAGTCATTATGCAAATGTACTGTTTATAAGATTGGAAACCTGCAGTCAGCTGAGACTGAAGACGTCACCTGAACGCTACGTCCAGATGAACTGAATCAACCTTTTGTGATTTCCTTACCTGGATGACTGAGTGTGCATCAAGACAATTTACTTGAACAGACCTCTGATTAACAGATGAAATTCTATTGGCTGGGATTAGATGAGCCATCATGCCGGGGGACAAGTGTGATGTAGGGAGCAGGTTGTGGTGAATGTATTAATCTGTCAAACGCTCTTTATCCCGAGTTGATTGGGGTTTGATTATAACCAAAACAATTCTTTTTTCGGATTAAATTTATTTACATTTTTGCCCTTATTATCCTCACTTTTCACTTTCAGATTGGCACAAAAATCCCTTAAGAGAAGGAAAAGATTGACAGTCTGGTCGTAAAATTTGGAGCTTTACAAGATTAACAACAAGTTTTACGAGAATCTCTGGCAAATAGCCCTGAAATGAAATATCTCTCTTGTTACTTTCAGATAAAAGCCTGACTAACAAAGCGGTGTCTGGTCACCTTCCTGATAAAGACACGTGTTACTCAGCTTTTGGCAGCAATCAAAGCTTGGTTTATAGCATATAGCATATACTTAGGGCTGGATCCTAAAACCTTCCTTTGTTACGCTGCAATATGCAGGGGACACGCAACCTCCGGGTGGCTTCCCCTGATGTACTCAATCACCTTTTTTACTGTCTATGAGCTCACACAACGCTTTTCATTTAATCATTAGTAATTACTAACTTCTGTCTCTCTTATTAATTTCTGTCCCGTGTCTCTCCACTCACCTCCAACTAGTGGTGGCAGACGGCTGCCCCTCCCTGAGCCTGGCTCTGCGGGAGGTTTTTCCTTCCCACTGTCACCAGGTGCTTGCTCATAGGGGTTGTTTAATTGTTGGGGTTTTCTCTGTACTATTCTAGGCTCTTTACCTTACAATATAAAACGCCTCGATGTGACTGCTATTGTGATTTGGAGCTATATCAATAAAATGGAATTGTTTTTAACAGAATTGTCTGAAAATGACAGATGTCTTTATTTTTCTTGCTTTGCAAAAACACGTCTCGTTGTTGTTGCCTTGTGAATGCAGATTAATGAGATTTTGAATATATGAATTTAAATTTTTATTTATATCACTAAACATGTTTATAATTCAGCGTTCAGATCGATAACAAACTGTCAGGAAATTATTTTAGTGAAAATATGTTCAAATGGCTTAAAATAATGTAAAGTTTATTTATATAGCCCTGGTTATGAACACAATTCACAAAGTGCTTTTAAATACAGAATAAGAAACAGCGATTAAAATGGTGTAAATAGTTAAAACTAAATAAAGGAAAGCCTGAACAGCCGTGTCTTCCAAGTGAACTGTATATGATTATAGTTTGTTATTTACATTTACAACCTTTAGATTAAAACACAGTAGCTTTGTTAGTCACTCTGAAGCAGTAACTCATGTCTAAGGCATGGATGTTACATAACCCCTGGTGGCCTTCAACGAAGAAGAAAATACAACGTTTCTCATGCACTCGATTTTGTCCACTTACTGTTGAGGTGGATGATGTGTTATCAGCACTAGCAGCAGGACCTGTGGGAATAAAGAGACAGCGCTACAGAGAGGTAACTGGAGATGTTACTGACAGAGTAGATATAAATTCCTAAATAGATTCCTAAATTCGAAATTATGTCCAACGTACTGATCTTCTCACAGTCTTCAGTCATCATGCCATCGTCCACACTCAGCTACACTTTGACTAAGACCATAAGACCTCAAACTCCCTAATATCTCTTCATTATGATCACTGTCTTTTTCCTTTTTCGTCTTTGTCCTAATGGCTGCCCTCCCGCTGTGCCTCCGCTCTGATACAAACTGACACCTGAGCAGGTAAATGTTCCCACACAGCATGAAGATCAGGTGACGCTGTATCTCCTGCTCTGTGGGTTGGGTTACAGAGTGTATTCGAAGCATAGAGACAAGTTTGGGAGGAAGAAGGCTGTTGATCACCTGAACATTGATTCCTGCAAACAGACCTCTCTGAATAAGCAGGAAACAGCTGGAGAGTAAGTAAAGCACATACACCTCTTTGTGAACTGTGAATTCAATGAAACAGTATTTACATATTGCCAAATCACAACAACAGCTGCCTTAAAGTGTGTTATATTGTAAACACTCAAAGGGTTTACACGACATGCACTCCCCAAACATACTCTATACTCCAAGGTCCAGGTATCACCGCCCCCAGGGGGGCAATCAGGCCCCAGACCCAGGAGATGTTACCCTTTTCCCTGGGTAAATTCAATTCAATTTTATTTATACAGCGCTAAATCACAACAACAGTCACCTCAAGGCTCTTTGTATTGTAAGGTAGACCCTACAATAATACATACAGAGAAAAACCCAACAATCATATGACCCCCTATGAGCAGCACTTTGGCAACAGTGGGAAGGAAAAACTCCCTTTTAACAGGAAGAAACCTCCAGCAGAACCAGGCTCAGGGAGGGGCGGGGCCATCTGCTGTGATTGGTTGGGGTGAGAGAAGGAAGACAGGATAAAGACATGCTGTGGAAGAGAGACAGAGGTTAATAACAGATATGATTCAATGCAGAGAGGTCTGTTAACACATAGTGAGTGAGAAAGGTGACTGGAAAGGAAAAACTCAATGCATCATGGGAATCCCCGGCAGCCTACGTCTATTGCAGCATAACTAAGGGAGGATTCAGGGTCACCTGGTCCAGCCCTAACTATATGCTTTAGCAAAAAGGAAAGTTTGAAGCCTAATCTTGAAAGTAGAGATAGTGTCTGTCTCCTGAATCCAAACTGGAAGCTGGTTCCACAGAAGAGGGGCCTGAAAACTGAAGGCTCTGCCTCCCATTCTACTTTTAAATACTCTAGGAACAACAAGTAGGCCTGCAGAGTGAGAGCGAAGTGCTCTAACAGGGTGATATGGTACTACAAGGTCATTAAGATAAGATGGGGCCTGATTATTTAAGACCTTGTATGTGAGGAGCAGGATTTTGAATTCTGGATTTAGAGAAATCTGCTCTCTCTTTCTAGTCCCTGTCAGGACTCTTGCTGCAGCATTTTGGATTAACTGAAGGCTTTTCAGGGAGTTTTTAGGACTTCCTGATAATAATGAATTACAGTCGTCCAGCCTGGAAGTAATAAATGCATGAACTAGTTTCTCAGCGTCACTCTGAGACAGGATATTTCTAACTTTAGAGATGTTGCACAAATGGAAGAACGCAGTCTTACATATTTGTTTAATATGTGCATTGAAGGACATGTCCTGGTCAAAAATGACTCCAAGGTTCCTCACAGTGTTACTGGAGGCCAAGGTAATGCCATCCAGAGTAAGAATCTGGTTAGATACCATATTTCTAAGCTTTTCAGGGCTGAGTACAATAACCTCAGTTTGATCTGAATTAAGAAGCAGAAAGTTAGCGGCCATCCAGGTCTTTATGTCTTTAAGACATTCCTGCAGTTTAACTCATTGGTGTGTGTTATCTGGCTTCATGGACAGATAGAGCTGGGTGTCATCTGCATAGCAGTGTAAATGTATGCTATGTCTTCTAATGATGCTGCCTAAGGGAAGCATGTATAATGTAAACAGAATTGGTCCTAGCACTGAACCCTGTGGAACTCCATAATTAACCTCAGTGTGTGAAGAGGACTCTCCATTTACATGCACAAACTGGAGTCTATTAGATAGATATGATACAAACCACTGCAGCACAGTACCTGTAATACCTGCAGCATGTTCTAATCGCTCTAATAGGATATTATGGTCGACAGTATCGAACGCTGCAGTGAGGTCTAGCAGGACAAGCACAGAGATGAGTCCACTGTCAGAGGCCATAAGAAGATCATTTGTAACCTTCACTAAAGCTGTTTCTGTGCTGTGATGAGCTCTGAAACCTGACTGTCCATCCATCCATTCGCTTCCGCGTATCCTTTTCAGGGTTGCGGGGGGCGCTGGAGCCTATCCCAGCTGTCATAGGGCGAGAGGCAGGGTACACCCTGGACAGGTCGCCAGTCTGTCGCAGGGCCAACACACAAGGACAGACAACCATTCACACTCACATTCACTCGCACATTCACACCTAGTGGCAATTTGTATTATCCAATTAACCTATCCCCACAAGCTGCATGTCTTTGGACGGTGGGAGGAAGCCGGAGTACCCGGAGAGAACCCACGCAAACACAGGGAGAACATGCAAACTCCACACAGAAAGATCCCAGCCTGATGGTGGAATTGAACTCAGGACCTTCTTGCTGTGAGGCAACAGTGCTAACCACCGTACCACCGTGCTGCCCTGAAACCTGACTGAAACTCTTCAAATAAACCATTCCTCTGCAGATGATCTGTTAGCTGTTTGACAACTGCTCTTTCAAGGATGTTTGATATGAAAGGAAGGTTGGAGATTGGCCTATAATTAGCTAAGACTGCTGGGTCTAGAGATGCTTTTTGAGTAAAGGTTTAACTACAGCCAGCTTGAAGGCCTGTGGTACATAGCTGATTATTAGAGATTGGTTGATCATATTTAAGATCGAAGCATTAATTAATGGCAGGACTTCTTTGAGCAGTTTTGTAGGAATGGGGTCTAAAAGACACGTTGATGGTTTGGAGGAAGTAATTATTGAAGCTAACTCAGAAAGATCAGTTGGAGAAAAAGAGTCTAACTTAACATCAATGGTACTAAGAGTAGCTGTAGATAATATTACATCTGTGGGATGATTACTGGTCATTTTTTCTCTAATGATTAAAATTTTATTTGTGAAGAAGTTCATGAAGTCATTACTAGTTAACATTAAAGGGATGGTTGGCTCAACAGAGCTCTGACTGTTTGTCAGCCTGGCTACAGAGCTGAAGAGAAACCTGGGGTTGTTCTTATTTTCTTCAATCAGTGATGAATAGTAAGATGTTCTGGCTTTGCGGAGGGCTTTCTTATAAAGCAGCAAACTATTTCTCCAGGCTAAATGATGATCCTCTAAATTTGTGACACGCCATTTCCTCTCCAGCTTATGTAAAAACCTCTGTAACTTTGCTCTGCTTCAGCAGCATCAGGTAATGTTCAGATGTTGATTCATGGTTTTCTTCAGTTTTTGTTCTACTGCAGAATATTTTTAACCTCCTAGGACCTGGCGTCCACATACAGTGGGGCAAAAAAGTATTTAGTCAGCCACTGATTGTGCAAGTTCCCCCACCTAAAATGATGACAGAGGTCAGTAATTTGCACCAGAGGTACACTTCAACTGTGAGAGACAGAATGTGAAAAAAAAAATCCATGAATCCACATGGTAGGATTTGTAAAGAATTTATTCGTAAATCAGGGTGGAAAATAAGTATTTGGTCAATAACAAAAATACAACTCAATACTTTGTAACATAACCTTTGTTGGCAATAACAGAGGTCAAACGTTTACTATAGGTCTTTACCAGGTTTGCACACACAGTAGCTGGTATTTTGGCCCATTCCTCCATGCAGATCTTCTCGAGAGCAGTGATGTTTTGGGGCTGTCGCCGAGCAACACGGACTTTCAACTCCCGCCACAGATTTTCTATGGGGTTGAGGTCTGAAGACTGGCTAGGCCACTCCAGGACTTTCAAATGCTTCTTACGGAGCCACTCCTTTGTTGCCCGGGCGGTGTGTTTTGGATCATTGTCATGTTGGAAGACCCAGCCTCGTTTCATCTTCAAAGTTCTCAATGATGGAAGGAGGTTTTGGCTCAAAATCTCACGATACATGGCCCCATTCATTCTGTCCTTAACACGGATCAGTCGTCCTGTCCCCTTGGCAGAAAAACAGCCCCATAGCATGATGTTTCCACCCCCATGCTTCACAGTAGGTATGGTGTTCTTGGGATGCAACTCAGTATTCTTCTTCCTCCAAACACGACGAGTTGAGTTTATACCAAAAAGTTCTACTTTGGTTTCATCTGACCACATGACATTCTCCCAATCCTCTGCTGTATCATCCATGTGCTCTCTGGCAAACTTCAGACGGGCCTGGACATGCACTGGCTTCAGCAGCGGAACACGTCTGGCACTGCGGGATTTGATTCCCTGCCGTTGTAGTGTGTTACTGATGGTAACCTTTGTTACTTTGGTCCCAGCTCTCTGCAGGTCATTCACCAGGTCCCCCCGTGTGGTTCTGGGATCTTTGCTCACCGTTCTCATGATCATTTTGACCCCACGGGATGAGATCTTGCGTGGAGCCCCAGATCGAGGGAGATTATCAGTGGTCTTGTATGTCTTCCATTTTCTGATGATTGCTCCCACAGTTGATTTTTTCACACCAAGCTGCTTGCCTATTGTAGATTCACTCTTCCCAGTCTGGTGCAGGTCTACAATACTTTTCCTGGTGTCCTTCGAAAGCTCTTTGGTCTCGGCCATGGCGGAGTTTGGAGTCTGACTGTTTGAGGCTGTGGACAGGTGTCTTTTATACAGATGATGAGTTCAAACAGGTGCCATTCATACAGGTAACGAGTGGGGGACAGAAAAGCTTCTTACAGAAGACGTTACAGGTCTGTGAGAGCCAGAGATTTTCCTTGTTTGAGGTGACCAAATACTTATTTTCCACCCTGATTTACGAATAAATTCTTTACAAATCCTACCATGTGGATTCATGGATTTTTTTTTTTTCACATTCTGTCTCTCACAGTTGAAGTGTACCTCTGGTGCAAATTACTGACCTCTGTCATCATTTTAAGTGGGGGAACTTGCACAATCGGTGGCTGACTAAATACTTTTTTGCCCCACTGTATGTGGACATCACATTTTGGGTTATTTAGACCAAAATACTCAATTTTGCTCTACAAGGGCCTGATATCCACTTACGAAGACATTATAATGCTACAGTTCTAATGAAATTTTAAACGAATATCCTCATATGTGGCTCTCATTTTTCTTAGAAACAAAAAAATAGGTAAAAAAAAAAAAATCTGCTAATTCTTTGTTTTTACACTCATCAGGTCCCAATCAGCCCAGATATCAAAGAGAAATTAAAAATGCATGCCGTGGAAGAGTTCGGGTCTCAGGAGATTAAGGTTATCTGCTATAAAAAGCCAGACCAGGAAAATCTCCTTAATGTTTTTCTGTTTTATCATCAGTTACTTTGACACAAAGGCTGCGACGCTTACACCTCTAATGAAGTCTCACAAGTGTCAGTACTGATAAATGATCAGAATTACATTTCTGACTGTCTGAGGCAAAACTGAATCGAATTGAATCGAATCAGGACCTTGTGAATTGGAATTGAATCAGTTATAGAAATCAGTAACGATACCCAGCACTAGTTATCCTATCTGAGATGAGACAGACCACAGAGTTTGCTGTTTGTATAAGCAATTCTTTATTCATTAAATACTGCATCCATGGTGATTGGATGGTACATGGAAGACAATCTTCAGAGGCATGTAAATACACCAGGAAACTCTCCAACACAAAACCATCATTATTACAGGTTATGGGATTCTCTTCACTGTTGCAGCCTGAACTCATGATCATCATAAAGACGTACGTATAGTTCACAGTCAGTGCAGTGCGGGGAGTTAGTAAAAGTTGCCCAGTATTATTAAACACAATGTCATGACTTGCAAGACTGTTGTGGAGCTCTGGTTAAGTTTTTTATTGTTATGTTCACCATGAAATGTAAAACATTAGGTAGAACTGGCTGATCGTGGTCTTAATTAGTGACACTATGATGTTACAGAAGGTGTGATTAAAACAATGATTTGCATTTACGTCGTCCAGTCTGCTGCATCTGGCACATGTGAAGAACACAGTTCATGTCCAGGATTTTATATGAAAGTCATCCAAGTAATTCGATTAGTAACTGGTTTGCATCATATTTATTACTTAGAATGAGACACACCAACAGAAGGGTCGGAGCTAAGAGGCTCCTTTAGCTCTCAGTTTAGACAGCAGCATCTCATTCTTCCGACACTCCTAGTGGGGAAAAAAGTTATTATTGTTACATGATCATTACACTCAGAGGGTCATTGTTGAAAATTATTATAGCACATTTCCTGAAATACAGATTATGGACCTCAACAGCAGAAAGTAACAAGCCTTTATTTAAGGCAGACCTATAGTAGAAACTAGGATGCAATGATCATTTTTCAGTATAAAGCCTAATCTCAATCCACTCAATCGTGACCTGTGATTTACTGCAAAGCATTTTTAATTCTGAGGCGACTCTTTAATCAAAAAGACAGCTCAAATCAAATCTGCAAATCTTGTTGATTAAAGCATTTTTTTTATTAGAGTGGGTTGATATTGGCTGATGTTAGCTATGATCTATAGGTATCGACAGTTATTATGGGAAATACACAGGAAAAAACAAAGATATATATACACATAAAAAAACCACCACCACCAACAACACACACAAAAAAACGAGACCTGGGAGAAACACCTTTTAACAATGTTATTTGATGGCACTGCACAGTTTGTCCACTAGATGGCACTCTTCAACTCTGTGTTTGGAAAGCTACAACCGCAGACACCCAATTCAAACACTGGGAGGCATAAACAAGTAATCTGATGACATTATCTATATTTAACATTCATATTAAAACTTCATTCTACTCCTTTTTCAGCATGCACATTGTAGCTATAGAGACACATGAAAACTTGAAGTTTTTTCTTCTTTTCTCTTGTTATTTCAGTTATATTTGCATGTTTGAATAGAACATGGGTAAGATTTACACTCCCACTTTTTCATATTTAACTGTGTTTGCTGAAACAAAAGTGTTGCTTTATTGACTGCAAACTATACAGCACACAAGTCATGTAATTTATTTGGTTAATTTGTTTTAATATATTATGACACACTGTTTTCTAAATGGTGGTGTGCACATTTGTTTCACATTGTCTTGTGATCGATTTGCATAATTTGCAGTGAATATTTTTTCTGTTTTCTTGAATTATCAGACTGCTTTTTTCATTCTTTCCTGGTTTAAGCTAAAGAGAAGGCTGAGGATGGCGCTGGTTTAAGTGCAGAAGCCCACCAAACAGCTGACTAATCAGCTGATCTACTCCATGGCAGGACTGCCAAGGACAGACTCACAGCCTGAGTTGAAGAGGTATAGCTTGTTACCAGAGAGACAGAAGGCAGGAGAATAAACCAGCTGTGCTCTACTAAACCATCTGAGGTATACCCTGTCATGATTCATGCCTACTGTCTCGCACCACAAATGAACCAGCTGCTAATGGATGCGACACACAAAGAACAGCTAACTGAAGGCCGGACATTCCCGAGTCCCATGGATCCCCAGAGGAGACTGGTCCCATCCAACTACCAAATATGTTTTCTCACTACCACATTGAGGCTCCCGTCAGGCATCATAGTGGCTAAGGTGAACAGGCTTATGGCTCGATACATGAGTGGAGCCACAGAAAGGAATTAGCAGGAGCACCACCGGAGGGGCGAAGCACCACCAACTGGTGGACAGAAGAGTCACTCAACAGTGCAAGACCAGACCTACCTGTGGGCTAAGCCTATGACTCAGTGCCGCACACATGGATCCATGAATGCCTAGAACTACAAAAGATCAACAGGACCCTAAGAGCCTCCGTTAGGAACTCCATGGGGATGTGGCGAACATCACTACAGGCCAGCTTCAAGCCAATAGGATGAGTCACTATCAAGAGCAGGATTTACCAAGGAAATGCTCTGTTCCCACTGCTGTTCTGCATAGTCCTGAACCCCTGGACTGGAATGGACCAATGCCAACCACCTCCTCTACATGGATGACATCAAGCTGTATGCCAGGACAAGACATCGATTTACTGATCTACACCAACGGCACTGGAATGTCTTTCAGGCTGGAGAAGTGTAGTTGGATGGTAACTACTACTTAGTAGTCAGAACTGAGGGGATTGCAGACAAGTACTTGGTAATCCCACGGGCAAATGGGAGCCACAAAGAGGCTCCAACCACCAAATACCTGCACACAGTAAAAAGCAAGTCCACAGGACTCAGCTGAATGGAAAGAACAAGATGGACCTCAGGTCCTCACTCTGAAAAGGGTGGAGTGCCCATTCTGGGTCAGGGACGGGAATGGGAAGTATCTAGGGGTCTTATTCACAAGTGAGGGGAGGGGGGAGTGGGAGATCAACAGACAGGTCAATAAGCGGTAACCTGTCAGTCACGGTGAAGAGAAAACTGAGCGAAAAAGCCAAACTTTCGATTTACCGGTCAATCTACGTCCCCACCCTCACCCTGAAAGAACAAGATCATGGATGAAGTGGTGTAAATGAGCTTTCTCTGAAAGTTGGCTGGCCTCTCCCTTAGAGACAGGGTAAGGATTTTAGACGCTGGATTATCTCTCTCGGCTGGCCGAGCTGGAGGAGGAGGCTGAGGAGGGGGAGGTCTGCTGCGCCCACGACCAGGCAGCAGAAGAAGATGGATGAATGGAAATTCACAGCACTTAGAGCGATAACTCTGAACCTGTTTTCTTCAATTAGTAACAGTAATGTTGTCTTTACCTTACAATATAAAGCGCTTTGAGGCGACTTGTTCAGATGTGACAGTATATTCTATAAAAATTAAATTGAATTATTGACCTGTTTTATAGTAAAGTTTCGGTAGCTTCTCTGCATTGTGTTAGCACATGGCATTGAAGAAAATGATAGTAATTCTAATTTCTTTCTTATATTTAAATGTTGTATCGTTACAGCACATTCAGATAGAAATCTGCTAAGAATTTTTGTTTTGTATTTCAACCCTGTAAGCTGAAAGATCTAGAGGTGGTCAGGAGAGAGGATGTTCAGGGACTTATTTTAAATGCTTCTATGTCTTAAATCAGGACAATCGATAAAATAATGAGTGGGTTAATTTGAGAGAAGATGACTGAGTGAATAACTTTCTGTTGAATGTAGCTTTCCAAACTGAGATTGGGAGAAACTCGGGCATGACTGCGAATGACCTCACATCATTCTGAGGTCATTTTTCAATAAAACACCAAACTATGAAACATTTGTCAACAAACACTAACTGTTCACTTTTGTAGGCACATCCATTTATCACTAACGCTGTCTAACACGGCAGTCGTTGGTTGTGACACTTTTGATTTTTTTGCTTCACAGCCATTCTGAAGGCTACAGTTTGTATCTTCCAACACGATTAGGTGTTATGTTTTGTGAAACCCATCTTTATCCCTAAGAATAATAGCTCACTATACCTTACTGAATAGCATTCATCTTTCATTGTAATGGTATGCTCTAACTGTAAATGCCCTCTCAGAAACAGCCAGCAGCACTTAAGCACATGCTTTTCTTACCTCTTTAAAGTCCTTGACAGTTTTGAAATACAGCCTCTGCTTGTCAAGGAGCTCCAGGTACTCATCATTCAGCTGATCTCGCCTCATCTTGTTCTCCTGCTTCTTTTTCTCCATCTGAAAAAGCAGAGAAACACATGCCGTACCAGTACTGCGGGAGTCTGTCTCGAAACAGGACAAACTTTGCATCATTAGGCTGTGACATGCGGGTCCATATACCCTGAGCTCATTATCTTATCTGTAGTCAGCATTATCAAAAACATTTTTGTGTGTTCCTGATACTGACCACTAAATCTGTAATTTGGTTCCATCCCTATAACGCACGTTTATAAAGAGAAGAGCAGCAGAATTCCCCTTTTACAGAAAGACTTGTACCTTGATGCGATTCTGTTTGATTCCCTCGACTATCTGCTCCATCTGTTTGAGGAACTGCTCTTTGGCAGCTGAAGACGACATGGCTCTGAACAAGAGTAGAGGACGTTAGCACTGTTTCACTGCAATGAGCTAAGAAACGTACTGATAGAAAACTATTCACTGGAACAACATCAGTGTTAGACGTGACAAATGAGCAGAATTATACTTACTGTTGGAAGTTGTCATGAATAGAATTCAAGAGGTTCACCTACAGAAATTAAAATTTTGTTATGAATAGCATTAAGTACGAGTCTATTTGTGACACTTACCAAGGTGTTTAATCAGTCACATGTCTCAAGTGAAACAAAAGCCAAATGCTACCAGAAATTTTACTGGCAATCATTGCGCACCCTGCTGACAGGGGTCTGCTGTGGTTACTTACCTCCTTCTCAAGATAGACTTTCTTATCATCCAGTGTATTATACAGAGTGAAGAATTGCTTAGTCTCTTTGTGAGTAGCAGAAACTGAAAGGCACAAAAAGAACAAGCATTTCTTTATAACTCCTGATTTTTATGGGGTTCATTTGTGACCTGCACACAGCAACAACACTGGTCAAAGCAGATGAACAGGAGGAAATTACCTTGACTGTAGAGTTCAATGAACCTCTTCTGATACTGTGTCAGCTCAGCTCGGCTTGGCACCTCATCAATCTTCCTCTGCAAGATGGCAATCTCTCGGTTCCTGCGAGCCTGTGAAGAGTGAAGCGATATATACATATATGAATGAGTGAATACGTTCCTGATGTAGTTATCACTTGGGCTTGCTACATCGATCACTAAACAAGACTTTTTGTCCACCACTAAATGCGGTTGGTTAGTGATCGCCAGTTTGTCCATCTGTAACTTGAAGTCTCCCCTGCTTCTAAAAACATTTGTGAATTCCAGCGTAGTACTATGATAGGATGCCACCTGTGCAACAAGTCCAGTCGTGATGTTTCCTTACTAATAAATATTCCACGGTCAACTATTGTTGGTTTATAACAAATATGAAGCCACTGGGAAGGACAGCAACGCAGCCAGGAAGTGGTAGGCCATGTAAAAGTCAAGAGCTTCGTGGAATGGGTTTCCACAGTCGAGCAGCTGCATCCAAGCCTTACATCAAGTGCAATACAAAGCCTCGGATGCAGCTGCTTGGTCATGGAAACCCATTCCATGGAGCTCTTGTCTAGGTTTGGGGGTTGCCAAGTGTAAAGTTTGGTGGAATGGGGGATTATGACGTGGGGTTATTTTTCAGGAGTTGAGCACATACCCTTAGCTCCAGTGAAAGGAGACTTTTTGGATAATTTCATTCTCCTAACTTTGTGGGAAAAGTTTGGGAGAATGCCCCACATGCCATCCCAGCCTACCTTCAAGTTTGCGCGAAAAATATATGAGTGAAGCCTTACAGACTCAGCTGTTGCCCGGATTAACAAGGTATGTGTCTGTTATTGAGGAACCAGTATTGAGAAGTGGGCTAATGGAGCAAGAAGGCACAAGGGATGAGAATAGGGAGCTGGTGGTATATTAATATGCAAGTAATTCTTGTGGAAGGGGTTACATGAAGAGCATGTAGCACCTATGGATTTTCTGACACCCAAAATCTAGACTAAAAGTAAACAACTACTAGGTCAGGGTTCTAAGGAGCTTGGAACGAAAAGCGTCTGGACTTCTTTAAGTTGCTTGAAGACGTTTCACCTCTCATCCGAGAAGATTCTTCTGTTCCAGGGTCAAATGGTGGAGAGTCCCAGATTTAAGCTCTGTGGAAGGTTCCCCCCGAGAGGGACAAAATGACCTCCTAATGATCCTCTACCTAATCACATGAGCCAAGGTGTGAAAGCGGGTGTGGTTCACAATCAGCCAGGGTTTCAGGTGAGCTCACTGGGAAACCTGGCCCCACCCTATCATGTGATTCATGTGATTTCCTGAGGTCAGATGGCCCAGGATGTGAGTGGGCGTTAAGGTGTCTGTGAAGGGATCTCAAAACTGGATTATAGATGGCAGACAGTTGGTGTCATAAGCCCCGCCCTCTGTTCAAAGATGGTCGCCCACAGTGGACATAGATGCTTCTTTCACTCCTCTTTCAAACCATCTGTCCTCTCTGTCCAAAATGTGAACATTGGCATCCTCGAAGAGTGACCTTTGACCTTTAGATGCAGATGGACTGCTGAGTCTTGTCCTGTGGAGGTGGCTCTTCTATGTTGTGCCATGCGCTTGTGAAGTGGCTGTTTGGTCTCTCCAATGTAGAGGTCTGGGCATTCCTCGCTGCACTGTACAGCAAACACCACATTGTTAAGTCTGTGTTTTGGTGTTTTGTTTTTCGGGTGAACCAGTTTGTGTCTGAGTGTGTTGCTGGGTCTGAACACCGGCTACATAGGGGATGACAATGTTGTTGCGTTTGTCTTTCTTTTCCTCCCTCGCTGGTGTCTGATCGTCTTTTCTGTGCCTCTTTGCTGACTTGATAAAAGGCCAATTAAGATAATCACATGTTTTAAGCGCTTCCCTGACATGTGTGTGTTCCTTCTTTGTCCCTTCAGGCAGTCAAAGAGGTGGTACTGGTCCATGTGTGTGGGCTTCTGGTAAACTTCAGTGTTGACGTTTCCATTCTCCTCAATGTGCACAGCACAGTCCAGGAATAGCAAACAGTCATCCTTTGTGCCTTCCCTGGTGAACTTGGTGTTTTTATCCACAGCATTGATGTGAGCAGTGAGGGATTCTACTTCGTGGGTTTTGATTTTGACCCAGGTGTCGTCTACATATCTGTACCAGTGGCTGGGTACTCTCCCTTTAAAAGAGCCAAGAGTCTTTCTCTCTACTTCCTCCATGGAAAGGTTGGCTACAATAGGTGACACCGGGGAGCCCATGGCACAGCCATGTTTTTGCCTGTTGGTCAGGGTTCCAACATCTGGAATAAGCATCTGCAATCACAACTAGAGATGAGGTCCAACACAATTCTTGCTGCAAGTAGGAGCCAGTACCTCAGGTGAGGGGGGAGATATCATCATCCCCACCCTCTGAGATTAGGTACCAAGCACTAAGAACAACTAGTGCATTGAAGACATTGAGTGCAAGAGAAGCGGACCTAAAAAAAAGAGGATCATAACTAAGCTGGAAACCTGGACCATCCATAGCCAAATACCAAGACTACGTGACATACACTCTGGAGGTCTACCAGAAGATGTGAATGAAGGATTATGGACAATCCTTGATGTGACGATCACTGAAACAAACCTGACACCATGGCAGCAGTGATAACTGAGGCGATCGGCTCTAAGATGAACAGCCACAAGGAGCAGTACCCTCCACGGAGAAAGAGATTAGAGGCCAAGATCAAGGCAGCACAGATGGAAATCAGTCAACTATTGGAGCTGCACAAAGGTGTGAAAACAAGTACAGCAAACTGTCCATTCCCGAGGCCTTGGAAACAGCCAAGCAAAGACTCACAGCCTTGGCTTGCCGTCGAAGAGACCACAGAGATAGAAGCCAGGGAGATAAACCAGATGTTCTCCAGTGAACCATCCAAGGTGTATTCTCAAGGAACAGCCCCAACAAAGCTGCTAATAGATGAGACACACTGAGAATGGCTAACTGAAGGCAGGACAGTCCTGATCCCCAAGGATCCCCCCCAGAAAGGACTGGTTTCAGCACAACATGGAAGCTCCTGTCAGGTGTTATAGCGGCTAAGATGAATGGGCAATAGATAAGTGGGGCCCAGAAACACCAGAGGGGCAAAATAGCAGCTACTTAGAAAGCCTTACCAAGTTTTATCAGAATTCATTCAAACCTTTTTGAGCTAGCGTGTTTACAAACAGACTGATTACACAGACGCATGCAGACACTACCAAAAACATGACGTCCTTGGTGGAGGTACAGGAGATAAAGAAACAGCTTCTCGGAGTTCCCCGTCCCGGTCCTGGGGCCAATTTACTTTTCATCATAAAAAACATCCTTTTTACTCAACTGCAGAGTATCACAAAGAGATGGGTTTGACTCAGGGACTTGTGTAGGTAACTACCCAAGTGCTTGCTCAAGGGGGTCATTTGATTGTTGGGATATACTCATTATTATTGTAGGGTTACAATATATAGTGTCACAGACATGGGGGACAACACCCCTTTCCTACTGGTAGAAAAATGCACCACTGTCAACCAATCAAAATATGATGTGGCAACACATGGAATTTGGCTGCTTAGGAAGAGGGGAAAGATTTGGGAGTGACAGCGGTGAAAGAGAGCGAGAGCAATAGCGAGTTTTGTAATGTGAGAGATTTTAATCAGCTTTTCTGCCTCGGTTATCCCCTCAAAACTGAGTCTTCTCCCAAACCAACAAAACACAAACCAAAAATCAGCAAACATAACTCACAAAGAAAGAACAATATAGAAGTGTACCAAAGACTAAAAAGAGTCCATGGTTTAATAACTGGTTAGCAAACTGATTTACTCTTTACCAGGAGGTTTGTGTTAGTTTAGATCACTGGTTCTCAAAGTGTGGGGGCGCAGAGTTCTGACAGGTGGGGCGCAGGTTACCTGGCAGGAAAGTCACGTGGAACTAATGTTTAACATCGGAATCACTTTTACGGGAGAACAAAGAAATTCGCGGCATGCAGGATAATAACATGCGCAACCGCTGCAGCTGTGTGTGTTAGTCGACAGCCGCAATAAAGAGGTGTACAAAAATTGCAAACACGTGGTCGGGTCTGTCGCGCATCGTTTACAGCGGTGCTGAAACCCAGGATTGGGGCGCGAGAGACCCGACCACCTGTTCGACTTACAGTTGTTAGGGTGGTTTAAGAAGTAGTTACCATGAGCAGGCGGATCTTCTGTAGCTTCTCTCTCCCTGTGTTGTACTGTTTGTCAATCAGCTGGTCCCTCTCCTAAGGAAAGAGAAAGTGCTGTAAATCAAATCTGAGTGGAAAGCTCAAGTTAACTTTCACCTACTCACAATCTAGGAACAGCAACAATGACTTTATACTGTAAGAGACGACAGCCAGCGTATGATATGTACCTTCTCTTCCTCTGTATCCTGTCCTGATGCAGACTTTAGCTCCTGAATGTTCCTCTGCAGACGAGCCATCTCTTCCTGCATACAGAGCTCAGGCATTAAGAGGAAGAAATGGTGCTAGTGACCATCAGCAGGATACACAGTGACAGTGATTGCATCGATGCTCACTCTGCAGTGTGTGCGGAACTCCTGCTCCTGCTGCTTCAGGTTCTCGTTCATCGTCACCAGAGCCCTCAGCTTATCGAGCAGCCTGTTCAACAAAGAAACATTTGATCAGAAAGTCACCGACTGATGAAAGGAGACACATTTTGTCACTGCCAGTAACCTCATGTGTTTTAGTACAATTGTCACTAAAACTTCCACAGTCGATTCAAACTCTAGCATTAAATATAAGCTGGTTGAGGCAGAAACAATATGGACTTAATTCTGATCAGAGTCTGGAGAAGGAATAGTTTATTCTTCATACAAATGGAGCAGCAGGGAGTACATACTGGACATGGGGTGTCTGTGTTTGTGGTGTGCTAACAGAGAAGACAGCAGCATGTGTTAGTAATGTAAACTAGGGCTGCTCGATTATGGCAAAAATGATAATCACGATTATTTTCACTGAAATTGAGATCACGATTATTTGACGATATTTATTTAACCCTTTAAGACCTACTATAGAACCAAGTCCACCAGAGCTTATATTATTTTTATTTATTTTTTGTACATGCTGTAGTGCCATTTGTGGGAGCATTTCAAGTTGCTATACATCAATACAACTGTTATAGCCCATATTTTAATAATATGTATGCATTAAGTCCATAGTAATTACATAAATTGCAAAAAAGTGCAATAAACTACAAAAAAAATTGAAAATCGCTTTTGTTTTGTTTACATATATTTCTACTTGGAGAAGTTTAAGAGGTTTATCCCTCAAAACTTTAAATACAATAAAGTTGCAAAAAATAGTTTACAACAACAGGAAATTTATTTTGAGTGTCTTCATAGTTTTATTTTGGAGATACAGCAATTTTTATATACTGCAGGAAAAACAAAACAATCCTATGATGCAAATTTGCAAAGAAAACAGCAGGTGCATCATTTCACTGTGGGAAGTGTTACGAACAGCTGATCGGATCGGCAAAGCCTGTTTCTGGAATATTATGTTTTTGTTCCTGCAAGCGCTTTTTATGCAATTTTTGCAAAGCTATATGTGGAACGAAACCGTGACCGAGGACAAGCTGATGGCATCAGATGTAAGTACAACTCCTCCGGTTTCATATGCAAAACAAATTATTGCGCTAGCTTACACGGTCCAGGTTCTACAGGGATTTAAAAATAGTTACGCAAAATAATAATCGGCTCAGTCATTTTTAATGATCGTTGAAAGCCCAGATCGTAATCGTGATTAAAATTCGATTAATTGAGCAGCCCTAATGTAAACCAGTTAATAACACATTCAAACAGACTCATCAGGCAACACAAGAACAACCATGAGACTGCTTACTGAGCAGCACACGGATGCTTCCCACCACATGGACTGCAAAAGTACAAATGAGCAGGTCTATTAACAGGAAATAAACCTATTATTACTCAAAGCTGCTTCATAGATGCACAGAGGGCAAAGTCCAGTGTCGGGTAGGCCCAGAATCACGGGTTACATTTGCTGCTGCACTGCTGCAGCTGAACAGGCAGCCAGTCATTTGATTTTAAAGAACTTCTTCACCACAAGATGTGACTGCTGTTGTTTACACTGGACTTTCAACACTGAGGAGACGTCTTCATATATCATAGCATGTGCTGCTATAATGATATTAGACATCATTTTGGTGGTGGTCAGAGGGCCCGGTGGTGCCAGTGTCCGGCAGCCTCGCCTCTGTCAGTGCGCCCCAGGGTGGCTGTGGCTACAATGTAGCTTGCCATCGCCAGTGTGTGAATGTGTGTGTGAATGGGTGAATGACTGAATGTAGTGTGAAGCGCTTTGGGGTCCTATGGACTAGAAAAGCGCTATACAAATGCAGGCCATTTACCATTTACCATTTTGTGATAGAGGTGATTCATCTTTTACTTGTTTGTTCTAAAAATAAATAAATAAATAAAAAACCCCAAACAAACGACATTGGGCTGAGCTGACGGCGTGTTCGTTGAAGGTTCTTCGATCGTTAGTTGATTTTAGAACCTTGATGATAGTTTCAATGCAAACGAAGTGTGGCAATAAAAACAGAATAGCAAAAACGGAATAGGAAAAAATGATTGTTTTTTTATATTATTTTTCAGTAAATACTTTCTGTCAGTTTTTCCTGGATTTATCAGAGTGCAGAGCGTGGAAGGAGAGTCCAAAAAATAAAATACAGGAGGTTCACAGCAGGCAATTTACTGCATTTTAAAACGGTGCAATCCATGCATTATTAGTAAAACTGCTGGTAAGCCATCTACGCAATAGATTTTTTTACAAATAGTGTTATTAAAGTGTTTATTTATTCATCGTCAGGATTCAATCGGGTGCTGCACTTTCGGTTCATGCTCCAAAACCCTCGCATGTGGCAGAATTACAACAATTCAAAGACGAGCGGGCCGAACCCCCCCCCCAAACCACAGGAAGGGGGCAAAGACTTTGTCAACACCACTGTAGAGATCTACAAGAAGCTGCTCAAACCAGCTCTGCAGATTAAAGGGTCGAGCCCATTTTAGTACAGCAATCACACACTATGTTTGTCAATACAAAATGTGGCAAATCCACTTAGCCAAGAAAATGGATCGAACATCAGTTACAGAAACAATCGCCTTCAAAAAAGGGCCGTACAACAAAAACTGACCAACATCAGAGCAACATACATGCTGGCTTCCTGCAGAACTTTTCCTTCCCTAGCCAAACAGGAGTACCTCCCATCTCTACTGAAAGGGATTCTGGGAAATGCAGTCTTCTAAAGATAATATGTATTGAACGCTCTTTCTGGGCAGAAAATGAAATCCATAATTAGCAGCTCTCAGATAATCTGTTGCTGGCAATAAATCACTTACAAAATAACCCACAAAATGCTGTCATCAAACCACACAGAGTGCAGTAAAGTTACAACATAAAATGGCATATTATGGCAACAAGCCCATCAGTAGATGCCCATCTATGTTTGACAGCACATTTTACCTTTATTTTTTATTCTAATGTGGAGCAGACAGTGTCCACATTACAAAGGTGCTGTGTAACTACCAGTACATTCAATTTTACTCCAACAAGAATATATACTAGGTGGGGAACTGGTTGATGTATTGTTAAAAAAAAGTGTATAAAAAATGTATATTCAAGATTTAGATTAGAAAACATTTCAACGCACATGTGTGTGAATATTTTGAGTTCGCAGTTCTTGAGAATAAAACGTTAGCAGATAACAGAAGGACCGTTTTTGTTGACTCACCTCCTGTCAGCCTGCTCCTCCACTTCTTCCAAACACACCAACTCTTTCCCCAAAGTCTCTGACACCTTTGTAGCCTGCAAATTAAAGCTACTGATCAAAGCATCTGAATGGCTGATAGCTCCCTGAAATGTAAAACATATTACACTGGACATTTCACTGAACGTTTTAGCTCAGTTCTTTGCCAAACAGTTTTGACTAATTCTATTTCAATGTGAACAACTCTACATGTACATGCATGTGGAAGAGAAGGCGCATCCTGATGATGAGAGGATGAGATGATGGATGGCATCCCAGGGAGTCTCCTCCCAGATCTGGACCAGAGCTTCAGATGGACCAAAGAGGTCAGGCAAACGTGTGGCCCAGGCATTGGTACCAATATCCAGGTGCTGTTAATCGAATGTAGACCAACGGTCTTAAAAAAGCAAAAATGCTGCCCCTCAGTGGAAAGTGTTATGGTGTTATTATTACAAAAAAAAAAAAAAAAGATTCCCAGAAGTGGACCCAGCTCAGACAAACTCCATAAATACTGGCAGCAGCAGCTGGTACCAGTACACCCATACACCAGTGCCATCAAAATCCTACGTCGCCTTGTTCTCAAGTCATCGCATTTGCAAGACTTTCAGAAAACTTGACCTCTGACATTTCTGATTCCCTGTCCTGTGGTGACAACAAAATAGGTCACTTCTTAAATGCAAAGGTGATTTTGTGTCCCAGCTCATTTTCTGAAACACTGTGTGTGTGTGTGTGTGTGTGTTAAACAATCACAGTGTAATATATCAGGTGTTGTTGTTCATTTGAAGGACCAGGTGTTTTTCTATCATTAAGAGGCTGCACTTGCATTTGTACCATGGTTGGAGGTAAACCAGTGGATCAGATCCATACTGGGCAGTGAAGTAAGCCTTGACCTGAGCTCACCTCCGTTAGTTTCCTCTTGTCCTCATCACAGCCCATCTTCACCTCTGCATGCTTGGCTTGCAGCTGTGGCCACAAAACAGATACAGTCAAAGCTCTGACACTATTACGACTGCCACAACCAAATCACTTCATGCTTTTGCTACATTAGGATCAAAAGTTTGCTTCACAGTTACCGAGACACAGTTGAGGACGGCACATTCATTAAACCACAGTGACCTACACACCTCCCCCAGCTCTTTAGTCTTCTGCTGGATCTGTTTGTTGAGCGAGGCGACCACCCTGTGGTGCTGCTGCAGTGGGCCATAATGCTCATGCTCCTCTGAGGACAGCTCTAACTGCTGCAGGGACACAAGGAGGACACAACAGTCAGCAAAGCAATGCTCTTAGAAAGATGAAGATGTCTACCATTAGGTGACATTCTGGTTTGGATTCATGCTAACTGGTGATTTTTTCACTGCGTTTGATTAAGAAGAAAGTCCGAATGAACACTTTAAAAAGCTGCCAACACACAGCAGCATCTTATATACAGCTGGTGTTTAGGACAGAACTGTACTATAAGATCACCCTCTCTTTGACTAACACAGCAACTGCAGTCTAAACTTGGACCAGACAGTGTAGAGCTGCTTACCTTCTCGGCGTACTCAGAAGCAAACTGTTTGATCTCTTCAGACTGCAGCCCGACGAGCTGACCCACTGCACTTGCTGTCAGCTTCCCCTGAAAACACAGGCTCAGTCACTACCACAGTGCAGCGGTGAGGAAAGGCAACAGGAATCAAAGAAAACTCCATGCAATCAACAAGATTATTCAGTGACAGCTGAATATCAGAACAGCCACTATTTGGCTCCTTTACATACATTTATATGTTTGGGTTGTCCGGATGCAGAAATGTTCTGCTTCTCTGTGCCGTGTGTTTTATTTACATACCTCCTCTGTTGCCATGGCAGCCATGTTGGTCATCAACGTTTTAATTCGCATCTAGGAAGAAAATAAATGTCATTTATTTGTTGAACACAATATGGTCTTATTTTATTATTCCAGGCTTTTTAACAGACCGATGACACAGATCACAACAACCTGAGAGCTTCCACATGCTGGCTTTGAGTTTTTCCTATTCATTAGTGAGCTATAGATTTTTGTTGTACTTCTAAAATGGCAAAGCCCACACCAAACAGCATTATTTTAAGGCCCAGGAACAACAGGAAAATCAAGAACAAGAGCACGAGACAGGAGACAAAAGTTCAACCCAAATAACAGTAGACGAGCTCAGTTACTGTCTTATCAAGCTGCTTTTCATTCCAGCTAAAACTAAACTTGGCTCACTGTTAACAGTCCTGACAGTACACAAAAGTTATGATTCACTGTGAATCTCTGTGAGTTTCTGTGGGAGCTGATTGTGGTTCAAATGTGTACAGCTGAACTTTAAGTCTGTATTTACTCTGAGTTGTGGCACTGTTGCCTAGTACTTCCTTGGGTCTTTTTCTTACAGTATAAAGCACCTTCAGGTGACTTACTGTTGTGATTTTGTGCCACATAAATAAAACTGAAGTGAATTAAATGTTTAAACTGAAAGACTTAGCGGATCATTTTTTGCCCTCTACTGTAAACGTGTGCCTAATTTGTCTTTCTGTATAAAATGCTCAGTAAATAAAGTTCTCACTTCCTCTACTGCCTGCAGGTCCTCTTCCTCTGACACGTCAACCACCCCATGAGATGCTGCCTGAGAGCCACCGGCCAGTGAAACCTTCCCCTCATCGACCTGAAAAGGGGCAAAAAGAAGAGAAGATGAAGAACGGAGCAAAATCCTTGCTGACCAGAGAGCAGCCGAACCTCCCTGCAGCTCTACCCACAGTGGAAGCAGCTACAGTCCAGGCCTTCAGGCGCCTACCTTGTCTTGTTTGCTCTGCTTGCTGAATCCATATCGCCTGGAAAAAACAAAACAAACAACGAGTATGAGATATGACTTCAGATTGGAATAAAGTTTACTCTTCTTTTTACCCCAAACCCCCAAAATTCATTTACATCATGCGATAAAAAAGTATCAGCACAAGAAAGCGCATGAATCCATCAGGTGGACAAACTACATGGTTCCTCGATCTGCAGTGTCTGTTTAACTAAAAAACATAAAATAAAATGCAGGAGTGCAGTGAAGCAGCACCACAGTCCATCATGCCAAAATAAGTGTGCACTGTTTGCATTCTCTGACAAACATGTTGAACCACAACACAGGGTGCTGTAAGCAGATGCTGCCCCCACCCCCCAGCTTCACACAGTTATACAGTACTTACAGCAAGAGCTCTGACATTCTAGTACAGAGGCTAGTACAGGGATGGATGAATGAAAAAAACAAAACAATATATCAGATGACACACTGAACATTGTCTAAGTTTAAATCTCAGGTTTTTAATTCTTGACTCGTTTCCTATAAACTAAGATCTACGCTGACACACTGAGAGGAATTAGACACAGAAGGTCAATTTGTGGCGCCCAGAGAAGGAACAGCCCAACGACTGATCCAGCCATAAAACCTCTGTATTCCTATGCATTTACTGACCACCTTATTAGGTGCACCTTGGTGGAGCGCTACCTGAAATCTACGTGGTACAGACTGAACGGTGTAAGAATGTTTACATTATGTAACTTCTGCAGATTTGTGACTTTTAACCTCATCACAATCAATCCTTCTAAAATAAGACATTGTAGTTCTCTTGCCTTTCTTCTGCTGCTTTCTAACACAACATTTAAGCAGGTAGATGGCTGAGCTCATCTGAAACTTTCACCATGTTATATGAAATGTAAAAACATCGGTGGCTGCCAGTCCTGCCCCTCAGCCTCGTAGGAGATGATGTACCATCAGTTTTCCATCGCTGCTCTTAGATAAACAGAAGGCGAGATGCAAAAGCCCTTTGCTGAGATTGGGTCAGTTTTAGATGCATTCAAGTTGTAATTGGGTGGTGTTTACTTAAAAAGAACAGTTTAACAGATATGTCCAATAAAGCGAGCAGCCAGTGCACATTTTAGTCCTATTATTACTATCCTGCTTGGTCTATAAACATCAGAAAATATGAACAAAGCCCAGCAGAGAGAAAAGCAACAACAAAACGAGGGCACCAACAGCCTTATAAGAATAAATGTTGATCTACAAATGGCTCCAAAGAGAAATGACAGAGAGATCTGACATAACTCAGCGCTTTCTATTTACACGGAAATACAAATAAATGAGACAGACGTCTTACAGCCGCTTTGGCAAAAGATGGATTAACAGGGAAAGTGATGCACATCCCGGATGTGAAAGCTCACCTTCCATATTCCAACAGAGTGGAGTGGACCCTGGACTCCTCATCCAGCAGCTCCTCTGCATTCCTGTGCCTCCTGTACTTCCTCTGTGGTTTGTACACTTCCTAGAAAAGAACGAGGCTCATTCAAAAAAGCCCGGCAGTTATCTAAACAACAGACCTACGATTTGACTTTGCTGATTAAGCAGGTGCATTTCATTTTAGTGTATCGTTTGTATCGGTGTCGTCACTCACCAACACGTCCAGCACTGCCCTCACTGCTTTGTCTTTCCTCTGGACGAACTCTTTATCCTGTCACAGTACAGTGAACAGCACCTCTTACACACAGGACGTTTAATGACATGTGGCCGACCAACACTAAACACGTTTCTATGACTGCGAGGGTTGTGATACAGCGCTCATTAAAACTTGAATAACGTGTTAGACTTCTGACACTGAACCCCATTCCTACAATGAGACACGAAGTCCCAACATTACTTTCTTGCCTTCTTGTGATGTTTACCATGTTAATGCCTTTGTGTCTCATTACTTTCAGTTAGAGTGTGTACAATCATCACTACAAGCCCATAGATCTTCCTTCTTATCTTGATTACTCAATATTTTATTGCCTTATTTTTCTGTCTGACTTTGTATTTCATATATATCATGACTACTTTCTGTTTTCATAAACTCAGTCCAGTTAAAACAATCACACTTGAACGTAGGTCAAGATGTAATTAACCAGAGGAACTCCAGGTGGGCTTCTCTGGAAAATCTTTTGTAGTGTTACGCCTACCTGCCATTTATTATTTTTTGTTTGTTGAATACGAGAATAAGCCCAAGAAAGAGGAAGCAGGTGAGAGAAAGAGTAGAAAGGGGGAGGTTTGCTTTGGAGAGCAGAAACAAGAGAGAATGTGTGTGTGAAGGAGACAGGCATGAAGCAGATGTCTAAATACTCATTAGAATTAAAAACCTGGACTTGACCACCCAAAGAAATGGAAGCTGCACAGGAGAGACGAAGAGACTGCAAGCAGGGTGGAGAAGAGAGCGAGAAGGATGGCGGCAAGAGCCAATGGCACGGTTGACGGGACGGTAGTAAGACCTGTTGCCTGTGTGTACGGTATGGGGATAATGGCACTGAGCAGAGGTCATTAACAACTAAATTCTTTAAGTGATTTTATGAACTTTGTATACAAAGATGTGTCCAGTAAAGCTACGTCCTGGTCTTCATGCTGAATGTCTGTTACCTCTGGAAGGCTGTGGGACTTCTGGAACTGAGAAATGGAGTAGGCTCTCACATAATCTCCCATCTCTTCCCGCGTCTCTATGGCTCGCTTCACCAGCCACTGGCATAAAACAACACACAGCTCATCAAACACAAGGACGAACCAGCAGATACAGACTGACCATGTCCATGCTCCAGCTGGACCTGCTAGCTGTACTGGATCTGATGCCAGCAGCAGTCAAAGCTCATTAGCTAATACTAATGTTACTCACACGCTTCCAGGCGGCTATGAATACGTTCTTTAAAGACAAATCACAAACATCATGTCAGCGTTTTGAATTCTGTAAAGTATGAAACCCTGAAACTGTGATGACAGGAAAACGTCAGCACTGCATGTGGGTGTGTGAGGGTCCGCCTAGGGGAAACACTGCACACTTTAAGTAGACCACTTAACCTTTTCATTAGCACTTTCCTCAGATGCATTAAGCACATTAATGCATCTGAGATTAGTTTGGCTGAATTCTCCGTGTACCTGTATGACCGGGAAAATGTGGATAAAATCCAACCCTTGGATCTGATGGGGTTCCAGGCGATGAGGACACTTCATCTTTGGTAAAACAGAAACAATTTTCTCTGTCAAGGATCTGCAACGAAACAGCCCTTGCCACTGTTAGAAAGAAACCAGTGTGAAACTGCAAAACCCAGACAAAGAAAAACACTTAAAAGGAAGGAAAAATGTAACCAAATATCTGATGACATTATCCATCTGAGCTGCTCCTAAGTTAGCAAAATCATTCATTTTTAACTGGATTCAAATGTGGCTCGTATGATGTGTCACTTTAAATTGATTTATCTGGACCAGTCTAGAGAAACTTGGAAAGAAATCAGCCAACACTCACATTTTTTGCCCAATAGTTGAGTTTTCTTGGAAAAGAAGATCCACGTCTATGTCAAAATTACAGGTGGTGATGCACCAGGTCATACCCCCAACCACCTGTAGAGGAGAACTGTGAGCTGAGGTTTTCTCAGTTAAATGCACAATAACAATAAATACTTCAGTTCACGGTAGAGGTGGTCTAGCTAATCCAACAGAGAGAAAAACCCTAAAACAAACCAAAGAAACCTGTAGTTTCTCTGCTTCCAACTCGACTTCTCTTCCTGTATCAGTGCTGATGTGCTGGTATTGTCTGAATGGCGACACCCATCATTCAGGAGAATACTGCAGTGCCTACCTACACCTAAATGCAGAACATAAATAGAAGTGGCTTTCCCGCTGCCGGTGATATCATCAAACATGATGGCTTTACTGAGACCTTCATTCACAAGGCGTCACCACAGTAGGTCGCTCAGCAGATGCCCTTGCTGCAAACCCAAAGGGATTTGTTTCTCCTCTCGGAAATCAACCAGGGATCCTAAACTTGTTAAGCAAATATCTAAACAAGTACAGGATGGGATTAATGCTAAACACAGTTTTCAAATATCTGGAGTATGTTTTTATTCAGATTTTACTCCAACAGTTCTGACATAAAGGAATGATTCATATCTCTGCTGACTTGATGTTTCTGTGTTCATATAAGTGCCAGTCATCAGTTGCCAGGTTGCAGGGGCAGTAGCCTAAGCAGGCAACCCCAGACCTCCCTCTGCCCAGTCAGAAACACTGCTGCATTTCAGGCCAGCCAAGAAATATCATCTCTCCAGCATGTCTTTGGTGCACACCGAGGCCTGCTGCTGATAGGACAAGCCCAGAACATCTCACCCAGGAGGCATCCTTGTCAGATACGCGAACCACCTCAACTGGCTCCTCTCAGTGTCGAGGGGCAGCATAGCAGCTCAACTATGAGCCCCTCTCCTCACCGTAGCTCTAAGGGAGATACCCTTAGAAAGATAACTAGTTCCCCACAGCGTGATGCTGCATTACACATTTCACTGTAAAAGAACGGCTTCTTCTACAGCACTTTTCTACTCTGAGCACTCCAAGTGCTTTATGCAACTTCACTCACAGCAGAACTTTTTTCTATGCTTCTCCTACATACGTGCTTCTAACTAACATTCACACACATTCATACTCTGACATCACAGAGCAATTTGAGGTTAGTTTATTGCCTAAAGATATTTGGCATGCAGACTGGAGCAGACAGGGATCGAACTACCAACCTTCAGATTTGTGGGTGACCTGTGACTGTACAGGCCAAGTGATAAGGTTTTCCATCTGGCATGACGATTGGCATTCAGGCCAAAGAGTTCAATCTTTGATTCATCAGACCAGATCATTTTGTTTCTCATGGTCTGCGAGGTGTGTTTTGGCAAACACCAGGTGGGCTGTCGTGTGCCTGGCCACTCTACAGGTGTGATTGGTGGAATGCTGCTCAAATTGGTTTGTGCTCTGACATCTACTGTCAACTATGGGACCTTATATAGACAGGTGTGTGAATTTCCAAATCATGGACTGTCATCTAAATTCTCCAAAGGTAAAGTTGTAAATAATAATCTACATGTCATTTATTCATTTATCTTTAATACATTTGCAAGAATTTCAAGAAAACTTTATTTACTTTGTCGTTATGGGATATGGCGTGTAGAATTCTGAGGTGAAAATTAATTTAATACATTTTACAAAAATATTTTCTACATGGGAGGTTGTATCTTGGGTCAAGGTTTTCAACAGGCTGCTTAGAGTCATTCTTTACCACCAGGTCAATGCACCAGTGATTATTACCCACAGATTACTCTTCCTTTCATATATCACATGGAGCCAGCTGTGGTGGTAGAGCTGATCAAGCCTGCAGCCCACATGCTAAAGTGTCTTTAACCAAGATTGGGGGGGGGGGGGTAGAGAGAGTGTGTGTCAATGTCAGAGAGTGCTCAGATAAACCGACTGGGTGAATGACAGCTGTCAGGAGGCACTTTGAATGCTCAGCTGAGTAGAATGATGCTACATCAGTACCAGTCCGTGTAGCCAGCAAGTGCTTGGTGGAGAAGTTTGTTTACTTTTTGGTCACACATCACCTCCTCACTGCCTTTATAGTCAGCTTGTACTCGGATGTGTGTTTAGCTCAATTAGTGAAACATTTTTTTGTTTCCACCTTCAGCAGGAACAAGTTGTATTAATCTGCTAAAACCAGTTGGGATGGAAGACGAGCAGAGAGGAAGAAAAGAGCAATCAGAAGTCCAGCGTATACCTTATCAAACGGTGACAATCCTTTAATCCGGGCTCGGAAGTATCCAGCTGCCAGCAGGAGCTCCAGGATCTCTGTCAGCTTCACGCTCTGCTCTTCATCCTCCCGGGTTTCCACCTGCAGGCCAGAAACACTTCATAGCTCACACATGGCTGAGGTCCTAATCCGTCTGCTCTCAGACCTTCACATTTACTCTTCCGTTTTTTGTTACTAAAATTACTACTAGCACGATTTTAAACGTTATTAACTCAATCCCAGAAGGTTGATTCTGTTCGTCTGGACGTAGCGTTTTCACTGGGACAAACGTTTCGTCACCCGTCCAGGTGACTTCTTCGGTCTCAGCTGACTGCAGGTTTCCTCGGTCTTATAAACAGTACTTTCGCACAGTGACTGAAACCAGCCCACTGAAGGAACAGCTGTGAGGTCAGTTTCTTGCTCATTAATCAACAGAAAAAAACTTTTTGGGATTTACTTGCGTGGATGGTTTAGCATGCATCAAAACGTTATTAATTCAACATTAACAAACTAGCTTCACCGTTAGCTTCAGTGTTAGCTTGTATCGATATGCGTCCGCAGTGTGACAGCTCAAGCCCATCATCACAGCAGTGTTGAAATCTGATGCAGCTACTTTGTACCTGGATGAGGTTGCCGTCTTGGTCATACTGAGCGCCTATTTTCGACCCGGTTCTTACTCTGTGGAAAACAGACGTAGCCACCGCCATGTTTAACTGCACTGTTGATGACAGTCACGTGACCGTAGCATATGACAGGAAATATTAAACGCAGCGTTTCCAAGTGTGTCCAACGGAATGTATGTTGTATAACAACGACCGAGTGGTTCTGAGTGTGAGCAGCAGATGGGGACACAGCACTGACCTGAAACAGCAAACGGACATAAAGGTGCCTCTGGATGAACAGATAATCAGCTTTGCAACAACAACAAAAAGATTCTTCAGGAGCTTATTGTTTGATAATGTGACAGTATGTCCAAACTATTATATTTTCACAACCACAAGGTATAAAGAGAAATGATAACTGTATTAGAAGATGCTTTCGACCAAGAAGGAGCCATGGCTAATAAAAGAATAAAAACACAAGAGTATTATCAAATGTGGGTCAAACATTTAGTATACACTCTGAAGCTGGTTAGTGTTTATTACGTAACGTTCATAGAATAATTATGAATTCTTAAACATGTCTCCGCATCATCGACAGGAACATTTTCATCTCGTTATTTAAGATGATATTATTGATAAAATGATAATGTACAGTGTGAAGTGGGACCCCCCCCCAAAAAAACAAACCCCAGCATATTTTGCGACAGTGAACAACACTGTCGCAAGTTTCACGACAACGGGTTGTTTTACGGCACACGTGGGGCACGCAGTCTTCCCAGTTTAGTGCATTGAGCTCCGGCAGTTGTTGCTTCAGCATGGCTAAAGTTTCGAAAAAGAAAGCGAGTAAAAAGAAAACACGCTCCGGATGTGCGGAGCAGAGCAACGAGGGGCATCCAGACGTGATTTACGACGACGAAAAGGAGGAGGATGCGACTGATGATGATGTTACTGTTGAGGACGAAGACGGGTACGATGAACGAAAACGCCAAAAGTTGCTGGAGGCTATCGGCACTCTCAGTGGTAAGAGGAAGAAAACTCTGGGGGAGAGGTCCGAGGCGGCCGTGCATATGTCCGAATTTACGGTCAACGCAGAGGGCGAGGGCGACAAAGTCCATTTGTCGGACTTGATAGGGTCCATGAAGACAACTCCTGGACTCTCAGGCAAGAGCAAGAAGCGGCTGAAGAATTTGGAGCAAAGCAGAAAGACCATAGAGTGCCCGCTAAGCAAGCAGGAGAGCGAGAGGATAAGGAGAGATTTGGCTTTTCAGAAGGTTTCCAAAGAGGTGAGCCACTGGAAGAGTGTCATCAGACAGAATGAGAGGGCTGAGCAGCTGGTCTTCCCTCTCAATCAGGAGCATTCAGGCCCCAAGCCCATTGAGAGGGTGGTGATGGACTGGAAGGCTCAGACTCCGCTTGAGCAAGAAGTCTTCACTCTCCTGTCTGCCAACAAGCAGCCTATTAACGACCCCATTCTTACTCCCACTGAGGAGGCCTCCATGAAAGCGATGAGCCTGGAGGAAGCTAAGGTACGTCGTGCAGAGCTGCAGAAGGCCCGGGCTCTTCAGTCCTACTACGAGGCCAAGGCGAGGAGGCAAAGGAAGATCAAGAGCAAGAAATACCACAAAGTGCTGAACAAGGCCAAATCCAAGGATTTCCAGAAGCAGTTTGATGAGATGGTGAAGAGAGACCCGGCTGCTGCGCTGGAGGAGCTCAATAAGATGGAGATGGCGAGGATGCAGGAGAGGATGTCACTGAAGCACCAGAACAGCAGTAAGTGGGCCAGGTCCAAGGCCATCATGGCAAAATATGATGAAGGTGCCCGCAAAGCTATTCAGCAGCAGCTGGAAGTGAACAAAGACCTGACCCAGAAGTTGGTGACCTCACTGAACAAGGAAGAGGAGGAGACGATGGAGGAAGAAGGTAACGCAGACGTGGTGCCTGACTTTGTGAATGATGCAGAGCAAGGACTGGATTTTTCAAATCCTTGGATGACTGGAAAGCTCTCTCAAGACTGCGTGGAGAAGGAGACAAGTAATGCTGTGACTATTAGAGCTGAGGAAAATGTAGCTGAGGAAGAGGAGGTGGAGGAGACAGAAGAAGAGGTGCTACTCAGAGAATTTGATAACAGGAGGAAACGGCGTCAAGCTCAGGAAGCTGACGCACCTGTAATGCTTATGGAGGAGGAAGAGGAGGAGGAGGAAAACAAAGATGCTTCTGACAAAGAGGAAGAAGAGCTTTCAGAGTTCACAAGCCTTTTCAAAGGATTAGCAGAGGGCTGTGGAGAGGCTGACACAGCAGCTGAGCTGGAAAAGGAGCTCAAAATCAGGTGTCAAGAGGATGAAGAGCTTCTCACACAGGGCAAGGAGGCAGAGGAGGAGGAAGCCACAGATAAAGGAGCTGTTGTTCCGCAGCATCCTCCAGCCACAGAAAACACACAAAAGACGGGCAAAAGCAGGAAGAGGAGGAAAGGGATTGAGCTGAAACAAGTTCTCACCAAGGGCGCACAGGTCCTGCAGGTTCCCTTTGCTCCCACCATCGAGGATGCAGAGGACTCGGAGGAAAAGCTGGACCAGAGGGGGCTCATTAAAGAGGCCTTCGCTGGAGATGACATCATCTCTGACTTTCTGAAGGAAAAGAGGAAGCAAGAGGATGCAGGGAAGCCTAAAGCAGTAGACCTGACACTACCTGGGTGGGGTGAGTGGGGAGGGGGAGGACTGCAGCCATCATGCAGAAAACGCAGGAAGTTCAGGAGAAAGATGACCCCACCCACACCCAGGAAAGACCAGCATCTACCAGGTGTCATTATCTCTGAGAAGAGGAGCAGCTCCATCAGGCTCCACCAGGTCAACGCGCTGCCCTTTCCCTTTGAGAGCCCCTCAGTCTTTGAGAACACCATCCGCTCTGCGCTTGGCCGCACCTGGAACACAGAGCGCACTGTCAAAAAGGTCACCAAGCCCAAGGTCGTCACCAAGCTGGGCGCCATCATCGAGCCCATGACTCGGGAGGAGCTAGTGAAGGACAAGAACGGAGCGTCTGCAGGAACCAGCAGTAGTGTGAAAAGAAAACCTTAAGAGCTTAAAAGAAGCTGTTTTGTGGACATTATTAAAACATCGCTTCACAACATTTCTTTCCCTGCTGCAGTGGAATTGATCTGTAATGTCAGAATATTTGAAGTGACTAAATATCATTAATAATTTTGTTTTATGTTTCAGGGGCTGATCTGATCAAATGGTGATGAGATCTTTTAAATGTTATATTTGTTGAGAACCCCTGAAATAATTCTTACTGGAGTTGAACTTGTGCTGTTTCACCCTGTAGTTGGAGCCCAAACTGTGAGACACACTGTAGAAAACAAATATCTCAGAATGTCGAGATGTCTGCTTTGTAACTTCTTGGAGAAAATGTGCTTTTTAATTACACTCTTATACTGACTGTTGGTGTTTTTTGTTATTTTTCCTGCCAGTTTGTATTGAATCAATCTTTTATCACCACTATGTCATGTGTGCTATAATGTCTAATCTTTACTGGAAAAGGCGATACCTGTGGTACAACACACAGGCTGGGCTCTAAAGGTTTTTCACATGAGATGAAGTGTTTGCAGATTCAGAGTCTGCACATTGTTGCTGCCAACATGTGTTTCCTGCTTCTCTTACACGAGGCTGTGAAACGTTTCGAATGTGTTGAAATGTGGTTTGTGATTTTTCTCTAATGGAGACAAATCTTTGTATATTGCAGCATATTCCCAGGTTATTGTGTGTTATACTCACCAGTTAATGTAACTGCATACAGTAAGTATGACTTTATTGATCCCAAAGGGAAATGAATATAATTATAATCATTATCATACGCATTTAAGTACTCAAGAAAAAGGTAAATAAATACTGAAACATATACAATTTATGTTACTTTATATTTCCACTGACTTCTCTCGAAGCGGATGGTCTGTACTGACTCCACTACGTTTGTGTGTGAACTTTAGCTTTTGTTCTGATTATATTAAGTCCCATGAAAAGATGTTCGATTTGTTGATTTTTAAGATAATTAGAAGTTGGGCTGAAAATAGGGCTGTACATTACATTAAGAGTTAATGTGTCGTGTCACTATAAACATCATGAGCACATCGCATTGCTCTTTAAGCTATTAAGATAAGCTCAGTCTTAAACATCTAGAGTAGTAACATACAAAAGATGTTCATACATTAAGAATTCATTTAAACATACACAGGAGTGTTGCAGCTTTGTGCATTGAAACACAGCAAGTATTCAAGTAAAAGTATCAAAGCAACTGTAAAAATACTCAAGTGAAAGAGCTGCGTAGTAAATCCTACATAAATAGTAAGTATTAGCAGGTAAACCTAGTTAAGGGGTCTGTGTACACATCGTTAGATTACTAGTATTGAGGCAACAATGTAATCCATGTTGTAGCTGCTGGACTTTTATATAAAACCTTATGAGTTTACAGGGTCGTTTGTAGTTCAAAGATCCATTTTTCCTCTTAAATGTAGTCAGTGGAAGAAGGAAGTAGCATACGACAAAAGAATTAGAAATGTTGAAAGTCTATTTATGGCGCTTCTTTAAAGTATTTACTAACAGAATATTATCCTGACATCTCGTATGGTTACAGTATTCAGTCTAAATGTAGTGTAGCTTTTATTCCTTTGGGAAATTCAAGTGTTGTTAAAGCAGAGTGCACACAGCCCACAGGTGCTTTAGTATTTCATATGACAGGTACAAATGGGAGACGAATTAAAAGAGCTGATCCTGAGCCCTGCAGTAGGAGATCGGGCTGCGCTGTGGGGGCAGTTGGCTGTCCTGGTCTGTGTGGGAATGCTGCCATCTATTGTACACAAGGGTTCACTGCTCCTACAAAATGTTTGTAATCACACATTGTGTGCTTTATCGTAATGTTTCACCCGAGGTTAACAGCAGGAAGTTTCAGTATGTTAGGTCATCATCAACAAAGGAGGGAGTGTCTTTGAACTGCTGTCTTCATCTCATGTTTGTTAATGTAACACAAAGTGGGAATTTTCACACACACTCTTTCAGTACCAGTCAAAACTTCACACACTCAGGATATTTCTTTTTTTTTAAAATTATAATTCTAGTAAATGGTCACAACAATAAAAATCCAACTGAATTTATAAGTGACCTGATGTAAATGAAGTTTTCTTCACTGAACCAGGGAAGGACACCTGTGTATATTTGAGCTCACTTGTAAATAATTCTTTGGGTTAAATGTTGAGCCCACTGAGAGGAAAACGAAACCACAAACATGCCCGAAGACTGATCAGCTTCATCGGCAGTTTCACACTTTAAATGTATTATACTTAGATAATATAATCATGCAGACTCTCAGATATGTCCTCAAATTTGACTGATGGGGACATTTTACATGAAGGAAAAATCAGCTCGTCCCTGGTTCTTTCAGCTGCTCCCTTATTTCCTGTTTTTTTAAAATAAGTATATTAATTCTTAAACAGCCCTGCGACCTGTCCAGGGTGTAGCTCGCCTCTCGCCCTAACACAGCTGGGATAGCCCCCCGCGACCCTGAAAAGGATGGATGGACTGTGATGTTCTTCATGAAATGTAAGAATAAGTAAAGGCGTGGACTACAAGTAATGAAGCCGCGTGCAGCATAAAATTAAAATACAAGACAACTTAAGTCACGGTGTGAATCACACAGTTTGGTCTCAGTAACAGGTTTGGAGTTTCTTCACTGCCTCAACTGAAGAAATTTAAAGTCCAAATTTTAACCTGGTTAATTTTAAATCAGTGGTTTTGCAATTACACAAAATGATGTCGACCTCTGCGCCTGTAATTTTAAGGATAATCTCAAACACCGAAAGCTTAGCTGTAGCATCCTATCGTATGATGGATTTGTACTGCAACCATCTGAATGATTTACTTCCACAGGCATCTGACTGCACTTGCCTGGTCCCATTTCATTCAGTCAGTGAGTTTGCTTATTTCTCCTGTCTGAAAGAAGAGCGTCCAATAGCAGCATTTTTACAAGTTAGAAGCTCATTTCTTCGCACTCTCTTTCCCTGCTAATATTCATTTGTAAGGCCATGCAGTGGTATATCTAAAAGAAAAGCCATTACAGTTTGGTTACACCTTCACACATGGGTGAGAGTGCATGCGCTGGCACCCGACATCTCTGTATTTTTATGATAGACATTCGATTAAAGCGGAGCACTCTGTAATGGACTGTGCATCAGTTCAGGTAATGTTGTCAGCTTGTGTGTCGGCGAGGCGATGAAGAACTCGATTAGAAACCTTATAGTTACTAAATCAGTCATTCTCCAGCTCCCTCTTTATTGAGCCACTTCTTTGGGGCAATTACTACAGCTTCATACAGCTTCCAGCGATGAAAAGAGACCCAGGCCTTGGACTTACTGAAAGCTCCTGTGGCTGTAAATCAGAGATGTGGGCTTTTGAATGGAAACGGGTCCCATGATGGAATGTGATTTTCTCCATAGCACCAATTTGTGAGATCTGCTTAAATATTTGTTCAGGGACGAAGAAGTGTGTATGCCTATCAGACCGAGCACTGACGATGCAATGCCAGCTTATTGTCTTTTGCAGGGTGGTGGGATGGCTGTGAAATGTTACAGAAAAAAAGGGCTTTCTTAGATAAGACTAATTACTGCTGAGTGCCTCAGACTGCGTGTGGCTTTGTCCTGCTTTTAGCAGGAGATGTGCAGCTGCAGTTTGAGTCTACCTCATGATACAGCAGCATGAAACAATCTGATAGAGCACTCTTTCCCATTTCCCTGTAATCTAAAGCCCAACTCCATTCCCACCCTGACAGGTGTAAGATTAACTTAGTTAGGTGCAGAGGCACCCATGCGCACCAAATTAAATTAATGGAACAAATTTCCCTCCTAATTAAGATGAAAATACGTGTCAGTTATAACCTTGCTGAGCACTAATTATGTACAAATGATTTATCATCTGTTTCGTCCTGAATAGAAATAGGCTCACCTCTTCAATAGCCCCGGCTGGCTGTTAAGAGATGGGTCCTGATTAACTGTGACAGGTTGTGCTGCGGAGAAGCTGCACATCTCGGGGCCAGCCAATCAGAGACAGCCTCAACTCAGACTCTCCTCCCTTCCATTAAGCTACATTGAGTGTGCAGCTGAGCATTGCTGTGCCTCAGCTCTCCTTCTTGTTTCGCTCCCTGGAATGAAAATAGAGTATATTCCAAGAGGGCCGTTGGTTGTGGTGGTGGCGTGGAGGGGTTGCAGGTTAGCTGATGGAGGTGAATGGCATAGGGAGACTGGTAAAACCCGAACCAGCAGGTGAATCCCTCCTTAGGCTGGATTAGCTCGTTCCCCCCTAACAAGAAGGAGATGAGGCCTTTTTAACAGACCCTGTGAAATAAATTGAATAATGAAGAATGCAGCGAAGCTCATACATCAATGTTTAACGCAACATGGTGGATAATTGCTTGAAGAACAAAAATAGTCTTGTATCACTATTTACCAACTTGAGACCAGCAGGTGGTGCAATAGGTTAAACCTGCCTTTGTAAATTCCTGTGGGTTAAAATATAAAAAATAAACAGCGCCATGGTAAAATTATAGTCTAAGCTGGATATTCCAGCTTATTTCCTCATGTCCTGCAAGCACAGATATGTTTCAGCGGGCAGCAGCACTGATTAGCATTAGAACCAGGCTCCCTTGTGATCCTAAGGACACACTGGCCAATCTGTAATCATTGTTCTGCAGGCTTGCTCACGGGGGATATGGTACACTTTGTCATTATCATTCAGTATGCCACACACATGCTGGCATTGCTTTCATGGTGCCGCCAGCAACAGGACATTAGCATTTCCTCCTCATAGTTCCAAGAATGTGCACAGACAATGATGCACCACAAATCAGGGCTCTGGTTCCATTGGATGGACATTGAAGATTTCTCTGCCTGCTGCTGCAGGAACAGAAAAGCTCCTTGTTCTGTGTCTCATTTGCTCCTGATGTGATTCTCAGCCATATAAATGTCATCATGTACAGGTGTCAGCTCCATCCATTAGGGATCATTTAACTCTGTGATTTTGGATTTTTTACACTGTTGTTTGCTCATTAGATGTTTCATTGTTGGTAAATGTCAGACTACGTGAACCGGGGAGGTAGCAGTGATTTCTTCTTCCCAGAGCTGAGTATTTCTCCACCATACAGAGCTAAGGTAATGCACATTCAGAATCATGCCAAGCACAGAAACCAAACCCTGAACAGCATGCACATTGTATATGTATTGTCTAGCCATAACTCTTTTTTGTTTTGTTTTTTAAATTTTGAAATATTTTCCCTGATGTTAAAAAAAAAATCACAGTTTTGTACATGTTTAATCTCTCTCGGACTAAATAAACTCACACTGAACATGCAAGAATTTTTGTTGTTCATTCTTTATTGTGTCCCCAAACTTGTGACGTATATACTCTGAAAACTAGAGCAGAGGCCATTTTCTTGTTTCCCATTTGAATCCTTCACACGTGCAGTTGGTGAACACGCTCGCCAAACAGCCTCTCCCTTTTCATGATGGCTGTCCTGGGATTGGCAGATGGCACAGACAGGGAGGGGGTTAGAGGTTAATTCTAGACAACAGAGAGGTCACAAGGCCTATTATTTTTGAGATGGGACTTGCAATGGTCCAATGGGGATGACTGTTATGATCAAGGCCCAGCCCCACCTCTCCATCACCATCCACAATCAACACCACACACACGATCACTCACATTTAAAGTGAATGAGCCGACAGAGGACTAATCATGAAAAGGTCCTCAGCGCTCGGCACAGGCAGGATGATGAATTGTATCCTGCCTGTTCGGCTGTGTAACGGGGCCTCCAAGTAGCTCTTGACAGCTAATTTAAAGCTCCCTATATCCTCCTCTTACTTCCCTTTATCAATCTAATTATTAGAGTTAAGTGAGTGTCCCTTAGGACTCTCCGATAGTCCAGCACAGAACCTGCTGAGTCATCTTAGTGGATAAAAAACACACATAAAGATCAGTGTAGCAGCATGGGCTAAAGAACAGTGCGCTGCAGCCATGTGAGGAGCACACTCTGTAGGCCTGAGGGTTTTCTGAGGATTGAAGATATCAGACAGAAGTCAATTCTAATTGTATTTGTATCATTGTGAATAATAATGCAATATAATATTATCAAAAGATAAGCAATGAATGGATTCTAGTACTTCTAATGGTGACTGCAAACCTGATATGTGTCATGACCTGATGGTAAGCACACACACAATGTAAGTACTTTTAACTCAGTTTCACTCAATATTGTACAAAGTATGAAGTAAATAAATAAAGATGTGTTGTCCTGCTTTGAAAAAGCATTGTTTTAAATTTACATAAAAATGGTCTAAATAATAATAATAATAATAATAATAATAATAATAATAATAATAATAATAATAATAATAATTATTATTATTATTATTATTATCTGAGACTTTTTAGAGCTGTACTGTTGCTTCAGCAAACTGAGAACGTATTCAGGGCTCGACTAAGAAATTGCTGCTTTTGATCTTTAGGAGTGTTTTAAAGAAATAACAGAGAAATATTAGCTGTAACTCACATTTATGTCTTTGCGTGTATTTAAGTATAATAATGAGACCTTCAGTAGTACAGCATTAATGTTTAGGAGTCACGGCTGTTTTTATACACAATAATAATATATATATATATTTGTTCACTGGAGTGTGTGATCAGTTTCATTTATCACTTACAAATGTATCTTCAAATGAAACCAGCTATTTATCTGTTTATTTATTTATATTTTATATTTCTAAAATGTATATTTCACAGTTACATATTACTGTAATAAACCATCACATCCGGTTATTTCACAACTTAAGGCAGCAGTAAACATAGTAGTGTGACTGTTTACCTTTTAATATTCAATAACATAGTTGGTGGAAGTTGAAGAGGATCATTTCTATTTAGTTTGGTCTTCCATAAAACTGCCGGGCAAGCAGCACCTCCTCACATTTTTTAACAAAGTGTAAAGCAGCAAGCATCACTCGTGATTCTTACCAGCCGAGGTGGCCATGCTTGTTTTGTGTTTTCCAGTAAATTCCTGCGATGTTGTGCCTGTTTCGGTGGGATTTTTCAGTTCGATCAGTTTAATGTGTGAATGAATCTAAGAAGATTAACCTGGCTTACGTGCTGCAGCTTGTTAAAGGAAATGCGTGTGTTTAGAACAAATATAGATTCAATCCGCGCTTAATGTATTCGTGTAAAGACACATTTGGATTTTTGTTGCTAATACTGATTTGATTTTGTTACAGTCAGATTTTCGCAGATTAATTTTTTTGCAGTATACTTAAAGAAATGAATACTTTTTTCAACTTTTTAACTATCCTTCATCCTACATAATGCTCTTTGTTTCTTGTAAGAAAGGGCTGAGATCTCAGTAGTGATTAATGGAGGTTAATTGCACATGATGAGATCATGGTGTGGTGTAATTCATGTGAAAACATAGGAGAAGACATTAGTGGCACTTGGTCAGGTGGCAAATCAGCTGTCCACTGAGTGGGCTCTTGAAATGCTCGTTGAGATGGAGGACATGTGGGGGAGTGGGGATAGGTGTCAATCCTGAGCTTGAGGCTACACCAATGTGGAACTTCAAGGCAAATGAGGGGCAGAAACTGGAATTAATGCCACATAAGAGGCTGAGACTCTGGGCCATATTGCATGTGACTGGAGCAGGTCTTTTATGCTCATAGCGCCTGTGGCAATGGAGAAAAGTGCTTAAGCATGGTGAGACATTTTTTCTATAAAAGGACTGCAAATGGATTGAAGCACATTTGGTTCAGATTGTGTTTTTCTCATGGTGCACTTGACTAGTGTCTTCCAGGAGCTGGTTAGATGCATTATGGGTCTGGAGACGTTGTACACCCCTCTCACCTTCTGAACCTCCCTCCAAGACGTCTCAGACGATTGTCTGTCTTTGAGGCAATTAGCTGAGTTTTAAAAATCATTAGTGTGCATGTTGTGTAACTTAAATGTTTTCATTTAAACCATCCTTTGAATATTCTGCGAACTGTTTCCACATAAAAACAAATGTGCAAATAAATAAAGTTTATTAATAACATTACACGCATAGTTACAAAACATTAAAAGGATTTGTTAAATAGCACATGCTGGACTCTGACACTCCAAGGAGCTCAGTGAAGACCCAAAAGGATGATTAAATTTATACCACAAATAAATAAATAAACCTCCCAAAATATCTAGAAATGATAGAGGACACAACTTTGCTGGACTCAGTGAAGGTACAGCACTCTTTTCAACCACGTGAGCACTACCAATTACTGCTTAGTGTAGTACAGTCCAGTTTATCATATAGGACTCGTGTTTAATTCTAATTTGAGTTTATTCCAGGATTTTAGTAAATATATTAACAAACAATTTCCCTCAGTTCAACATTTTTTCAGCGTTAAGCTTTCTACAGGTATTTTTTTAAAGATCCATAGCATGTAGACTCCAGTTAACAGATAGAGTTAAGTGCTATAGTTGACAAGAGAGCATGGCAAGCCTCTTTCTGTTAAAACCATTGTGTACCTAGGTATAATCCCCAAAACACCATCATGAGTTGCAGGTCTCAGTATGCTGATTACAAAATAGCATAAATGAGGATTAAGAGTAATCCATAGCGCATGGTGACTTTCTCACTTTTTCATTACTGTAAGCCAATCACACCACAAAACAAATCAATAAAATAAATAAATACAAAATTAAGTGTACGTGTATATGTGAGGATTCTTTTGAGTGGATAAAAACTAGAGTACAACGCTGAGCTGGGTATTGGGGCTGTTGTATTAAGCTACAAAAGATAAATTTAATTGCTCACTAAATTAAACATGGCCATTGTCCCTTTCCTAGTTATTGAGGCATAAACATTTCGCATGAAGCGACTGTGAATTAAAAACTATATATAAAAACAATCAACAGTTGAAACTATTTCTACAGAAGAATTATCCAATAGATCCTGTCTCTCATCTGTCTCTGCTTCTGCACAATTACAACATCGCTGGCATTCTTTTATAGTCCAGAGCGATTGGGTTAACGTTCCGCACACATCCAATCACATGACGCGTCATTTTTTGCGACGCGGTTACGTCATGCCTTTAAACGCGAACGGCTAGCCGTTCAGCCGGAAGTAGTCACAATAGGGAGAGAAAACTCTAGCTTTTCGTCTGTTTCAGTTCAGTGTTACACGACGAGCAAAAGCCATTGAAATGAATAAATGTGTAAGAACAAGGTGTTTGTCGGCATAAGGTAAGAGCTTGGACCTTAGCCAGTGTGCTATCACGACACGTTCGTTTTAGCTAACTATTCAGTGCTTACGTACACACAACGAACTTCACGTTAAGCTAACCTACGTTACCTCGGCAGCTGCGTGTTTTCTACTGTTACTATTTAATTGGGTGTTTAGTTGTTTCTTTGACATGTTTTGGTCGCCACCAGGTAGTAAAGGACCGGTAAATGGGGGCTGTGTTAATCGGTCTAACGAGGGCAAAATGCTGCGGCAGCCCTGGCGCCTGCTAAAAATAAAGCTTTAAAGATACGTGGTATGAGTGAACGAGGGGCACACGTGATCTACTGGCTCCCCCGATTCAGCCTTGCATAAAAGACGCTAAAGGTTTCAGTAGTCAAATCAGTACAGTTAATTATCCAGCGCAAGCTCACCATTCATCTGCTCAAACTGTCTGTAGATTGAAAAACGTAGCAGCATCACAGCATTATATTCAGCATTGGTTAATATAGCTGCTGATACATCTGCTACAGTGATATGTAAAAGTATTTGTCCCCTTCCTGATTTCCTGTGTTTGTTTAGTTTTTTTTGTATGTTTTGTCACACTTAAATATTTCAGGTAATCAAACAAATTTAAATATTAGACAAAGATAACACAAGTAAACACAAAAAGCAGTTTTTAAGTGAATGTGTTTATTATTTAGGGGGAAAAAAAGGCCAAACCTAAATGGCCCTGTGTGAAAAAGTTATTGCCTCCTCCCCGTTATAATGTAAATTAGCTGTGGTGGATCACCTCTTTGGAAAATCGGTAAAAGTGATTGAGAGCCCTCAGCCAAAATATTACAAAGACAGTCATAAAGCTGAGGTCAGGAAAGCGATTCCGCTCCCTGAAGACCAATACAGAGAGACTGAGGAGGAGCTTCTTCCCGCAGGCTATACAGTCTCTCAATCACACCACCACACAGTACTGACCCACACATACAGTTCTTACACACACACTGGACTTTCTGGACTTTGGTTTTGCACAACACTGGTCACTATATTCTTCATTTCCGGTTAATACTTGTACAGCTGCTGTTATTGTGTATATATTTATTTATATTTAGATTTCTTCATACATTCTTATATAGTTCTATATTGTGTATTGTGTATTTTGTTGTACAGTTATTTTATTTTCAACTTTAATTTATATATTTATCTTTATCTTATTCTTCCCAGTTAAATTTACCCTTCATTCTAATTTGTGTTGTACAGTTATTTCATTTTTAACCTTAATTTATATTTTATTCCTTCCTAGTTAAATTTACCCTTTTTAATTTTTCATATTTATTTCCTATCTTATTCATAGCCTTTTCCTTTTTTGTTCTCTTTAGGTCACGAGCAGTTGTCCAAGCATTTCACTACATATCGTACTGTGTACGTGACAAATAAAATTTGAATTTGAATTTATTTGACTTCCACGAACCACAGTGAGAGCCATTAAGTTACCCCCAGAGTGGTAATGACGACTCATCCAAAAGACCCCAGAACAAGATTCAAAGAACTGTAGGCTTCACTTGCCTCACTTAAGGTCAGTGTTCATGACTCCACCATAAAGAGACTGGGCAAAATGGCCTGCATGGCAGTTCCAAGATGAAAATCCTTGCTGAGCACAGGAACAGGCTCATCTCAGTTTTGCCAGAAAACATCTTGACGATCCCCAAGACTTGATGCCATTAGTACTATAGGTCTATATAATAATGGATTCTGATTGTAGTTGTACATACAGGCTACTATAGAGCCAACCCACAACAATCTATCTGTAGTTGAATACGACAGCAGCTGCTACTTTGGAGCATTTAAAAAAGCAAGAGCAAGAATTAATCTTTAATTCAGTTCAATTAATTAAATCAGTTACTTTTCCTCACAAGTGTACTGGCACTCCTTTGTGCTTGCATTTTGTGCAGTGCTAGTATTAGCAACCATAATAAAGTGCTTGAATGGTAATGCTAGTAAAATTGACCTAGCCTTTCAGGACAGCTTGAAAGCCATGAAGCAAGTTAAGTTTAAAAAAAAGTGAAGTATCTATGTTTGCAGGTGCTGCATCTGTCAGTCTCCCTATGTGAGACTTGATTTTGATGCTTTAGGTGGATGCAGACTCATTTGTCTCTTTTCCACTGGTACCCACTCGGCATGACTCGACTCTGCTCGGTTTCAGTCATTTTCCATTACAACTGATTGCCAACTAAATGTGTGTGAAGTCGTTATAGCAACGCGGCTTAAAGTCCCGTGGCATCATTTCTATCTGAGAAACAAATGCGACACAACAATGGAGGAAATCATGGCGATGGTGTAGCTGCTGTTCGGTCTGTGGCTTTGTACCAGACTTGGGGAACGTGGTTTTGGTGTTTCTGGAGTCATTTCCCTCGTCAGAGGGTTTCACAAATAGTGGTTTGGATTCTTGTGCAGGAGTCGCTCTCAGAGAGTGCATCCTTTGGAAGCCCCTCCCCCTCCTTTTTTTTTTTTAATTTTTTTAAACTGTTCCTGAATTGTATCCAAATGTAATATGATCCCTTTTCTGTGGTCACCAGCTCTCCACCAGTAAAACCCACCAGTAACATCTTCCTGTTCCTGCTGATAGTGAAGCAAAGACCTAAAGTCATCACTGTTCTAATAATCACCTCGGCTCTTTGCCTCAGAGGAGAAATGAACATGCTCGACACAGTTTAACAGCCAGTAACCAAATATCCACATGCATACATGGATGGTGGTTACATAATAGTGTATTAGTTTTAGATACATGAATTCAAGTTGCACAGGTTGTATACATGCAGTCAACCACTCATTCTATCTATATACAGGTCATGGTTTTACAGTCACCTCTATGCACGGTTACTGATGGTACAAGACTACATGAATGAGCACAGATTACAGGAATTGCTGATCATGGAGTATAGTTGGGTGGCTTGTGTTGTAATTACAAACAAACATGGAGTATGTAGACTTTTCTGAACATACACTCTGACTTTTAGTTCTGAAAGATACAGAAAGTTTTAACGTTAGAAGCTGTGTATATAATATCTTACACCATAAATCCTTTAGGTTTAAAAAAATGTTCTAAAACTTACTATGTAAAACCATTAGGTCACCCATTACATGTAGCACCCAGCTAACCTACCTTTTTATGATGTTCTGATTGAAACAGAAATCAGCCTAATAATTTTTTTTTTGTTTTGCCTGTTCTTGTTTTTCAGCGTGGTTTGGGATGTCAGTGGAGGACATTGACCACACTAATGTTTAAAGATGTCAGACACCATCTGTAATTTCCTGAATTAGTCTTACGAATGTCTCTAACCTTGACGACGATGAGCGGAAGAACAGTGACCGGCGACCAGCAGCAGTGGTCGAGGTCTGGAGAGATGCAGCATTCTCGTGGACCATACATCTCAGCTATCACCAACAGGTTAGCTCTGTGTGCTACAGAAGGTCTCCATAAGAAGAACAACAAACTCCCATAGTGCCATTTTTACTGTCTTTGCTGTATGTTACATAGTAAGGTAAATCTTTCATTAGTCTTTTATTCATTGAACATTGTAGCACAGAAACTGTAATCTGAGGCTAAGTTATCCTGCTAAAACTCAACACTGTATGCAGGTAATCTGGGTGTGACCTGGGTAACAAGGTAGCCAAGTTGTCCACTAATGGTCTGTCCCAGCTCCTTCAGTATACTTTTAAAAGTATTCGTGAGCAAGGTGAAGCCCAATTCATCACTGGTACAATTCTGGTCCAAGAGAGTGTGAGTGTGTGAATGAAGTGCTTAAAGTACAGAGAAAAAAGATCTTTGAGTGGTCAAGAAGACTAGAAAACACAATAGCACCTAAATACCAATCCAGACCAGCATCCTGACGCCTTTTATTTTGCTCTGCAGGACGACCAACCTGTTGATCCGAGGGGCCATGTTGTTCTCTGTGGGCGTCTTCCTGGCCCTGGTGCTTAACTTACTTCAGGTACAGAGGAACATCACCCTGTTTCCCCCTGATGTCATAACCAGTATCTTCTCTTCGGCCTGGTGGGTGCCGCTCTGCTGTGGGACAGCCGCAGGTGTGTGAAACGTTTCCCTTTTCAAAATGAGGTTCAAAAAAATGTATTTTAAGTGGCAGGCGAGATAAAAAGCAAAAGAAAAAGTTCAGATGGAAACCACAAAATGTAGCTAGACAAGAGGTTGTGAACCTCCTGCCCCGGTGCTGCCTGTGTCTCTTTGCCCATCTCCAGTTGCTCACTCTGGAGTTGAAAATGATTTTAACGTCTTTGTTTATCATTGCTGTAAGTAATTCTCGATGTTCTCCAACTCTGTGATGTAGGGTGTAGCTAGAAGTGATACTTGCAACTGAAGTGGTATTTACCTAGGCTAGCTTGCGCTCTAGGATAGCCGCTTCGACGAAAGCTTCGAGTCCTTAGCAATAAACTTCTGCTTTTGTGCACAGTGCTATCAGTTTTTCATTATGACTGGGAAACACTTCAGGAGCTGTGTTCATCAACCAGTTTGAACTTTGTAATAATGTATGGTCTTGTGGACACCACTTTGTCTTGGGTCCTTTTGTTTACTTCCATAACGCTCGAGGAAAACAAAGAGAGAGAAGGCAAATCTAAGCTCAGATAAACAACAACAAATGACTTATTGTGTCATTATTTATTTAACAAAATTTAAGCTAAAATGCAGAGTAAGAAACAAAGAACATCCTTAATGTTTTTATGGTAATCAAGAGGGAAAGAGGCACTGCTGTTGCTCTGAGACTTACCTTTTTTTTTTTTTTTTGCAGATTTAACTGAATTGTAGAAGCTCTAAGCAGACAGATCAGCTTAGGTACTTAGGCACGAGTACCAGTCCTGGCCTTAAATTTAAATTGATGTCTGCTGTCCTTGATATAGCCTAACATTGCCCGTTACCACATCAGCCGTGCCTGCAACAGTCCAACATAGTGCATCCCTGTACATTTCACAACAATACTTTAAGGTAACCTGTTTAGCCTGCACTACATCTACCATGATTTCCAGTTTATCAGACACCACTGAGCAGGCCTTACCTCTCCTGTCCCGTCTTTCTTACATCTTTCTACATGTCAGAGTGCACTTATCATACACTTTTTTTTCTCCTTGGGAAATACACACTCTGTACAGCTCACAGACACACCGTGGTCCAAAGTGGCACTTGTCTATGCTCTGTTTATGCTTGCTCATCTTCTACAATGCTAGCAAGAGCTGTCCTCTAGACGGTTCTGCGATGGTACTGAGCTAAAATCTCCATGTTGTTAGCTGAAAACGACACCAAGCAGCACACTTAAAATGAGCAAGTTACACAGTAATAAGCAGAATATTTTGTGAGCACTCACCAGGTGCATGATGGTATTCAGTTTATTATACAATTAAGACACACAGTTTATGCATTTTCTGAATGTTAAAACGGTGTTCCACATAAATTTAAAGGTAGAATTCAGCAAAAACTGAAAATATGTTAACTCATGAAGGTCTGAGAGTCTCAAATCTATACATATGTGCGAATACTAGGTATACGCACATTTTTTATTTTTACTATTTTTAATTAAGTTTGTGTGTGTGTGTTTTTTTTTTTTTTTTTTTTTTTATTATTTCATTGATTTGTACAAACACAAATAGGACTCAGAGTTGCATGCCAAGCTTTGTAGCCATTCTGTTTCAGAGATACATGCTGATAAATACTCACAGGTGGTAAAATGTTAGATATTTACACCCGCTAGTAATGTTGACAGCCTAACTGATGCTGTGTCACTTTTGTTATAGGGCCCCAATGTTTTGCATCTGCACAGAGATTTTAAAGTGTCTCTTTGATAGTGAAGGTTATCAAACTAATATGACATCGAAATGTATTTATTGATCTAAAGACAGAAGGTCCCTGAGTCACTGGTTCTGGCCAATCAAAAAACCTTTCAGACACATGCACTAACTGTTAGTATGATGAAATGCAGTGTACTTGACTTTGAATTGGGGTTGTCAAAAAATAAATGCAAATCCATATTCAGATATTAATCAATACTAAAAATGTATATTGATCTTAATTTGCACCCGTATTGATACAAACTGGCTTCCTGTAGCTGACTTGATCCTGCAGACACAGCTGCTCCCACTAACATGTGTCAGTGTTCATGACTGAGCAGCAGTTTGGGAAACATTTCAATAGGACAGTAATGCTCCTGCTTCAACACTGCTGAGTCAAACAAATAATCATTTTCACAATAAATTTGTGATTTTTATAGGGGTGGCTGCAAGATAATAACTCCGAGTTGCTCTCTGATGCATCCATCGGAGTGTGAATGTGTGTGACTGTAGTTAGAAAGCACTAAGTACAGAGAAAGTGCTTGTGAGAATGGGTGTGATTGGGTGAATGTGGCATGTTGTAAAGAGCGCTTTGAGCATCAGTCCATTTACCATTTATATAAAAGCATACTTGTTAGTGCTACGTGGCATTTTTAGAAAAATTATGCACACTATACAATTCAGTTTTATTTATACAGAAACAAATCACAACAACGGTTGCCTCAGGGCACTTTTAACATGACGATAACTGTGCACGCACACACATCATTGAAGGTTACAACATACCCGCCAGGCTTTTGGTTTATTGAAATGCTGTCTTCTGGGTGTGATGCTGCCGATGGAAATGTAGAGCAATGCCTGCTGCTCCCGAGTGGCTCAGCACAGAGCACAACAGCCCGAGGCTGTCTTAATCCCCAGACACACAGCGTCGCCCACAGGAGCCTGTCATTTCCACCTGTTGTTGAAATACACAGTACTTTGTATCCCAGGGGACGGCTTCTGCATTCTGTTGAAAGTGCAGAAATAGTTTCGCTGCTGTAGTAGCTAGGTTAGTGGTTTCGTAGATGCGTGCTGCAATGAAAATAATCTTTTTGTTTTGTTTTTAAAAATTCTAGGTTGAGTTTCCTTGCTCGCTCAGAAATGAACTTATTTTTGCATGCTGTTGTACTTATCGAACCATTATCGTTGGCATTTTTACCAGATTAAATGACAGAAATGGGAACAAACTGGGTTTTGTTGTTGTTGCCCCACGAAAGGAAGACCAAGAGTCACCTCTGCTGCTGAGGATAAATACATCCCAGTCACCAGCCTCAGAAATCTCCAGTTAACAGCAGCTCAGATTAGAGCACAAATAGATGCCACACAGAGCTCCAGTAGCAGACACATCTCTACATGTTCAGAGAAGACTGTGTGGATCAGGCTCTTTTGGTCAAATAGCTGCTAAGAAACCACGACTACATGTATGGTTCCCACCATGAAGCATAGAGGAGGAGGCATGATGGTTGGAGGCTTTTCTGGTGACACTGGTGGGGATTTATTCAATCCCCCAACATGTAAATAGTCATGAAAATAAAGAAAAATCATTAACTGAGAAGGTGTGTCCAGACTTTTGACTGGTAGTGTACATACAAACACGAACCACTGTGACCTGCACACAAATCACTGCACAGTTTATGCTTGTGGATCATATTGTTCTCATTTGCAACACTTTTAAAGCAAATTCCTCTCCATGAGTCTCTGGTGGTTTTGGCTCTTTATTGTTTATTATTGTTACGTTGTTTTCAGGCCCCTCGCTGAACCTCGTTTTGCTACAAGTTTCTTCCTGTTGAAAGGGATGTTTTCCTTCCTACTGTTGCCAAGAGCGTGCCCATAGTGGGTCATCTGATTGTTGGGATTTTCTCAAATATTATAGGGTCTTACGATAATATTAAATCGAGGCTACTGTTGTTTTGAATTGGTGCTATACAGATGCATAATTTCCCTTATCTTTCCTCACAGTATTCTTTTTCCTTTTTTCCCCCCTCGCAGCAATGATTGGGCTGTTGTACCCCTGCATCGACAGCCGTCTGGGTGAACCACACAAGTTCAAGCGGGAATGGTCTAGCGTGATGCGCTGCGTGGCTGTGTTTGTGGGTATCAACCACGCCAGTGCTGTATCCTTAGAACGTTGGTATTTTCTCTGTTTAATAATTTTCCTCTGTACACCACCAGAGTGGACTTTAAATCACGCATTCAAGATGTAAGTAAAGCACAGAGTGTAACTTTTAATTCAAGGAAGTTTGTGTTTAATGACTTACTGGGTAGATGATGGAGCTGTACATTGTGTAAGTGCATCGTAGAGCATTCAGCCTGGTCCTTGACCTCTGCCTGCATCAGAAAGTGGATTTTGCCAACAATGTTCAGCTGTCTCTGACTCTGGCAGCTCTTTCCATTGGCCTGTGGTGGACATTCGATCGCTCCCGCAGCGGCTTCGGTCTGGGAATCTGCATTGCCTTTTTGGGTACGCTGGCCACCCAGCTCCTGGTTTACAACGGAGTTTTCCAGTAAGTTACTCAAACACTAGTTTGCATATTAAGACAATGTGGAGGCTGATTTGAGAGAAAATCATTACAATGACAAATGAATTTGGTAACTCAGACTTTATCATTAAATAAACTGCTGAATGCAATAATGTGAACTCCAAGTGAACTTTGTAAGTAGTTGCACTGGTGTGCCAGCACAGACTTATGGCGAACTCTGTCTGGTGGGCTTCTGTATTGTGCTTATTGAATCGAGTAATGTAGCACACTGTAATCCCTGTTTATAATTTAGTATTTGATAATAAGAAGTTATATCAGCATGTAGTAAGTTACCCTCCTCTAGCTCCAACAGTTGAATATTGACTGGTCCACAGTGATCTCTTCCAGCAAAAGAAAACTGACGCACTTAATATGAGGCACGATATTAGCAGGGCCACGCTGCCTTTACAGCACACAGCTATATCCTCCAGCACAATGACTAATGTTAGAGTATGGGCAGAATGCTAGTATTACTGTGCAAAATTCTTGAGCCACCCATTAGCACTTTATATGCCATAAGGAGACAGACTTTCTTGTACCTTTTAAAGTGGTCTTGAGCGATATTTCTCAAGCGTTCTGAATATGTTTCAGAGGTGTTTTCAGGCCGGTCCATGAACCTGACCATCTGAGAAAGATTTCTTGTTTTGTTGTTAATCCAGAACACTGACCTTTAAGTCATTCAAGCATAAAAAGGCACCTAGAGATCGTACCAGTGTGGTGTTGACGTGTAACAGACAACTTGGCACAGAACCAAAGAAATGGCATGCCTAAAAGCTATCTATAGCAGGTGAACAGTACTGAAAGTTATATCATTAAGAAATATGAAAAAAATCTAGCAACAACTTGACACAGATTGTGAGGAAATGTGTCTTGCCCTTCAATTTGTCCATCTACTCTTTGTTCTACTGGATAAATTCCAAATTTAATTGCCTATTGTGTGGTTAACTATTTGTGCATGTTAGAGGTACTTCCACTCTTTGTTGTGGTCATTGTTGGCGTCATTGCTCAAAGTAATAATGTATTACACACATTACACAGAACACTTTTCTTAAATTTAACGCAGTGCCTTACTTACTCCCAGGAGAAAGTAATTTGTTACTACTTGTACACATTACGTTTCTCTGTAAAATGACCTGAAACGTATTGTCTCATAGATATCATTTAATATTATAAACCCGCAGACCGCAGTCCCACACATCAACACAAATCCCTATCATATTGAGGACACACATGATCTTTCTCTTAGCATTTAGGTATGAACACAAAGCCAACAGCATGAAGCAAAGATGACAACAAGCTCAGAAAACTTAATAACGATTGATTCTACTTAAACAGGTAGAAATGGAGGCCGCAGCCTGACTGGCTCTGGTCTCACTGGTTCTTGGCTAGCTTAGCGTTAGCATGCTCTTTGTGCAGATATTTACAAAGAGCCAAAGTTGTGTTAGCAGCATAAGTTGTTTCTGACCTGGGCACAGTTTGCACTTTATAGGTGTGAATTGAGAACCAGTTTTAATCTCAGCAGAGAACAGAATTAAAGGCAGCCACCATCTGAAGAAGAGTTTCTGCAAAGATCTATCTCCCATTTTCCTCTCAACATATAAAGAAATAACAGGTGGCTCAAGAGTATTGCACAGTAGTGTATAACACTTTCTAAATGACTAGAGATCTTGTCCAGAGACTGGACATTATTAACGATGATGATGATGATGACAAAGCAACCTTGGTTAATTCAAACAGTCAGTTAATTCTGCTGTGTATAGTTTAAAGTGAGTTTCTGATGTTTGCCTTTTCTCTGCCCAGGTACACGTCGCCTGATTTCCTTTACATTCGCTCGTGGTTACCCTGCATCTTCTTTGCAGGAGTAATAACTATGGGAAACATTGGACGGCAACTAGCTTTGGTAAGAAACAAATCAGTTTACATTTACATCAGTTACATTAAGGCTAAGCAGTCACTGCTTCTCAATTCATCAAAATTTTTAGAACATTTTCTGCTCTGATTTGCAAAAAGAATTTATGGTCCAAATTTTGAATCTACAGTACCAGTCAAATGTTTGGACACGCTTTCTCATTTAATGGTTTTTCTTTATTTTTACTACTTTGTACATTGAAGACACCAAATATATGAAGCAGAATATATCGAATTATGTAGCAAAGGAAACAATGATAAATAACTCTAAATTCAATTTCAATTTTCAATTCGATTTTATTTATATAGCGCCAAATCACGAAGACAGTCGCCTCAAGGCGCTTTATATTGTACAGTATAGCCTATAATAATAGATATAGAGAAAAACCCAACAATCATATGACCCCCTATCAGCAAGCACTTTGGCGACAGTGGGAAAGAAAAACTCCCTTTTAACAGGAAGAAACCTCCAGCAGAACCAGGCTCGGGGAGGGGCGGGGCCATCTGCTGTGATTGGCTGGGGTGAGAGAAGGAAGACAGGATAAAGACATGCTGTGGAAGAGACACAGAGGTTAATAACAGGTATGATTCAATGCAGAGAGGTATGTTAATACATAGTGAGTGAGAAAGGTGACTGGAAAGGAAAAATGTTATATATATTTGATTGCTGAGATTAGCCACCCTTTGCTTTGTTGACAGCGATTAACTGGTTTCACCTCACAGGTGAGCCTGTCAGGGTTCATGGTGGAGTTTGTTGCCTTCTTAATGACGTTGGGACCATCAGTTGTGTTGTGCAGCAGTCAGGTTGGTGCACAGCTGACAGGCCTGTTTGACAACTGTTAGAATTCATATTATGGCGAGAACCAATCAGCTGAGTAAAGAGAAACAACAGCCCATCATTGCTTTAAGAACTGAAGGTCAGTCAGTCGGAAAACTGCTAAAACGTTGAATGTGTCCCCAAGTGCAGTCGCAAAAACCATCAAACGCTACAATGAAGCTGTCTCACATGAGGACCACCCCAGGAAAGGAAGACCAAGAGTCACATCAGGAATCAAAGCAAAGGGCGGCTGTTAGGAAGAATCTAACGTACGGGTTGTATGGAAGCCCCAAACGCAATTTCATTGTTCTTTGACAATGACAATAAATAAATACTTGACTTGACTTAAAGTATGAATCATGTTATTTCTCACTTTTTGTTTACAACATATGTGTTCATTCATAGTTTGTAGATTCTCACTGAAGACATCCAATGTAAATAGTTGTGAAAATGATTAAAACAACAACAATTAAATGAGAAGGTGTGTCCAAACTTTTGACTGGTAGTGTACATACAAACATGAACCAAGCTTCATAATTATTTATTTATTTTTTTAAAAACAAAACTGACATTTTTTTTTAAATATAGGTTTAACATTTAAAAGCACTGGTTTGTCCACTTTCAGGCTATTCTTTGCACTTTGAAATCTGAGCCAATGCTTGAGCCAGGCTCTCTCAAAAGCTAAAAATAAAAGCCTGAAATTTTAACAGGTCTTTCTTAACTTTAAAAAAAAAAAAAAAAATCTGAATCTTGGAGAGATGAAAAAGTGTCTAAGTAGCAGTTCAAGTATGAAAAAAGTCCCCTATGGTAACAAGCCGAATTTTGTAATACTGGAAACACCTCAGTCCATCTCAGTGCACATTTTTAGAATATTTTCTGTTAACTATTATCTGTTTAACCATTAAAAAAAGACGTTTGGACGTCCATGATGAATACTGTCATAAACTTTATATATATATATATATATATATATATATATATATATATATATATATATATATATGTATATATGTATATGTATATGTATATATATGTATATGTATATGTATATGTATATGTATATATATATATATATATATATATATATATATACATATATATACATACATACATATATATATATATACATATATATATATATATATACATATACATATACATATACATATACATATATATACATATACATATACATATATACATATGTATGTATATATATGTATATATATATATATATATATATATATATATATATATATATATATATATATATGTATATGTATATATATATGTATATGTATATGTATATGTATATGTATATATATATGTATATGTATATGTATATATATATATGTATGTATATATATGTATATATATATATATATGTATATATATATATATATATATATATATATATATATATATATATATATATATATATATATATATATATGTATGTATGTATGTATGTATATATATGTATGTATATGTGTAAAATGTTTCAAGATGCATTTAAAAAGGTTAAAAGTTCTAGTATAGTTTTTATTACACTGAACAAAAATATAAATGCAACATTTTTGTTTTTGCTCCCATTTTTCATGAGCTGAACTCAAACATCTGAAAGTTTTTCTACATACACAAAAGACCCATGACTCTCAAATATTGTTCTCAAATCTTTATAAATCTGTGTTAGTGAGCACTTTTCCTTTACCAAGATAATCCATCCCACCTCACAGGTGTGGCATATCATGGTGCTGATTAGACAGCATGAATAATGTACAGGTGTGCCTTAGACTACGTTCACACTGCAGGTCTCAATGCTCAATCAATATTTTTCGTCTGCTCGTTCACACTACAAATAAAATGTGACAGCAAACGCGCTCTATTGTGAACCCTCAAAGCGTCTTGTGTCAGTGACGTAAAAGACGGATTTAATGCGACATGACCATCAAACAGCAGTCGCTTTCTGAAACATCAGATATGTATCGGATTCAGCACCACATACGAAAGTGACCCAGATCGGATTTGAAAATATCGGATTTGTGCCGTTCACACTGTCACACCATGATCGGATAGATGGGTCGCATACGGTCAAAAAAATCGGATTTGATGCGCTTTCGCCTGCAGTGTGAACGTAGACTTAGACTGCCCACAATAAAATGCCACTCTGAAATGTGTCCGGTGAGTATGCTGACCATGCAAGAACTGGGATGTTTTCAGCTTCCAGGAATTGTGTACAGATCCTTGCAATATGGGGCCGTGCATTATCATGCTGCAACGCGAGGTGATGGTCGTGGATGAATGGCACAACAATGGGCCTCAGGATCTCGTCACGGTACCTCTGTGCATTCGAAATGCCATCAATAAAATGCACCTGTGTTCGTTGTCCATGAGATACACCTGCCCATACCAGAACCCCACCGCCACCATGGTCCACTCGATCCACAACGTTGACATCAGCAAACCGCTCACCCACACGATGCCACACACGCTGTCTGCCATCTGCCCTAAACAGTGAAAACCGGGACTCATCTGTGAACAGAACACCTCTCCAATGTGCCAAACTCCATCGAATGTGAGTGTTTGCCCACCCAAGTCGGTTACAACGATGAGCTGCAGTCAGGTCCAGACCCCGATGACGACGAGCATGCAGATGAGCCTCCCTGAGATGGTTTCTGACAGTTTGTGCAGAAATTCTTTGGTTATGGAAACAGATTGTTGCTGCAGCTGTTCTCAGGCGATCCTGGAGGTGAACATGCTGGATGTGGAGGTCCTGGGCTGGTGTGGTTACACGTGGTCTGCGGTTGTGAGTCCGGTTGGATGTACGGCCAAATTCTCTGAAACACCTTTGGAGACGGCTTATGGCAGAGAAATGAACATTCATTTCATGGGCAACAGCTCTGGTAGACATTCCTGCAGTCAGCATGCCCATTGCACGCTCCCTCAAAAGCTGCGACATCTGTAGCTTTGTGCTGTTTGATCAAACTGCATATTTCAGAGAGGCCTTTTATTGTGGGCAGTCTAAGGCACACCTGTACATTATTCATGCTGTCTAATCAGCACCATGATATGCCACACCTGTGAGGGGGAATGGATTATCTTGGTAAAGGAAAAGTGCTCACTAACACAGATTTATAAAGATATGAGAACAGTATTTGAGTCTTTTGTGTATGTTTCAGATGTTTGAGTTCAGCTCATGAAAAGTGGGAGCAAAAACAAAAGTGTTGCGTTTATATTTTTGTTCAGTGTAAATTAGATTAAACTGGAGACTGAGTGTCATTTATAAACTCCACAATTACCAAACTGAGCTACATTTTAAAAAAAAATTGAAAAAAATAGTACAATTTATCATATTTGCTCAATCCAGCAGGAAAGCTGAATGACAATAGAACTTCTCTCAAGAGAATATGAAGAAGTGCGTCACCTTTCTGTTCATATTTTGACGACTCAGCACTCAGGCACTTAATTACCTTAATGTGTCCCAAGTTATAGATCCTGATTCATTTTGATGGCAAGTTTTTGTCTGTAATAGTTTTTGAGGTATTCGAACATCAAAAAAAGACAGTGGCTGTGGATGGACAGACCAAAAACATCTGATTTACATGATGTTGTTCGCTCACTCATCCAAGTTCATCCAGTTTAAGTGTTGTGATCGCTTTCATGACCACAGGTTGATAAAATGAAACCCCTAGGCACGCAGCCTCTTAGGTCAGCAGTGCTTTTCGTGTTGGAAATCACAGATGCTGTTTTTGCCTCGTCTCTTTCTTAGTGTTGAATCATGAACACTGAACTTAACTGAGGCCTGCAGTTCTTTAGAAGTTGTTCTGGGTTCTTTTGGGACCTCCTGGATGAGTTCTCAGGCTCTTCAGTTTTCTTTTCACATAGGTCCAGAATAGCTTCATCCCTCAAAATTATAAAGTGCACGTTGTATTTACTCGGGTTTGTCTGATATTAAATTCGTTTGATGAAACATGATAAAGTACTAAATGTACTAAAAAAAAAAAAAGGTTGCAAATGCTTTTTCACAGCACTGTATATCGACTGATTAAAGAAGTCACCCAGCCGAGTTACAATGATACATCATGTCCATATTGGTATATTAAAGTAGATGGGCTTTAAGTGGTGTTTTGTGTCTAACAGCTCTCCTTCTCCCCTTGTTTCCAGTATGAATACAAATTCATTCAGGACAAGAGCCATCAGGACTGAGGGATGTCTCTGCTGCATCAGACCTCTGCTCAGAATGACCTGAAGCCAGGTGCAGGTTATCAGCACGGACTACAGCTGGCTGATGAGCCAGTCAGGCCGTTTAAATCGATCCCCGAAATCTCGATCGGCTGCTGCGCTGCATTTTTGACTGGCTCTGTCAGGCCTTCTGCTACCACATGATATCCATGAACTGACGTGAATAATGAGAGTGAAGTTTCTCTCCTTCCTTTCCTTTATTGCGGTTTATCTGTAATAGACATGGATTAGCAGATAAGCAGCCAACATTCAGATCAGCTTAGATGTTTGCTCCCTTGGCTCGATTGTGCCAAACAGAATCTGTGGGATCTGTTTATTTATCTGCCCTCGTCTCATGATTCTTCCTCATCTGTCGTATATTGGTGGGGAACACACAGCCTAGTGAACATATCCAGGATGCATCTATGTACTGGACTTCTTTTTTTTAATGTAATTACCCATAATCTACTTTTAGATCTTCTTCATGAAGAGATGTTGACAGGTGCTGGTGCTAAGGAAACAGGATGTCCAGTGTTCCCCTGTAGTGGGTACATGTAAGAGCCCATTATTTTGTGCATTAATATGTACAGTATCATCAGGTCAAAAAACACTGATGTCTTTGGGTTTAGGGTTAGAAGTGAGCAACACATTTAGAAATAGAAATTCCATCTATAAATGAAGACTATGGTGTTAATTAGTTTAAAACTAGTTACTGTTTTTTATTTCAGGGAGGAAGACTTGGCCAAAAGTCTTCCTGCTGCCTTTTAGTTCCCAGCTCACTTTGAATGGTGTTGTCCACCTAATGCATGACAGCAGATATGGAGTAACGGTGATGGAACTTCACACTGAATCAAATAAATTCTCTCTGGTCAAACTGGTTTTGCTGTAAGGAGATTTTCTGCTTCTACCAAAATGTTTTTTTTGTTTTGTTTTTTTTCATTGTGAAGAGTGACTTTTGTAAAATAAGCAGTCACAAACCTGTTTGTGCAACTCATCATTTCATTGAAGGATGAAATGAACAGAACCTGTTTAGGTCACCACACATACAAACTGGTTCCAGTTTGGTTGGCATGCAACAAAAGAGTTCCTTTCACTGTAATAAAGTCCATTCTTCCCCAGCCACACTCAGTTTTCTGCAACTGCACCACAAACATTTCTTAGTGAAGCTCAATTGGGAATCCAGCATCCAACAGCATCACACTGATTTCTTAAATCCAGCTTCACACATCGTTAAATCTGACAGTTTTTGAGAGCTTGGCTCCACAGTGATGATTAGCCTTTAGTGTTTCATTTCCACTTTAATGTGTTTTTACATGTTTACTACAACAACAAACTGGTTATTAGTAATTAGAGTCCCCTCCCCTTCTCTTATTTCTTATTAATCAACTCATCAAAATCCGTCTGTGAAATGCTGTTCATGCTCGTTGATCTACAACACTGTATGGTTGAGTCTTAAGGCTGATGATGATTTGTTATGTATATTGTGGTTTACTGACCCACAGTGAAAACCAGGTGTTTAGCAGTTTTAAAAGTCTTGGCTGTGTTTGTTCAGCGGACACATGCAGGATAACAGCCTGTGTATCATTTGAGGAACAGTTTAATGACAGTGATAAATGCTTTTAAGTGTAATAAGGCCAAATGTATCCAGTGTTTTCTAAGATCAATGTATTTGTTTGGTTGTTGATGTTTAATGACATCTTGTATTTACAAACATTTGAGCACTTTGAATTCCCAGAAAGTTTAACTGGATTCAAAGTCATAAGTGAAGGAAAAACTGAACATTTGAAGTTGGTTTTGGCCCATCTGACTGCTTTTTGGCTCCATGTAAAATATACATTGTATATTATACTTGCATAGTTCAAGAAGTATTTATGGGGCATTGTTTTTCTGCTGTTTTTCCTTGTTCAGTCTTTCCATCAGTCTAATATTCAAAAATGGTGAAATTAATGGTCACGGGGAGTTTCCACGTGAAAAATAAAGTAAATTTTCTAAACACTATGAAACTTCCTTTTATACTGATATAGCAAGTAATATTGGTAAATGCAATCACAAGCAATAAAAATAGTCTAACATGTACATGAAAAGGGCTGAAATTTAGCACAATTTTATTACAGTCAGTGGAAATTAATGTGAAGGGAGAAAAGTGACAAAGTAAATGACATGATCAATATAGCAAAAGGCAGAAGACGATGTCTGAAAATCCAAACGGAAACACAGAAATGTGAGAAACATAACGTACACACAAACTAAGGCTTCAGATGGGGGACTAAGGAAACGCCACAGCTGAGGCAAAATAACAGGAGAAACTAATCAAGTAATACAAGACGGAGTAAACATTAATACCTGACACAGGGGATAATAGGAAATGTGGGCTAGAAAGGAGACAGAGGGAAACAGAAGACCAAACTACTGGTGAAACCCTCCCTCCCCCAAAAAGGACAACCTGTGCAAACACCCAAACCAGTCTTGTTTACTGTGGTGACTTCCACAATCCAGCAGAGACCAAAGACGGATCTCCACCTTAAGTAGTAACTGCAGATGAGCTGATTGCAATTGAGAAATGTAGACTGTATTGATATTGCACCTTAAAATCTGGAAGAAATAGAAATTAACCTTTTACTGTTTGGGAACACAAAACTGTAGACATAATCACCTCAAACTCCAGATATTAGCCCAAACGAGTCCATTTGTTTATAGCGTATCTGTAGGGATAGAAATGAATTTTTACTGTACTATAAGTAAATAGAAAACAAATGGACTGAGATATTACAGAGATCCCCACGTATAGTTTTGTCATGTTTGAAAAAAGCGACTCAAAACAAGTTAAGAAGGCCAACAGCACTTTAATCGCTTTTATTGTGAAATAACATTTGTACTTCCTTCTGTGCTTGCTGCAAAGGCGCACTTGGACTGTGTTGTATGCAGTGTAAACCGTGACCTTTGCAAGGTAAAATATGCAAACTTTGACCTGTTCTTTTCAGAACCGTGCAAACAGGCTTATTCTGTGTCTTGTAAAAACTCCAAACATGTTCATTAGGGCTGCAACGATACACAAAATTCACGGTTCGGTTCGATACTTTGGTGTCACGGTTTGATATTTTTTCAATACAAAAAATGTTCATGCTTTTTAATTTGTCATTTATTAAAATTATAAATATATATTTTAACTCAAAAGTACAGTTTTTAAATTTAATGTTGCTGAAACAACAAAGTAATAAAAAAATAAATCTGAGAAATCCCTCATCTTTGGAGAAGAGAGTTTATTACAGAGAAATGGCTCTTTCCAAAATAAAAGCTCTACTATACGCTTCTTCTGGGTTATATTCTCAGCAGCATATTAAACATATCAGGTGCCCATAAGGAGAATCCTGTGCTAACGGCTGTCTAAATGACTCGGGTAAAGTTTGTAGCATGCATGCTTGTTGTTTTTGTCTGCTTCCACTTGTCTTTGCACTAGGATGATGTCGGAGTAAATGTGCAGTCATATTCGTTGTGTTCCCACTAGTGCTGTCAGCGTTAATCTCGTTAAAATGACATTAACGGCATAACGCGGCAAATCTCCGTTAACGAGTTACCGCAGTTTCAGTCCAACTCACTGTAAGTGAAAGAAGATTTTCAGTGGTTTGACTGTATTTTAGTATCACAACCAAACTCTTAATTGTCCCACTGTTTGGAATATTTAATAAGATGAGCTCACAGGTTTGAGTGGCTTTAAAAATCTGAAACTTATTCACAGCTCTGCAGCTCATTAAGTGGAGATACTGCATATCTGGCACAAAAACTGCATACAAACTGTAGTGCCAAAATTGCTAATATAAATTGCTAAAGTGTTTGATACTAATGTGGATTAATGTGTCCTGTCTTATTCCAGCTTCCATAGACAAAAGTAATTAAGATGAATCATCAGGATTTCGAGAGCCTTTGTTTGCATTATTGCTACATTTCGGGATAAGGACACTGCTTCTCTTTGATTTTCATGAGCGTATGAAGCAATTTGCTGTGTGAATGTTATTGTTTAAGGCTAACTAGCTAGTAAAACAATATGCGTGATGTGTCATAGCAGTAACTGCTGCTCTGAAGAGCTAAACTCCCCACCACTAATGAATTCATTAATCTCTATATTTATCCCTGACAAGCAATTATCTCTTCTCACAGAATGAGGGTCAGGAGGCAAGTTTGAGAGTGCTCATATATTTATGAAGGAAACATTAAACAGGAGCCAGCAGCGACGGTGCTCACACACCTGGTGTTTCTTTTATTTTGTTGTTCAGAGCAAGACTTTAAAAAGCCTCTTTTCACACTGCATATAAACCCCATCATTAGCTGTTGGGGTCATTACTCAAGAACAGTAATGTATTTCACATACTTGTAAAGTAATGCAGTATGATACTTAATTACTCGCTGGGGAAATTCATTAATCGCGTTACTTGTTACGTAAATGACCTGAAATGCATTGTTACACAATTACCAGTTAACAGTCTGGATCAATAGGCTACAGTCCAACACACCGACACAAATCCCTGCGCTAATGAGGACATGCATGTGAAAAACAAAGCAAAGGTGAAAAGCAGGCCAGAGAGATTCAGAGTGATTCTAACATCATGATGGAGGCTACGATCCTGACCGCTGCTTTGGTTAGCTGCTGACGATCAGGCTGCTGCAGTCGTGCATCATTCAGATTTATCATCACTCTGGTTTCTTGGCTAGTTTGGCCATGTCTGTGCCGTTTCTTGAAAAAAGTGCTGTTAGCAGCAGAGGTGGCAAAACTACAGACTGTCTTTACTGAAGTAGAAGTACAGATGCCTGGGTTAAAAAAGTACTGATGCAACTTTTTGACTTGAGTTACCAAATTGCAATAACATGTCTTAATGCTGCTACAAATAACAGTCATTACGCTGCTCTTGAAATGATCTACGCACTGACTGAGGTATGTGTGTGCGAATGCACGTGAGTGTTTGTTCACACTGTTGGATTATTCTTATTATTATTTGAATTTTATATTTTATGAATGATGCACCGATTGGAGACCACTTTCAATTTTGTTGTACCTGTGACAATGACAATAAAGACCTTTTGTTCTATTCTATTCTAAAATGTACTCAAAGTAAGAAAGTAAAACGTAGCTGCTTGAAGGACAATTCTACTAACCATGTTTGTACAAAGGTAACTGAACGTTTTGCTTTATATTTTATTATTATGTAGGACACCTGCAGTAAAAGAGAATTAAAAAAATTATTACTATACTATTTTCTGTTGGCTACATCGTAGAGGGTGACTTTGCCTCCACACCTAGACAGTAAATGCGCACCGTCAGTCAACTGACCTGCTGCTCTCTGTGTCCTTAAACAACTGAATTCAACAATATGTCAGCAGATTCATCCCCCACACTGACACTATACAGTTTATACCGTCTTTACACTTGACAGTGTACAGCTGGAGTTCAGTGAATTAATCTAAGCATCATCAGCTGAAATACAAATTCATTTCTGCCTTAGACTTAATGAAGCACAGCTGAAGGTAGCTACCGCTCCTCTACCTCCTCTTGAATCTCTCTTATCAAAAGAACTTCTGCCCTCTTGGACTTCTCCACCCACTCCTTCAGGAAATTTACATGTCAAACTCTACTGGAGCGGGAGTGACCTGGAGTTGCCACCTCATAGGTGGTAGCTCCAAGTTTCTGTTGAATCTGAAAAAGTCCTTGCCATTTAGCTAGCAGCTTACTATCGTTACTTGGAAGGATTACAAGTACTTTGGGCTAGCTCAGTCATCTTCTCTAGTCTCTCTCTCATCTGCCTAACGTAAGAGACGACATTTGTAGCCTTTGCCCCTCTCTGGTCACCCTCCCACATCTCTTTTAGCAAAGAGATAAAGCCTCTTACTTCATGACCATAATACAGTTAAAAGGTGAGAAGCCAGTAGAAGCTCGGGATGCTTCTCTATATGCAAAGAGGAGGTAAGGCAGCCACTGATCCCAGTCTGTACTGGTGTCATTCACAAATTTGTGCAACATCTGCTTCAGGGTCTGGTTGAAGCGCCCAGTCAGGCCTGTTTGAGGATGGTATGGAGTGGTCTTTGATCATAGTTCCATGCTCTGTCAGGATCTCACGAGAGAATCCCACGCTTGAGGAAAAACTGACCAGACAAAAAGCAACAGATTTGGTTTTTATAGACTTTGTGGCGTAATCTGTGGTTGCCTGCTCTGCTTTCCTCAACAGGTCTGACAATGTCCATTCTCAACGGTTCAAATGGGTGCTAATAACTGATAAAGGCTGGAGTGGAGCTCTGGAGTTTGATGGAAGTCTTTTGGCACTGAGGGCAGCTTTTACAGAACTGGGCCACATCAGCACGCAGGCCTGTCCAGTGGAAATGCTTCCTAATGCGAGCCATGGTTTTATGCTTCCCCAAATGTCCTGCCCACGGCGCACAGTGCCCCGTTCAGTACCACATCCCTGACTCCGCTAGGAACCATCAGCTGTACATGTGGTCCCTGGTGTTAATATCTAGTTCAAGTTGTTGCTCCTGCGTTTTGGGTTTGTGTAAAAGAGGCATCTCCATGAACACAGCAAACAGGGATCGCCTCACTCATGTTAATACTGTTTAAGGGAGCGAACTGTCTGTGTACAAGAATCTGAATCAATCAGTGCCCTTAATGTATTACCATTAATCTCAACTGACATCATTTTTAATCCTCTGTCCAATTTGACCTCAGAGTTACCACAGTCTCAAAGCACAAAACACATCTGGGTTAACTTTGCTGAGTTTTCAGGACACATGGGCTTGGTATGTTATCTTTGTGGAACGGAAGGTCATATTAAGGTTTTGGCTGGGGTGGGTGGCCATACGAAGCCCTACTCACACTTGCAGCTGGTCTTTGCGGAACTGATTTCCGGCTGTCCTTTGTTTTCCGAGTCATGAAACTCCAAGCCTTTCCCCTTTTTCTGTGCCACCACAAACACATCAGGCAGGTTTGCAGCCTCTGCAACAGAAGTTGGATTAATCTCTTTTATCCACACCTGCAACTCAGGACATAGCACTGGTAAATATTTCCCAAGGATGATCATTTCCCTAGTTTCCTGAACTGTTCTATCTTTGAGTGAACCCATGTTACATAAAGCTCCTTCAGCCGTGCGTACAACTCTTTAGGGCTTTCAGCAGGGTTTACATCACAAGATCGAAATCACTGCCTATATGTCTGAGGATTGATAACATATTTATAAAGAATCGCTGCCTTAACCTTGTCATAATCCAAAGAATCATCAACATCCATAGGTACATATGCACCACCGTAAGCAACGATGTAAACAGTGAAAAACCCAATCATGCTTCTGCCATCGACAGGTAAATGTGATACGCTCCAAGGTAATTAAGAAATGTTTAATATCATCCTCATCTGTCAGTTTATGTAATTTAGGCTCCAGGAAATGGGACTGACCTGATGAGCCAGTAACTGACATACTGGGACCAGCTTGAGGAGTGTCATCATCTAGACTCTGGATCAGGTGGTTCAGCTGCCGGACATTCAGGCACTGGAGAAGTGCGGACTTGTGTTTCTACCTGTAACAGCTGGAACTGATGTTGAAATACTTTAAAATGTTGCTCCTGCCTTGCATCCTCCTGTTTAGCCTCTCTGACCTCCTGCTGGCCCATAGTGAACAAAGAAGAGAAAGCAGATCTGATATTGTTGGCTCCTTACCTTGGCCCTCAATGCCATCTACCCCTCCAGAAGCGCCATTCTCCTCTTGTTCCCCATCAGCTTGTCCTTCCGAGCCCATCTGCTGGCTTTGTACATCTCCTCGGACTACTCTCACAGTCCTTGCTCCTCTCTGCATGGTTTGTTAAGGAGTGAGGAAAAAATGACCCCAAAAAACCCTGCGTATTTTTAACTGGCTGTATCCCACTTCTGACACCAAATATCAGGGACCAAGCAGCCAAGAACATACAGGCACAGGTATAATCTTCAGAAAATGTGTTTTATTATACCCCAGAAGAGCCAAAATTATTACAAAAATTCAAAATGACAGAAACAAACTATTTTTAAGTGGTCAAATTAACAAAACATCATAACTGACCTGCCAAACAAGACACAGCTCCTGTTATCTAGTAGGTGAATAAACCACTGTATACTTTACAGGTGGAAACCACAGAGAAACATAAGACAAGAATAAACCCCAATCTCCCCTCAGAGTGGTCACAACATACGGTTCATTTTATTGGCCTCTGCATTTAAACCAGCTCCACCCTCAGTCTCCTCTTTTTATAGGTGGGGTTTTAAATTTCAGTTCATAAGACCAAGACAGTGTTTTTACAAGGAAAAGAGTTAAGCTTGAGAGTCAAGCTTGAGAGTTAGAAAGAGTAAGTAAATTTCAGTTTCTTGGTTTGTGGATGGATGACAGGGTCACGTTTGCTGTACACATTCAGAGAATAGAGGATAAATGTATTATTATATGTAGGTATTATTATTAAATCTGAATGTTGATGAGACCCGTCCATTCTGTGCTCAGACAGAAACTGTGCTTCACTGTTTCCTGGACGGTGGCAGCTTGCAGTCTGTCTCTGAGTTTCTACAGACGCTGTTCCTTTTATTTAAGGAGGTGTTTTCTCAACAGACTTTCATCCTGGGTTTTCATCTCTAATCCTGGCATAGATTAGAGATATTATTGTATCATGGATGATCTGGGAAAGTTACGATAATATCTTGTGTCCTGTTAAAGAAGGAGAACTTTCCAGGTCATCTTCTTAGATGAAGGGAAAGTGTGTTTTGGGGGATAATTGTCTTTGTTGTCGTTGTAGAAATGTTTTATTTGTTTAAATGAAAAGGTTTAAAAAGAATCTAAATCTTTATCATTTTCTCCATTTTTCTCTTCCTCTCCATTTGTTAATTTTTAACCCATCTTCTCTTTCTTTTCCATCCCTCGGTCTCTTCCATTCTGATTGTAATAACTCGGAATCAAAAATGTAATAAAATGTGAGTATTATGTGGACGAGTATAGCAACAGCTGCAATGGTCCACTTGGGAAAATAAATGTTGGGCATTTTGTTTGTCCTTCACACAACAGTCCTGACTGCTACACTGCCGGACAGGATAGGCAAACACAAAAAACAGAACAAATATAAGGTGTGATTCTGCAGGTGGGGGAACCTGAAAATCAGTCGTAGTGGCTCAGCATGGGGAAGTGAATCACAACTTACAATCATTTCTATTGTGAGTTGTCGATTTTCTTAATGTGCAGATTTGATCGGCTGATCTGGGCTCCTGCTGCTCCGAGGTTTACTCTGTCAATGTATACAACTGAATAGAGTAGAGCAGATGTAGTCCTGGCTGATATTCATCTTCTGCAGTATAAAGTTGGTATTTAGGTGGAATTCAGTGAATGAATCTAATCTGCGATACACAAGGTAACCTAACTCTGAGCATTTCCATCCAGTGAATAACACAGTTAGTCTACCTTAATTTCTTTTGCAGCATGTTCCACAATATGAAAAACCATGTACCATGCACAGACCTAATGTCTAATGTAAAAATATGAGGACATTATATCTAAGCCTTAAATTCTCAGTTTATCAAACACCACTGAGCAGACCTTACCTTTGAACATAACGTCTCTGAGTCAAGTTAGCTACTGTTCTTTTCTCTCCCTGTGAAAAACCACAGCTGTACGTGTAGCTAGCAGACACACTGTGCAACAACCTCTACACACAAACAGTTTGTGTTTGTTGAGTTAAAGCATTGCGTTGAAATGATCTGTTGCTTTAAAACATTTACTCTCTTTATGCTCCTCTCAGCGAGAGCTAGATGCAGAAGTACGGCAACTGCAACTCATGGACATCTACATTTGCTCCGGTGTTGTTATACATAGTTCCCTTTCTTAAAGGCTAAAAATTATTTGGAAAAATTAACATAACTTTAAATATGTAATGTTTTTAATACTTGAATTGGTAATTATCTGTTTATGAAGTTATGTTTGGCAGAGTATACCAATGTATGCTTCACGATTCATCCTGCTACATCTATCAGTAGACATGTTATTAACAAACACTAAAGCCCCGTTTGCACTGGTAGTCACACATGCTCATGCCAAAGCATTGCACGCTACCATGTTTGACAAATCATTAGCTTCTCTTGCCATCATTGTAGTTATTCTGTCTAAAGAATTTTCTCTCTGGCCTGCTCTTTGAAATATTTTCAGGCAAAGTGTAATTTAACATTCCTGATCTTTCATGTATTTGGAGGTTTCCACCCTCTGCATGTCCTTTCATAAAGGCATCATTTTAGATTTTAACAATGACATGTCTACATCCTCATGAGTGTGCACTTTAGTTAGTTAGTAGGTGTATTTTGGGTTTGCAGTGTGATGATGGCCTGTCTCACTGACATGCCTTTGGGACTGATGTTTAAAATTGCAACAAAAATTCAGCATTTTGAATCAGCTTCAGATATTGTTTCTGATTCACTCACAAATGAGCAGGCCTCACATGCCCATGCAACTGTTTGTCAGTAAATAGTAAACTGCGAAAATGGAGGAGGATTTATTAAGGTGGAAATTTCCTAAACAATAAACACAAATATTTTGTAAACCCACTTAAAATAAAACTGAAAATCTGCACTTCAATTACCTGTTGACTGATTTAAAATTGCATCTTTGTCAATCTAATTATGGACCTAACTGTAGGCGCATGTCAACCCACTAAAACCTACTACCACCTTTCTGAAACCCCATGTACACGACAGACTAAATTCAATGAAATTGTCCTTAGTGGAGAACCATGGTGTTATATTTCCAGCACATCTCTGAGGTCTAAACCCTCTTAAACGGTGTCACAACAGTAATCACTACCCCAGGAGACATCCATCACTGCTTTAAAGGTGACCACAAATTATCTGAGAACCACTGGATATTGATTACTCATGTACTGCAGGTGTCAGGTTTAATGTTGCAGTGATTTGATAGTGTCGCCTGTGACAGTCACTGCCCTAACTCTCCTCTGATAGATTTTAATGGTGAAATATTGATTTCTTTCTGGCCAAGGTCTGCCAGCAAAGGGCAGATCATTTGTTGGGGTAATGCAGGAGACTCTGTGTTCTGGTCCCACTCAATCATTTTGACAGGATAGGAGCACCAAAGAAAAAAAAGCATATCAAAGATGGAGAATGAAAAAAGATCGGACCTGCTAAAGGCTGCAGTGCATGTAACCATAATGGAAGCAAAGTGAGACGCACAGAAAAGCGCACATATCTCTTCTACCGGCTCCAGTTAATATGAATACTAATGATGTGTTTATGGAGTGGGAATGCTCAGCAAATCACAGCTGACAGGATAACAGTCAGAGTGCCTTGAACACAGAATGAGGATCTTGAAGAGAGGGTCTATATTTTATTTAAGTGGCTCTCTACTGAGGCTAGGGAGAGAGACTCGGGTAATGTGTTGTGTTACAACTCAGTAGTTGTTCCCCCCAGCCGGAGCGATAACAGACTTGCTAATGGGAAGCCATCAATCACAATCAGGCTACTATTCCACCAGTGTCTCTGTTCTACTCGGCTATGTGAGATGGAGCTGGAATAGAAGTAATAATGGGGTTTTGTGGTATAACAGCATCACCAGCAGCAGCAGCAGCAGCAGCACATCCCACAGTCATATTTCCAGCCAAAGCAATAGATACCCTGCTGTGTCAGCACGTCTTTAACAAGAGACCACAAAATGGCAATGAGGAGTCACTAAGAACTGATTTGAAGACAGTCTCAGGTGGGATGAATGTGCTGGTTTTTATACTGTATTCCCTCCACTTGTGCTGCTCCTACACACACACACACACACACACACACACACACACACACACACACACACACACACACACACACACACACACACACACACACACACACACACACACACACACGGGGTACCAAGCCCCTACTATGACAGAAGGTGCGTTGAGTGCAACAGCAGCTGACCTACAAGATAGGATCAGGGCAAAGCTGGAAACCTGGACGCCCGTAGCTGGTTACCCAGAAGTACCCTCTGTAGGTCTACCAGAAGATGCAATTGTAGCATTACGGACAATCTGTACTACGACCATCACCAAACTCAACCGGTTGATCTACACCACGGCAGAAGATGTGACAGAGATGCTTGGTTGCAAGATGAACAGCCACAAGGAGACTTGAGGCCAAGATCAAGGTAGCATGTAGGGAAGTTAGCCAGCTATTGGAGATGCAGAAAGATGTGATAAGGAAAGGGATGTCTAAGAAGTAAAGCAAGCTGTCCATACCGGAGGCCTTAGAAACTGCCAAGCAAACACTCACATCTTTGGCCAGTTGCTTAAAAAGGTAGAGAAGAGACAGAAATCAGGAGAACACTGGGAACAATATGAGAACAGCCTCACCAAGGAACAGCATACAGGAGAAGGATGCAAGACATGACAACAATGATCAGTAGATCTAAGCAACCTCCACGAACAGGATCCAGTTACCAATACAGTGTTAGACATCCAGAAAAGATCACAAGCATGAAGAGTTGGAGAGCACCAGGTCCTGACATGATTCACGACTCCTGGTTTAAGGAGCTGACTGTACTCTATGAGCGTCTGGCAGCACAAATGAACCTGAATCATGTATCTTGCTTCATATATTTGATGTCTTCAGTTTGCATCTACAATGCAGAAAGTAGTAAAAAAAACATTAAATGAGAAGATGACTGGTAGTGTAGATTGGTGATATAGTTATGCACTTAAAAAACAAGGACATTAAATGGAGACTATTTTAAAAAGTACTTTTTTTCTATTGAGCACTTGGGCTGTTAAACATAAATGTCGGAGTCATTTAAGACTTTCTGGTATACAGTTTATGCTAACAGTGTAAAAGCTTTTTGAAACCACAGCAAACTAGAGATATACATGAAAATATTAACCTATTCTGGTTTAAAGTGAACTGCTCCGTGCAGTTGGACATGGATGCATGAATGCATAGAGCAGTTCAGTTCATATGGATCCATATGCAGAAATAATGACCATAGATAACCAGCAGGGGGAACAATACTACACTTTTCTGGAATCAACCCACCTAACACACCAACAACAAGCTTCCTGAGGTGGATGAGTGATTCTAACAGAGCACAACACTTTTTATTTTTTAGTTATTGGGGAATTTCTACAGTTGAAGTATCCAAAGGACGTGACAGGTCTGTGTCTAATACACACACACACACGCACACACACACACACACGCACACACACACACACGCACACACGCACACACACACACACACACACACACACAGGAGACAGGGTGGGCAAATAATTTTCTAAAGGCTGCACATGAGAAACTGGGACGATGGGACTGGACAGACAGATGAAAATCACTTGAGATTTAACGTTTTTTCCCTAAAGAACTTTGACCTGTAGATTAATGTTACTTTTGGGATCTTCTATTGTACACTGATATGCTACCTGCTCAAAGTCACATTTGGAAATTCTATATGTACACTGTAACAAAAAGAGGGTTTAGTCATGTGGCCAGTCTCTAGCGATTAGGCTGAACAGTGATTTCAATCTTGGCCACTAAATTCAAGATGGTAGGGAAACATGGTGACTTCCACAAACCAGCACCTACTCCTAAGTATTTGTAATGGAGTAATTCTAAGCTCAGATGAATGCATGAGTTTGATGGAAGACATAATAACACACTAATCAGGGGGCAGGGATAGCTCAGTAGGTAAAGTGGTCGCCCCATGATCGGAAGGTCGGCGGTTCGAATCCACTTAACGGCTACCCTGAGGTACCCCTGAGCAAGGTACCGTCCCTACACACTGCTCCCCGGGCGCCTGCTTAGTGGGCTGCCCACTGCTTCACTGAGTGAATGGGTCAAATGCAGAGAAAAACAAGTAATTTCCCCATGGGGATCAATAAAGTATCTATTATTATTATTATTATTAATCAATGAGTACAATATTTTTTGTATTTTTTGTGGTTGAGTAAACTCAGAAAACACCTGACTGTATCTTTAATAATAATAATGGATTGCATTTATATAGCGCTTTTCGAGACCCTCAAAGCGCTTTACAATTCCACTATTCATTCACTCTCACATTCACACACTGGTGGAGGCAGCTACAGTTGTAGCCACAGCTGCCCTGGGGCAGACTGACAGAAGCGAGGCTGCCATATCGCACCATCGGCCCCTCTGGCCATCACCAGTAGGTGGCAGGTGAAGTGTCTTGCCCAAGGACACAACGACCGAGACTGTCCGAGCCGGGGCTCAAACCGGCAACCTTCCGATTACAAGACGAACTGCCAACTCTTGAGCGACGATCGCCCCTGGCCTAAGACTGCAAAGATAGATAATATAGCATGTGTTTGCAGTCATTCTGAGAGACTATACAAAGTGAGATTTTTGTGTAGTTTTTACAAAACCAGTGTGTTAATTTCTAGTCATTTCCAGCGTACATAAATTTGATGTAACTGGGAGCACTCAACCAAGCAACATCACTGATCACCAGTAATTCAGTCTATCACTACTTTTCGAGTGGGACTTCCAGATACAGACGGACAAAATGGTGGTGGCTAACCAACCGGACATAGTGGTGGTAGACAAACAGAAGAAGACGGCCGTAGTGATCGATGTAGCGGTTCCGAATGACAGCAATATCAGGAAGAAGGAACACGAGAAGCTGGAGAAATACCAAGGGCTCAGAGAAGAGCTCGAGAGGATGTGGAGGGTGAAGGTAACGGTGGTCCCCGTGGTAATCGGAGCACTAGGTGCGGTGACTCCCAAGCTAGGCGAGTGGCTCCAGCAGATCCCGGGAATAACATCGGAGATCTCTGTCCAGAAGAGCGCAGTCCTGGGAACAGCTAAGATACTGCGCAGGACCCTCAAGCTCCCAGGCCTCTGGTAGAGGACCCGAGCTTGAAGGATGAACCGCCCGCAGGGGTGTGCTGGGTGTTTATATATATATATATATATATATATATATATATATATATATATATATATATATATATATTTGTGGTCCTTTCTTGGATGCCTACCACTGTGATGGTTACTGGAGCCTTTTTTAGGGAGGCTGCTATGGTCTGTTGTTATGTGTTCCATCATTCTCCTATTCCTTGGATATGTATATATATATCGCCCAAAGAGGCAAAACACCAGCAACTGCTGCTGTAGATCCTTGTGGTCTGGATCAGTGAGCAGTAGCTTCCTTGTGGTACTGAGGTGGGTTGTTGGCCGGTAGTTGGGTGGGGTCGGTCCCTTCTTGGGATACATACAGGATCGCGACTGCCCAGCCTTCGTTAGTCATTCTGGTTGTGTCTCATCCACTAACCTTTCTGCTGCCACATGCTCATGAAGTGCAGTTTATTTAGTCTGTAGGTATGAATCATGTGAGGCCCTGGTGCTCTCCAACTCTTCGTGTTTGTGGTCCTTTCTTGGATGCCTACCACTGTGATGGTTACTGGAGCCTTTTTTAGGGAGGCTGCTATGGTCTGTTGTTATGTGTTCCATCATTCTCCTATTCCTTGGAGGGGCTGTTCTCATATTGTTCCCTTTCCACTGAGAGTACACCTTAGATGGTTCAGTGGAGCTGATTTATTCTCCTGGCTTTTCTCCCTCTGGTGTACCTCTTCGAGCAGTTAGCCATGGCTGTAAGTCTTTGCTCGGCAGTTTCTAAGGCCTCAAGCATCAGCAGCTTCCTGTACTTCTTAGGCATCCCTTTCTTCATCACATCTTTCTGCATCTCCAATAGCTGGCTAACTTTCCTCTGTGCTGCCTTGATCTTGGTGTATAATGTCCTTCTCTGGGAGCATACTGCTCCTTTGGCTATTCATCTTGTAGCCAAGCATCTCAGTGATCACTGCTGCGATGGTGTAGATCAGCTGGTTGGTTTCGGTGATAATAAGTAATGATGCATTCACATCTTCTAGTAGATCTTCAGGGGGTACTTCACCAGGTAGTCGGCCACAAAGGGTCCAGGTTTCTATCTCAGTCATGATCCTCTCTTTCAGGTCAGCTGCTCTTGCACTCAATGTGTTCAACACACCAGTTGTTGTTGGGGCCTGATACCCAATTCTGAATGGTGGAAATGATAATATCTCCCCCTCACCTGATATACTAGCTCCCCCTTGCTGTAGCATTTTTGATGTACCTCATCAATCTCTAGTTGTGATAGCAGTTGCTTCTTCTAACTAGCCGATAGTTGTTTTTCTGAAGAACTCTGTGTTCTCATCATCTCTTGTCCACTTCCAGTAGCCTACTTCTCCTCCGTAGCTTCAGTTATATACGCTGTGTATTATTTTGTTGTCTTCAGCTGACTGCTTGGGCCACGTATGTCAAACGAGAGGACTGCCTGCCGGTGCCATAATGTTCCTATGGAAACCTGTGAGCTTTAAATGTAATGTTGCTAGAGAGAGGCCCCAGCCTACACACATGGTTACCCAAATATAACTAGGGCCCCCGAAAGGGTCCCTTCCAACTACTTGGAATTAATAGCCCCTTACTGACGGTGCAAAGGTACTGTGTCATTTATACTACTTCAGTGGTGTGTGTGCTGTTTATTTAGACAAGTTTTATATTAGATTAACATTAAAGCTAATGGTATATGACTGTTAAAAATGCACATCAGCATTTGAGGGTTAACACATCCATATAGACAGACAGTAGAGTCAAACACATCAAAGGGAGGATGTTGTGTAAGGGGGAACAATGGTGTGGTCACACATGAAGGGCTGTGTTTTGTGGCAGACGTTCAAGTTGGTGAATCTCCAAAGCAGTCTGCTGGATTCCCACTGGCTAGTGGGAATCCAGCAGACTGAGGCGCGCTGCAAAGACAGGGCAAGACCAATATCATCAAGCTGAGAAATAACTCCTAGAAAGCTGTAGAAGTCGGAATTTAACAATTCTAATTCTATTATTGATATCACCAATTTGATTCCTTCAGGATCTGGCTGCTGGGCTGGGATCAGCAAACACTCAGCTTTGAAACCATTCTGAATTTTGGTTTTCCTTACTTTTAGCATGCTGGATGAGCAAATTCTTGCAAAGAGCCAACGTGTGTTAGCAGCATAAAGCAGTTGTTTCTGTCCTGGATGCAGATTGCACTTTACCATAACGATCTCATCCTTTTGTGCAATAAAAATAAAAGTAATAAGATAAGATAAGATAAGATAACCTTTATTAGTCCCACACGTGGGAAATTTGTTCACAATGTCCACAATCACGATGCAAACTGTGCCACTAATTTCCTTCTCCAGCTTTTAAACTGAAATCCACGGAAATGAACTACTGTAAACTGGTTCTCCACAAGAGCCAGTTCTCTATTTCCATCCCTATGTTTGGTATAAACTGCAGGGTGAAAATAGGTACGTTTTTGATGTAGAAAAACTGCAGTATATGTATTCGTTTTAGAAATGCCAAGAACGTCCCCTGCCAGCTGGATAGATGGAAAGACTGATTTAAATCTTTCTAAATGTCTGAGGGGAGCAGTGAAGGTCTGCCATGACACTCGCCACTGCTGTCAAGAAAACCCTACTGGATACTGGCCACATGAACACAAAGGCTGACTGTGCTTCTCCTCACACAGAAACTCAGTTTGTATCTAATCACATATGGCACTGTCATCATACAGTGATTTCCTGCCTTGACACAGCCTCCACAGCCATTCAGTCATGGAGGTCAAACTGAATTTTCTCAGTGAGGGTCTGAAGACTCAAAGGCTCTGTCACGGTCCCCTCTGTGATTTTGATTTGTGCACCCAGCACTGCCTGGAAGCTAAATTTGAAATCAAATGATATTTGTCACTGTTTGAGAGTTTTTGTTCAACTATGAATCACGATGGCCCTTACAAACAGTGAGGTTTGGTTTATCTGACATAAGAGGCTGCAGTTTTTAGGTACAAGAATCTGTAGGATTTTAGGTTAAAACCAAAGTAGAATTCTAAGAACATTATAGGAACATTCTGCTGGGAAAAGGCGGCGATATGAACATTTCTGTGAGAGAACTTTTGCTATCTGTACTAAGCATTTTTCAAAGCCTTGTCTGTAAGATCGCTATGTTATATTTTATGTTTTCCATTTGGAACAAACTCATATTTGAAAAATTAGTGTGGAGGACCCCTAAAACCATCCCACCTGCACAGAATATTTTATTTGTTTATTTATTTATTTTTCCACAGAAAAGCATATGGTGCAATGATGAATCGCCATTACATCAGTAGTGAATTATGTGGGTGCTCAGGTTCTGATTATGTCTCTCCACCAGCTGTGTGTATGACCTGCAGGAGGAACTCGATTTTCTTTAAGCAGTCGCTGCTGTTTACCCAGTGGCCTCCTGCCAAACAGTCTTGTACTGTTAGCTTGTATGCTGACAGACTTTTATTACATGCTGAATCATCAATAACATTAGACATGCTTGCTGACCAAACTGATGACATGCTAGGGTCATAATCCTTGGTTTGAATTGCTATGTGCTCTGTGACTAAATGCTTTTGGTCAAACACAAATCATCTCTGTGTAATCCACTTAGCTCTGTGTGTGTGTGTGTGTGTGTGTGTGTGTGTGTGTGTGTGTGTGTGTGTGTGTGTGTGTGTGTGTGTCTGAGAAAGAGAGGGAGACAGACATTCAGACAGCAAAGAGATAATGGTGGTGTATGTGTGTGGTCTAAAATAGCACAGAAAATTGTAACAGCAGCTGATTGGATGGAGCCTGCAGGAAACTGTCTTTGTTGGAACAATGTTTCTTGGAGGTAAATCTTATAATATTGAAGCCTGTTTATTTCTCATTAAATTGCGCCCCATTTGTAAGGAAAATGCATTTGTGGGTTGATAAGAAGAGTTGAGTGAGTGGGTTGAACCAAAAAACAGCTTATTCTGCCACTGACTCTTGTTTTGAGCATCTGGTACCCCAGGTGCTGACAATCTGGTGCTCACCTGACACCTGGTGAGTCACACATGAAGGACCCCAGGAGCTTTGTCGCATTATTTTGTACAAAACAAGCGAGCATGACACATCTTTGATTAGGACTGCTGGATGCTTGTACTTAACCTCGTGCGCGAATTATTCTTCTGCAGCACATCTACATCATAACTTACCCTGTAAATGGGAACTCATTTTAACCTTATGTGGTAACTTTCTATATAACATGGTGAACACCTCCTGAAAAATGTAACTACAGCACACGGAGGGTGGACGCATATCACAACCACTTGAATGATGTAGAAGACCAGCTGAGGGAATAAAAGGAATTTCTGGTCACGCCGTAAGTTGGGACATAAATTTCCCCCAGAAGTCGAAATCAAACTTCAAAGTGACTCATATGACTCAAAATTAATAGATGTGATTTAAGAGAAGTGAGGAGCACTGAGCAGCGGCTCATTTGTAAATAAGCGCTGTTTATTTCAGCATGAAATATATGCTGGAGGTTAAGAGCACTTTGAGCTGATCAGAGAGAGAAAAAACATCACCAACGTTACAAAATGTAATATTTGGATCAATAATGAATAGATTAAATGAAACCCACCTACTGGGACAGTACCTGTATCTGTATGTGGACGTAAGCCTCTCGAGATTCAATCATGATTTGAGAAACACACATCCATGATGTTAACCACTGATAGTCTAATATAGATGATCATCATTTTAAATAACTTATCCCAGGTGTTATGGGGAAACAAACATTAGCATTATTTTACAAATTACAAAATATCAAGTTCAAGGCACTGGGATTTTCATTTAGCGAATAAAAGTCTGAAAGTTTTGAAATTTTAGCAAATTAGAAATAAAAGATTGATCCCACTACAGCTACTCTGTTTCACTGGTTACAAAGATGTTTCGTTACCCTGAGCAGGCAGCTGCCCGTGTTAAACTCACCAGTTAACGTGGGCGTGTTTCCTGAATCACCAGCATGTGTTAAACGCGTGATGTAAAGTGAACACAATGTATGTATGCAAGTTTCTGTCAAAGACACAAAGGTTCAAGTCTAGGGCTGAACTTGAACCTATGTGAATAAAATTCAAGGTATTTGGACTTTATTAAAATATTTTAATCAGCATAATTAATTTGCATGTTTATCTGAAGACAGTATTGACTCCTATGCATATATACATTTGAATGAATGCAAGATAGTGACCTTGTTTTTCCATCGGGTTTTTAATCTAGCCAAATCGCATGACATACTCGCAGAAACGGAAGAATCTGTGGAGCCAACATCTGAAAGTTTAAGAGTGGAATATGTAAACAAATATAACCAGTTAACATAAAGCAAGTTTCTAAGCATGTTTATCCACTATTTCGCGTGTTAGAGCTTGTGACTTGAGTAGTGCAATTAAGATGCTGGTGTCGCTTTCATTTGCATTTTTACATCCTTGGTGAAGGGGATCGCTTCTACAACAATAAAATATACTACGAGCCTTCATATCTTGTGTCTGAAGCTGTAGAAATGAATATAAAAGTCCTTCGACAAATACAACTTGACTTCTCTTCCATCCTTGGCCTACTAAGTAAGTGGTCAGTCTCTAGACACGGCAGTGGGATTAGCTGGAAGAAACATGTCCTACCCCGGCCACTGTACTGGAATATGGTGGGTTAACATGACGGTGACCACAACCTGAGACCTGCTGATCTGTCTCTTTAATAGATTCATTATATGTTATGGGAATACATCTATTTGTTGGAAGACATAATTGCACATGTATATTTATGAGTGCAATATCTTTTTTTCCCTATTGATTCATGTAACAAAAATGTATCTTTAAAATCAAGGTATTAAGAGCCCACTTAAAGGGTTTAAGGCTTAATCCTTGCTACAAGGCAAAAGAAAAAACAATTTAACTGCAATAAAAGGGCGGCCTTTTCCTTTCCCTCTGCCTTCTTGGCTCTTAGTTAAATGATGGGGATTAGGCTTATTAAGAGGGCTTATTGTCTGTGGTGTCATGGATACCCAGTGATTACACACTTTGTGGCTGCTCCTCCTCCATTTGCCCTCAAATCACACAGGGATTTGCTGCCTCCAACGTCAAATCAATTATTTTCCCCTCTCCATTCCCCTTCCTTCTCCACACTAACTCTGATATCGTGCCAAACAGGCTTTACACTTCATTGTTAACATGGCTGGATGACAAGGCCAGAGGAATATTTAAAAATAAAGTGTGATTGGCTCCGTCAGAGTAGTCCTGCTTTTTGCTGCTGCTGGTTCATTCACATACATAAACAACACTTTTCAGGGAAGGAAAAGACTTATGAATGCACACGGATTGACACACTGAATGAACTAGTATGTAAAAACATGAAATAAAATTGAAATCACATACAAAACTTCCATCAGTCTACATCTCTACCTACCACAAGTTGCTCGCGTTCCTTTTTAGTTCACTTTTGCACAAGCGGTTCAACTTCCTTCACCTCTGATCTTATACTTAGCAATGTTATGCTATTAGACAATGATTATTATTATTCGACGCCCCGCTGTTGCTGTGTGCTCAGTCTGGAGGCTGAAACCCTGGGAGGGCCTGTGGGCCAACATGGATCCAGCAGACCAGGCCAAAGAGGGGTGACGGGTTTAAATGTTCCCCTGCTGCTGTGGCACCTGACCCTGGCTGCCCCCCCCAAGCTCCAATTGACTTTAGTAATAAACTTGCTTCAGCTCCCACAAATCATAGAACAGTTACTGGGGTACATTGTGGTCAAAATAGGCATCTGCTTACTGTTTCCAACAATGTCTTTGTCCAACTGCATGTTAAGTGACAGTGAATGGTGCTTTTAGGTTTTAAGTTGTATCTGAGTCAGACTTCTAAACCCTGCTCAAGCCGAACACAGATCTTTAGTGAATAAGGGAAGTACCCCTACACTGGCTGAAGTGTCTAATGACAGCCTGTTTACCATGAATTGTCAACTTCCAACCTCTTTGAAAATTCATCTAGGCCGGGAAATGAAACCAAGAGGGTGAACAATTAGGATAACCAGAAGGGGAAGAAGGCGAGGAAGGCAGGGATCGGCTAAGAAAGAAAGAAAGAGACAGAGGAAGAGAAACAGCATGTATAATAAAGCTTGTCCATGAATGTGTATTTCCTGTCAATAGACCAAGAACACGAGCATGTGGGGAAACAGAGGCATTTCGGCCCATGCATGTGGAACAGGAAGAGTATACACTGGTGTGAAAAAGTATTTTTCCTGTTTGTGATTTCTGATTCTTTTGCATGTTGGTCACCCTCAAATGTTTCAGATAATCAAACAAATTTAAATGTTAGACAAAGATTAAAAAAGTAAACACAAAATGCAGTTTCTAAATGAAGGTATTTGTTCATTAATTCCAACCTACATGGCTCTGAGTGAAACAGTGACTGTCCCCTAAACATAATAACTGGTTGGACCACACTTAGCAGCAACAAATGCAATCAAGTGTTTGTGATAACTGCCAATGAGCCTTACAGTGCTGTGTACACCGCTGTGTATGACCAACAGCAGCAAGGTCTGCAGCACAGGAGACCCTGATAACTGACAGACACTTATGGAGCCTCTTCAGTCAGTTAGCTGTGACATAATTAAAAGGATAAATCTTATGAGCAGGGCACAGAGATAAGAGGTGTAATTAGAGCAGGGAGAACATCCAATGAGGTTTTTAGAAGGTTGTCTCTGGGGAAATAAACTATAACTTGTCAATCATCTACCAGAGATATGGAGCCCTGGAGCAGATCTAGGAGAGCATGAATACATATAGACACTAGCGTTGGTCTCTGGACATGGTGACAAAATCTTAATGTCACAGAGATTTTGCGAATATGATTAAGAAATGCACATGAGCTTGATGTTCATGATCACCCCAGCATCCTTCTAAAAATAAACACACTGTTAAATGCTAAGGTGTAGCAAATTTTCAAGCACATGGTAACTACAGGTCTCAGTTGTGAATAAATGCAATCTTGATGTTGAAATCACATCATACTTTACTCTGAACAGATTTCATATCGACATAAGTCAAAATTACAAAAAGGAGAATGTAATTTTTTTCTTTTTAAGGCTGACTTGCTCTGAGCAAGAGCAAACACACTTGATTGTCTAAGTCTTTTGTTACAAATCATTATTAAATATTGAAATCAAATCGATATCCAAATAGGCTGGTACCTATAATAACAGGGTTCTAGATGTATCAGAAGCAGTTTGAAGTTCAGTATTTTTTAGCACTGAAGAAGACCTCACCACACCTGCAGAGGTCTGCCCTGCTGCAAACCAGCAAACGTGGAGGATAAATATGGGTTCTTTGTTTTTTTTACACCAACAGACAAAATGTGCATTTAACCAACTAGTGAAAGTTAAAAGAATTAATTGGTAGGGTTCATTTAAATTGAAAATAAACTTGTAAGCAGAGTCAATACATTTTCAACTTTCAACAGCAAATTGTTGAAACTGTGTCTGTTTCAATCATCTAGCTGTTGAACCGCATGGAGGATGAAGGATTTGGAAATTGTCCTCCTTTTTGTCACGATGGGTGTGTGGATGTGGAGTAGAGAGAACCAAACACAGGACTCGCTGGCTGATTGAGGATTTGGACGGTGTTTATTGTGATTACAGGATGAACAGAACATGAGACGACTGCACTGAACTGAACTGAAAACACACACGTGGGATTGATGACGACAAGACAAGGAACAGAGGGAAACTCTGGCTTAAATACACTGGATAATGATTAGAATCAGGTAAGAACACAGCTGAACTAAATCTAACTAATGAGACATGGGAATTAGAACGGAATAATGCACACATACAAAAGGCCAAAACAACAAAACAAGAAACACGCGGAAATTAAACAGTGACTAAGAATAAACTGAAAACACTGGGTCGACGACCCGGGAATCCTGACACTTTATCCTTATTTCATCCACTTTGTGCATTGTACCTTTACAGCTGGGAATGCTGGGATTTAAAAGGTCACTACCATCCCAGCACAACGCAGTATCCAGCCCTCCCAGCAGAAGCCTTGGTGTGTGTTATGGCCTACAAAAATTCAGTGATTTCATGGCTTCTAATTTTGTTTCTTTAGAGCTGTTGCAGCACAGCATTACATAAAGAGTACGTACAAGTATCGCGGATATTTCCCACCCTTCAAGATATGTATAACAATCTGTTCCAGTTGCAGACGTACGACTCTCCCTATTCGGGTGTGTAAACGATCTGGGAGCACATTGTTTTTTCCTGTGTCAGCCTACCATGTGAGCCCTGCACAGACGGCTGCCTCTTGATTGACAGTTAGCTTGTCTCTGCGACACACTGCTGCTCATATGTAGAATTTAGAGCCATGAATGCAGGCATTTCTTGTGAAATGCTCATGCTGTCTCCATCTGTCTCTCTCCCACTTTTGTATTTGACACCCCTGATTAGAAGGGAAACCTGTGTGGTGAGACTGCATCTCTAACAGGAACAACGTGTGGTGCTGTGAGGTGGAAAGTGAGCTCTCTTGTTACAAAGCCTGCAGCAGAGGTTGTTTACATGAGTACCTGAGAAGGAACAAGGTGTACAGGCTGACAGCTTGTGCTGCTTCATTTCCGAGGCCATCTATAAAAAAAGCAAAAACAGTACCATGGAGGCAACCATAATGATTGTATCCTACCACACCTGTAAGCAACAGGATGAACAAGTGGAAGAAAAGTAGAAAAGAAGCTCGGATTCTAATTGTTACACTAATGAGGTCCTGACTTGTAAACAGGAGATTCCTCACATGCTTGGTTTCTGCATCAGCTTTCTCTTCCCTCAACATTTATCTCTGCGGTGAGGATGAAACTATAACAACACTGATATCACACTCCAAGTAAGAGTCCTGAAAATACTTAACTGTTCTGCCTTAATATTAATGTTACTTCTATGTTACTTCTATGTGTGAATTGTCATTTTACTGATACAGCTGCTAGAAGTGGGAGTCGTTTTCATTGTGAATTAACTATATTGAATTAACTGGATGAATAGTTTGTGTTTGCTTTATTAAGAACAATGTTAAAAAACATGTCAGAGGTAAGTAGTATGAATGTATGAATACTAAACACTATAGTTTTTCACTTTATTAAGCCTTAAGCCAAATAAGTCATCTTCTATTTTGATGATAATTTAAAAGCCTGATGGCTGTGAATGAGTTTTTGTTTCTCTCTGTTTTACAAAAGAACCATACATATGTTTTTTTGTCCCATAAATGTTGTAAAGTTGGCAATCATGAGTTATTTAGTGTGCATCTTTCAATCACCACATCCCCCAGTGTGCCCAGTCTGGCTCCAATTACAGTCTCCAGTCTCCTCACATCCTTTTTTCTGATGCTGCCTCCCCAGCAGACTGCAGCATACAATAGCACACTTGCCACCAAAGACTGACTGAACATTGCAGAAATTTACTGTAGGTGTCAGGAGAGCTCAGTTTCCTTAACAAAGAGACGACTCTGCCCCTTTTTGTATAGTTTGTCTGTTATTCAGGGACCAGTTTAATTTGTTAACTAGGTGTAAACCTATACACACACATACATATAAAGTATATATACACACTCATACATATATATGTGTATAATGTATACATATTAAGTTAAGTGAATTGCACTTAGAAAACAAATCCATTTCTTTAGTCAATCAGGTGATCTTTATCTACGTGCTGGATGCAGACCAAGAGTAGTCTTACAAAAGAAAGCATCAGTAGTACGGCTAGTGTTATTTATGTGCTAGTAATGCATTTGACCCAGGTGGGAATGATTTTAGCAGCATAAATGCACTAAAATAGATTGCTGTTTCTAAGATAACCATGGTGGTTATTTACAAAAGAAACTCAACAAAAAACAAGACACTGACATCAAATTATTCAATGGTTGTTAATCTAAAGACAGGTGAAAAAAAAAAGGAAAAATCTGAACTCTTAAACCCTGCAGTTCGAGGGTATTTTACTGCTGTGCATCGGGCAACTGAATGGTTTTTGAGGATGAAAATGAAATGTATCATTTGCTCTGACCTTCATCTGTCAAAATGTGGACCAGTGTATTAGACAGTGCTCTCCACCACAATTGTTAAAACACCAGATAAGGAAATATGGCTGCGCCATCCTCATCCTGTTACTGTTGGACTGTCGAAGTTACTTTTTCCTTCCCACTGTTGCCAAGTGCATGCTCGTAGAGGTTCGTCTGTGTTACTGTAGGACTTATACCTTACAAAATAAAATGCCTTGAAGGAATTTAAGCTTGCAAATATTTACTCATTTTGCACTTAAATGATTAAAATTGGCATCTGTTCTGAAGGGTGCATGGTAGGAAATGTATTTCTTGTACTTGTTCTTGATTGAGCCATTTGTATAAAATGGCTGCAAACCTGTTGATGTCAAATATGCAACCGGTGTTCTTCAGTAGAATAGAGAATAGCCCTTTATTGTCATTGTACATGTACAATGAAATTATGGGTGCTCTACACCAGCTATCAAATTTTGCATGACAACACTATTTAGTAGTTTTGTCCAGGACAAAACCAGTTTGTTTACAGTACTGTGGTGAGTTCACAGTAAAGTCCATGGTCAGATTTAGGGCACATCAAGTGTAGCAGAGATGAATTTGCATTTAAGCTGATGATACTTAATTCACTGAATTCCAGTTGTATACTGTAAAGTGTAAAAACAGTATAAACGTGTGTAGTGTCAGTGTGGGGGATGAAACTACTGATATGTTGTTGAATTCAGTTGTGTAAATGTACAAAGAGCAGGTCAGTTGATTACAGCAAATAAACAAAGAAAATCTACAGAAGCTCATATTAGAAATTTTTTTCCAGTGCTGAACCACTACAGTTGGTAATTTTATACTGTTTTGCTCCTTCTGCTAATGCCAGCTATATCTTTTGGTGGTCATAACTTTTATACTTTTGAGATATTAAGCTTTTTATGTTTAGCTTGCCGGGCTGAGTCATGTTTTAGCTCAGTGAGATGAGCATCCGTTCTCAGAGCGGGAGGCCCAGGTTCGAATCCCGCTTATGGCAAAATTTTTTACAGTTAACAGTTCAACTTTTTTTTTTAAAATTCTTTTCAACTCAAATTTCAGCTTCTTCACCCCTTTTCATCAGAATTTTCAGTTTCTTCACCTCTTTTCAGCACAAATCTCAGCATCTTTTGCTCATTTCAGCAGAATTGTCCATTTCTCCATCTCTTTTCAGTTTCCTGAGAACCCATGTGGCTCAGTGAGACAAGTAGCCACCTTGAGACTAGGAGGCCTGGGTTTGAATCCTGCTCTGCGCAACTTTTCTTTTCAACAGGCAGTTAAACTTTTCCAGCACAAACTTTGTGTTGTGAACCAGTTTACCTCACTGAGTTGAGCAGCGGACCCCGGTTCGAGTCTTTTAGAAAGTTCAGCTTTTTCATCTCTTTTAAGCAGAAAGTTCTACAATTTCTGCTCTTTTCTGAATCTCGAAATATGTTTTCGGCAGACAGTTCAAGCTCACAGAACTTCAGCTTGTGCAGTCTTTTCAGCTGACTGGTTTGCTTGATCAATAATTTTTAAATAAAAAAAAAATAGTGCACATTTTTTCTCTCATCATATCTTTGCTTGGAACTAGAACTGGTTTGACTCAGTGGGATGAGCAGCTCCCTTGAGACCTGGTGGCGAAGGTTTGAATCCTATCTGTGGCAGTTGCTGCACATCTTCCCTGTTTGCATGCACACTGCTTTCTTGACACTCTGCAGTGTACCCTTTCAAATACAGCTTCAGCAAGCACTTCAGCTTCTACACCTCTTTTCAGCACAAATTTCAGCTTCTTCACCTCCTTTCTGCAGAAGTTTCAGCTTTTTCAGCATTCTTCAGCAGTTTGCTCTGCGTCCTCTGCACCCTGCACATTTTTTATCTCATCATATCTTCTATTCAGCTGAGAACCAGTTTGTTTCAGGGAGATGAGCAGCATTTCTTAGAGTGGGAGGGCCAGGTTCAAATCCTAGTCATGGCCCCATTTTTTTCAGTAGACAGTTTAACTTCTTTAACTCTTTTCAACAGAAATTTCAGCTCCTTCACTTCTTTTAGGCCAAACGTTCAGCTTCTTCACCTCTTTTCAGCACAAACTTCAGCTTCTTCAGCTCTTTTCAGCAGATTCCACAACACGGCATTCACACTGCATTTTTGCAGGAAATGCAACTTTTTCTAGTTATTTTTAAGATTCTCTTTCACTGCAGGTGTCCTACATAACAGAGCTAAATACACTCATTAGAATTAGGAATTTAAATTTGAATACATTTTTTATTCTCATGCACTAATGTGAATTTGTACAGAAATGGTTTATAGAGTTGTCCTTCAAGGAGCTACTTTCTTCTTTCTTACTTTGAGTACATTTCAGAGCCTGCTGTACTTTTTCAATTTTACTTGAGTAAAAATGTTTCTTCAGTACTTCAAATTTTACTGGAGTATTTTCTAACCCAGACATCTGTACTTCTACTCAAGTAAAGAAAGTCTGTACTTTTGCCACCTCTGCTGCATCTCTGAGATGTGGAAAAATCACTGGGTTGATGTCGACCTCTGCATTGTGGGTATGAGGATATGATGGATTTCCAGCAGATCCAGTAGATCCAGTAGAGGGGTGTGTGGGATCCACTGTGATCTGGCATGCCAGTCATTCATTGTGCCACTAGAAAGTGCTCTTTAGTAGGGGTGCAACGATATTCGTATCGATATTGAACCGTTCGATACAGTGCTTTCGGTTCGGTACGCATATGTATCGAACAATACAACATTTGTAATTTATTTTATCAACTTTCCTTCTGACGATGCTGTCTGTGTTGAGCACTCAGTGAATCTGCGTTTGACTACTCCGCCTACGCTGCACTGTCGAGCGCAGATCCACTGAGCGCTCAACACAGACAGCATCGTCAGAAGGAAGAGCGCAGGGCAAGCTAGCAAGACACATGGACCTCCCCCACCCTCATTCAGATCTGGCGTTTGGAATTATTTTGGTTTTCATGTGACGTATGACCCTGAAGGTAAGCGAGTCATGGACTAAAGTAAAACAGTATGTTGGATGTGCCATGCAATGCTCAATTACATGGGTGGGAACTAGTGTGTTAGCGCAGTTAGCTCGTTAACGTGTTGGCCGTATAGCCCCACGCACGGGGCGATCGGCGGTAGCTCGTTAACGGAGATTTGCCGTGTTGTGGCGTTAAGGTCATTTCAACGAGATTAACCTGAAAGCACTAGTGGGAACACAACGAATATGACTGCACATTTACACCGACATCATCCTAGTGCAAAGACAAAAACAACAAGCATGCTACTAACTTTAGCCGAGTCATTTAGACAGCTGTTAGCACATGATTCTCCTTATGCTGCTGAGAATATAGCCCAGAAGAAGCGGATAGTATAGCTTTTATTTTGGAAAGAGACATTTCTCTGTAATAAACTCTCTTTTCCAAAGATGAGTGATTCCTCAATCAGATACAGGGCTCGCAATATCGCTAGCCCGACGTCCTGGAGCTAGCAATTTTTTTTCAGTCAGGCTACCAAAATCTATCTCTTCCCTGCCCGTCGGGCTATTGTAGGAAGGAAAAATATATGTCAATGCTTTTGCATTCTTTCAGAAATGTAGCTGGGTAAAAAACACGCACAAGGGTTAGGGTTATATTTAAAAACTGTACTTTTGAGTTAAAATATATATTTATAATTTTAATAAATGACAAATTAAAAAGGCATGAACATTTTTTTTGTATCGAAAAAATATCGAACCGTGACACCAAAGTATCGAACCAAACCGAACCGTGAATTTTGTGTATCGTTGCACCCCTACTCTTTAGCAACTTATTAGTCATCTTGCACAACTCTTCTGCCTCTGCACTCTGTCCCATCATTGTTCATGTCTCTCCTTACAGTTCTTCCAAAATGCTCCTCAGACAAAAGCTCTGCTTTTAATTTTGCAGAGTAAGCAGAGAGAATGGGATTTAAAAGTGTGAAGTAAATTGCAGGCTGTACCACCAGCACTGCATGTGGTCCCTGGAGTCTCTTTCTCAGTGTGGTCAACCAGCACACAGGAAGAGAGGTAATGTGCCCACTGGGAGGATCTCCTCTCACTACAAGCTTCTTCTTCCAATTGTGTGCACACAAACTGCTATGTGAGGGCTCCGAAGTCCAAATGTGTCCTTAGTTTTCAAGCAGGTAAAAGCCAGACGGATCTTTCACTGCTGTAATTTCATCACTACAACTTTAAAACACCTGAATTGATGAGACAAGAGGACTGTGCTAAGATAAATAGGTTAATAGTCACTGAGTAACAACAACAGCTGTGGCCAGAAATTCCTCCCACACATCTGCTTCACAGTAGCAGCTATCAAAGGGGAACCTCAGTGGTCAACCAACCTAAATCACTGACTGCTGTAATGTCAGAAGGTAAAACAGACCATTTCAACAACACAGACACCTTGAACTGTTCCATCCTGCACACAGTATGTTCCTCTTTCCTCTTTAATTCTATGCAATTCTGTTCGGTTTTTTCCACATCGCGCTAAATGTCACCACTGCCTCAGAGTGCTTTTTATTGTAAGGTAAAGACCCTACAATAAAACACAGTAAGCTGCAATAAATAAGACTTCTATAACACCATTAAAGGCAGTCGTGAACAAGCGTCTCTGTAAGTTCAAAGAGGTATAGAGAAAGTCCACGTGATCTGCAGGAAAAAAAATCAAACGTCAAATTTTAGGACTAGGTTAACTTTGTCAATAAGCAGACTGTTGGGTGAAGATATGCTTCTCCCAGTTTAACTTAAAGGAAACATTTACCAGCGCGAGAGACTCAAGAGAAAATAAGATCAAAGGGTGCAGAGATACTGAAACCAACCAAAGACATGTCGTGGAAGAGCGCCACAGATTAATAATAACTAATGTGTAAACACATAATGAGTGAAGAAGAAACACTAATCATGGGAATCCCCCACAGCCTAGGCCTATTGCATGATACCTAGGGGAGGATTAAGGGTCACCTGATCCAGCTCTAACTATATGCTTTATCAAAATGGAATTTTTTAAGACTAATCTTAAGTAATAAGTAAGTAAGTAGAGACGGTGTCTGTTCTCTGAATCAAAACTGGGAGGATATCTTAATTGTTTTGCTATATTTATTTATATGTATAAAAAAATATATTGGTATTGTTTAAATTTTAATGCCTCTTGGGGTATTATCCGACTCCATCCAAATCACTGAATTCATGTGTTACAATCACTTTCTCAGGTATGGAGACAGCTTCTAAAAATATGTGAAAAAAAATGGTTGCTCCCAGGAGCTCTGTGACTCCAGTATGGTACTGTGACAGGATGCAGTCCAGTTGTGATATTTCATTACTACTAAATATTATTCCACAGTCAACTGTTAGTGGCATTTTAACAAAGTGGAAGCAACTGGGAATCACAGCAACTCAGCCATGAAGTGGTAGGCCACATAAATCACAAAGCCTGAGATCGGCAACTTTCTGCTGAGCCAGTCACTACAGATCTCCAAACATCATGTGACCTCCAGATCAGCTCAAGAACAGAGAGCAACAGAGAGAACGGACGCAATGCAAACGCGATACAAAGCATAGTTACTGCAGCATGCAGCAGTGGAAATGCGTTCTCTGGAGGGACGAATTACACTTCTCCATCTGCCAATGTGATAGACAAGTCTGGGTTTAGCAGGAGCCAGAAGAACGGTCTGGTATGGGGCTGTCGTTTAGGAGTTGGGCTTGGCCCTTTAGTTCCAGTGAAAGGAGCTCTTTATGGTTCAGTGTACAAAGATCTGTGGGCAAGTTTATGCTCCCAACATTGTAGAACAGTTTTAGGATGACCTTACCTCAACACATCTGAGATGAATTAGAGAGGAGGCTGCAGCCAGGCCTTCTCATTCAACATCACTGTCTGACCTCACAAATATCTTAGAATGGTTGGTAAAAAAAAAATCCCATAAACACACCTCTAAACCTTCTGGAAAGTCTTGCTGTGAAGCAGCAAGAAGGTCCTGGGTTCAGCTCCACCATCTGGCCTGGACCTTTCAGTGTGGTGACTGCATGGTCTCCCCAAGATCGCTTTTACCTGAGTAGAATATTTTAGTAGTCTCTGCTAACCTGAAGAGTGCACTCATAGAGGCTGACTCGTCATTATAGCTAAAGTCAGCACACTAACAACCATTTGTCCTGAGTTGATATGGAGTAATATTCTCAAGTATTTTTGATAGCAAGTAAGAACAAAGGTGAGTAATGAAGTGACAAGAAAAGAGAAACTTTACATACTTCCTGAATAATTTGCCTTTTGTGCACGTTCATTTGATCCTTTGATCAGGAGTGTTACATGTTACATACACGGGGTCGTCTGAGACCCAAAGTGATTTCAAACCTGAGTTATCTCACTGCACTTGTATGAATTTCCTCTCGGTATCCACTTAGTTGAAAAACATACATGCTAGGCTAACTGATTACTCTAAATTGGCTGTAGGTGTGGAATTGAAGACGGAAGGTAGCTAAAGCACTGAAAAATATAAATACCAGTTCATAACATCCTATAATAAACAAAAGTAACAGGATAGTGGCAGAACAGAGAACAAACAAGTTTTAAATGAAGCAGCTTTCCAAATACATGGTTTGGGTCTCTCCCCCATGTTGATACCTGCAGCTGCCCCATTTTTGTCTCTGCAGTAATAAATGTTAATGGCACATCAAGGAGACATTATGGAGTCATGCTACAGTGAGTCTTCATTTAGAGCCACATGTGAGATGAACCACAGGCCAACTGTTTTAGGGTGCCCTGTCTGCTGACCTGTAATGGCCAATCCATTCTGATTAATTGTGTCCTTTAACGAGCAACCAGTGACAATTATATGGATGCTCCAGAGAGAAATGTGCAATATGTTAGGGTCCCTTGTGGAGTACTGCTTGACTGGCCCAACATCCTTTCAGAGGCCCCCTTGAGCCCCTCACCCCTCATTGTGGGAGAACAGGAGGCTGGGGTGAGATTAATAGAAAAGAGAGAGGATGATGGACCTGCTCCCAGGGGAGGAGTTGTAGCTCATTGACATGAAAAAATGTTTATCAGGCTGTGGTGTGATGTTGAAGCATTTTACAGTGCAGCAGTTTATTTATTTATTGTTTTGTGTTTGCATTTTAATTTGTGAAACTGTATATGCCATATTTTGTCTGGCTGATGGATGACAATACTGACTGATTCTGTATTGCTTTCAATTCATCTATCCATCCATCTATCCATAGGGATGGGTATCGTTTAGGTTTTATCCGATACCGGTGCCAAATCGGTACTTTTGAAACGGTGCCGGTGCTCAAACAGTGCTCAAACCGGTGCTTAAAGAATGGAGAACACAAAATTGGTCCAAAAACCTCTCATGTTCAGCTGTTTTTTGTAAAAAAATATAACAATGTTAGCCTTTTCTGCAGCTATGGGGCATATATGGTATCACTCTTGGCTGGAAGCAGTGCTTAAACAATGGAAAAAACACAAACTTTGTCCTAAACCTCTCATGTTTAACTGTTTTCCACTTTTTCTTTGGTCATTTTAGCTTTTTTAGCCAGGGTGAAGGGAGTATCTGCCATCAAACAAGAAGACAGCTGCATGTAGCTATGATGATGTTTGCTAGTTCACCTTACATGCATTAATGTAATGACGTGGTTAGCCTACTCAACGTAAATTACACACGAACAACATTAAGCTACTCACGCAGAGAAGAACAGCTGCTGCTGCATCATCATCCTCATCATTTCTGCTACACTGGCAGGGCTGGGGGCCAGGACTCTCCTCTTCGTGTTTTTGGGGGATGTTGCATAACAGGCACCACACCCGCAGTAGATGTGCTCGGTGTGAGGTCTTGCAGCAAGCTATCAAATACGGCGCATTTCTGGGCTTTTAAAAAAAAAAACGCTATGCGTCGCCAGGTGTTTAATCGGATTTGAGGTGTTACCTCCTTTGACAGTATCACAGTATCAGCTTAAAGCACTCGTTGCAGGCTGCTGAGTTTGCATATTTTGCTATGAAGTACAGCCAGACTTTTAACCGCTTCGCCTTGGGCATTTTAAATCTGTAGCTCTGCTTTAACAGAACGTACGTACGTACCTGGCCCCGCCTACTATCCTCGGAAATGTAAAATGATTGGCTAGAATCTAAAGTGTATCACAGCTCAGGAAAAAAAAGCACCGAAATAAAGCACCGAAATGTGCGCTGCTTTTCGGTCTGGTTACTACCGTTTATGTCAGAACCGGTGGCATCATGGCACCTCCACGAGTGCCCATCCCTATCTATCTATCTATCTATCTATCGCTGTCACGGCGAATGGGATGAGCCATGTGGAGAAAAATAAAGGAGGATCCAATTGCAGGCACTCGTGGAGGTGCGAAGGAGGTTTATTGTAAGACAAAACAAGTTGAAAACGGCAAACAGAACTAAAGATAACCTGAACTGGGAAAACTAAACTACTAAACACGAACATGAAGGAGGGTGAGCAGAGGCATATGACGGAAGACAGCAGGGAGACCACACGGCTGACGCCCAATGGATACACAGACAGACCAGCGACTACAACATAAGAAGACACGACTTAAATACACACAGAAGAACACAGGGAGATTACAAACAGGTGGGGAACACATCTGGAAGTAATAGGGCTAACGAGACAGGGGGCGGAGTAAAATTGAACACGCTGACATCACACATGCACATGAACCTTCAAAGTAAAACAGGAAACAAGACACACTTTACTAAGACACGGACTAGACAGAGAAAGACAGACTGAGCTAAACTTGCAATAATAACAAAATACAACCAGAACATTAATCATAATACATATACCAGAATAACTGAAACATAGATTTATCATAATAATCAATAAAGCACCAGAGAAACAGAAATCAATCCATCATTCAAAAATAAACCAAAACATAAGAAACTCAAAATGCTGCGTCAAAATGGTCCAGACCGTGACAATAGCACCAAATACAACAACAGTCGCCTCAAGGTGCTTTATATTGTAAGGTAGACCCTACAATAATACATACAGAGAAAAAACCCAACAATCATATGTCCCCTGTGAGCGAGAGCTTTGGCGACAGTGGGAAGGAAAAACTCCCTTTTAACAGGAAGAAACCTCTGGCAGAACCAGGCTCAGGGAGGGGCGGCCTTCAGTTTTCAGGCTCCTTTTCTGTGAAACCAGCTCCCAGTTTTAATTTGGGACACAGCTTCTCTACTTTTAAGATTAGCCTTAAAACTTTCTTTTTGATAAAGCTTAAAGCTTAGTTAAAACTATTCAATCATACACTTGGAAAAGTTTCACAGAATTATATTTGGGCTCATAACAATTAAGAGACTTGATGTAATGATACTGGGTTCAAATGTAGGCCTACTGTAAATGAAGGCATGCTCTCTTCTTTTGGTAATGTAAAGAAAAACCCTAATTATGTTTCTTTCAGAAATATAGCTCCTAGCATCTTCCAAGTTGTGAAAGTGAACATATCTGCAGTTTTAATAGGGACAAGAGGCTCCCAGGCATTATCCACTATGTTAAGTAGAGATTTGAAGCCAAAAGAGAAAATGGTGATGGACTTAACAGCAGCAGTCACAGACTCAACATCTCCTCTTGCTGTCTCAAACTCATTCCACAACAGAGTATATTGTGAAGGATACTGTGCTAGCACTCATACACACAGGGGAAACATTCAATGTTTGTTAAGGACCTCCAACAGAGAGCAGATCAGTATTAGCTTCCAAATAAGCAAATTTTGCCCGTCTTCTCAGTCCAGGAGGTTTCCTAAATGAACCTCTGTGATCTCGTCATGGCCTTTCATTCAAAAGCAATGCTTCTCTGCCTCAGGCCGTGATAGCAATATCTTTTCACCGACTGGTTAAAAAGTCCTCCTGAAACCCTTTAATTACTGCGATGCTGAGATATGGATACAGCATTATGCTGATGGTAATTGAGGAAATGTGTGTAACCACCCCCACCGTTATTAATTCATGTAATTTCCTCTTTCATTTCAAGTTAATTGGAATAAAATGCTTGCTACATTAGCGTCATAATGAAAGGCAATAATCTACAAAAATGTATAAGAGCAAGACCTTCTCTGCAGGGTCACATTAATTAAATTCCTTTTCATTCATATTTCATTATAACGCGCTCAGTATCAGGCTGTGTGCCATTCAAAAGGCACTGATGAGAGAAAAAAAAGGTGAATTGTTGAGCGAACCCAACTGTCAGTGAATTTAGTTCCAAATTAATTATTTCAGACTGATAACCTCTTTCATCTCTTTTGACTTTATAGAAAGAGCCAATTAATTATGTCAAACATGTTCTCTCTTTTTACTCTCCAAAGCGAGCAGGCAGGCTGATGGGGATGTTTACTGTAAGAGGATAGGATGATGGCGGGTTGGTGGGTAATGGCTGTGTGTGTGTTTGGGGGTGGTGGTTGATAGGGAACAGCCCTCCCTCCCCTAATGTCGACACACCTGTCAGGCATAGAGCTCGTTATCTAGGCGCTGAGGGCCCAGGGTGGTTGTGTCAGGAGCCGGGCTCCAGCAGCAATTCAGAGGACCATGTTGGAGCTGCATGGTGAAACGCACACACAAACACAGACACACTATGAACACTCTGTCCACTGTTAGACAATTCACTCAATTAACCCACTGCACTCAGCTGCAGCCTTAATGAGCTGGGGAGCAGACAGAGAAGAAGTTGAGGTTCAGTGGATGTTGTTTCTTGTACAAACTTGGTGTGTTCTCATTATAGCTGTTGTGTTTTGGTTAATTTCAGTTCACTGAGTATTTGTTTATGCGCGGCTCTCTTAAGCACCCACCACAGTATTTTAATCAGGTTGAGGTCTGGCGTTTGACTTTGCCACAGCAACACATTGCTTTTCTTTTTAGTCGTGTTGTTGTAGATTTGCTGCTGCGCTCGGGATCATTGCACCTCATTAACTAGTATTTTCATGGAAACGTTCTTACCCTGTGCGCAAAAATGTATTTGCATGCAAAATTACTGTTGGATTTATCAAATATCCATACAGACCTGTTCTCTTAGTGAATCAGAATAACCTGTGGCATTGTGCAATCTACCAATTTCTCTCCATAAAGAAACACGTTTATCTCCCGGTGCAGCAGAGAAAGTGGTGACAATATTGTAAGAGAGAAGCCAGCATCTCGAATATGAGAAACATACAGTCTTACTGTATAAAATGTAATAAAAGTGGGAGAAAGCCAGAAGATGCACAGCTTTCCAAAGCGTTTCTACAGGAGTGAGAATCATTAAAAGAAAAAAGTCCAAAAAACCAACACTGAGGCTGACTGCTATAGACACTCATCAAACATCACGTACAGAGATGTTTGGAATCAAAGTTGATATAAAAAAGCCTAACAGACTTCAAGAAAAAGGAACCAGAAGAAGAATGAGGAACATGAGATCTGTTGACCCCAAATCCTGTGGCTGATGACATCCAGCAATGATAGAGGTGCTTTCTAATGAAAGATAAGGACATTTATGATAAGATGAGATAATGGAATATGTTTAAATTGACAGATGTTTCACTGATCTGTCAACATGAAGCTGAGTGTGTAAATGAAGCTTTAGATTTATCGGCCCATTTATATCCCCAGCGGTCACTTATGGTCATGAGCTTTGGGTACTGACTGAAAGAAAGAGATCGTGGATACAAGCCACAAGATTTAGGCACAAAAGTATTGATAAATCATGGATTTGTGTATATGCATGATTTACACACTGATTTGTATGTATGGACTGTTGGTAAATGAGGCCCAATGATCCAGTTTACACCAAGCTTTGAATGGGTCAAACAGGTGGCCTTTCAAGGGGTCTGCGGCTGCAGACCTTAATGTGGTGGCGCGAATGAGGGATAACCAGGGAAGGTGACTAAGGGATGTTGACAACGCCACCTGGGGGGAGAGGTACACCCCAGGAAAGATTTTTATAGCCAATGTAGATGTTACACTAGCTACCAAAGCCCACAGGCTCGCTATTAACAGCAGAGGTGAGGCAGATCAGTTTTACAAATCAAAATGTATTAACAAAAACTGCTAAAAGCATAGAACTGTAAAATCAGAAATGGTAGCAGGGCTGAGCCTGCAAGATGGCAATTAAAACACTTTATTAACAAACAATGACCAGGCTCGCTGCCACGATGCTACCCTACAACAATAACAACTTGATAAAATAACAAAAAATAGTGGAGACCGGCCACTTGAGGAGGCAACCTACCAGGAGGAGTGCCCAAGGGTGCCACTGATTACTCACCCATGTACTTCCACTGCAAACCTCACTGTCACTCACACTGAAATCTAAATGGTGAAATCTAGCTATGCCTGGTGTGTACACTCTCATGCATCGGGGAGGGGATTCCACCTCACGTGCCTAGCCCCTCAACAAGCAGCCGCACCTCCACTACAGCAACACAACAAAAAAAGCATAAAATGTTAAACAAATTAGTAAAAGAGATCTACATGAAACAAATAGTTACAGTTCTTTATAAAAGCAAGATTAAAATATATAAAACAATTCTGAGTAAAATTCTGAATAAAAGACCATAAAACCAGGAGTCAGTCAAGGCCAGTCCATAAACGTTTGTAAAATGACAACAGGCTACTATATGCCACATTAAGACAAACACAAGGGTCCCACTTACCACTCTCTAAAGGGCAATACTAAAATGGAGACATGGAATGAAACACAGGAAGGGGAACATGGGAACAGAAAAGGGAGATGAAACACAACGGCATGACTAGGACCTGGAGAGCGACGGAGTGAGACACACACAAAGACAAAGGCACAAATAGACATAAGGTAAAAGGACTGGATGTTATAGTCCCTGATAATGCATTGCTTTAAATGGAGAGAATCTGAAACCAAAAATTACAAGTGAACTCAAAGACATACATAGGGCTAAACTCAATACTATAAACACTTAAACATCTCCAAAATGCAGCAAAAAAGGGTCATAAATACTAAATGAACTCAAAATTCTGGGTCAATGACCCAGCACCCTGACAGTGGCCTCACATCCGAGTCATGACAGGGAACATCCCTGCTGAGGCCTAGAAAATTAATTCAATTCAATTCAATTTTCTTTATGTAGTGCCAAATCAAATAGAGTAAAGACCCCACAATAATAGAAAGAAATCCTAACAATCAAACAGCCCCATCTGAGCAAGCATTTAGTGACAGTGGGAAGAAAACCTCGGCCTTCACTTGGCTCAAGGAGCGACAGCCATCTGCTGTGACCACTGGGGGTGAGGGGAGGAAAATGAGACTATTAGGGTTTTCTCTGAGCTTTGTATGATCTGGCATAAATCTCTCTCTTCTCTCCGTTCAGTATCATGTCGACATGTGCCACTGCTTCTGGACACCACGCGCTTTAGTATGGAGGACCACAAGAGCCACACACATTGAAGTAAAGAATTGTACAATAAATTATGTGTTTGTAAATTGATTTACAAATAAATATTTTTAAATTATTTTATTTTTTCAAACATTATAAAAGTAAAAAGTATTCAATGAAATTAATGAAATAAAAACACTATTTTTAAATCAAGCTTTGCCCTGCTAAGAAGTGTGTGTGCTTGTACAAAGGCCGTTCAGCCTCAGGATTTACACTATGCCCGACACAGATATGTGAAGAATGAAGGGAAACGGAGAGCTGAACCTCCCAGTGTGGGCCTGTGGACGCAGCCTGGCCACCTGTTGAAGGTAGAAGGTTGCTAACATGGTTAGCTCATGAAAATATTACCCAACAGTACGAGCTAGCTAAGTTTTTTGTAAGCTGCTGTGGTCTTCACAAATAAAACTTGAAGTAGCTCAGACTATTAGAACCAGCACTGAGCCCTGTTACATTTATACAGTGTTAGAACAACAACTGCAACGTGCAGCTTTTAAACTCGTGAATAAAATGCTGACAGTAAACACATCAGTCCAGATGTTACCACATTACTTTATGATACTTAGAGTTAAAAGAACTGAGACAGACACACAAGCATCACACCACATCTGGCGTATATAGTTCCATTTTGTAGGGTACATTGTTGAAATAATAAACTATATATTCCAGTTATCCACTTAAAAGTAATTTTTGAGTAAATGAAAGTGAAATTCACCTGCAAGTGTTTTTAACAAACTTTGTTGTTTTGCAGAATTCATCAGCAGCTGTGCAGGGATGTATTTGATTACTGTTCCACTTTTCTAACCTGGAAGCTGAGGATGGCTTAATCCTGACAAAGACCCATCCTCAGCACTTATCTTAGATGTTACATCCTCCGTGCAGGAATTCCAGAGAGAGAGAGCAACAAACACTGATTAAGATCAGCCAGAAATCTGTTCCTTTCTGGCAGCTGTGGCAACTTATAATAAGAAAGATAGCATTCTCAGAACAATGCTGTGTCATGTGTGATGTGTCAACATATGAGGATATTTCATGTTTAATCATGGATTCCCGTGAACATGAAAATTTACCATGTTTTTCATGTCTTCCAGTTAAAACCAGACCAGTCTATTGTGTCTTCTGTACGGGCCAGTGCACCTGCCTGGTCATTAAAGGGGAACTAGTGTACTCCGTATCGCCATGGGAGAGCTTTCAGTACTTGTTGGACTGGGAAGGTTATGGCCTGGAAGAGTGTTCTTGGCTGCCTCGATCCTTGATCTGCTATTCCAGTAAGTTGCAAGAATTTCACCGTAGGCAACCTGACAACCTTGGTAGATTGCCGGGAGGCTCCCGTTACGGGTGCACCGCTGTTTGAGGGACCACTGTGTGCATCTAAGAGAACAGGCCACTCTCCAGGTGGGGGGATCTAACAAAGGTGGACGGGTTTGTTTTGGGTCCCCCTGGTCCTTTCCTCCCCGTCCCCAATTGCTTCCCTTCTCCCACCACACATGCAGGGCCTTGGGGGTGCAGGTGTGTCACTGAGGTGTATGGGAGGTCCTCCTTCTCTGTGCTCATCATGTACATTCTCACAACACGTACACATGGGTGGGGTCTTGGGGTGGGCACACTGAATAGCGTCCAGAGGGGAGTCTGTTCATTCAGACACTGGTTTCACCCATGGTCCCCAGTGTATACACCAAACCACAACCTCAGTGACACACCAACCTGCCCTCATGCTGATCTAATGTGTTGCGATTTTTCATTTTTCCAGTTCACAAGGACAGTCTTCATAGCAATGCATAAGGTGGTGAGAGCCACATGAACTGTGTTCATTTGCATAGAGAGATCATGTAGGTTGCCCAACAAGCACATTGAAGGGGAGGCTGTAATAAGTCTTCACATATCTCTGAACAGCTGAACAGAACCAAAGAGCGTAGATTTAATTGTAAGGTGTATTGACAGTGTTAGATAATGCAAAACCATCCCGAACATCCTTTGACCTGTATAGTGCACTCTATGCAAGATGTATTAAGTGCAGATTGGGGTTTCTAGTCATTTTAAAGGGTTTTAAACATGTCTGAGACCAGAAGTTGTAGTCTAACCAAACTGAAACTTCTCCTATTCAACAACAGGAAGGGATATTGACTCATCTATTTTATGGGGAAATGAAAATCCTGTAGGTGAGGTCGGATGTCGGCGACTCGGCGGAAAAAGCTGATTTGTGGCTCAGAATTAAACAAACACCTTTTTGAAGCTTAAATTACACCAAACAACTGACAGACAACTAAACACATCTGCATAATTATTTCCAACACCCTGGAGGACAGCAAGGAGAATTTGCCCATCTGCTAGGGGACAGGAAGGGAGTAACATACAGGAGCCCTCACACGAGAAACTGAGTAAAATAAAAGGTTTTATTGCAAACTTCAACCAAAAGACCAACAGGGCTATTCAACAGACCACTGGGCAACCAATTGACACACGTAATGCATTAACACAGAGGAATGTAAAAGCTAAGGGTTAACTCAGGCAAGCTAGCATCACAAAACTCTAATCAAGCTAAGTTCAACCATGTACCAAGGTTAACAAAGTTCAATACTGTGAACATGGTTCAACAAACAAAGTTCCAAGAGGGAAGCATGAAGGGCAAACTGCATGTTCAGTCCTAAGCAGCAGCCCCTGAGTGCAGGATCCCGAGCCTTTTGTAGCTACAGGTGAGTACAATCAAGCACTCATTGCTTCCTGGAGCATCACAGGATCCCAGGCAGCCAATTGTCTGTGAGGGTTGACTCACTGCAATCTGCATACAGGAGGGCTGGCACAGGTCTCCAGCTAGCCAGTCGTCAGTGAGTCCTGGCACTCTTGGATTTGCTTGAAGAGAAAAGGGTCCCCCACTCGCGCCGAGGCACAGGGCCGTAGCATGTACTTAAAATGACTTACAGTGTACTTAAAATTGATTAGTTCATACTAAAAATTATTTATGTTGTACTTAAAATTACTTACTCAGTAATTAAGATTACTTATGCTGTATTTACTCACAGTGCAGTTTGTGTCTCTTTTCTTTTTAGATTGAGTGACTGCCTAACATGGCCTACACCCCAAAAAGTACAATGTTGTAAGATTTCCAAATAAATTTTGTTTTTCTTGAAAGTTCCATGAAATTACCTAGTAATTAAATTAACTTACAATGTGTGTGAATGGGTGGATGACTGGATATGTAAAGCGCTTTGGGGTCCTTAGGGACTAGTAAAATACCATGTATTTGAAATTAATTACAGTATAATAAAATTTACTTGCGACGTACTTAAAATTACTTAAAGTGCTTCATTGTTTCCTGTGAAAAGCTGACTTGTTACCCCGTTACTCTAGTATAACTAACTGTAAGTATTTGTATGTAAATACAGTTACACGGTAATTTCAACGGTACCTACTCCTTAGTCGGAGGTTGTATTAGAAAGTGCTACCTACTTCACCTTTCTTGTGCATATTTGTGGCACCAACAAGGCAGTGGGTGATTTTCCAAGCTAAAGTGAGGCTGCAGGACACAAGACTGCACCACAGAGCAAAACATGTATTTAGTTATTTAATCGATCAGTTCTATTGATCTGCACGTCCTCTGTATAAGTCCAAGGTCAGCACTCCAAGTATTTCCAGATCACTTTATGACTTATGAAAAGAACTATATAAATCATTTAATACAACTTAAATTTTAAAGAGTTCAAATCAATATGGAAATCTGTCTTTCATTAGATAACTTGGCCATGAGACTGACTTTTAAAGAGAAGACTGTGTTTGCAATTAGGTACCTGATTTGTTCATTTACATTTACTATTTTTCTTTTTTTAAGTGCTTGGAGGTGAATGTTGTTGTGATTTAGTGCTATACAAATAAAACTGAACTGAAAAAATAAAGTTAAATGTTCATCTGATGTGAGTGAGCGATTCTATAAATAATTAAGATTAAGCTATCAAAACAAAGATGTAAAAAATCATAACTGGGATGAAATGTGTGTTGGTGATCTTAATAAGGCTTAATATGTATTGATGAATACATTCTTAGAATATATAATACACATTGTTTTATAGGATATGTGGTGGAAAGATAAAGAGAGAACCAGTAAAGTGACAATAAATAAAATGATTACCATCTTGTCACTACACAGGAAGGAATAATATCCTACAAACATGAAAGTTGGTATGTTGGTTGGTTTGTAAGTTTAAGTGTTTTATTGACTTGTTGCCTGTAAAAAGTACTTCTACTTAAAAATACTCATATTAGCAAGTTTTAGGATGTGGTTAGCGTAGCCTGGTACCTTTAGCTGTTTCAATGAACTTGAGATTATAAAGAAATCAATTGTTTGCATTTCCTCTCAGCTATTTTCTACATTGACACACAAAAGAATGCACAGGTACAATGAAAAGCTGAAACGGCAAAATAAACTTAAAGATAAGGCCAAATGTGTCTTTTCTTTGCCACATGTAGCATCATAGCAATGCAACCTTTTTTGTCAGAAACCACGTCTTTGCAACTTTGTTGTCATCACAAATTCCATAAAACTCGATAAACACAGAGCTTGATTCAAGATGCCCTACACACACTGTCTACCACCTCTTAATGGTGCAAGGAAAGTAAACAGATTCAGAAAAATGTCACAGATGATATGTAGTTCACGAGGAACTGTACCTAGTGGACAGCTACCTTCAGGGAGTTCCTAGAACTCCTAGAACACTTATACTTTATTTCCTTTTAAAAAAACTTTACAATGACAGAATCTGAAGACCAGGAATGTTCGATTACAACACTATTGCTATGGGCAATCTGCTAAAACAAGCAAGGCAAGAAAAGCTCGCTCAGTTAGACCATTAATTAAAACATATATGAACAAAAGTACTGGGCCACCCGCATGTTAAATCTCAGCCATGGAAACCCACACCATGAGACTACCAGTACACATCAGCATGTGCAGTAGACAAACAGTGATTGTCCAAAACACAACACTCGAATTAAGCTCTAAAAGGAAAAATGCCTGAATTAAATAAAAAGAGAGATGTAGTTCTGTTGTCCATATAGTCTACCAAAATGAAGGCAATCTCGTCCCTTACAGTTCCAGCAGCTTTCCGCTCCATAAAATCTCATAGTGTATGTTTGCATTTATCCTATTAATTAACATCTTTTATCCATTGTCTTTGGACGCTTTAGTCAGATCCATGGGAAACTGTGTTGACATTTCCATGTGTGCATCCGTGTCACATTAACAAAGGGTGGACATTTCCAACCTGAACAGCAAACAGCATTTTTGGCTGTTTCCACATGTGATTGTTTGATGAATCACATGCAAGGGTATTTACCCCGATAAATCAAATTTACACTCTAATTTATCATTTTAACAGATATGTTTTTCCTGCTAATCAAATTGGCCAACATCCACCCACCCATTGTCTTCCACTTATTCAGTTCACACATGTTGCCTTTAATGTCATACAAGTCTTGTTGCAGAAAAAGATGCCCAAGCGCTGTTGGACTAAGCTACATAACCTTCAAAGCTTTTAAAGGGATGTTGATGTTTTTAAAAATATTTCCAGTTTACACGCAAAATATTGTATTCCAGCTGTCTTTGTTACTTCCCATCATTTGAATGTTTTAACTTAATTTTATAGGCATGACTCGAAGGGGCAAACATCTCTTTTGTTCTGGCACCAGCTAAATCTAGTCTTTTCCACAGCTTCTTTTTACCAAACCTGCACCTTTGTGATCGATCTCAGTTATAGTTCAATCCAATAAAAGCTTCAAGCTATCATAAATTATTTGTGATATCTGATACTAAATTGTGCACCAGCCCACAAGAACTAATTATTTTGATAATCATGGCCAAGATCAAGGTTAATGACTCCCTCAGGCTAGAGTGTGGGTTACATTATCTTCAAAAACAAGACAAACATTTACATTTACTTTATTCATGAACAGTGCTTTTTCACCTGAAAGAAAATCCTAAAAAACCCCATGAAAGATGATGGGGTATGTGGTTGTATTTGTGAGATACCTTTTCAGCTGAGTAGAAGTAATTCTCCTTGATTCGTTCCCAGTCACACATCCAAATGAGTTTGGATGAGAAACACAGCAGGGGGCCTGATGGTGCCCTGATATCCCAAACCCAATCTAATCCATGCCTCTACATGGAATCATTGTCCCGTCTGTTGAATCTGCAATGAATTTATGCATTGCAGATGTGTTTGTTGATAAATAAATACATACATAAATACACAAAGAAAGAAGAAACACTCTAAACTGAAGTCAAACAAAAGGAACGGCTGAAAGAGTCATTTTTAATGTAGTGGCTTCAGTTTGGTATCCCAGAGTGCAGGACAACAGATGGTGTTTTGTGATGAACTGGAATTTTTCTGTATGTATTTATCCGTGACACAAATGCATATTTTCTGTTTAGATATAACAGTACTTCTGTCCTGGAGAAAATACATTTACATGCTAAGTGTCAATCAGTTAATTCACAGAGCGTTATAAGCACACAAAGCTTATCAGCATGTTTTTATTCACTGCTTTGCTTTTATGGATGCAATTTGACAGTTTTTGACAGTTTTTGGGACATACTTTACATCTTTATAATGGTCACTTTGTGAAAAACATGAGGCTTTTCCAGGAAAGGAGAATCTTTTGAATATATATGAATCTTCAGCTTTTCTGCCGCATAATCAAAGATAAGAATTGGGCTCTAACCCTCTTTTGCCTTGAAATACTGATATTTCACCAACTGCAATAGTGGCTTGCAAAAGTATTCGGCCCCCTTGAACTTTCCCACATTTTGTCACATTACAGCCACAAACATGAATCAGTTTTACTGGAATTCCAGGTGAAAGACCAACACAAAGTGGTGCACACGTGAGAAGTGGAACCAAAATCAGACATGATTCCAAACATTTTTTACGAATAAATAACTGCAAAGTGGGGTGTGCGTAATTATTCAGCCCCCTGAGTCAATACTTTGTAATTGTAATAATTCCCTCAATTACTTTGTAAATAAGGTGATGGACTTGAGATCCAAAATTTCCTCAAGTTCCACCCCTTATGAAGATACCCCTTGCTGTCTTGGATCATTTACCTCCTTTTCTCCAATCACACTTAATGACTTAATTATAGTTTTAGGTAAAGTGAAATCCTCATCATGCTCTACAGTCTAAAATCAGCCAGGTTCTTGCCTCTTTCCGTCCTTCAGTCAAGTCAAATATTGAATATCTTGGAGTAATATTTAACTCTTCTCTGGGCCTTGACTCTCATGTAAAATCTTTGTCTCATTCCTGTTTCTATCATTTAAGAAACATCTCTAAACTGCGACATATGGTGTCTTCAGCTGAACTGGAAAAACTCATTCATGCATTTGTGTCATCACGCTGAGATTACTGTAATTCCCTGTTTACTAGTTTGGATAAATCATCTTTCTCTCGCCGCCAGGCAATACAAAACGCAGCAGCCAGACTACTACACTCAACAAAAATATAAACGCAACACCTTTGTTACTGCTCCCATTCCCCATGGGATGGACGTAGAGACCTAAAATTCATTCCAGATACACAATATAACCATCCCTCCCAAACAGTGGTCACAAATCAGTCCAAATGTGTGGTAGTGGGCACATCTGCTATATTGAGATAATCCATCCCACCTCACAGGTGTGCCACATCAGGATGCTGATCTGACATCATGAGTAGTGCACAGGTGTACCTCAGACTGCCCACAACAAAAGGCCACCCTGGAATGTGCAGTTTTTTGCGCTATTGGGGGTCTGGGGACCCAGAACCGGTCAGTATCTGGTGTGACCACCATTTGCCTCATGCAGTGCAACACATCGTCGCATGGAGTCTATCAGATTGTCAATTGTGGCCTGTGGAATGTTGGTCCACTCCACTTCAATGGCTGTGCGAGGTTGTTGGATATTCGTGGGAACTGGTACACGCTGTCGTATACGCCGGTCAAGCACATCCCGAACATGCTCAATGGGTGACATGTCCGGTGAGTATGCTGGCCATGCAAGAACTGGGACATTCTCAGCTGCCATCTGCCCTGAACAATGTGAACCATGATTCATCCGTGAAGCGCACACCTCTCCAACGTGCCAGACGCCATCGAATGTGAGCATTTGCCCACACAAGTCTGTTACGGCGACGAGCTGGAGTCAGGTCAAGACCCCGATGAGGACGACGGGCATACAGTTGAGCGTCCCTGAGACGGTTTCTGACAGTTTGTGCAGAAATTGTTTGGTTGTGCAAACCAATTGTTCCAGCAGCTGTCTGGGTGGCTGGTCTCAGACGATCTTGGAGGTGAACCTGCTGGATGTGGAGGTCCTGGGCTGGTGTGGTTACACGAGGTCTGCGGTTGTGAGGCCGGTTGGATGTGCTGCCATATTCTCTGAAACGCCTGTGGAGACGGCTTATGGTTGAGAAATGAACATTCAATGCACGGGCGACAGATCTGGTTGACATTCCTGCTGTCAGCATGCCAATTGCACGCTCCCTCATTGCTTGTGGCATCTGTGGCATTTTGCTGTGAGACAAAACTGCACATTCCAGGGTGGCCTTTTGTTGTGGGCAGTCTGAGGTACACCTGTGCACTACTCATGATGTCAGATCAGCATCCTGATGTGGCACACCTGTGAGGTGGGATGGATTATCTCAATATAGCAGATGTGCCCACTACCACACATTTGGACTGATTTGTGACCACTGTTTGGGAGGGATGGTTATATTGTGTATCTGGAATGAATTTTAGGTCTCTACGTCCATCCCATGGGGAATGGGAGCAGTAACAAAGGTGTTGTGTTTATATTTTTGTTGAGTGTAACTCGTCCTACCAAGCGTGTTCACATCACTCCCATCTTATATTCTTTACATTGGCTCCTGATAGAGTTTAGAATTTGCTTTAAAAATCTTGTTTTAACATACAGAGCACTAAATGGCCCCAGATTATTTATCCAAGCTTCTTATAAAATACACTGCTGCTTGTCGTCTCCGCTCAGACTCAGAGTCTGTTGGTTGTTCCCCTTACACGACTGAAGACAAAAGGGGGCGGAGCCTTTCAGTCTGTTGCACCAAGGCTGTGGAATAGTTTACACTACAATTACGTTTGCTTGACTCTGTGGATTCTTTTAAAAAGCAGTTAAAAACGTTTCTATTCAAACAAGCCTTTTGTTGATCTACATATTTTATATTCTTTACATTTGATCTTTTACACTGTGTATAATGTCTATTGATTGTATTGTTTATTTTAATATTTGTGTACAGCGCTTTGTGACTGCCTGTCTGTGAAAAGCGCTTAATAAATAAACTTTACTTACTTACTTTGTAGAACCAGCTTTTGCTGCAGTTCCAGCTGCCAGTCTTTTAGGGTCTGTCTCTACCAGCTTTGCACATCTACAGACTGAAATCTTTGCTCATTCTTCTTTGCAAAACAGCTCCAGCTCAGTCAGATTAGATGCACAGCGTTTGTGAACAGCAGTTTTCAGATCTTGCCACAGATTCTCGATTGGATTTAGATCTGGACTTTGACTGGGCCAGTCTAACACATGGATATGTTCTGTTTTAAACCATCGCATTGTTGCCCTGGCTTCATGTTTAGGGTCGTTGTGAACCTCCGCCCCAGTCTCAAGTCTTTTGCAGACTCCAAGAGGTTTTCTTCCAAGATTGCCCTGTATTTGGCTCCATCCGTCGTCCCATCAACTCTGACCAGCTTCCCTGTCCCTGCTGAAGAGAAGCACCCCCAGAGCATGATGCTGCCACCACCATATCTGACAGTGGGGATGGTGTGTTCAGAGTGATGTGCAGTGTTAGTTTTCTGCCACACATAGCGTTTTGCATTTTGGCCAAAAAGTTCCATGTTGGTCTCATCTGACCAGAGCAGCTTCTTCCACATGTTTGCTGTGTCCCCCACATGGCTTGTGGCAAACTGCAAACGGGACTTCTTATGGTTTTCTGTTAACAATGGCTTTCTTCTTGCCACTCTTCCATAAAGGCCAACTTTGTGCAGTGCACGACTAATAGTTGTCCTATGGACAGATTCCCCCACCTGAGCTGTAGATCTCTGCAGCTCGTCCAGAGTCACCATGGGCCTCTTGGCTGCATTTCTGATCAGCGCTCTCCTTGTTCGGCCTGTGAGTTTAGGTGGACGGCCTTGTCTTGGTAGGTTTACAGTTGTGCCATACTCCTTCCATTTCTGAATGATGGCTTGAACAGTGCTCCGTGGGATGTTCAAGGCTTGGGAAATCTTTTTTTAGCCTATGCCTGCTTTAAATTTCTCAGTAACTTTATCTACAGAGCATGATGAGGATTTCACTTTACCTAAAACTATAATTAAGTCATTAAGTGTGATTGGAGAAAAGGAGGTAAATGATCCAAAACAACAAGGGGTATCTTCATAAGGGGTAGGACTTGAGGAAATTTTGGATCTCAAGTCCATCACCTTATTTACAAAGTAATTGAGGAAAGTATTACAATTACAAAGTATTGACTCAGGGGGCTGAATAATTACCACACCCCACTTTGCAGTTATTTATTTGTAAAAAATGTTTGGAATCATGTATGATTTTGGTTCCACTTCTCACGTGTGCACCACTTTGTGTTGGTCTTTCACCTGGAATTCCAGTAAAACTGATTCATGTTTGTGGCTGTAATGTGACAAAATGTGGGAAAGTTCAAGGGGGCCGAATACTTTTGCAAGCCACTATAGTTGCAGCAGTTTTGTCGGCTGCACATCCATGATGCAAATCTGCTGTTACACCTCATCCCAAAGGTACTCTGTTGGATTAAGGTCGGATGACATTAGAGGAGTAATTCAACTCAATTTAATTCATTTTTATTTATATAACTCCATATCACAACAATAGTTGCCTTAAGCAGAGTTAACTCACTGTCATGTTCAATAAAGCAGTCTGAGATCATCTTACTAACATGTGACAAGGTGTGTTATTCTGCTAAAAGTCAGAAGGCTGGCTGTAGCTCAGGAGGTAGAGAAGGTCATCTACTGGTTGGAAGGTTGGTGGTTTGATCCCTGGCTGCCAAATATCCTTGGACATGATATTAACCAAGATGTGTCCATCAGAGTATGAATTGTGTGAACTTAAACATGAAAAAGGTGCTCGTGTGAATGAGAGATGTTGTATAAGAGGGCTCTGGGAAAGTAGAAAAGCTTTATAAGAATCAGCCCATTTAAGCTCAGCATACACGATTTTTCAGTCGTGCGACCACTTTGGGGATCTGCCCGAGTTTGGCCTTAATTGTGTATCATGCATCTTGTAGTATACATGGGGAAGCAATTAACACCTCACGACCAGCTCCCGATCATCAGTCATATGGTCTCAAGAAAATCAAACCTGTTTGAAATCCTGTCGGCCCTCGTCAGAGTGTCAACGCTGCCTCTCACACTGCACACGCGCAAACAGAAATGGAAGTAGAAAGATGGAGCAGCACGGCAGTGCGGTGTGAGATCTGGACACAAGTAATGGAGGCACAACTTGTAGAACTTTGGCAAGCTCATCCGAGCCTTTTCGATGTGGCCTCACAAATTTATCACGACCAAAACAACCGTGAAAAGAGTTGGATGGAAATTGCTGCTCAATCACAGCTGCCTGGTCAATGTTCTCCATTAGCAATTTAGCAAAGTTGATGGTGGTGGTGTGTATCTGAGTGAGTGAAAGACAGAGAGGGAGGGACAGATTTTGTGTTATAAGCTTCATGTTATGGACGCACAGTGTGAGCACTCAGGTCGCATCAGAGCATCAGGCCGTATAGTGTGAGACTCTGCATCGTGACCTACGAACTTCTAACCCCTGCGATTCAATCGTACAGTTTGAGCTGGAGCTGAATAACATGACTAAAAAAATTGCACAGTGTTTGCCCAGCTTTACCAGAAGAGGGTCACTGTGGTCATAAATGGATAGAGAAGAATTCTTGGGTAATCTACCCTCATGAAGGGAAATTTAAATGCTACAGTATTATGTATTTAAACACCATTTAACCAATACCCAAGTAATGCTCTGTGGGCTCTAAAGGACCAAAGGGTCTCAAAGAAAATATCCCCCAAATCATAACAGCACCGCCATCAGCCAGAATCATAGATACAAGGCAGGATGGATCTGTGCTTTCATGTTGAAATTATGACTGTGCTGCACCACTGAAATGATGGGCCAACTCATCTCCCGTGCAACATACACTGTAAAAAAAATCCGTAAAAATACAGTACAATCTACTGTATAAACGTGAAGGAATTTTCCGTATTAGTCATTTACAGGTATTTTTCTGTATTTCTCAACTACTGCAATGCATTGTGGGAAAAAGAACCTGAAAAGGAGGGAAAAGTAAGCGCAAGAGCAGCCATTAGGCTTCTTTCAGGCTTCATCTGGATTTTGGATTCTGAAGTTGGAGAAACTGCCTTCAAATTTCTGTGGTAAGTATTAAAACTCATGTTTCGTTTTATTAAAATAATGTTTTTCAAAAGACTCCGTGTTTTTATTTAGAAAGAATTGTTAATTTATTTGTTAACTGGTTTCGGCTGTCTCCAGACAAGTCAGGAATATTTTGCTGACTCATTTTTTAAAATAATTGTTATTTAGGTTTAACATGACTTAAGCTTTATTTTAATTAATGTTAAAATAATTTTTACTGTGATACCACCAGTTTTGCCCTTCAGTGGCTGAACCAGTTTTCATAAATATTATAGTTAGCTGTCTGTGTCTCTCTGGGTATTACACAGCTGTGACTGCTAACTAGCTAATTAGCGAAAGTCAGCGATGTGGATAACTGGGAAAGTGAGAACTTCATGGTTCTAGAAATTATTCTAGGACTCTAATAAGTACTGTATCAATACCTGTGTTTTACAGTTGGCTCTACTGTACACTTTAAAGGGTTTCAGGCAAAGTTACACTAACCCTAGTTTAAGCCTCAGACCTTCCTGGCTGACGCTAGCAAATGCTAATGTTAGCCTCTGATTTGGGCTGCTAAAGTAAAGACTTTTAGCTAGCTGACCAGCATAGATTATTTCGGTGGTTAACAGACTGTAGTGGTAAAATTATTGAAAGTATAGTTTCACCTCAGCACATTTACAATTACAGTATGTCTATTTTGTAGCACATAGAAATGTTTAGTTAATATTTACAGACAGACACATTTTCTCTGTAACTGTGTTTTTACTCCAACATTTGTTGAAAATGTAATTTATGAAATGCTGAGCAGCATTTCTTGTATGTGGAATATTTTTGTCACCCCACTGTGCTAATGTGATTAAATACTAAAAATTATTACTAAAAAAATTCAATAATAAATCAATAATAACTATTTCTTGATTGAACTATAATGTAAGCGCAGTGCTGGTGTGCAGGGGCTCTATATGCCTTGTCTATATCAAGCTTTTAGCCAAATATAAGCAGAGATATTTGTATCTTTCTTAAAAATCCAGATCCTTACAGATTATTTGAGAAATGGATCAACAGCTATCACTACTTGAAGCACTTTAAGTCCTGCAGTGGAAAAATATCCCTTATTTCACCTTTGATCACACACTTTGGTTTTCCAGTGCAGAGCAATGGCCAAGAAAAGGAAAGACTTCCCCGAGTGAAAAAAAAGATGAAGATACAAGCTGGTGATGATCCAGAGCAGCTGGTCTCAGGAAATGAAGAAAAACCCTGATCACCTTCTCTACAAACACAAGGTGAGTTTAATGTTGTGGTTGATTTAGTTTTTCAAGGTATGTATGTTACTTTAATTATAAACTGCTTTTGTTGCAACAGAATGGTGTTATGTGTATGCAACTCTACGTGAATTATAATCCTTTGTAGGGCTGCGTGATATGACCAAAGTCTCATATCCCAATATAAGACGTATCTCTTCTGATAACGATATATATCACAAAATAGTGCATTTTCTGTAAATTCTGTGATTCTCGGGCAACTCGACTTATGTGAAATGTTTTCAGTTGGGCGTCGTGTAGCTGGAGTCGAGTGTTTTGACCGATGCATGAAACTATACATTTTTAGACATGAGTTTAAATGGCCGCCATTTTCTTTCTGAGTATTTATTAGACGGCGTGCTGCAAGGAAAAGCCTGTTCTAACGTTTGAGTCTAACGGTGTGTTCACACCGAACGCGATGGACGCGAATAAAACGCCCCAAACGCCCTTAATTTGACGCGTGTACATTCGCGTCTCAACGCGTGTCCAAGAAAAATCCATCGCGCGTCAAAATATCATATTTTGACGCGCGTGAACCGGAAATGTGGGAGGAATGTGGGAGGGAGTTGTGCCAGACCGGTATCTTTGCAAGATGGCAGCTATCGAGCTAGCACTTGAAGAGAGAGTCTCCCTTCTCTATGTACTGTGGAGAGCAGAGCAGCAGCGTAAAAGACGTCCTCGCCGTACCTGGGTCCATCAGGTCCTCCAGAGGCATGAGCAGTTTGGTGAGTTTCACCACTTGCTCCAGGAGCTGCGCCTGGATGACGGCCGATTCCAGCGCTATCACCGTCGGCCAGTTTGAGGACCTGCTTTCCCTCGTCGGTCCCAGCATTGCCCGCCTAGACACCAACTACAGACGCTCAATCCCACCTGCAGAGCGCCTGTCCGTCTGCCTGAGGTTAGTAAAACTATTTAATACGGTAGTCCTTTATTGATATCTGTGCTAATATGCTAATCCATCCAGTTATACACTGCTAACATGGATGTGCTATGCTAACAGTGAATGCTGTCGGTGTTTACTGAAAGCAAACTGTGGTACAGAGACGACTCTTTATAATATTTCTAGTGATACTCAGAAGGTCTCATCAAGTCCCGATTTAATTCGATTTATGCTGTTATCAGTGTTTGAATGATAGCATGGCTGTGGTGTCACATCAATGTATGCGCTCGGTGTTTGCTGATATCAAACTGTAGCATTAGGACCACTGAGTTAACCTTTGTAGTGATACTCACTCCTTTTTATTTAGACCTGGTTTAATTCTGGGATAGTTGAATATTTGTATATAATCCCTGCAGCTGTCAGACTCTATAGCAGGGGTCACAGCCTTTATTAAAACAGAGTTAGATAAAACTGAACAGTTTGGTTCATCTCTAGTTACATGGTTCTATCTTGATAAGCTGTCTTATCACAGATTAATTTTTCAAAAATATTAATGATTTAAGCAAGGAAAGGGCTACATGTCAACATACAACTCTTTATTTCTATTAATGTCTTACTTCATTCCTACCTGATTGACATGTTTAGGAATTGTGAGTGATTGGCTCACTGTAGTGGCAAAAGTTGCTACCAATCAAATTATGATATGTTAAAGTTAAAACAAAACACAACTGTTTTAGATATTATCTAATATACATTTTGTAATTATCCTTATAATTACAAAAGGTTTTATGTAAGATTCATGTTTTGTGATTTAAATCTGACATCACAAAAGTATTTTGGAATTTGAATGATGTATTTTGTAACTGCAGTACACATAATACTGATTTTGAACAATTTTGTCCAGGTTCCTTGTCACCGGGGACTCCTTCAGGACCATCGCGTTCAGTTTCAGAGTCGGTGTGTCCACGGTGAGCCAGATCACCCCCCAGGCAGCGACGTCCATCTGGGACTGTCTAGTGGACGACTTCATGGCTGTGCCTTCACCTGGAGACTGGCGCTCCATCACAGAGGGATTCCAGGAGCGCTGGAACTTTCCTCTGTGCTGTGCAGCTCTGGATGGGAAGCACATCCAGACAAAGGCACCCCATATATCATATAGGAGACACACACATTGATATACACTAAATATTCATTTCATTTCTTTTTTGTGGTGCCCAAATTGATGCACCTGCTTGATTTTGTTTAAACAATTATTGCACACTTTCTGTAAATCCAGTAAACTTCTTTTCACTTCTCAAATATCACTGTGTGTGTCTCCTGTATGATATTTAACTGACATTTTTTATTGTAACAACCAACAATTTATACAGGAAAATAATGTCTATTAACAAGGTTGCCCAAACTTCTGCATCCCACTGTATCAGTATATTTTGTCATTAGTATAATATGAAATAAATTCTACATGTGTCAAGTCGTGTGCCAACATTTGCTGTGTAGTAGAACTGAGACATTAGTCATTATAAACATTTATTTGAAATAATATTAAAAGTCTCAAACAGAAAAACATTAAACATAAATATATAAAATATAAGAATTTACAGAGAGACAGGAATAAAAAGGACCAGCTGCTCTCCAGAGCAGGAACAAGGCTGAGGAGGAAATGCTCCATTGGAGACTGGTGTGGCCTCTTCAGGGACTCCAGGATGGCCAGCTCCACCGCCGATGGACCGTCCTGGGACCCGTCCCTCATCTGCCTCGGAGCCGTCCTCCTCTGTGGGCCTGTAAAACAGCACAAAACACAAAGAAATGAGAAGGCTGCTACTAGATTTTAATTTCAACATTGAAAAAAAAAAAAACAATAACAGGATATAATCAGATTGGTTGTAGATATTTAGTAAAGGTGATCACAAGGGAATCCCACCGACTAAAAAGGTATCAGTGCTTGCTGTACATATCTGTGGGTGCAGCAGCAGGAGCTCAGGGACTGGGGATGCTCTGCTGCAGAATCAGTTGGTTCTATCAATACAGTATTAAATGTTAACAGGTTGGATATAATAATCGTAGAGTAGACAGTGGTCCCTCATTTATTGCAGGGGTTCTCAGAATAACTAGCCCCTGGTCACAGTTCTCACAATTGATTCTCAAAGTGCAAACCTTTGTAGATTGCAAAACGTAAAAGTATTATTATGCCGCGGTTTGTCTTCATCTGCCCGCCACTTTCGTGCGCCTTTTTCCCTCACGGTGCAGGTGTCTATTTCCGAATGAGGCTCATAGTTATGGGTGTTTTTGTGCTGTTTTTTCTATTGGACGCGATGGTTATCAAAACCAAACGTGATAAATTTGGCAAGCGCAGGAGATTTGTCAATCAGGCTGCAGAATGCAATGCTGTACTGTGCAATAAAAAATCAGCGAAAAAGCAAAGCAGTGACGGATGAACAGCGGGACCACTGTGTGCTGTTTATTAATAAACAATAAAATATATTCCTAAATGATAACATGCATAAAAGCAGAACGGTATTTGTACGTCAGTGGGAAAATAGCGGTGGCTTGCTAGCTTTTGTGCGGCTTCCCCGGGTCAGTGAAAACTTTCAAAAGAGAAATGAATGAACTTACCAGGTTGCCCGATCTCTTCACATATCTTCCTCCAAGCTCGGTCCTTTTTATTCCTGTCTCGGTACTGAAAGCAGCTGGTGTTGTACAGCTCCGAGTTGTTTGCTACCGCATTGATTAGCCTTCCCCTCCATTGAAGTATGAAAGGCTTTGGCTGGATCTGCCCCTTTGACCTAGGTAACAGCCACGTCACCAGGCTCCTGATTGGTTGTCGCGGCGCGATTTGACGCTGGAGTTCAGATTTTTCCAACTCGAGCGGTAGACGCGAAACGCGCGTATGCACAAAGTGCAACACAAAAACTCACGCGCGTGGTTTTATTCGCGCGTCAAACGCGCCAGACGCGCTACACTGACGCGCGTTTCACGCGTTTTGGCGTTTTCGCGACGCAAATCTGCTTCCGAATTTTCGCGGGACCCGCAATCGCGCGTCATCGCGCCTTTCCATTGACTTTACATGTAAACCTGACGCTCTATTCGCGTCCATCGCGTTCGGTGTGAACACACCGTAACGGTGTGTTCAGTTGTATTCATGTGGCACCACTTAAACAGTCAACAAATTTTGACTCAAGTATGTTATATTGTAAGGTAAAGAGCCCAAAGAGTTAATCTCAGACAAATGTTCACACAAATGTGAATTACATTCACTTCATTAATGAAGTGAATGTAATTCAGTAATCAAAGGTGTTTGGCTATAACTGACTACATGTGTATACTGTATCATAAGTGGACAGAGATGGATGTAAACCACACCTTAACCATTTGGCTGAGGCAAAACTACCACAAGGCAGTGATTCTAACTAAAAGGTACTCTGGATATTATTAAATGTGAACATGTCGTTAAATATGACATTTTTTGTTTGTCAGGTGTCCTGTTTGAAGAAAACACTTGGTAGCCACTTGAATGAATGTAAATAAACACATTTACATGAGGGCAACCTGATTTCAAGGAAATAAAAATGCTCAAATTTGAAAGCTTGTGAGTTATTTTGTTCATGTATCAGCTGTTTAGTAGTTTTGTGACAAGATGGATGCTGTCATTAAATTTAAGTATAGTGTTTGAGTTAAGGAGAATAAAAGAATATTTAACATTAATTGTACCAATGTTGTTGTGTACGAAGCACAAATTAATTTAAGTTTTAATTTATGAATTTTTGAGTACATGGTGTACTAGGTTGTAATTGCATAGAAATGTACGTTTAAGGATATAAAGAACTATATTTAATGAGTTACAGTGAAAAGAAGTGCTTGGAAATAGTAAATTTCAATTTTTCTATTAACGGAAAATATCAGTTAATGATACAGAAAATATACTGTGAATAAACGGAATTTTCTGTTTTATAGCTGAAGGAAATGTCCGTAAATAGTACAGAGAGTATACTGTAAATCTACCGAATTTTCCGTTTTATCATTTACAGAAAGGTCCGTCAAACCTCCGTAAAGAAACAGAAAATGTACTGGCAGAAAATTACCAGGACATTTTCTGTTTTTCTACGGAATATTTTTTTACAGTGTATTTATTTTTACAGAAAACTGTAAAGACAGAAAAATGTCTGATTAATCAGTTCTTTCGGCGCGCGGGCCGTACGCTGCCTCTTCACCACTACACTACTTCTTCTAGTCTAGCGTCAGCTACCAATGCGTACAAGACCGAGCGCCCTCCTCTGGTGGAACTTATACAACAGTAAAACTGACATTACAGTGGCCCGCTAAAAGAAAGTGGCTACTATTTTCATGTCTCTGTCTTTAACATAGTGCCACAACTGTATCATCTGAACATTGTAGAAACCAAGACTCATCAGACCTCGTCCAAACCTGTCCACCTGGTTATTTGTTTATTTGTCGTCTCCTTCTCTGTCCTCTGGAATAAACAAGGCCAGCCGCTGAATATTTTTTCTTTTTCAGACCATTGATATGTGCACAACATGTTAAATTGTATACATATATGATACATATATTGTATACGAGGCAGAGAAAATGTGCAGGTGATTGTGTATATAAAGGTTTCACAGGCTGTGGAGGTGAACCTCACTCTGTGATGACATACACTGTCTATTTAACTGTCAGAAAACCTTTCCCCATCTTTGTACAATATAAACTTTAATTTGCAGCACACAAATGTACAGTACACACATTTTCACCCTGGCATCAGGTGTGATGGCGCATGGCAGCAGGTTGTCTACTTATTGTGAAGCAGCTTATGCAGGTGCCTCAGAGGTCTGAGAGGGTCAGGGGTGTGAGGCAAAGGGGACACTCATCCTTCCACTCCTTACAGCTTCTTACCCTGCACCTGTCTGCAATGTGGAGGTTTGCACAGGAACTTGAGCTGGGTCAGGAGGAGCAGTTAGCAGCTCCCAGGACACATTTTGGGTTGGTGGAATGTCCAGAGCATGTGTTGTGTGTCTGCATGTTTTTGAAGCCAGTTTGAAGTGTTAAAGCTAAACCTTTCCCGGTTGCTTTATACACTTGTGCTTATGTAGATACGACTTAACATACTACATAAGCACGGTGTCTATCTCAGTTATATGCAGTGTTGGTCAAGTTACTTGAAAAAAGTAATCAGTAACTAATTATGGATTACTTCCCCCGAAAAGTAATCCCATTACTTTACTGATTACTTATTTTCAAAAGTAATTAGTTTCTTAGTTACTTCTTACAAAATGATTTACAACCTGAATAGGTAATAAAACAATAGATCTTTCAGCCCAATTCTACTTTTTCTGCATAATCCATCATATAAAATGTAATCAAATGAAAAAGTCTCTTTTTGAAACTAGTTTTATTAGTTTTAATCTTTTAACTTTACGCATGAAGCAAACATTAAAATATATGCAGCATTCTCTGACTGGAAGAAATTTGTTTAACATTTAAACCTATTTTCTGCACATTCCAGCACATAAAATAAAATAGTTTTTTGTGTTTACACTCACTCTTTCAAATAAATGCACGTAAAACACAGCAGAAACTAAATAAAGTCAAAGACTCAGCGGTCCTGTTGCTCTATTTTCACCTGTATAGGAGGAGTGGGGCAGGCGGAGGTTTGCCCTGGTGCAGGTGTGTCGTAGCGGTCAGTGGAAGGATCTGGGAGTTTCACATTCTCGTGGCAGCGTACTGTCGGTGCTTGCTCAGACGTTTAGGGGTTTCTTTCGCTGTAAAAAGAAGTTTTCTTCCCACGTAGTGAGCAGCAGACGCTAATGTTTTTGTCACTTTTTACGGAATTTAGTAACGCAGCGTGCTTATGGGAAAGTAACAGTAATCTAATTACCTTTTTTGCAATAGTAATCCCTTACTTTACTCGTTACTTGAAAAAAATAATCGGATTACAGTAATGCGTTACTTGTATCTCTGGTTATATGTAAGAACCTGCTCTACAGATGCAGGAGGCCCTTTTGTTCAGATGCTTAGGTTTGAAACATAACATGACTATAAAGATACACAAAGCAACCAAAGGATATATGGATATGGATATTCTCACTGCATTTTCCTTTTCTGTTAAGTAATGGATTAGCTATGATATAATATACAGTGCTCCCTCGTTTATTGCGGGTGCTACATTCAAAAAATAACCCGCTAAGTGAATTTTTTTTTAAACAATTATTATATATAATTTAAGGCTGTAAAACCCCTCACTGCACACTTTATACACTTTTCTCAGACAGGCATTAACATTTTCACACTTTTCTCTCTTGTTTAAACTCTCTTTAAGTTCAAACCTTCGTAAAAGTCCAGTGTTATAGAATGAAACCAAAGATCAAAACCTGTTTTCAGTCCCAAACATTTATTTGAGAAATAAATATACAGTATATTTGTTTTCCTATAATTTATAATGACGGATTTTAGAACTAACGAATTTAAATTTAATGATCAACCTACGAGGTCGGATACATAAGAAATTATTAATAGTGACTCAGGAGTATTTCACAGTTCCTCTGACCACGCCTCTTCGTCCTGGCGTCGCTTCACTGTAGTGTCTTTTTTCACTGAAGGCCAAGGTGCCGGTGTCTTTTTACAAGATAAGAACATAGTTATGGGTAGTTGTTGGCGCTCTTTTTTCTTCTGGTCAAGTAGATTCTTATAAACAGACATGCCACCTTCGATTATGTTTGAGAACTGTAATGAACGAAACATCAAACATCTTGCGCAGCTAGCTGAAGTTCATTTGCCATTCTCACCATGGTTGCCAAGCGATCAAATGTTAGTCCATCCTCCTTGTCTATATCAACACTTGCGTCCTCTTCATCCTCTTCTCCCTCGTCCTCGCTTGTCAGCTTTGTCATCTCTGCCAGGTCTTCATCAGTCAGCGGTTGTGACTGCGTATCAATCAGGGCATTAATGTCATCAGGAGTCATATCATTAAAGCGATCTCCCCCAAGCAGTTTAGCCAGATTCACAGCTGTATCTACCGCAGAGTGATGGATCTCATCAAGAGAGCATTCGGTAGGGTTGTGCACTGCTTCAGGCCACAGTTTTTTCCAGCAGGCATTTAAAGTTTCAGTTTTCATCTCCTGAATGGCTCTCTGAGTATTTTTGAGACAGGGCGCAATGTTGCATTCACGCCAGTAGTCCTTTAGTGAGAAATCTTGATCCGACTCCATAGCCACAACAAGATGTTGCAGGGTGTTGTGCGTATAGAGAGCCTTGAAAGCAAGTATGCTACCTTGGTCCATGGGCTGAATCAGCGGTGTAGTATTTGGCTGCAGAAATTCAATTTGCACACCATCATATGACAAATCATCAGCGTGGCCTCCAGCGTTGTCTACGAGCAGAAGTTTAGTCCTTTTCCTCTCAAATAATGCTTGACCTCCGGGATGAAACACTCAATTCAGATTGAGGCTTTTTTCATCCAAGCCTTTGCTTTGCATCCAGTAAACAGGCAACGCATTCTTATTTTTGCTTTTTAGTGCTCTTGGATTTCTTGACCTATAAATAAGCCCCGGTTTTATCATAGAGCCTGCAGCATTTCCACACATAACCAGGGTCACGCAATCTTTTTGGGCCTTGAATCCTGGGGCTTTGGCTTCGTCCTGCATTATAAATGTGCGAGAGGGCATTCGTTTCCAAAATAAGCATGTCTCATCCATATTAAAAACTTGTTCAGGCTCATATCTCCTTTCCTCGATGATCGCTTTAAATTTGTTGTTGCTTCTGCTCCAGTGGTATCTGCAGAGGCGGCCTCTCCATGCAGTGAAACACTTTTAAGCCCAAAGTGTTTCTTAAATTTCTCAAACCAGCCCTTGCTGTCATTAAATGAGCTTGGTTCTGCGTAAAAAGCACTCATCAATGGCCTGGGCTCCGCATCATCCTGCTCCTCGCTGTCAGCAAAAGTTTCATAAAGCTTTTTAGCTTTACTGCAGATAATGTTGGTATCCAGCGTAATGTTCTTTTCCCTGCAGCCACTGATCCACAAAGCCAAAGCAGACTCCATCCTTACGATGGTCTTGTTGCGGAAAGTTACAACCCTTTTTGCATCCTCGTTGAAACTTGTTGCTGCTTTCGTCCTTATGTTATTTTCCTCCTTCTTTATGTAACGAACCGAAGATTAATTTCGTTACTACAGCCGCGTAACTTCTACCTTCCTTTAGCATGCAAGAAGTGTAACTTTTTGTTTGATGGTTAGCATCTTTCTCTGTCTTTTGGGTGGTACCGCAGATGCCTTTGGACTTATGGTACAGCACAGCAGAGTCACACTGCTAGCATCCAAGATTTATGTTACTTTGACAAGCTGTAATGTATGGGAGACATGGCACGGATGAGACTGGTTGAAAATGGTCTACAGCCGATCAGGACGCAGACCACAATGCACTGTTTAAAAAAAAAAAACGAAACAAAAAACAAAATACGCGAGGCCACGAAAAGTGAACAAATGTATTAGCTTTGGGTTAACTATGGGATTAGTACAGAATTAGCTAATAGATTAGCTATCTTCTACTACAAATATTAGGTATATCATTTAGCATTTCCATGACTCTTTTGGGTCCTTGAAGAAAAGGCAATGCTCTCTGATTGGTTAGAGAGACACAGGCTGACTTCTGGATATTTCTACATTACTGTTTGCACCAATCGCTTTGCACTATTAAGAAATGTGTGCTTGTAAAAAGGTCATTCAGCCTCGATATTCACGCTCTGTCCAACATGTATGAAGAATATGAACGGACGCTGTAGTGAAATGGAGAGCTAACCATCTGAATGTGTACTGTGGATTCAGCCTGACCACCTGTTAAAAGTAATGCACTAGCATGGCTAATGGTAGCATCATTGCATGGACCCCATCTCTATTAAAATCATGTTAGCTTACATATAGGGCTTTGGAGTTGACGTCACGCCGCAGTGCATTGTGGGGGCGCGGCACCATTTTAGCTGGCCACGAATCAAAACAAACACACTGTGTTGGAAGGAAGATTGCTACGAACCATACTTAAAAGCAGCTCAAAAGAAAAAGGACGTTATAGAGACAGATTGTGTCCGGATGGAAAGAGACGGTACTTGCAAAAAATAGCGTGCATCGGAAATGTGGACCCGTACGAAATACAGCAGTGGAGTAGAAACCCTGAAGACCAACCGCTATTGACTTAGCCTGATATGTTGTCGTACCTTGTCTGTGGAGTCAGCGCATACATGGCGAACCAATTTCGCAATTATAAATCTCTAGAGGCGCACATCCAATTCACCAAGGATCGGGTACAAGATTTGGCTATTTTTAAGCCTTCACGTTGTGAATTCGCTGTCATTCCAACAAAGGTAAGTCAGCTCGAGTACTGCGAGTAAAATGCGTTTGATTTCCCTGCAAACATTCAGATTAGTGCAGCATAAATTCATTCATGAGGGGGAAATTACAGTAAGAACATGTGGAGGCTGTTAGGTGGATAACATAGTGAGTTCAGTGCACTGATGTGACATTGTCCTGAAGCATTTAGTCATTCTCTATGGTTAAAGAAATTGCACTAATTAATTCATATTTATTATAAATAAGATAAGATAACCTTTATTAGTCCCACACGTGGGAAATTTGTTTTGTCACAGCAGGAAGTGGACAGTGCAAAAGTTATGAGGCAAAAATTAGAATACAATAAGAATAAATACAGTACACAACTGTACAGAATAGAATAAAATACTATATACAGTAGAATAAAATATAATAAAATATACAATAAGATAAAAATAGAATACAAATGCTATATACAACTGAGTAAAAATACAACGATGCCAGAAAAGATTATTGCACTTAGTGTTATTGCACACGTGTGGATGTGTGTGTTTCATCAGTTAAAGTCTTTATTATGGAGTCTGACAGCAGTGGGGAGGAAAGACCTGCGAAATCTCTCCGTCCCACACCGTGGGTGCTGCAGTCTCCCACTGAAGGAGCTGCTCAGTGCTGTCACAGTCTGCTGCATGGGGTCGGAGATGTTGTCCAACAGGGATGAAATCTTAGCCACCATTCTCCTGTCACTCACCACTTTTGAACTTTGGCAGGTTCTTGAATGTTTTTACAAGATGGCGCCAGTATGTTCGGCTCGCCGTCAGTCCTCCTCCTGTTTTTTGGTTTTTTGTTTGCTGTTCTTTGCCTTAACTGTGGAAATCAACTCGCTCCGGACTTATGACCGGCAAACTCTCTTTATTATTCGAGACTCAGCAGTGTCAGCACCTTTGTCCTCTGTCTTTGATGGACAAACAAGCGGTGTGCCTCCACTGTTCGATGGTATTCCACCTTACCTACGTCGCACCTGGTTCCTCCCTCCCAAGCTACACCGGAAAAAACGTTGGAGAAGACGAGGGAAGCGAAGTGGTCTCCTGGCTCGCACAAAGGCATTTCTATCACTCTCCTGCCTGGCTGATCCTCCCCTCGCTCAGATGGGTTTCTGCTACTCTGCTGCGGTGAGGGGCTCACTCCAGCCCAGAGGACCCTGGGTGAAAACCGTCTCTCAAACTCCGCCTGCTGTTGCTCCGGCTTTACCGGTAGGCCCGCTTCTTGGCCCGCGCCTCCCTCGGTCATCTGGCTCACTCCTCGCCATGCCGGCAGCGGCGTTCTCCTCTGGTAGGCGACTCTCTGCCATCTCTGGCCCACGCCTGGTGTTTGCTCCCTTCCTGCGTGACTCTCCGGGTCCGTCGCTCGCTGTTTCCGTTCCGGGTCCTCGGTCATCGGCTCTCCTACAGCCACGGATCCGCAGATTTGGTGCTACAAACTCTAACCTACGCCCACTCACCCGCATATCAACCCCGATGACAGCTACTGATCTCACCTTATCTATGGCTTTGATCAACACTCGATCCCTCTCCAATAAGACGTTTCTGCTCAAGGATTTTTTCTCTTCTTACGACTTGGATTTTATGTTCCTGACGGAGACCTGGTTACGCGCTGGTGAGACTGTGGCTTTCTCTGAGCTTCTTCCTCCAGGCTGTTGTTTTTTAAACACTCCCAGGTCCTCTGGCAAAGGCGGATGCCTCGCCTGTGTTTTTAAATCTGTTTATGACTGCCATCAGATTTCTTTTTCCTCTTTTTCCAGCTTTGAACTACAGCTTTTTAAACTAAACTCATCCACTCCGTTACTGATTGCAGTGGTATATCGTCCTCCCAAATTTAACAAGGACTTTATCAGTGAGTTTGGGGAATTCCTTTCAGGGCTTTCAGTAGATTTCGATCATTTTCTTATTGTTGGTGACCTGAATATTCATGTGTGCTGTCCATCTAAACCCCTGGTTAGAGACTTTGTTTCACTGTTGGATTCCTTCAACCTTACTCAGTGTGTGTCTGGCTCCACACATGAGAAGGGTCACACTTTGGACCTTGTCATGTCTCACGGCTTGGGTATCCACATCTCTGAAATTTGTGAGAGTGCGTGTATCTCCGATCATTTTCCTGTTCTATTTTCTGCCACTGCACATTGTTCTGATGCTGCAGTTAAACCTCCTTCACGCCGTCACCGGATCATCAATACCCATGTACCATCTCAGTTTTCTGCTGCTTTTAGCAACTCTGAGCTCTCCACGGTGGACTGGATTGATTCCTTGTGTGCAGAAGATTTAACTGCTCTTTTCAACTCAACATGTACTTCTATTTTGGACCTCATCGCTCCCCTAAAAACACTCCGTCCCAAAGCTCACGCTGAACCCTGGATTACAGACTCTGTTCGTGCTCTCAGGCGCACCTGTAGGTGTGCTGAGAGAAAATGGAAAAAGGACAAGCTGCACATTTCTTTTAATATCCTCAGAGACTCTCTTTCAACCTATCAGAAAGCCGTTAAAGAGGCCAAGTCCTCCTACATATCAAACCTGGTTAGCAGTAGTGTCCATAAACCTCAGACTCTGTTTCGTGTTTTAAATTCCATTGTAAATCCTTACACATCCACCAGCCTCACACCTTCTGCCACCCTCTGTAATGACTTTCTAAAGTTCTTTGTAAACAAGATTTCCTCCCTGCAGTCTGTCATTCCATCTTCACCTTCCAATCCCTGTGTTTTGTCTTTGTGCCATTCTGCCTTTAATCAGTTCGAACCAATCTCTCTCTCTCAGCTGCATGAAATAGTCTGCAAGGTTAAGACTACCAACTGTTCCACCGATGCTATCCCCTCTCGGCTTCTGAAGCAGGTTCTGGACTCAGTCGGACCTTTCCTTCTGGTCCTGATCAATGCCTGCCTCAGTTCTGGTTGTTTTCCAACACCCTTCAAGCACGCTGTTGTTCAACCTCTCCTTAAAAAGCCTAATCTAGATCTATCCCTACTCTCTAACTATAGGCCCATTTCCAACCTCGCTTTTCTGTCTAAAGTACTGGAACGAGCCGCCCTCACGCAGCTCCAGCTATTTCTTGACAATAACAATCTCTATGAGAAGTTCCAGTCTGGTTTTAGAGCTCGGCATAGCACAGAAACCGCCCTTCTGAGAGTTTTTAATGATTTGCTTTTAACTGTTGACTCTGGTTGTGCTGCTGTCTTAGTAACCCTGGACCTGACAGCAGCCTTCGACACTGTTGATCACAACATACTGCTATCCCGCCTTCAACATTGTGTCGGTTTAAAGGGCACTGTCTTAAAGTTTTTCCAGTCCTATTTGAATAATAGGAGTTTTCCTTTAACCTGTGGCGTACCTCAGGGGTCCATACTAGGCCCCCTGTTGTTTATTCTGTACTTGCTCCCTCTGGGCGATGTGCTCCGTAAACATAATGTGTCCTTCCACATCTTTGCCGATGATATTCAGATCTACCTCCCTCTGAGGTTGAACTGCAATGTTTCTTTGCAGCCGCTACTCTCCTGCTTGTCTGACATTAAGACTTGGATGACTCTTAACTTCTTACACCTTAATGAAAGCAAAACTGAAGTCATTGTGTTTGGGCTTCCTAAAGATCCCAACTTCTCTCTTGACTTTTTGGGACCCCTAACCTCCGATTGCACTTCTTCCATTAAGAGTCTTGGTGTTATTTTTGACAATGCTTTTAAACTTGATAAACAAATCAGCTCTGTAGTTAAAGGATCTTTTTATCATTTGCGGATTTTAGCCAAAGTCAAGTCTTACCTTTGCAGGAACGATCTAGAAAGAGTGGTCCATGCTTTTATTACTTCACGGCTAGACTACTGCAATTCCCTCTATGCTGGCCTAGATCGTTCCTGTCTACATCGCCTTCAACTGGTGCAGAACGCTGCCGCTCGCCTGTTGACCGGTTCAAAAAAAAGAGACCACATCACTCCGGTTCTCTGCTCTCTCCACTGGCTCCCAGTTGCCTTTAGGATTGATTTTAAAATCTTATTGCTGGCTTTTAAGGTTTTAAATGGCACTGCACCTTCTTACCTGTCAGAACTCCTTAGTACTTATCGCCCCAGGAGATCTTTGAGGTCAGCCGACCTGATGCTTTTAGATGTTCCCAGGTATAAATTAAAGACAAAGGGAGAGAGGGCGTTTGCTGTGGCTGCACCCAGACTGTGGAACAGTTTACCTCCTCACGTCAGACTCTCCAAAAGCCTAGAAACTTTTAAAACCGCTCTTAAAACTCACCTCTTTTCATTGGCTTTTAGAAAGGTTTAATTTATTTGTTTTATATATTTTTATTTTATTTTTATCAGCGAGGTGTTATTACGAAATTGTGTTCTATTGTATTTTTATCTGTATTTACTGTACAGCACTTTGGTCAGCCTTGGTTGTTTTTAAATGTGCTCTATAAATAAACTTGACTTGACTTGACTTGACCACCTCCACTGGGTCCAGAGGACATCCTAGAACAGAGCTGGCCCTGCGGATCAGCCTGTTCAGTCTCTTCAGCAGAGATGCTGCCGCCCCAGCAGACCACGTGATGACATCCTTGCATTGCATACTTCAGGTTCATTTTCTGCAGGCAGGTTTCTGACAGAGAACAGGCAGATTTACACTATAACATGCAGCGTTCTATAGATGGACACAAAAAGAAATGAAAATTTACATGTATGTGCCAACTTTCTAAACACTTTGTTACATTTATGATTAAGCAGATAAAACACATTTGTGTCTGCCTTGGCTCATAGTTCTTGTCTTTAAATTAACTTTGTGTGTGTTTCAGGTCCTGCACTCTCAAAGACTGAATGAACCAGCATTGCAGCCATGGGTCATTGTGAGCATCACAGGGAAGGTTGAACCTGTAAGGCCGGAGTCGCGGAGACCTACACCCACGTCACTGCTCTTCTGTTTAATGTAGAAGCAACTGTGTTGATCTGTGGCACAAGGACTGTTACAGATGAACCTGCATACTGGGTTTTGCTGGGTAATGTGACCAAGATACAGCCAGAGGTTGGCCATAAGATGGACTTCTCCTCTTCAGCTGCCCAAAAAAAGTCTCTTGATCAAAACAAACAGACCATCCGTATTGACAGGTAAAAGGAGGCGTCCTCAAAAAAGAAAAATCCCACCTGCTACTGTGGAGGAGTTGTCACTGCTATTGGATACTGTGCTGGTACACAGTAAAGCTGTGGGTTGTGGGAATGACCCATAATGTTTTATCTAGGGGTCTAGATTTATGCCTGTAGTGCACTGCCGTGCAAATAATTTACATTTACTGAGTATGTACTGACTGAGTCCCACTGTTCAAAAATTGAATAAAGAAACAAACTAATTTTTGCCTCTTTTTTTTTTTTTAAATTAAAACCACCTTATAGAACATCACATCAGTTCCAATGTAGAATCCATCATTTATAGTTTACAAATGACAAAATGTTTACACAAAATCATGAGTGTTTACATGATATCACCCACTACTAACATTAGTTTATTTACTGTATCTTTTGAAAAAAAAAAAAAAAAGAAAACCGCTATTTATACAGCAAAAGAATATTTAACAGGAGCAGGTTTCATTTTTCCCTGGTTTTATTATCACATTGTTCACCAAACGCAGCCTCTGTCAGTGCGCCCCAGGGCAGCTGTGGCTACAATGTAGCTTGCTATCGCCAGTGTGTGAATGTGTGTGTGAATGGGTGGATGACTGAATGTAGTGTAAAGCGCTTTGGGGTCCTATGGACTAGAAAAGCGCTATACAAATGCAGGCCATTTACCAAACCTTCACCATCTTATCCAGGAGGGTCACCTCTTCACCCTCACATGGAAGAAGTAATCTGATTGGCATGGTGGTATGTTTGAAGCAGGTCCCTTGTGTAGCGCTGGAACCCAGTCATGATGTTTCATCCATTTCATTGGCTGGTTTGCTGCAATAATGCCAAATAATTAGCAACTCTATAAATAGAAGGTAGTTCTGCAAAATCACTCACTAGGATGTTTGTTGTAATTTGCTATGAGCTCAGAGCTCATCGAAAATAAAACTGATAGGCTATAAAGAGTTGAACATATGTAGAACTTACCGGAATGAAAATGTCTGGAGCACCAACAGATATTTGGAGATGGAAGAGAACTGCACGTCAGCTCGTCTCGCTGCTGCTATCCAGGCTAGACGCCTTCGTTTGGTAACATCGATACACGAGCTGCCTCATGTTGCTTCCAGGTGGGGAAAGAATGAAAAGACAAACCCTTTTCAAGCTTATTCTCTTGCTGGTCGTGCGATCGAACATTGCAGCCGATCACACAGCAAGAACGAACCATGTCTGTTGTGTGTGCCTTTGCTCCTTTTTCGCTTGCGCTTTGTTTAGACCCCCAAAATGGCGGATCAGGCCAAAATCCTTTCCACGCCCACCTCCATGACATCACGCTCCAAAGCCCTATAGTAGTATGCTAATTTGCGCTCACCAGGGGTGTTTTTAGCCCATTTTTGGGCTAAAATGAATCAAAGCACGCCCCAAAATTACTTACTTTTTTTTGACAATATTTGCTGTTTGTGTGACACACTACTAAAAATATTTAAAAAAAGCATACAGTACTTGGTTGAGACGTAATATTTTAACAACAAAAGTATAGATATCACCCCTCCCCGCAAAATGGTTTGTTCCAGCTCTCCCCTGCTCTGGCTCTAGCGCCCTTTGTGCCAGAGCGATGGTGGCTGAGATACAGCGGAGCGGAGGTGTGAGTGCCTGGCTTAAAACAGGACATATTAGCTGCATTTAACCTTCAGTTACTCTTTATATAGTTAGGTAGGAGTCCGCCATGTTTCTGTTTACCTGAAAAACATTACACCAGGTAACCTGCAGTGTTGAAAACGTGTTTTCCCACGATGTTTGCTACCCTACAATCCGTCCTGCTCTGTAGTAAAATCAGCGACACTTGACCAGGACGTTGCTCCCATTGAAATGTATACAGTCTGTTTAAAATGTAAAACTTAAAATTGTCCGTAGCCTGCTGTTGTTACCACTGTCCTGTTTGAAATGGAATGAGTGCATGTGCCGATATTAAACCCAAGGTACTAACTAGCTAACTGACTGCCCATTAACCTTATAACTCGTGGTGTGTGTGTGTTCATAATGAGACCACCAGGTTCATAATGGATATAAGGTTTTTTTTTGGTTTGTTTTTTAAAAAAAAAGGAGATAAAAAAAAAGATCCGTCAATCAAGAATAATGTTGGATCAGTGTTTCAATATTTATCTTTTATTAGATGTTCGTGTGGTTTGTTATTTGCCTTTTGGTTGAAAGTACACTGAGAGAGGACTTTATTAGTGATCTTCAGTATTTTTTTTCATATTAATGTAATTTTTTCATCTAATTAAATACAGTTCAAGGAGGGAGAGAGGAAAGAGGGAACGTGAGGAGATAGTACAAGGTCAGGAAGAACCAGGTAAGAAAACAGACGGAACAGTGACAGGCACAACAAACTGTTAAACTGACAAAGAGAAAAAAAAAACTAATTTTACTCACAATCTGGAAGTTTTGTTCTCCCTGTATTAAAGCTGCTATACAGAATCTGCAAAACAAACTGGGTTGAAACATTTTGACCCTCTTTAACAACATTCTAACATAACGTTATCATTGATTTTGGAGATTAAAATTATTATTTTTTTTTTTATGTGGTTCAGCCACAACTCTACTAAAATCTCAGCCAACAATAGGTAGGCCAATCTTTGGCTCATCTAGTTGTCTGTATGACTGCCGCAGTACATGCGTCACATTTGCGCACTATCAGAAAGTGCCAAACGGTGCCCTGGTGCAGTGAGGAGCTGTAAAGGGAAGCAGAATGCTCTGTTTATAAGCTAGTTTGTTCCATAGATTCTGTACAGCAGCTTTAAATGTTTTCCAAAAGCACACACACACTTATCTGTCATGGCTGTGTACCGGCAGGCAAGGAGGAAGGACCCAAAATGCAGGATTCAGTGAGGCGAAGTTGAACTCAAAGTAAACAGCTTTATTTGCAGGTTGCAGATGAACAGCGGATTTACTACACTGGGAAAATATAAACAGGGACCGAAACACAGAGCATAGCCTGAGGGCGAGTAGACATTAACAACGTAACAGAGAACAAAGGAAACACAGGGCTAATATACACACGGCAGTAAAGAGGAAAAAAACTGACCGGTTTCTTGCCAAATAGTGAGCCAAATGTGTTCACCTATATATTTCATCTAGAGTTGCTATATTAAACATTTCAGACTAAGTTACTATCCTGTAAGCACAATCAGCATTTGTAAACATATTTTTTATCATATAAAATTGTACTTCAGAAATGCATTATAAACATCCACAACTATCAATCGGAGCTTTGTTGTAAAGTGTAAAGCATAAAACCATTTATTAATGAATAATAAATATTTATAAATGCCAAATGGGAGCCTCATTGTAAAGTGTAAAGCATGACACCATTTATTTATGACTATTAAACATTTATAAATGCCAAATGGGAGTCTTATTGTAAAGTGTAAAGCATAAAACCATTTATTAATGAATAATAAATATTTATAAATGCCAAATGGGAGCCTTATTGTAAAGTGTAAAGCATAATACCATTTATTAATCACTAATAAACATTTATAAATGACAAAAGATAGCTTTGTCGTAAAGTTTAAAACATGTCAACATTTATTAAGGACTAATAAACATTTATAAATGCCAAATGGGAGCCTTATTATAAAGTGTAAAGCATAACACCATTTATTAATCACTAATAAACATTTATAATTGCCAAAAGTGAGTCTTAAATGTATAATGTCACCATTTTTAACACTTAGACCTAAATTACAATCAGTGCTTGAAATAACATTTAACTGCTGTCAAAAATGGCAATGTATTGTAAGAGTAACACATGTAACATTAAATGTGTTTTTTAAAACACCAAACAGTCACCCACTCCAAAAAAAGTTCATGCCAGACTGGTTCAAACTGGAAATATTTTTTGTATGTCCTTAAATAAGCGTCCCAGTGGTCCATCAGGGTGTTGCGCTCCAGTTTCTCCTTAAGAAAAGTCAGTTTCTCTCGCTCCTTGTTAAGAAGGGCAGTTGCAGTAGGGGCAGGATTAGAAGAAGAATCTAAAGAACAAACAATTATTAAATTACAACACTAAAATAAGTTATAATCTAAACTTGGGAAACTCAAATAAAATATTGATTAAAAACGGTTACAACTTGAATTTATAAAAAGCCACTTTGTAAAAATTATGTTATATACACATGTGGTGGTTCAGACATTTCTAAAACAAGGCAAATAATTCTTCTGTGTACTGCCTTACCAGGGTGTTTAATATAAATTTAATGATGCACATAAACAAAACTAAAAATATACAACTAAGTGATATCAATCGTTTGGAATAACCAATAGTAATAGAGCTATTCACATGTTATGTGACGTTAGTTAGCCACTGTAGCTAGCAGCCAAATGGCTCGGTAGCTAGCTAGCTAGCATTATACTCACCTTCATGTCCAACTGCTGACGTCGTTGGCTTAGTGCAATCTAGATCATCCAGTCTCTGCTTTTTGTATCTCTTCGAACGTGTGCTAACTGTGTAAGTTGCAGACGCACACAAATTTTTATCTTCTGCTCCATCCATGGCGCAGGAACTTGAACGAGCGCCTTCAGTGTGTCTGTTCGTGCCCCTTTGGCTTGACCTTCCAGAGCGCTCCACTGCCTGTCGCGCTCTGAGAGGAGGGGCTTTCCTTAATAAAGTTAACTGTGATTGGATGGTTATATAAGCTCCTCTGCGTTTAAATTAAATTTGTTTTCCCTCCCTTTGGCAGCAGAACATATTTTTTTAGCATGAATCCAGCGGGTTAGATCTACATAACAAAGTCGGAGATACATTATAACAGGTGAGACAATCCTCTCTTTTGCGTGGGACTATTTTTGATTATAGGGTTTGTTTTATATAGCATGTGAAGTTCTTTAACTCTGAACCGATTTGCACTAGACTCCCATAGAGTATTTTACGGTGTTTCGAGGTGATAATAAAATAAATTACTCATTTTTTTCCACCAGAATGTCTTTGGGAATGAGATTGCGCGCCAGAATAGAAGGAAAACAAACTAAATATAAGGCACTAAGGCTCATTAAATGGCTGCAGAAGAAACACCTGCTAAAAAAGAAGCTTAGATGTCCTGTTTGTCACCATAAGATGAAAATGATTTCCGTGGTGAAGAAAGACCAATATATGTGGTATGTATAATGCATGATAATGTAGTGCATGTAGTAAATATAACAAAATATTTCGGTTATCAATGCAAGAGGGAGCATTAACCTCTTTTCATTATTATTTTCTTCATACTTAATTTTGTGATTATCTTTTCAATTAATGCTCTTGTTTAAGGGTCCATTTCTTTACTTAACTCATTGATATGTTCTCAGGTGCTGCAAAAGAGCAAGTCATAGGAAAGTTTCCAGAACAATTAGAACTGGCTCCCTCTTTGAGAAATCAAAAACATCTCTTTTCAGTTGGATGAAGTTCATTTACAGGTATATGTAGATGTAGACATTAATAGCAATGCACCTTTCATAATTGAACACCAATACGAGACTTGTGAAATAAAATTAGGGCCTCAGTAAGTAATAATTGCCTCAATTTCTATCACAGATTTTCACAAGGGCTCAGGCTCAGACAAATAGATATGATCGATGATGAAGTGGCTGGCAGCTCCAGAACACTAAGTAGCATGGCAAGACACATTCGACATGTTTGTATACGTGCAATTAAAAGACACAGAATAAACAATGGACACCGTCTTGGTGGTGACAGAGAATTTGTGGTTATAGATGAAAGCTGTCTCCGTCATCAGCGAAAGGTTGGTAAACTCTCAGACAGGTTTGTTAGAATCAATGCAGATCTGAATGTGTCCTCTAAACATGGAAACCTTTACCATAAGTAAAAAAAATTAGTAGAAGCAACCATCTTTTTGAATGTTTCTTTGTAGATATTTAATTTTATTCTTTTTAATTTTAATTCTGTTTAATTTTATTCTTTTTGTTTTCAGTATGCACGTGGACGCTTTGGAAATGCATGGAAAAGGAAGAAATGGGTATTTGGAATGATGGGAATTAAAGACAAAAGGCGAAGGCTCGTGTTAAAACTTGTTGAAAAACGATCAAGGCGCCACCTTGTTCCTCTGATCAGACAGCATGCTAAGTTGGGTAGTGCCATTATCAGTGATGAGTGGAGAGCCTACAAGAATGTTTTGACAAACATAGGGTACAGACATTACACTGTAAATCACAGCAGGTGGTTTGTAGATCCTCAATCTGGCAGTCATACACAGCATATCGAAAGGGCTTGGATGACCATCAAAGGACATGTCCGTAGACTAAGAGGAAATCGCACTGAGAAGTTGCTGGAGGAACACCTGATGGTTCTTGAGTGGTCATCTTGGCTTGGTTCGCGACACCCTGATGGACCACTGGGACGCTTATTTAAGGACATACAAAAAATATTTCCAGTTTGAACCAGTCTGGCATGAACTTTTTTTGGAGTGGGTGACTGTTTGGTGTTTTAAAAAACACATTTAATGTTACATGTGTTACTCTTACAATACATTGCCATTTTTGACAGTAGTTAAATGTTATTTCAAGCACTGATTGTAATTTAGGTCTAAGTGTAAAAAAATCGTGACATTATACATTTAAGACTCACTTTTGGCAATTATAAATGTTTATTAGTGATTAATAAATGGTGTTATGCTTTACACTTTATAATAAGGCTCCCATTTGGCATTTATAAATGTTTATTAGTGATTAATAAATGGTGTTATGCTTTACACTTTACGATAAGGCTCCCATTTGGCATTTATAAATATTTATTATTCATTAATAAATGGTTTTATGCTTTACACTTTACAACAAAGCTCCGATTGATAGTTGTGGATATTTATAATGCATTTCTGAAGTACAATTTTATATGATAAAAAATATGTTTACAAATGCTGATTGTGCTTACAGGATAGTAACTTAGTCTGAAATGTTTAATATAGCACCTCTAGATGAAATATATAGGTGAACACATTTGGCTCACTATTTGGCAAGAAACCGGTCAGTGTTTTTTCCTCTTTCTCACCCTTAACTAATGCATAATAAACCATTAATAATGGTTTATAAAGCATTTACAGATTAATTAATAATATAGCTATAAACTATTTATTAGCATCTATAAGGGGAGCCTTATTGTAAAGTGGTACCAATATAAAAAACTGAAAAAGCTGGGTCAAAATGACCCAGAACCGTGACATTATCAGTGTTTTTCCAAACTTTTTACAGTGTGTACCACCTGAGAAAATGTCAAGCTCTCCCAAGTACCAAGCATGAAACTCATAAATCTTACAACAGTATTATTGTAACAGTAGTATTAGTAAATTAGCATCTGCAGCAGGTTGCCCTGCAGTGGAATGAACCCGCCCCCCGACCATACCAGAGCGTTCTCACTCCCGAGGCATAACATGTGGACGTTTTGTCACGTCCCGCGGCGTTCCTGAGGAACGCGAAAGGAGACCTTCGGCGTTCTTATGGTACGCGGCGGGTTATGGCTGGAATCCAGTGCAATGACGCTCCCGCGGTAGTAGACGTTCCAGACCTGTATTCCAGCCCTAAACCTAACCTTATCCCTAGCCCTGACCATAACCTTATTCCTGACCGTAACCAGGACTTTAATGATGTTAAATAGCGTGTTTCTAAGCGATTTGAAGAAAAAGAGCGAACATGTGTAGGTTCAGTCCAGACGGTTCTCATATTTCCTCTTTTTCCGAGGTCGTCATTTAGGAACGTGGTGGGTAGCCGAAAACGTAATATGGTGACGATTTGTCACCTAGCGTAAAATGTTACGCTTTGGGAGTGAGAACGGGTTGACCATACACACACAACACAGACATCACATGGGGATACAAGTCAGAGAACGGTTGCATTACAGAAAGATTTTTTCATACATTGTATACATTGTACCACAGGCAAAGTTGCCTCCATTTTTATAGTTTTTTATTAATATTTTGTACATTTGTGCATTTCAAGTATTCTTCTGTTTTTGGAGTGTATTTGTTATGTATCTGTATTATATTATACAAATTCAAATTCAAATTCAAATTTTATTTGTCACGTACACAGTCATACACAGTACGATATGTAGTGAAATGCTTGGACAACTGCTCGTGACCTAAAGAAAACAAAAAAGGAAAAGGCTATGAATAAGATAGGAAATAAATATGAAAAATTAAAAAGGGTAAATTTAACTAGGAAGGAATAAAATATAAATTAAGGTTAAAAATGAAATAACTGTACAACACAAATTAGAATGAAGGGTAAATTTAACTGGGAGAATAAGATAAAATATATAAATTAAAGTTGAAAATAAAATAACTGTACAACAAAATACACAATATAGAACTATATAAGAATGTATGAAGAAATATAAATAAATATATACACAATAACAGCAGCGTGATTTAAGTAATGAAGTGAAAACAAAGTCCAGAATGTCCAGTGTGTGTAAGAACTGTATGTGTGGGTCAGTACTGTGTGGTGTGTGATTGAGAGACCGTATCGCCTGCGGGAAGAAGCTCCTCCTCAGTCTCTCTGTGTTGGTCTTCAGGGAGCGGAATCGCTTTCCTGACCTCAGCAGAGAGAACAGTCTGTTGTTGGGATGGCTGAGGTCCTTCACGATCTTCCTGGCCTTGGTCCAGCACCGCCTGCTGTAGATTGAGTGCAGGTCAGGGAGCTCGGAGCGGATGGTGCGCTCAGCTGACCGCACAACCCTCTGTAGAGCTCGTCTGTCCTGCATGGTGCTGTTCCCGAACCAGGTTAAGATGTTTCCCGTCAGGATGCTCTCTATGGTGCACGAGTAAAAGTTCCTGAGCACCTTGGAGGGCAGTTGGAAGTCTCTCAAGCGTCTGAGGTGGTAGAGACGCCGACGGGCCTTTTTCACCACGGTGTTGATGTGACAGGACCATGACAGGTCCTGCGTGATGTGAACTCCGAGGTATTTGAAGCTGTCCACTCTCTCCACTGGGCACTCGTTGATGACGGGGGTCTGGTAGTTCCTCTCCTGCTTAGTGCTGAAGTCCACTATCAGCTCCTTTGTCTTACTGACGTTTAGAAGGAGGTTGTTCCTCTGGCACCAGTTCTCCAGATTCCTAATCTCCTTCAGGTAGGCCGTCTCGTTGTTATCAGAGATCAGGCCCACCACGACGGTGTCGTCAGCAAACTTGATGATGGTGGTGGAGCTGGTAGTGGCCACACAGTCATATGTGTACAGAGAGTACAGCAGGGGGCTCAGAACACACCCCTGGGGGGCTCCAGTGCTGAGAGTGGTGGAGGCTGAGACATGTCCGCCCATCCTTACTGCCTGTGGTCTGCCAGTTAGGAAGTTGGAGATCCACTGACACATAGATGAGCTGAGTCCCAGATGCTCCAGCTTGGTGGTGAGTGTGGAGGGAATTATGGTGTTAAATGCAGAGCTGTAGTCTATGAAGAGCATTTTAACATAATTCCCCCTTCTAGTGTCCAAGTGAGTGAGTGATGTGTGGAGGAGATGAGAGATGGCATCGTCTGTGGAACGATTTGGACGGTAAGCGAACTGTAGTGGGTCCAGTGTGTCTGGTAGTGAAGAAATGATGAAGTCTCTGACCAGGCGTTCAAAGCACTTCATCACTACTGAGGTGAGGGCTACAGGGCGATAGTCATTGAGAGAAGCAGGGTGGGGTTTCTTCGGGACAATGATGGACTCTTTGAAGCATGTGGGGATCACCGACTGAGATAAAGAGATGTTGAATATCTCAGTGAACACAGGAGCTAGCTGGTATGCGCAGTCTCTGAGGATACGACCTGGGATGCCGTCTGGTCCTGCTGCTTTCCTGGTGTTCACTCTCTTGAAGGCTCTCCTTACTTCATGCTCGGAGATGACGAGCACGTTTCCGGTGCTGGCAGTATCTTCCTGTCTGCAGCCGTTAGCGCCGCTAACACTAGCATTGTTGGAGTCCTTAGCTGCAGCCTCGAAGCGAGCATAGAAAGCGTTCAGCTCGTCTGCCAGAGTTCGTCATACCGGTTGTTGGTGCTTTATAGTCCGTTATTGTCCTTAGTCCCCGCCACAGGCTCCTAGAGTCACTCTGTTGGAGTTGTGACTCTAGTTTCCTCTCGTAGCGCTGCTTCGCCTCTTTCACCGCCCTCCGCACGTTATATGACGCGGCTTTGTACGGGTCCATGTCCCCCGTCATGAGTCCCGTGTTGTAGGCAGCGGTGCGGGATCTCAGAGCGTCGCGGATGGTTTTATTCACCCACGGCTTCTGGTTGGGAAACGTTGTGATAGTCTTTGTCTCCACGGTATCATCCGCTAGTTTCCCGATGAATCCCACAACCGCTTCCGTAAACACGTTGACATCATCATCGGAGCTGTTTCTGAACACCCAGTCTGCGTCATCGAGTGCGTCCTGTAACGCGGCCACCGATTGATCCGTCCAGCGCGCGACCTTCCTCTGAACCGGAACTTCCTGTTTCAGCCTTTGTTTGTATTTTGGGATGAGGAAGATGGCGGCGTGATCAGATTTGCCAAAAGGAGGGCGGGATTGTGCCTTGTAGCCGTCCTTGACCGTAGTGTAGCAGTGGTCCAGTGTCCTTTCACCCCTGGTGGGGCAGGTGATGTGTTGATAAAAGTTCGGCGCTGCGCGTTTGAGGTTGGCGCTATTAAAGTCCCCCGTCACAATAAGCGCAGCGTCCCGGTGTTGTGTCTGGTGCTGTGTGAGTGCCTCATGCAGCTTGCATAAGGCGGTGACCGTGTCCGCTTGTGGTGGAATATAAACGGCACTTATAATGACCGATATAAATTCCCGAGGTACATACACATTAAAAGTGAATCTCTGTCCAAAAAATGCACTCAGTTTACTTTTTACTCACTGTGAGCATCATTCATTATTCTCCCAGTAATTAAGGTTAGGATATGTATTTATTCTATTCCAATCCATTCTTCTTTAGCAGCATTTAAATAACCTTTATCAGATTTGATGGTTTTGTTACAGACTTTTCAAAAAAGTCTTTTGCTTTTCTTTCACAAATGTGGGATTAAATTGTTAAAATGTACAAAGCAGTGATGTCATGTTTTGAGACGAGGACCCAGGCACAGAGAGACTTGATGAATTTAAGCTCATGATTTAATAAAGAAATTTGCAGACTTGCACAGAGATGGTAAAATTATGATGACTGATAACGGAGACGACGACAACAGACGACGAGGACAGGGAGGAACAGGAGTTTAAATGCACCAAGGAGACATTCAGAGAAAACTCAGGGCAACTGGAGACATTTAAGGATGCAGGGACTGACGGAGACGGGGAAGACGTCTCACCCCCAAAGCTCTGATCCTAGAATCACCCCTGGCGCTCACCCCAAACCGGTAGAGCCAGATGGCCCCGCCCCTCCTTAAACAGCTTTCTTTCTGTTTAAAGGGAGTTTTTTTTCCTACTGTCAGCAAAATGCTTGCTCATAGGTGCTCATCTGATTGTTGGGGTTTCTCTGAATTATTGTGGGGTCTTTACCTTACAATAATAAGTACCTTGAGGTGACTGTTGTGATTTGGCACTACATAAATAAAATTTAATAAAAAAGTTGAATTGCCGTTCCTCTTCCCCGCTCCTTTTCTTTCCCTCTTTCTTTCTCCCGTTTCTTTTCCCCAGTCAAGTCTGTCCCGTGTTCAGCAAATGAAAATAAAATAAACAATAAAAGCAAAGGTGAATCCAATAGACCAATACAGCAAGGCTGGGATGGTCCATTTGGTAAAGTAAATCCGTTGGGCATCTTTCTTTGCCTTTAGACAATAATTCTGATGGCAAAAAAAAAAAAGTTGAATTGCTTTACACAGATAAAGCTCGAAGCAGCTCAAATTGTAGGAACCACCACTGGGCACCTACAGTACCGTCACCTAGTCAAATGTGGGGTAAAGACACAGATAATGAAATTTTGTTATTAGTAAAATATATAACGAAAACTGATTCGGTTTATTATTTTCTCTGTATGCTCTGTAGGATCTGTTCCTATTCAATTTAGCACTGGCGATTTTGCAATGCCCGTTTTCTTTTAGGTGATCATTTAGCTTAATACACATGAAAACCAGCTGATCACAGGACAGAGGTAAATCTTTAGCAGCCAGCTCACTTGCCATGCCATCACTGAAGCCGTGGAGGTATACGCCTCCAGTCTGTACCCAGAAGTCCACAGAACGGTCTGCCACACAAGGCTTTCCTTGTTTTAAATTAAACATGCAATCTGCTGCAGCGTTGGAGCTGGTCCCTTTCACAAACGCACACCGAAATCTATTGATAAACTCAGCAACGCATAAATTTTCACTTTAATTTATGACTACCTGTGCCCACAGCAACTCTCTTAGATTTGTCATGTATGTGATAATATGGTTTGCCTTGGGCTTTTTCCACCACACCAGTGAAGGCCTCTGGTGATGCCAGAGCCAACTTAGAATCATTCTCATGTACAGAATGAGAATAAAACAGGACTGGCACTATTGGTGATATGAAGAATTTCCAGGTGAGCTAGCAGAGGTGCTGCAGGCAGTCAAAGGGCACACACACACTGGAATCCCTGAGCTTAAGGGACTGTGAGTTTGTCACAGTCCCTTAAGCTCAGGGATTCCAGCTGTACGAAGAGGTTTGCACAGAAGCAAAGGTAAACGGGAAAACGTGACAGGACTGAGGCCGAGCACGCTACCTGGCTGACACAACAATCTGGCGCCGACTGAGTGACTGCTTCAGACTTAAGTAACCAACTTACTCCTCTGATCCATCCTCTGATAAGCTGCAGGTGAGTATATCAGCAACCTTGACAGGTGAGTGACTGGCAGGGAGGTGGAGAAACCAGTATGTGCTGCCTCAGAGGAAAAAGTAAAGAACATGCCAACAACACATACAGCAAGAGAAAAGAGAGAAAGAAAAGCAAGAGCAACAGAAAACAAGCAGGATAGCACAAAATAGTTAATCCATCATCTGTAAAGTATAAAAACTGTCATCAACATGTTAAATATATGCTGATTAAGCTCAGGCAGGACGAAGCACTTCATATCGAGCAATCTATCAATCCAACCAAATTAACTTCTTTTAGACCTCATTCCTACAAGACTGGTCAAATAAGTTTTACTATTAATTAATGCTTCATTTTTAAATAACTTCAATTCCTCAACAGGCCACGGGTGTTTATCATTGCATTAATAAGAGCATTACTTAATTGTCTTAGCTAATTATAGTTTGATTTCTAGTCTCCCCCTTTATTCAGAAATTCTTGAAAGAGTAGTTATAAAACAATCAACCGTAGAGGAAAAGTTTATTTGTCATGATTTAGAGGTCATCATAGCACAGAAACAGCAATGAATGTTACAAATGTTCTAATGCGCCATGACAGTAAAGTAAATTCAGTTCAATTCAGTTTTATTACATAGCATCAAATCACAACAAGAGTGGTGCTTTATATTGATTGATTGATTGAATCTTTATTTTGAACATGTTGAAAAAGTATAAAAAAAAAAATAGAATTAAAAGAGACAAATGAACAAAGCAAACAAAAGGAAAGCGAGCAACCACAACTCCAAATAACGTCCATGTTCAAAAAGGAGCAGGAAGAAGCATAAGCTTATTTAATCCCACCCCTTTTCCACTATCTAGTATCAATAGACTACAGAAATACCTCCTTGTAATTACATTATATGTTATGTGTAATTTTTTTTTTTTTTTTTTTTTTTTAATATATACACATATATGTTTCTATCTATCCATACCTACGTATATACACACATACGCACATATACACATTTTCAATAACCCCATTAACACCTGAAGGATACACAACCTACAATTTTATATATATATATATATATATATATATATATATATATATATATATATATATATACATATATATATATATATATATATATATATATACACATATATACATACATACATATATACATATATATATATATACATATACACATATATATATATACACATACATACATACATACATATACATACATATACACATACACATATACCCATACCAACAAACCCGTGCATGCGCACACACATGAAAATATTAGACAAGAACACCCTATCAAATCTCTACCTTTTCCCTGTACCCTGTAAAAACCATATCCTTAAACCGCTTTTTAAACTGCGCCATGCTTGGACATTGCTTCATATCTTTACTTAGTCTGTTCCACAGCTTCACTCCACACACAGAGATGCAAAAACTTTTTAATGTTGTACGGATACGAGGATGTTTTAAATTTAATTCCCCCCTCAAATTGTATCCCCGTTCCCTTTTAGAAAACATTTTTAGAATATTGTCAGGAAGCAGGTTATTTATTGCTTTATATATAATTTGTGCTGTGAGAAAATGAACCAGATCTGTGAATTTTAGAATTTTTGATTTTAAGAATAGTGGATTTGTATGATCTCTGTAACCAGTTTTATGGATTATCCTTATGGCCCTTTTTTGTAATAAAGATTGATGATAGCGAACATTTGTAAGTATTGCCCCAAACCTCTGCACAGTAATTCAAATACGGTGCAATCAGGGAACAATAGAGAATGTGGAGTGATTTGTGGTCCAGAATGTGTTTTACTTTACTCAAGATTGAGACACTTCTTGAAATTTTGTTATGTATATGATTTATATGAGACTTCCAGTTTAATTTATCATCTATAATCACACCAAGAAACTTATGTTCAAGTACTCTTTCAATTTCCACACCATCTACATGAATCTGCACTTGTGCATTTCTAAGGGAATTCCCAAATAAGATAATTTTAGTTTTACTTAGATTTAGCGATAGTTTGTTCCTGTTAAACCATTTTTTAATTTTGCACATTTCTGAAGTAATTGTATCCAGCAGCTCCTTTAGATTCCCCCCAGAACAAAAAATATTTGTGTCATCTGCAAATAATACTAATTTTAATATATCAGATGCCTTACAAATATCATTTATATAAATAATAAATAATTTTGGACCCAGTACAGAGCCTTGTGGAACACCACAAGCAATGTCCAAGCATGATGAGGAATGGACACCCAGCTTCACAAATTGTTTCCGGTCACTTAAATAATTTTTCACCCATTGCAGTACAACCCCCCTAATCCCATACCGTTCCAGTTTATTAATTAATATGTCATGATTGATTGTGTCGAATGCTTTCTTGAGATCCAGAAATACTCCAGCTGCATACTGTTTCTGATCTATAGCATTCGTAATCTCCTCAATTGATTCGATTAATGCCAGAGATGTTGATCTTTTTGATCTGAATCCATATTGACTGTCAGAGAGTAATTTATATTTATCTAAGAATTTGTCTAATCGTTTATTAAACAGGTTTTCTAGGATTTTGGAGAATTGTGGTAGTAAAGAAACAGGCCTGTAATTTGTGAAGTGGCGTCTATCCCCGGTTTTATACAGCGGCACAACTTTAGCTATTTTCATTTTGTTTGGCACTTTTCCCGTCTGAAATGATAAGTTGCAAATATATGTTAGAGGTCCTACAATTCCTTCAATGACCTTCTTGACGATTTTCATGTCAATATCATTACAATCAGTGGATGTTTTATATTTACACATGTGTACAATGTCAATTATTTCTTTTTCCTCCACTGATGTGAGGAACATTGAGTTAGGGTTCCTATCAATCAGGTTTTCACTACATTCTACTGATGGCAGTGACTCAGGAATTTGTTCTGCCAGTTTTGGTCCAATATTTACAAAATAATGATTAAAGCTGTTGACCTTATCAGCAGTGTTTTCCATAATATTGCCATTATCGATAAAGTATTGTGGATAACTTTGTTGTCCAGAATTATTTTTAATGATACCGTTTAAAACATCCCATATTCCTTTCATATTATGTTTATTGTTGTTCAATATTTTACTATAATACTCCTTTCTACATACACGTATAATATTGGTCAACTTATTTTTGTATTTTTTATATTTATTTTCAGCATCTTTTGTTCTTTGTTTTAGGTATTCCCTATAGAGTGTATTTTTCTTTTTACATGCATTTTGTAAACCCTTAGTGAGCCATGGTCTATCTGAATATTTGTGCTTTCTGTTGTATTTTATTGTTGGACAGTTTTTATCGTACAACTCCATGAATATTCTTAAAAATATGCCATATGCAATATCAATATCAGCTTCTTTGTACACCTTGTCCCAGTCCTGATTTAATAGATCGTTCTTAAATGCAGTCATAGTTTCTTCTGTCCTTACACGTCTGTATCTCAGTTGTTCTTCATGCTGATTTTTCTTATAATTAGTGTCATAAACTGCAAAAACTGGTAGGTGATCACTGATGTCATTAATTAATATTCCGCTCACAATGTTGTTTTCCATATTGTTAGTGAAAATATTGTCAAGTAAGGTGGCACAATGTGGTGTAATTCTGCTAGGCCTGGTTATTTTAGGATGTAAACTCAAACTGTACATAGTGTTTAGGAATTCGTCGGTCATTTTATGTTTTTTTGGATTCAACAGGTCAATATTAAACTCACCACAGATAAACACAACTTTTTGATTTGTTTTAGAGAATATTTCCTCTATGAAGTCATTAAATACTTGAATACTAGAGCCAGGTGTTCTATATATACAGCTAATTATTACATTTTTTTCTTTTTCCTTATAAATTTCAATTGTTATACATTCTAGTAAATTATCAATTACAGTTGTCATACTTTCTACCACCTTGTAGTTTAGGTTTTTATCCACATACACAGCTACTCCCCCTCCACTCTTGTTCCTTCTATTTACAAAATTCACTTCATATCCCTCCAGTCCAAAGTCCATTCCTTTCTCCGCATTGATCCATGTTTCAGAAATGGCAATAATTCCAAATGGATTTGTCAACTCATTTAGATATTCCTTTATATTGTTGAAGTTGGCATACAGACTTCTGCTATTAAAATGGATTATTGATCATTTATTTTCCGTGTTGATGGTGTGCTTAAACTGTTCATCAGTGAAGTAGCAGCAGTTACAGCTGATGTTGTAGAAGAAATTATTTTCCGGGTCTATATCCTTTTCTAAGTCTAGAACATTATGGTCTGTGTATCGAAATGTTCTCAGTTCCAGATTATCATAAAGAGAATTCCAATGAGTCATGTTGATATTGTTGCCGGATGCAGATGAAGTTCTTTTGGACTGTGCCATGTGTTGTGTTGTGTGTCACGTCACATGTGTATTCATACCTCCAGAGTAAGTTGACCTCAGTATTTGTCCAGCTCTTCCATATTTCTGATGACCAACACTTTGGCTTGTTCCGGTGTTCCATTGAGTTTAATGAATACTTTGCAGTTGGTGGTCCATGTATTTTGAATTTTTCCCTGTTTCTTCAAGTAACGTGCTTTCCTGGCAATGTCCGCATTTCTTTTTATCAGATGTTCGTTCATGAAGACATCGGATCCTTTCAGTTTCCTTCCTTGTTTTAACAGTGCTGTTTTCTGTTTTCTGTTTGCAAATCTCACAATGATGGCTGGTTTGTTACCGTCATTTTTTCGGGGTAGAGGGTGGCAAGCCTCAATGTTGTTATAATCCACTTCCACACCTTTGGACCGTAGAAAGGTAACCACTTGATGCTCCGTGGAGTTGACATCTTCCTCTCCTGGCCCTCCTACATTGTCAGTGGCGACCGCCCGGGCGTATGACCGGGGTTTGATGCGAAGCCCCGTGATGATAACATCGTTCATCCGGGTGTACTGCTCCAAATCCGCCACTCTGTTCTCCAGGTACGCCAGCCGCCGATCCTTCTCGGCGTTCTGGATGCGGAGAGCCTTAACTTCCTCGACCAGGTCCAGGATGGCTTTCTGCTGCAGTTTGACAGTAGAAATCTCCTCTGTCATAAACTCCAGCGACTTCTTAATATCGTCTCCTTCCTCGGCTGACAGAACTTTTTTCGGGCCCATGCTGAGAGACGCTCTCGTAGCTTTGCCGTGACGACCGGCTAGCTACTTCCCAGAATCCTTTGCTTGAATTCCGAATCCTTTGCTTGAATTCCAGAATCCTTTGCTTGAATTCCGAATCCTTTGCTTGAATTCCAGAATCCTTTGCTTGAATATCATAAGGCTCTGCCTCCCATTCTACTTCTAAATACTCTGGGAACCACAAGTAAGCCTGCAGTCTGAGAGTGAAGTGCTCTGTAGTACTATAGTAGTACTATACTACATGCAGTACTACAGGTTCATTAAGATTAAATGGGGCCTGATTATTCAAGACCTTGTATGCGAGGAGAAGGATTTTAAATTTGATTGTGGATTTACCAGAGAGCCAATATGGGAGCTATACGCTCTCTCTTTCTGCAACTGGAGATGCATTTTCCTTTATTTTATCCAGAATTAAGAGATGGGATGTAGAGGCTTAGGCATATTTGTAAATGGTAAGCAGACTAATGCTTATATATGGCTTTTTCTCAAGCATTCAAAATGCTTTATACAACATGCCTCATTCACCCATTCATACAAGCACTTTTTTCTGCACCTAAGTGATTTTCATTTAACAATCGTACATTTTCACAATCCCAGAAAGCGCATTAGAGAGCAACGTGGGGTTCAGTATCAACACCAACAGGTCTCAGATGTATCACAGGTACACACAAGTATGCATACACATGCTCCGACAAATGCGATCCTCCTTTTCCCCAGATTTAAAGGATGCTTCGTTTTAATATTACTCTTATTACTCTTTCTGGGTCACAAAATAAACTTTTAAGATATTTTCAGGCGAGAATGTAGCTGTGTAATGCTCAAATATCTACTCAATTTGTCAAAATATCACATATTTGCAAAAGTGCTTCAATGTTTTCGGAGACCTCTGTTATCCGACAGCTGATCAGGAGATCAAGGCCTGCTAGAGCCGGCGAGCACAGCTAACCCTGGTGTATCTTTTGCTACTCAGGTTAAACATGATATAGTTAGTTATAGCTATGGATTGAAAATACCCCCCACACCACACCCCACCCCAAACGGCTGCACCTCCCGAAACATTTTGTCTGGGCTCTTATCTCACTTTTTTATTTCAAACAATCAACAGAAAATTTCACAGACATAGTTTTATGTGAGGTTTTTAAGGCTGTGGTGTTATTTTTTAAGTAACATGAGCCCAGCGGCAGCAGCAACGCTAGGCTAACACTAACTAGCTAGTAAGAATATAAACCTGGTGCTAAACTAAGAGAAGCCACAAAATCAGTTTGAATAAGAGTAAACATTTACTCACCAAGTCAGTGTATCAGGTAAAGATTCACAGCAATGACAACAATAACGCGCTCTACTGTGAACGCTCAAAGCGGCCGCATGCGCAAAAGAAGACGTCACACACAACGCGCTCTGTTTAGACCCAGAGCAAACTATTGTTTGACTGATGGCCTTAATATAAAGACTTCAGACTTTACGTTTCCCAATTTTTGCTTTAAGTTATTTTGTTATTGACATAATAATGTAAATAACCTAATAATGATCCTTACTGCTGTTTTAGAGGAGCGCTGCTTCAAAGGATAGCTGCAGATTTCTGTCAGAATCTGCAGATTACAGGACAAATAAAATGTTCACATTTCTCCAACGCTGTCTTCCCAACAGTTTCACTGACATCTACACTGGATGGCCAGGAAGCGTTCGCGACGTCTTCTCCGGCGCTGATAATTGGCGTCTGTTTTGTGTCAGTGACGTAAAAGACGGATTTAATGCGACATGACCATCAAACAGCAGTCGCTTTCTGAAACATCAGATATGTATCGGATTCAGGACCACATACGAAAGTGACCCAGATCGGATTTGAAAATATTGGATTTGTGCCGTTCACACTGTCACACCATGATCGGATACACTGAAAAAAGTGATATTGTCTCCTTTTAAATATAGCATATTATATTTTGGTATATCTTGTCAATTCAAATGAGTAATTCCTGTCTACATATATAATTCGAGTAACTCCAGAATACATTCCCTGCGTTTTAATCCAATTAATTTTAGTTAATTAAATGTAGCTCAAAATGCTTAAGTATGTTTTTCATAGCATCCTGCTGGGCCATTTTGCGCATGCGTTAGGACAGGCCACCATTTTGCGCGCGGACTGAAAAAGCGGACGCTTTGTGTGCTGCAAGCAGGCTCAAGTTAATCGCACAACTTCATATAAAGGTGGTCTAGCTTCGGTAAGTAAACCTTTTACGGTCGTTTTTGTTTTAGTTTTTTTTACCTCAGTCAAAGCATGTTGACTCTTTAAGACGTGTGCACATGGAGAAAGAAGTCTAAGTAGTTGTACAACTCTGAACTTTGTCGTGATTTGACTTAAGCTAGCTATGTGCTCTATTAGCTACTATTATATTACTATACTAGCTCTATTAAAAGAGTAATTGTATTGATGCGTTAAAATGTCATATGTTTTTAGCTTAGTTCTGGTGGCACACTTTGTACTAACAAATTATGGAACGAGGCAATTTCTCTGTTGTAGTTAGCTGTAAAGTTCACTGTACAGTCGCCTGCAGTTTTAAGTTGAGAAATCGTCCCTCCCGCCACAACATTGGCATTAAGGAATAGTCGGGCGGGGGAGGGGGCTTCTGAACGCACCTGCACAGTCAGGGTGCAGTAGGAAATAAATAAGTAGGATTGGCGTTGCACAACGTCTTTTGTGCAGAAACAAATAATGGTTGTAAACTGTGGAGGAGAATAACTCAGTGGTTGCCAAAAATGTGAGATCAAAAGGCACTGAGAGTGATGTTTGTCAGAACTGAAATTAACTCAGAAAAGAAGTTGCTTCACTTGATAGAGCTGAGTGCGAGACCTGTCAGCGGTCTGGTTTAGCATTTGAAGCCTCGCTACCTGCTTCCAAACCGCTGCATTTAATCTCAGAGAAAACTAACACAGAGAAGTAAAGCAAGTGTGTAAGTTCATCTCTTTATGTTTGCATAGTATTTTCATGTTGAGCTTAACAACCGATGTATGGAGCCACAGCTGGACTGGCTGTCGGAGTTTTGTATTGTGGGGGAAAGGAAGCGATTTGTTTCGTACTTCAGCTAGAATGAAAAAAAGACACAAAGCTGGAGTTATTCGGTGTCTTCATGCTAAACAGCTAAAACTTCTTCCCTCATTCTCCCCCCTCCCTCTCCTGTTGCTACTTCAATCATGAAACTGATCGATTATCAGGTGATCGGCTTTTCTGTCGCTAGTCTCTCTCATTTGTTAGTCACCCAGTTTGCGCTAGAAAGAGGAAAACGGCAGATAAACAACAGCAGCACGTTTAAGCTTGATAAGCTGTTGCTAGAATTTTTTTAATATTACTTCTAGTATCCGCTTATGTTTTCTGGAGCCACAGCCGTAATAGCTGCTGGTCATGATAGTTTGGATATGTGGTGAGAAGGAAACATGAAGGTGAAACCAGGAGAAATTTTTACTGAATCATTAGATCTGAACAGGTAATGAAGAAACAGGTTTACATTTTAGGTGACATGAATGAGTTGAAGGGAAGTTATGAACTGTTTCTGAGAGACAAATAACACCAGGATCCTTTTTTATGTAGCTGACAGCTGGTAACTGTGCAGGGGCGGATCTAGCAAAGTTTTGCCAGGGGCCAGGTAGGGCATTAACAGGGAAAGGGAGACACAAAGACATAATTTTCTTTCTTATTCTCATTTAAAGTGTCTAGCTTTTAATAAATAATTATTCTAAATCTTACTACCAAAGTGGTGATCTGGTTAAATGTATAGAGATCCATTATTGTATGTAGTAAATATTAAGTCTAATATATGCCCTAGTAATAGTAGTACATATAGCACTTTTTCCTTTGGGAAGGTACGCTGTCTGCGCTGTCTGCCACTGTATTGAAGAAAAATGTTGAATCTAATTATTATAGAAAAATAATTGATTTCTGTGCATTAAAGTAGATTACGTCAATTAAGCATTATCAGGCGGAGGGTGCGGGGTGATTTCCTAATATTTTTGCTGGGAGTTGGCAGCCCTATTAGTTAGTTTAATATTTCTATGTACTGTTTAGAATACCTGAATAAGGAGGATGGTGTAAGTTTTTTAGGTTGATCAGTATTGCTGAAGTATAAAATATTTTGGGTGCAGTGTATTTTTTGCATACAGGTATAACAGAATAGCTTTAATGTTTTGTTTTTAAAACTGAGTATGAACTTATACAAAATGCAGCAAAATATTTATAAAAACAGTTTTATTTATTATAAAATACACTATATCGGATTCATATCGGCAGATAATCAAATTTGATATCGGTATCGGACATAAAAAAGTGGTATCGTGCCATCTGTAGTTTGCACAGAGGCACAAGTAATATTTGTTTTGTTACAAGGGAGTATCATGAAGTAATGCACTAATGGCTTGGAAACGGTAATTGTTTGTCTTTCTAAAGTTTTTATTTTATTTTATTTGTCTTCCTTTTCTGGCAGATTTTCTTCCCCTTATGTGTTACTGTTTATTCAAGAAGATGGTGTTATTTTGGTAAGTACATGCAAATTCCTTACATATTTATCACAACAGTATTTGTCACAGTATTGCAGGGACAAGTTTATCTATCTCATCTTAAGGGTTCTTGTGATTATTAATATTGATATTAATTAATATCAATTAATATATATGATTAAATTTCTTTTATCCAGGACAAAAGAAAAAAAAACTTGCGAAAGTGAAATGAAAAACAGGAATTTAGTTCTTGTGAGTTAAGAGGATGCAGAGCATAGGGTTAGATGGAGGTGGATCATTCACTGTGGTGATCCCTGAAGGAAACAGCCAAGAGAAAGAGGATCAGATTGCAAAAAAAATGTGGTTTGTGTGCATACATGAGTCTTTATGGTACCCACAGGACTCCTGAAGTACAAGTACTCTGAAGTTTGCAGAGCAATTTCAGAGATGTTTGGGGCTTACATGGCAAGCATGTTTTTAGTTGCACATCTAAATTTTCTCTGCTCTCTGTTGCTGATGGCAGAGTTCTGCCCCGCTGACCTCACAGGTGAGACACTCCCACCAGTGGACAAAGAGCACAGGAAAATGTGTTGCCAACCACCTGAAACAGACAAATATCTGCTTTTTAAAACCCTTTAAACCCGTTAAATGGACTGATGCCATTCATTTCTTCTTTGATTAACAGTAGTAACATCCTTCATGCACTGTATACTAACCCATATGATAATCATGCTTTATGAAGTGATGGCAATTGCATTGTAGCATTTAATGAAGAAATAACAAAATAATCATACCGGTGATTAAGCACCAGTCTTCTTTTTTTCTGTGTGTGTGTGTGTGGTGTGTGTGTGATACAGGTAAATGCTGAATTCCAGTGTATTACAACACTTCAACTGGAGACGACCTTCGCGGCACAGTTGGACAGAATTACACCTCAGTTGATGACAGTTTTCCAGAAGAAGGGCGGTGTTTCTGGGCAGAAACTTGCCCACCACTTGCAGATCATGCAAGAGGTAAATCTGAATATTGCAAATTCTATTTGGATTTCTTTTGTCTTAAGTGGCAGGTGACTGGTGAGTCCAATAAGCCGTTTTAGGTGACCAGCCAAACAATCTAAATTTTGAAATTTCATATATAAATTTTATTTACTATGTTTGAACTGAGATGAGATTCTGAGGCCACCAAAGCGAAAGCCCTCCGCCACTTGGCTGCGCCTAGAAATCCTGTCCATAAAAATTATGAACAGAACCGGAGACAAAGGGCAGCCCTGGCGAAGCCCATCACCCACCGGGAACGAGTCCGACTTATTGCCGGCAATGCGAACCAAGCTCTTGCAACGGTCGTATAGGGATCGAATGGCCCGTAGCAATGGGCCAGACACCCCATATTCCCGCAACACCTCCCACAGGACACCCTGAGGGACACGGTCGAATGCCTTCTCCAAGTCCACAAAACACATGTAGACTGGTTGGGCAAACTCCCATGCACCCTCAAGTATCCTGTAGAGGATAAAGAGCTGGTCCAGTGTTCCGCGACCAGGACGAAAACCGCATTGTTCCTCCTGTATCCGAGGTTCGACTAACGGACGAACTCTCCTTTCCAGCACCCTGGCATAGACTTTCCCAGGGAGGCTGAGGAGTGTGATCCCCCTGTAGTTGGAACACACCCTCCGGTCCCCTTTCTTAAAGATGGGGACCACCACCCCGGTCTGCCAGTCCACAGGTACTGCCCCTGATCTCCACGCAACATTGCAGAGGCGTGTCAACCAGGACAGCCCTACAACGTCCAGAGCCTTCAGGAACTCGGGGCGGACCTCATCAACACCAGGGGCTCTGCCACCAAGGAGTTGTTTAACTGCCTCAGTGACCTCGCCCCCGGAAATTGGCGGGTCATTCCCCTCATCCCCAGACTCTGCTTCCTCCTCGGAAGACGTGTCAGTGGGATTAAGGAGGTCCTCGAAGTATTCCTTCCACCGCCTGACAATTTTCTCAGTCGACGTCAGCAGCGCTCCGCCAGCACTATACACAGTGCAGGTAGAGCACCGCTTTCCCCTCATCTCTGATTTTTGCAGATGATGTGGTTCTGTTGGCTTCATCGGGTGAGGGCCTCCAGCTCACACTGGAACGGTTCGCAGCCGAGTGTGAAGCAGTCGGAATGAGGATCAGCACCTCCAAATCTGAGGCCATGGTTCTCAGCCGGAAAAGGGTGGAGTGCCCACTCCGGGTCGGGGATGAGTTCCTGCCACAAGTGGAGGAGTTCAAGTATCTCGGGGTCTTGTTCGCGAGTGATGGGAGAAGGGAGCCGGAGATCGACAGACGGATTGGGGCTGCAGCTGCAGTAATGCGGACGCTGCACCGGTCCGTCGTGGTGAAGAGGGAGCTGAGTGTAAAAGCGAAGCTCTCAATTTACCGGTCGATCTACGTCCCTACCCTCACCTATGGCCACGAGCTGTGGGTAGTGACCGAAAGAACGAGATCGCGGATACAAGCGGCAGAAATGAGCTTCCTCCGAAGGGTGGCTGGCCTCTCCCTTAGAGATAGGGTGAGAAGTTCGGCCATCCGGGAGGGGCTCAGAGTAGAGCAGCTGCTGCTCCACATCGAAAGGAGCCAGCTGAGGTGGTTCGGGCATCTGACAAGGATGCCCCCTGGGCGCCTCCTGGGTGGGGTGTTCCAGGCATGTCCCACCGGGAGGAGGCCCCGGGGCAGACCCAGGACACGCTGGAGAGATTATATCTCTCGGCTGGCCTGGGAACGCCTTGGTATTCCCCCGGACAAGCTGGAGGAGGTGGCTGGGGAGAGGGAGGTCTGGGCCTCTTTGCTTAGGCTGCTGCCCCCGCGACCCGGCCCCGGACAAAGCGGATGAAGATGGATGGATGGATGGATGTTTGAACTGACATATGATAAAATTTACTTATTGCGAATTTCAGACATTGTTCTTTTTTCCAAATTGGTTTAATCAGCAACTCTCTTTAAACAGGCTGAAAGTGATGTTAAAGTGAAAAGGGAAGCAGTTCTCAGGGCACTTTGCCTCTACCTTGGTGAAGAGGACGGAAGCCTTATTCGGGAGTTCTTTGTAAGTCATTTAAGTCATTGTAAGCAATTCATCTATACACACACTTTTTAGATAGATATCTGTGTGTGTGTATTACTTACACACACACACACACACACACACACACACACACACACACACACACACACACACACACACACACACACACACACACACACACACAAACGACTAGATTGGAATTTAATTGTAGAGTTAATTGTTTTTTCTTTTACCTTTTTATTAAATGTTTAGGACATTGAAGGAGATGATATCCAGAGAGACCTGAAGAAGCACACCATGGGCATTTATGTCATCAACAGGGAGGATGGACAAAATGGACATTATGATGACATTGGAATATTTGTTGAAGGGGAGATAGTCATGGACAACATTGGATCTCTGGCCCAAGCTTGTGCATTGATGCTTGGAGTAATCTATGCACTAAACCTAGCCTTCCCCAAGGAATTGAAGGACTATTATGAATTCATTTAGAAAGTGTTGATGGGATTGGACGGTGAAAAGCTCTCCCCCAAAGTCTTTGGGCTGAAGAACAAAATTGCTACTGGATAGGAAGATTTCTAAAACCACACATCAAGAGAATGCTGTTATGTAAATTACCAATGACTGGTGCTCTTGTGAATAGGAGTGAAACTCTTGTACAACCATCATTTGTTCTGTGTTATGTTTTGATTGAACATTTTAACTTTCAATAATGAATGTTTCACATGTGGTACATTTGAGTAGCTTGAAGAGCAACTTTGTAATTATTCAGTTATAGCTGCTGCCCTGCGTATAATCAGTGTTAACTCAACCGAATTTTAAAAAAAACAAAAAAAACATTCATGATTACCACACTGCAGCACACTGGTAACACTTTAAAGACTATTAATTGTTTTGAAGCGAGTATGTTAGGTCAGAAAATATGTAAAACATTCAGAATCTTCAAGGAAGGACTAGAATGGAAAGACAGTGGTCAATAAGCAGTAAGGAAAACACAAGTTTAATTTTAAGTCTAATTACCTTATTAAAATGCAATTTCTAAATATGGATCGCAGAACAGCAAGTCTGAAACTGGTTAGTTTGTGGATGCATCAGTTTCTAATTGTGATACTTTATACTGCTGGCAGTGTTTTATTCTTTTATGTAAGGAGTTTTGTTTTGTTTTTTTTTTGTTTTTTTTTTATAGAGGAAGAGAAACATTGGTTAACCTTTCCCTTGTCTGTTGTTTCTGTTTTGTTTGAATACAGCTTTTTAAAGCTACTAGTTCATGGGCAAAAGTTTTGTAATTTGTATTATACAAATTGCAGCAATTTTTCTTAGAGATGTGGATTCTTATTCTGTTTGCAACAAATTTTGCATTAATATATGATGTGAAAGAATGTTGTAGTTTTCATTATTGACATTTTTAAAAACTACAAATCAGGGTAAGCAATATTTTTTAAGTAAACTTAACTTAATTGAAATAGAGAGAAATTAACAATTTGATTGATTTGAATATAAGTTTGGGACATAAGTGTAAAGGAAACAAATTATTCTGGTACATTTAACACGACCTTAGTTGGAATTACTAATAATATTTGACTAAGTCGTATCCACAACAGTTAAGTTAAAGTAGCTTAAAAATATATGTTGGTTTTACTCGCTTAAATTAAATTCAGTGTACTTAAAAAATATTTCTGGATTCAAACAAATTTATTTCGTGCAACCACTTGTCATAAAAAAATTTAGTAAATTGAACAAAACATTTTTTTCAGTGTAGATGGGTCGCAAAGGGTAAAAAAAATCGGATTTGATGCGCTTTCGCCTGCAGTGTGAACGTAGCCTTAGTTTTTCCAAGTTAAGACAACTCAAATAAATTGAGTTGATCAGCATTTTTGCATGAAAAAAGTACTGGTAACTTATTTAAATCTAGTTCTAATAACAAATTGATAAAAACTGAGTTCAGTCTACTTAATATTTATAATTAAAAAGAATAATAAATTTTACAGTGTACTTAGTGTTTGTGATGACAGATAATGAGTCTTTCATATCCCTGGGGAGGAATTTGGGCTAACTTTTCTTTGCTGAAGGTTTGCAGATTTAGCCACACTGGAGGGTTTTTGAGCATGAATGCCATAAATGGACTGTTTAGTCACGCCAAAGCATCTTAACTGGAGTTAAGTCTTTCACACACTTGCTGGTGACTTTTGAATCATTGCCTTGCCTTCATATCCCAAGTGCACTTGCACTTTAATCCATGAACTGAGCCATACATTAGCCACACAGGTCCTAAAGCAGCAAATCAGCCCCAGACAATCACACCACTACTGTTATACAGAAATGCTGAAATTATGAGCAAGGCTATCAAAAACAGTGGAAACTATACTTTCATGTTTTGCACATTACACAGCGAAGCCACTTTCACAGAGCAATTAGTCAGCTGATGTGTAAATGTATCTGTTTTCTTTACACCTAAATAGACTGCAACTGCAGTTCTCAATTCCACCTAACATATTAAACATCTTTTACTATATGTTCAATAAATTATCCTTTAACAAATTACTCACAACATAACAACATAAATGTACTCTCTAAAGTGTTGGATGTCATAAAACTGACCAGGCTCACATTTTAATTCTAATCCTGTTCTGCAGTGCTTTGCGAGTTTTTATTCGCAGCTTTGCTTTCAGCTGTGTTTGCATCACTTGTGCTAGAGTTTACGGTTTCCATCTTTCTGGTAATTTTAGCACTACTTTGTTCTGCTGCCTGTCACCCACTGCAGTAATGTCCAGTGCAGGGTTGTCATTCACTGTCTTCTTTTTTTATTAGTCACTGTGCGACAGTGTTCCAGACAAAGCTTACTTAAAAGTGCAATGATAGATTCAATAAATAAAGTAAATTTACAGTTATGCGACTTAATGTAAATTGCTACTTTCCATCTGTGTCATTTGTGTTATACTTCAAGACACCACGTAGAATAAGGCAGCATAGTGTGATCAGAAAGCCTCTAACAAAAGAAAACTTGGCCAATTGCTTTATTTTATAGTAGCTAAAAGTTTGAGCAGGACTGTTTTTCTTGGCTGCTGATCTTGATAATTAGGAATACACAACTGCCAAGTTATGAATTCAAAAAGATGACTGATTAACATTCCTCATAAACAACTTATTAATTTCCTTTCAGGCGAAATCCTTTCAATGTCCTAACAGTTCATAAGGAGTATGTGTGAAATATTTATAAGATGGGGTAAGTGGGCAATTTGTGCCAAACTAATGACAAGAGCACTAATTACTTAAGTTGAAATGGGATTAGACAGGTTTTTTTTGACTGGAATAACTACCCACATCAGCCATTCACTGCTGACAAGAACCCAGGCTGTTGTGACACACAGCACTAATAAAAGTGTGCCATTTAATTACGGCTCAGGTTTTTTCTCATAATAAAGCAATGCATTTTCAAGACTACGCTTGATGTTTCAGGAGATTTGTATTTACACCCCCAGATGTAATTAATAAGACAAAATATTGCCGGCCGCTGGAATTTGAATGGCAGTGCTGGCAAACACACAAAGCTGTTAATAAACAATATGGAAATGGGATTTCCTGACCACCTCTGGAGGTTTCGACTATTCCAATGTGCTTGTGCACTGAATACAAACGAATTCAACCTTTTGAAAGTGGCGCAGGGAACAGTTCAAAATCCTTGTTAATAGTTCGACATTTATTTCAGTCCCCCAGCAGTGGGATAATGCTCAGAACCACAGTAGGCGACAGCATCCGCCCCCTGAATCCACCCCATACAGCTGAAACAGAAGGTTATTGCTGATACGGCTAGGCTATGAGAGCTTTTATCAGACAGCAAAAAACAATTAAGGGTGTCAATAATGAGAGAATAAGAGGGGTCTTTTGTAGACAGCCTTTTGTGCCCGAGGCCCCTCTGGCATGAAAAGACCTAGACACACTATTGGACCTCCCCCTCGCTGGTGTCCCTATGTAGTCATTAGCTACTGATAAGCCAAGGGAGGAGGCACAAAAGATTGAACACAGGATCCAATTTGGGAGGAAAAAAAGATGAGATGGCAGATGCTGTGCGCTTTACATTTATGGTGTATATGTTGCTCTCATTAGAAAGATTTCTAATCGAGATCAAAATATATTATACTGCCTTTTATTGTAGGATTTTTCATTTCATTTTCATCACCCGAACACAAAATGTAGTTATAACATGACTGCTGTTCATGGTCTTCCCAGATAAATATTCAGCCCAGGATTTTTCCTCACTGTCCTCCTTCTGACTGTGATTGACACCTGCATCCGTCATGGCTTGGGAAGCAGCCAGCTACGCTTGTGCTATGGGTCTGCATGGCCGATCATGGGAGTCCCACCCTCGGACCCTGGCTGCTGGAGCCTGACGGGGAATCGCTTGCCCCCGATGACACGTTTAGGAAGTAGTGCTGGCTGGTAATTGTCCTGTGCCAGCAGGGAAGACAGAGGAATACAGGCCCAAGACAAAGGGAGGAGAGGATGAGCGTGAGGGATGAGGCCTCCAAATCTTTCATGGGAAAGGACGTGTCTAGACATCACTGCTTCAGAGTGCTTTTCAGTATGACATTGAGTAACTGTTGCCACCCCCCACCTTTTGGTGGCATTAGGATGGGAACGTTGGTTTGTATTTGAGGCGGAGGTGGCGAGTACAGATTCAGAGATCCACAATAGAACTGGTGCTCACCCTTGCTGATACGACTCAATGGCAGACATGTGATACAGCAGGGTCACATGTGATACTGCACACTCATTTCTATTAAATATGATATTAGATTTATGTTGCATGCAGGCAGATAATAAATTGTACATTTAAAGAGCTTTCATTTAAAATAGTCCAAACCAAGAGTTGATTCTTAGCCACACTGAAGGCTTCTGACCTGAGATAACAGTAGGTGCATAAGTGTGTATAGTCAAAGTTGAGGGGTTTATTTTGTTTGTTTTCATTTTATGTAATTTATTTTAATGAGATGGATTTTGTGAGACTGCATCCGTTCCTTTAAATTTGCAAGACAGACATTATCATGCTCAGGGTGTTATGGCCATAATGTATATTTTTCAAGATAGAACAATGGCATAGTTGGTGGATCAGCTGTATTTTTGATAATGTTTGGTGGTTGCATAATAACAACAACAACAACAATAATAATAATAATAATAATAAGAGACATTTTGCTTTCTTTTCATCACTCGTTGTTTTTTGAGCATCTTACAATTTGCTCCTGTCCTGTAACTGTTTCTGAAATTTAAGTCATAAATGTGTAACGAGGTCACCATCCATTTATGAATGATTTATGCAAATGTACAACTTAATTAGAATCACAGAATATTACGAAAAATGTCTGAGTTCTTTACACTAAATGTATTATTTTAATTCAAGCTGTGTGGATGAGGTGGCTAATTTATACCTTACATATATTTGTTATAAAATTATACTGTTACACATTAACAGTGACAGCTGTGACTACTCTTTGCTCCTATACTTTAAATTTTCCCATCTATATTTGTCTTGTTTGACTCTTAAATTCAATGTACCTCTACATACACAAATATATATGGAGTTATAAATGGGAACATCTGCAGTACAAAGCTGGGGTGATCTATGCCCAGATCCCATCAACATTGCATTTGAACATGTGCTAGTGCTCTGTACATGCATGTGTAGGGCAGGAGGGGGATGGGGACAGAGAGAGGTCAGTGGGTCAAGGCTTTAAGCAGGTTGTATTTTGAACTACTTACTGGTTCTTTAATAAACCTTTGACACCCCTCACTCCCATGGGGCCATATATCCCTAAACAACTGTGCTGCCCTGCTGCCACCCACAGTGGTGAGCTACAGGAGGGAAACAGAGCTGCACATTTAGCCTTCTAACAGACGCATACAACCAGTGTTTATTTCTTCTTAGTTGATGTTTTTTCAAAAGACTTTGTGGGTGCTGTGAATGTATGTTGCTGTGGTAATGACCACTTCATGTTGCATCTGCTGATGCACTGATCAATTCAGAACTCCCGCCATCTTCAAAGACTTTGCAACAAGTAAAAGCATAGGATCACAGTCACTGCGCTACAGATATATGGAATGAATATATAGGTATGTTAGAGGTGTATATAGAGAAATTCTTTATCATATTATGGTCATTTAATAGGATATTCCAGATAATGACTCCAGGGTGTACACCACCTCTCACTCTACGGTAGCTGGGACAGGTTCCAGCCCTGCGAATCTGACAAAGAAGAGAATAGATGCATAATAATAATAATAGGGCCAGGGCTTTTCTGTGTGGAGTTGACGTGCTCTTCTTGTACTTGTGTTGGTTGGTTTCCTCCTGCAATCCAAAGATATTCAATTCAATTCAATTCAATTTTATTTATATAGCGCCAAATCACAACAACAGCTGTTTATATTGTGAGGTAGACCCTACAATAATACATACAGAGAAAAACCCAACAATCATATGACCCCCTATGAGCAGCACTTTGGTGACAGTGGGAAGGAAAAACTCCCTTTTAACAGGAAGAAACCTCCAGCAGAACCAGGCTCAGGGAGGGGCGGGGCCATCTGCTGTGATTGGTTGGGGTGAGAGAAGGAAGACAGGATAAAGACATGCTGCGGAAGAGAGACAGAGGTTAATAACAGATATGATTCAATGCAGAGAGGTCTGTTAATACATAGTGAGTGAGAAAGGTGACTGGAAAGGAAAAACTCAATGCATCATGGGAATCCCCCGGCAGCCTACATCTATTGCAGCATAACTAAGGGAGGATTCAGGGTCACCTGGTCCAGCCCTAACTATATGCTTTAGCAAAAAGGAAAGTTTGAAGCCTAATCTTGAAAGTAGAGATAGTGTCTGTCTCCTGAATCCAAACTGGAAGCTGGTTCCACAGAAGAGGGGCCTGAAAACTGAAGGCTCTGCCTCCCATTCTACTTTTAAATACTCTAGGAACAACAAGTAGGCCTGCAGAGCGAGAGCGAAGCGCTCTAATAGGGTGATATGGTACTACAAGGTCATTAAGATAAGATGGGGCCTGATTATTTAAGACCTTGTATGTGAGGAGCAGGATTTTGAATTCTGGATTTAACAGGAAGCCAATGAAGGGAAGCCAAAACAGGAGCAATCTGCTCTCTCTTTCTAGTCCCCCCTCAGGACTCTTGCTGCAGCATTTTGGATTAGCTGAAGGCTTTTCAGTGAGTTTTTTGGACATCCTGATAATAATGAGTCGTCCAGCCTGGAAGTAATAAATGCATGAACTAGTTTTTCAGCGTCACTCTGAGACAGGATATTTCTAACTTTAGAGATGTTGCACAAATGGAAGAAAGCAGTCTTACATATTTGTTTAATATGTGCGTTGAAGGACATGTCCTGGTCAAAAATGACTCCAAGGTTCCTCACAGTGTTACTGGAGGCCAAGGTAATGCCATCCAGAGGAAGAATCTGGTTAGATACCATATTTCTAAGCTTTTCAGGGCCGAGTACAATAACCTCAGTTTGATCTGAATTAAGAAGCAGAAAGTTAGCGGCCATCCAGGTCTTTATGTCTTTAAGACATTCCTGCAGTTTAACTCATTGGTGTGTGTTATCTGGCTTCATGGACAGATAGAGCTGGGTGTCATCTGCATAGCAGTGTAAATGTATGCTATGTCTTCTAATGATGCTGCCTAAGGGAAGCATGTATAATGTAAACAGAATTGGTCCTAGCACTGAACCCTGTGGAACTCCATAATTAACCTCAGTGTGTGAAGAGGACTCTCCATTTACATGCACAAACTGGAGTCTATTAGATAGATATGATACAAACCACTGGAGCACAGTACCTGTAATACCTACAGCATGTTCTAATCGCTCTAATGTCAGAGGCCATAAGAAGATCATTTGTAACCTTCACTAAAGCTGTTTCTGTGCTGTGATGAGCTCTGAAACCTGACTGAAACTCTTCAAATAAACCATTCCTCTGCAGATGATCTGTTAGCTGTTTGACAGCTACTCTTTCAAGGATGTTTGATATGAAAGGAAGGTTGGAGATTGGCCTTTAATTAGCTAAGACTGCTGGGTCTAGAGATGCTTTTTGAGTAAAGGTTTAACTACAGCCAGCTTGAAGGCCTGTGGTACATAGCTGATTATTAGAGATAGGTTGATCATATTTAAGATCGAAGCATTAATTAACCCTTTAAAGCCGGTCAGAGCGGGCACACTCTGTTTTGCGTAACTATTTTTAAATCCTGGTAGAAGTGCAACAACGTAAGTTAGCGCAATAATTTTTTTTGCATATGAAACCAGAGGAGTTGTACATCTGATGCCATCAGCTTGTCCTAGGTCACAGTTTCCTTCCACATATAGCTTTGCAAAAATTGCATAAAAACCACTTGCAGCAATAAAAACACAATATTCCAGAAACACGCTTTACTGATCTGATCAGCTGTTTGTAACACTTCCTATGTTGGAATAGATCATCAGCGCAAACTATGTCCGCCATTACCTGCCCGAAACCGGAAGTGACGTCATTTTCTCGGAAATGTAGTTTTTTACCTTCAGGGCCCCATCAGCCTATACTGGTGTTTTTAAAAGTTGTGTTTGACTTTTATGACTGTATTGTTTCTGGGATGCTTAGAAGTCATATTGCACTGCTGGAAATAGTTTATTTTGATGCATATGCTGTTTTTTTGCAAATTTGCATTATGATATTTAGGTTCGTTTTTCCTGTAGTAAATAAAAATTGGTGTATTTCAAAAATAAAACTATGACGACACTCAAAATTAATTTCCTGTGGTGGGAAACTATTTTGTGCAACTTTTTTGTATTTACAGTTTTGAGGCATAAGCCTCTTAAATTTCTCTAACAGAAATATATGTTAAAAAAAAACAAAACTGATCAATTTTTTTGTAGTTTATTGCACCTTTTTGCAATTTATGTAATTACTATGCACTTAATGCATACATATTATTAAAATTTGGGCTATAATGGTTGTACTGATGTATAGCAACTTGGAATGCTCCCAAAAATGGCACTACAGCATGTAAAAATATAATATAAGCTCTGGCGGACTTGGTTCTATAGTAGGTCTTAAAGGGTTAATGGCAGGACTTCTTTGAGCAGTTTTGTAGGAATGGGGTCTAAAAGACACGTTGATGGTTTGGAGGAAGGAATTATTGAAGTTAACTCAGAAAGATCAATTGGAGAAAAAGAGTCTACATGAATATCAATGGTACTGAAAGTAGCTGTAGATAATATTACATCTGTGGGATGATTATTGGTAATTTTTTCTCTAATGATTAAAATTTTATTTGTAAAGAAGTTCATGAAGTCATTACAGATATGCACTGTTACTTTCATTGTTGATTCTACAAACCTGCAGGTGTGAATATGACTGTATCTCTATGTTAGCCCTGCAATAAAATGCTAGCCTGCATAGTGGTAATAATAAGAATATCTTACAGTGCATGTTAATGAACATAAATGTAAAAAAAATTACATGAATGTAAACATACCAGATTATAGCCAAGGGCTAATTTCCATCTGTATGCAAATGCAAATGTCCTAAATGCAAAATTGGACTTCTTTGGCAGGTATCGCTCATAATAAACTATACTTGCTGATGAGCATTTGCTCCTTTTCCTGTTTCCATTTGTGTGTCCTATTGATGTTGTGACAGAGGGTGGTAATGAGTGTGTGTTGCCCTAGGACCAAATGCAGATGGAGCACCTCCTCCTTATTTAAATGTCTAAGTATTTTTTAGGTAGCTTTTCACCATTGGCACAGTGTGTTTTCAAACTGTCATTTTTGGCTCTGTGACCCTCTGATGTGTGCCAGGTCAGGGGTTTAGCCTGGAACTATGCCCCCCTTCTTCACTTTTGGTGTCGCATTTCCCCCTCAGTCACAACGCAATAACACCCTTTAAAATAATATAATTAAGTGTCAATGAGTGTGAGGAAAAGGTGGGGGAGGAGTGGCATTAGGTGAGGTTGTGCTCCAATTAACTGGAGGCAAGAAATAATGGATATATATATAGGAGCTGTATCACACGTGTGCCACAAACATGTGTGACATATAAACTCGCTTGCAAACAGCAGCACATGAAAAATGCTTTTAAACCATTCTGAAAATTATGGTTGGTGACAATTATTTTCTGAGAGATGTGCATTAGCATTGTCCAGCATTCTTAAATGCAGGCTCAGATCTGTGTAACTGTCCATTTCCAGACTGTTACAGTTGCATTTTAGTCTTTTGTCAGGCACAAAATCACAAACTGTCTGTGGTGCTTGTCGGACAGGTAAGACCGAAACTGACTGTGATTTACTGACATTAAAAGGAGACATGAGCAGTTCACTTGTAGAACAAATGTATAAAACTTGTTAACCATCACACGAGGAAAACAAAAACAATGCTGTGTTAATTTAGTGCGTTTCTTGTTACATTTAAGGTTTCAAATGCAGAGAACATGTAACCATATCTGCAGTGAAGCCTACAAAAAGACTAGTTTTAAATTAGACACATACTGATAATATCTCATATAATTCAGTCCAATTTAGGTTTATTTCTACAAACCAAATCACAACAGTCACTTCAACTCGCCTTATAGTTTAGGGTAAAGACCGAACAACAATACAGAGAAAACATGTCTGTCAAAACCAGTGAAGCAGGCCGGAGTCGGTGTGGATCTCAACCTTCTCACCTTTGATGAATAGTTTTTCAACAGACCCTGAAACATCAGATGGACGTGAGGCTCCTGTTCAGAAGGAGAGCTGGAAAAGAATCAGGATGTCGTCTAGACAGACAAACACAAACCTGCTGAGATAATTTCTCACAACAGGTGCGTTGGTGAGACCAAAGGGTATAATCAGATGGTTGAAATGACTAAAGTGAGTATTGAATGCAGTTTTCCATTCATCCCTTTCTTTGATCCAAACATGTTGTTCTTAAGAGTTATATCAGTCAAACCACAAAAGTTAATACATGGTCATAAGGTTTTATCCTTCTTATCCACAAAGAAGAAACCAACTTTTTTTTTTTGCCTGTCCTGTTTGGCTCTTTTGCATCAGAATTGTTGTCTAAAGGCAAAGAAAGATGCCCAACGGATTTACTTTACCAAATTGACCATCCCAGCCTTGCCGTAATGGTCCATTTGATTCACCTTTTCTTGTTTATTTTATTTTCACTTGCTGAATACGGGACAGACTTGACTGGAGGAAAGAAGGGGAGAAAGAAAGAGGGAAAGAGAAACAGCTGAGAAGAGGGACGGGGGAGAAGGGCAAAAGACAAAAACCAACAGAACGGGCAGAAAAAAAAGAAAAAAAAATGCATATATCGATCACCTGGGGTCACCTGCTGAGAAAGAAAAAAGAAAACAAGCAGAAGAGAACAAGAGTAATAGAATAAACAACATCACAATGATATATGGGAATATGACAATAAATACTAAATGTTAAACATTATTGTGCAGCACATAAGATCAACAGAACACAGTGTGCTTTGAGGTAGGAGCCAAAAAGGGTGTAGTTTGTGGGTGTGATCACCCGTGTGTACACCTGTGAGCATGGACGCGCTTGTTTTTTAAAAGGTTCCTTCATGTAATGATCTGCTAGAGGGTGTGGGGGGGCCACAGCCCCGTCCTCCAGGGCGTGAAGCAGGTGTGGAGGAGATCAAAACTCCAGACATCCAGAGGCCCCCAGAACACAAGAGACCAAGGAAGACCAACAGAGGGGCAGCCGCGCCACTGTCCCAGAAAGAGCTGAGGAGAGTCCCAGATGAGGGCTCACTCAGCAGCCGCGGAGCAGAAGCCAGGGGGAGTTGCAGTGACGCGCCCGTGAGCTCCGCCGGCAGCCAGCCGTGCCTGAGTGACCGAGCCCCAGGCCGAGAGGCCGGGGGCACCCCACCTCCGAAGTGGCCCGAGCGAGCCCCAGGCTCCGATAAGCAGCCGCCAAGGAGTGAGCTGGTGTGTACCCGGATGCCCATCCCCGGACACAAAGAACCACCAATGCACCGATGTCTGAGGGAGACCGCCCAGACTCCGCAGCAGCAGGGAGGCCCCACACTCCAGACCGCTGTCGGACGGCCAACTCCTCCTCCTAGCCCCCCCGCTCCAGCAGGCCGCAGAGAATGGGGGTGAGAGAAGACTCCAAAAAGGAAACTTTAAAGACTTAAAAGTAGAGACAGTGTCTGTCTTCAGAAACTGGGAACTGCCACCACAGAGAAACTTCATAGCTGAAACCTTGGCCTCTGATTTTACTTTTGGAAACTCACAACTACTGTTCTGTTGAGATAATCTGATACTTTCAAGGTCTTTAAGATAGAAATAAAAGGTTCCCAGAAGAAAATTGTACCATAATTACATTAGTGCTCCAAATAATGTGATTGACATATATATAGTAAAGTGTGTTACAGCATCCAACACAACGGAAAAAAAGCTTAGGGGAGGAATGTCTGGTCAAGGTGTTATGTAACACACAGTAACGAGCGCAGAATGTAGGGTGGGTGGGGGTAGACTGTGTGTGTGTGTGTGTGTGTGTGTGTGTGTGTGTGTGTGTGTGTGAGGGAGAGAGAAAATTAGCTCTTGCTGTCAGACAGGTCACTACACCCCTGATCCCCCTGTCCCTCCCCCTGACGTTAACTTCCTCCTTCAGCTCTCCTTGCTCTTCAGAGCTTCAAACATTCCTCCCCTAAGCTGGCCACTCTGGCCACAGTACCGATGCGCTACATTAGCTCAATGCCAAAGAGCAGAGGAACGCTAATGAGACACGGGTGTAGACTCTGTAGCTCGTTCATCATCCTGCCCTCTCCAATCCCAACGCCCTTTTATCAGGCCCCAGCTGGGCCCTGTGTCATCTCCTCTGACATTAATCAGCTGTACAGCCAGCCAGGGAGCTGATAATGTCCTATTAGCTGCTGAGCTCCAGAACCATCATAGACCAATGAAAAGGCCAAGGATTACACTCCCTCTCACCCTGATCCAGGTGAGAGAGAGAGTCCCGGAATCAACAATGATTGACCTGGAGGGACATTAGCAAACTGGCACAATGGCTTAGACTCAGGAGGGGGCTCGTTTGGCTTGTTTCCCATTACTCTATCACCCAAGCTTCTGTACTAGAGGAATACATTTCTGCCATTTTAGAGGCTTTTGTTTCAGTTGTCATCAGAAGAGCTTCTGTCAAGATTAGGTTAGGCTTAATAGCACAAGCTAGGCTTCTCTCCCAAAAACTCAACACTGATGTAATGATGTATTTGGGGTTTCTGTTGGCTCACAACCCGTGCGCCGACAGCCTCAGTTTCCCAGCTGAATACCTCTCATCTTTCAGCCCGTTGCCACAACTCATTTATTACTACCAACAGGATCTTTACAGGGACCAGTGCCTATGAATGTCATCAGAGAGGCAGAGCATCAAAATCCTCTGTATTAATTTGTCTGTATGGATCATAATTATGAGATATGCTTTCACTTCCCTTTCTGATAATCTGTATGATCGAGCGAGCGGGCGTAAGACGTGGCAAAACATTCATCATGTACAGACACAGGGAGATTAGTAGTACTAGCCTGGTGATAGATAGCTACTAAAGAGGTAATGATTAGGTCCTTAAGTGTCCACAGAGCCAAACCTGCTGATATCAAACTGTCCTCCAACAGACATGCAAGTGGAGCCGATGAGAGCCCATCTGTATTAATTAGAACGGGGAGTTAGCGTGTAAAAAGCTATTTCTCTTTTTTTCTGCTTTCTTTCTCTCACATACAAAATATGAACAGCATCAGGAAGAAATCTATTCTGAAGCAAAATATTTGTATAACGTGTTCACACGTTCACACCTGCGTGAGCTTCACACACTGGCTTTCTGCAGATTTGCCATCTTTGCTGAAGTGCAGCTTTAAAGGCCAGTTGAGCTGACAGGCCTGTTTGTCTTAGCAGTGAAGATCTATGTTGGATTACTGCAATGCTTTCTTGTTAGGATTGCCTGAGAAGAGCTTTACTGGTCTGCACATGCAGCAGCCTGCAGTCTGACTGGCTCTTCTAAATATTTTCAGCTCCTGTGCTTGCGATTCATTTGCAGTTTGTAGTGTAGGGGTGAATATCTCCCACTCTGACATCTGCTGGGAGCAACTGCCGCGTGAGGACTACCTGCCGCCTGTGACCGCGAGGTGCCCATGGCAGCACCCGCTGCTTGTTGAGAATAAGAACGATACGTGCGTTGACGTGAACAAAATGTCTCCAATAACATCAGAAAAAGTTGCCAGATTTGTCGCTAGTCTCCTTTTTAGAAACAAAAATCAATAAGGGGGTCTGAAAAGTCACTAAATATAGTGACAAAGTCGCTAAGTTGGCAACACCGAGTGCATGTGATGAATGTAGAAGCTGTAATGATGTTGTGAGTAACAAAGGTAAAATAGCCAATAGTGTTGGCTATTCCAGTCTTCCAGTTTGGATTTGGGAGACAGACACTATCTCATTCACCTCCCCTGTATATATTTTTTATATTCTATTGTTTTGTTTTCTGTAGATTTATATATTAATACTTTAATACATGTAATCCTGTTACAGAACATTTGATCTTGAAGATATTCTAACAACATGTAAATTTAGCAGCAGTCTGTAGTTCAGTGTCTGCTCATTAACTGGATTTGTTTTTGTTTCTCAGTACACGTGTTCCTGAGGTGAGACGAGAAAATGAGCCGGCCAATTAAAACATGATGGAGATTAGGAGACATGTTTGATATTCTAATTAGTCCAATGGGGCATTTTACAAGATGTTCGTTCCGTACAGTTACCTCTGATGGAAGAAAAGCAACACTAATAAAATCCTCAGGAGCAACTCAGTCTTTTAGTCTTTTTTAGTCTGAAGTTATGATTCTCTCTGAAGTCATCAAAACTATGAATGAACGCATATGGAATTATGTAGTAAACAAAAAGTGTGAAATAACATTTCATATTTTAGATTCTTCCAAATATCATCCCTTTGCTTTGATTACTTTGCTTTGCTCACTCTTGGCATTCTCTCCATGAGCTTCATGACGTCGTCATCTGAAATGGTTTCCAACAGTCTTGATGGAGTTCCCAGAGATGCTGAGCACTTGTTGGTCCTTTTGCCTTCACTCTGCGTAGGTCAGGTGACTGTTGAGGCCAGGCCATCTGGTGCAGCACTGTCACTCTCCTTGGTCAAATAGCTCTCACACAGTCTGGAGGTGTGTTTGCGGTCATTGTCCTGTTGAAAAATAAGTGATGGTCTAACTAAATGCAATCTGGAGGGGATGGCATGTCTCTGCAAGATGCTGTGGTAGCCATGTGTAACCACTGACTCATTTTAAATAGTTTAGGACAGCCAAACTACGGACCAGTTGCTAGGTTCGGCAGGGCTACAATAGAAAGCGAGGCGAATGCAGAATGAAATGGCTGGAGACAGGAATTTGAGCAGCAACAGTTATTATTTTGCACAAAAATGAAATAAACAAGACACAAATTCCACATTGACAGTAGTAGTGATAATAACCATAACAATAAGAAGAAGAAGCCGGCAAAACAAAAATAACCCCAAAAATAGTCGTTTGTGCTCAATATTCAATTGTCTTTTTGTCTTTGGTCATTTGTCAAGTCAAAAATTCTTAGTCTAGTTCTTGTTCTCTTTCGTTTGTGGTTTGTGTGTTACCACTTGGGAGTCTCCGTCGAGGAAGAAGAGTAAGTTCCTCTGCAAAGTTCAGTCTGGGCTCAGGCTCGCCATCTCCATCCGGAGAGAATCCATTGGAATCCAAAATCTTAGTTCCTTCCACACGGACAAGGGAAAAAAAACCTAGCCTGCACAACAATATTAACATTATTGTACACAGCCAGCTCCGTTTCTTCTCTTGTATCACAGCTATAGCTTTAGTTCTTTATCTCTTTTCACATTTCTTTCACATTACCACAGTAATACATTACATGCATGCTTTGAATATATCTCTCGTTATACATGAAATTATTTTAACCATGTAAAACAACAAATGAATTTCTTGTTCTCTTTTTAACCATGAAATTATGATTAATAGGTATAACCAGCAAGATAATACATTTTTCCAATCATCCTTCGAGTATGCTAAACAAATCCTACCACAACAGCATTTCAACCGTTTTTAAACAGCAAATTACCACTCGCGAATCGGTATGAACAGAAGAAACAACTTTTAGCAACAGACTAACACATTATTAACTTTTCAAACCCATGGGCTCAACTCACCAAAATGTTAGAAAATTCCGCACGAGCTATCCGTGGCCTGTCTCATCTACTTCCACGTGCGAAAAGATCTAGCTCATGTGAAATGATGGTCTGGTGTTTCGGAAGACGGGGCTAAAACCACCTTCAACCAATGAAAAAGGCATTTATCCCTTGTGATCCGGCAATAGAAAAATAAAGTTTGCTAGAGGATCACACTTCCTTTTTTCAAAATAAATGTTTCTTTTCAAAATAAAATAATGAAAATACATTTATACAAATAAAGCGAAAACAAGAAAAAAATAACAAAAGGTAGTTTTCTCTACTGGGTTACACTCTCCCCAGCTAAATGTCCTGCACGTCTCGTTGCATGTGTAGCCAGTACTGTCCCTCTGTACTGTTTAGGGACTCAGAAAAGGCTATGCTCAAACCCTGGAAAAGTGATTTCACAACAGTAACTAGAGGGTTTCCTAAATCAGGATAATCAAGTCTTTTAGGTGGATGTCTGATTCTTGTTGACTGTCTTACTGGTTGAGTTGTAATGGGATCACAACTGTCCATCTCATCAGGTGAGTTAACAGGCTGGTTTCCTGGTTCTTTAACCAAATCCTCAGGTGATTCATCCAATACGGTTCCCGTTCCATTGTCCACAGGATCGTCAATTCCAATATCATCTCCATCTGGTAAGTTTTCAACAAGCACATGATTGGTAAGTTCGTCTTTGCTTGCATCTTTATCCATATTCAGCTCCTTGTTGCTAGCAGTTTCAGAAAGGTCACAATCAGGTAAGTTTGTAATGTCTGGTTCATGAGAAGGTTTTGGATATTCATGTACAGTAGTAAATCTGGCTATTTCTTCACATGGGGAATCATCAACCCATTGAATGAAAAGTTCATTGTCAAGTTCCATTGATTCTTCATCCTCATTGCTTTCTGTGACAACAGTTTGACGCGTTTTAGGACGGTGAACCTGCTGTGGCTCAGATGTGTCTGCGGTGGCAACCGGGAGGAAACTGCAGGGAAGCAACAGGTCTCTGTGTAAAGTTCGGGAGGGACCTTGCTTGGACTCGGGTTTAACAGTATAAACGGGTAGGTCGCCTGCACGTTTGACTACCACATGGATGTCTGCCTCCCATTTATCAGCAAGTTTATGCTTGCCACGCAGCCGCACGTTTCTAACTAAAACCCGGTCCCCAGGTTCAAGTTCTGAAACAGTTATTTTGCGATCAAATCTGGCCTTATTCTTGTCTGCCACTTTTTGTGCGGTTTGAGAAGCTAACCTATAGCTTTCCTCTAGCCGTTTCTTGAGACTTTCAGCATATTGCGAATGTGTCACTTTTTGATCTTTGCTGAGAGGAAGTCCATATGCAAGATCAACAGCTAATCTGGGTTTTCTGCCAAACATCAACTCGTAGGGTGTAAACCCTGTTGCATCACTACGGGTGCAATTGTACGCATGTACTAATGGCATAACATAGTCTTTCCAGTGAGACTTTTGTTTGGATTCCAGTGTTCCTAACATACTAAGTAGTGTTCTATTAAATCGTTCAGTAGGGTTACCACGTGGGTGGTACGGGGTAGTTCTTATTTTCTTTATCCCAGAGATCTCACACAGATCTTTTATCAGTTTTGCCTCGAAATCAGGACCCTGATCGCTGTGCAGGCGCTCAGGTATGCCGTAGTGGACAATGAACTGGTCCCACAGGCACCTGGCGACCGTTCGTGACTTTTGATTAGAGGTGGGCAATGCGAGGGCAAACTTAGTGAAATGATCAGTTATCACAAGGATATCCCGTGTGTTGCTACTGTCTGGTTCTAGACTGAGAAAATCCATACAGTCGAGTTCTAAAGGTCTGGTTGTTGTTATGTTGACCAGTCTAGCTGCTTTTTCAGGGGGACTCTTTCTCCGTATACAACGATCACATGTTTTCACTTTCTGCTCAACCTGTGTCGCCATGCGTGGCCAATAGAATCGGGTTCTGACCAGATCAAGGGTTCTGTCGATACCTAAGTGGCCCATGTCATCATGCAAACTTTGGAGCACTGAAGCTCTGAGCTCCTCAGGAAGAACAAGCTGGTGGGTCACCTGGTCTCCATCTTGTCTTTTTCTGTATAACACCTCATTGTGCATTTCCAACCGATTGAGTGCCCTAAGCAAAAGAGGGAGATCTGGGAGTTCTTTTCTAACAGTCGGTGGAGGTGTCTGACCATGTTCGATTTGTTTGATAACTTGGCTGATTGTCGAGTCTGCTCTCTGCTTATCCTTAATTTCTGATTGGGACAAGGCAGGGATGGTTGGTAAGCCATGATGTTCTTCTGAAACATAGATGTCTGGAATCGCGTCAGCTGAGAGGGTAAGCGATTCTACAAGTGTAACACCACTATCCTGACAATCATCACTGACTTTTACAAGGTGATTTTGACAGATTGCTTGGATAACATCACTATCTACAAGCTTTATGGTGTCAGTGGTGTCAGTGTCAGCTAGGTGACGCTCTACAACTTGGCTTACACGCTCCTGCTCTTTCCTGGACTGGACATCATTTACGAGTTCTCCATGAGGACGTCTAGACAACCCATCTGCGTCTAGGTTGTGCTTGCCCGCTCTATACTGTAACTTAAAGTTGTAGTTAGATAAAGCGGCAAGCCACCTATAGCCAGTGGCATCTAACTTAGCAGAGGTCAATATGTATGTGAGTGGGTTACTATCTGTAACCACAGTGAACTGACCACCATACAAATAATCGTGAAACTTTTCAGTCACTGCCCATTTGAGTGCTAAAAATTCCAACTTGTGGGCTGGATATCGTGCTTCACTTCTTGATAACCCACGACTGGCAAAAGCTATGGCTCTGAGCTGACCCTCCTGCTCCTGGTAGAGTGCTGCACCTAAGCCAGTAGTACTGGCATCGGTATGGAGCACATAAGGCAGCTTCGAGTCTGCAAAGCCTAAGACGGGGGCTGACGTTAGCTTTTCAATGATGGAGTCAAAAGCTTTTTGACACTCTGCGGTCCATCGGTCCTCAAATGGCAGTTTGGGATCAAAGTAGGTCTGGTTGGGTTCTTTGGACTTTGATTTCTTACGTAGTGGTGGGTAACCACGAGTGAGGTCATTGAGTGGGCGTACTATGGACGAGTACCCTTTTACAAAACGTCTGTAGTACCCCGAGAACCCCAGGAAAGATCTTAGTTCTTTGAGATTCTTGGGCCGTGGCCAGGTCTTTAGGGCCTGAATCTTTTCGGGATCCGTCTCAACTCCGCTTTCAGAGATTACATGCCCAAGATACCGAACTGTGGTTTGGAAAAATTTACATTTTTCCAGCGATAACTTCAGGCCATACTCTTTAAGGCGATGGAGTACCCGCATAAGTCGGCGTTCGTGTTCTTCCAAACTATCTGAGAAGATGATGAGATCATCTAAAAAGACGAGCACTTCATGTAAGTTCATATCACCAACACAGCGCTCCATCAGCCGCTGGAAGGTGCTTGGGGCGTTGGTTATGCCCTGCGGCATGCGGTTAAACTCCCAGAACCCAAGCGGTGTCACAAACGCGGTCTTTTCTTTGTCTGCCTCCTCAACTTCTATCTGGTAATACCCAGATTTCAGATCGAGGACCGTGAACCACCTGGATCCTGAAAGGGCAGAGAATGTCTCTTCCAGATTTGGAAGTGCGTAAGAGTCTTTTATTGTTTGCAAGTTCAGCTTGCGAAAGTCTATACATAGACGCACATCATTGTTCCGCTTTCTCACCACAACAATGGGAGACGAGAAAGGTGATTGAGACTCTCTTATCACACCTGCAGCAAGCAGCTCCTGCAGGTGTTTCCGGACAGCCTCAAGATCTTGAGGGTGTATAGGGCGTGCACGGTGCTTGAAGGGAGTCGGATCATTAAGCTTGATGGAATGTTTCACCTTGTTCGTACACCCAAAGTCAAGATCATGAAAAGCGAATACTTCCGGAATGTCATTGAGTTGCTTGGTTATCCTCTCTTTCCATTCATGTGGAATTGGAGAGTCACCAAAATTGAAATTCAGCGGTGTCTTACTTGTGGCTGACTCATTAACACTGGTGACATTATGCTGGGACATGATACAATGGAAAGCTCCCAGCTCTGCAATGACACAAGTAGACGGGATAGTAACATCTTGTTCTGTTTCATTTGTAATCATAACAGGCACTTTGTGTGGAGCTCGGGAAGGAAGTGTTATCAAGCAAGTTTTAACACAAAGGCCACCAGGCAAGGAAGACTGAGAGGGGTGTTCAACTATGGCACACGTGTCTGCTGCAGTACAATGAACGTTAGCAGATCCCTCTAAAACTACTGTTTGGCCTGCTGGAACTACAACTGTAGCCTTGCCTGACAGGGTAACTAACCCAATGCTCCCATCTTTGTTCTGTGTATGTCTTAGTTCTAGAGTTTTCAACAGGGCTCTAAACCCGCAAGGACTAGGTAAGTAGTCAGAAGTCTTAAGGTCCAAAAATTTTTCATAAAGGACATCAAGCGTGTTTGTTCCCACCAACACTGGGGTCTGACTGTTTGGATGAGTGTCTGGAACAACAAGAGCTAAGGTTGGTATGTCCATCTCTGCATCTAAGAAGTCTTTTGGAAAAGTAATGCATGTCTCTATATAACCCAAATAGGGGACGGGCTGACCTGCAGCACCCTCCACTTCCAAAAGATCATAGAGTGGGTTAAGGTTTTGATCTGGAAAGTTCTGTTTGTAGAACGACTCAGCGACTGTGGTCACTTGTGACCCTGAGTCCAGGAGACAATTTACATTAACGCCAGAAATGCTAACTACTGCTGTGCATTTAGAGCCAACCAACCCTTTTGGCAGACTATACTTCTGTGGCTTAGTGACAGATTGCTTACAGTTAGCATGTTGCATGTACTTAGTGGGACATGATCGCCTGGCTGCAGTCTCCATTTGCCCCGCAATAGAGACTGTTTTCAGTTTAACTGTTCCTTAGTGGCTGGAGGGTTCTCAACCTCCCATTTCCTCTGTTTCTCTTTAAACAGTTTGCGCTTTTCAGCAACTAGGGCTGGGTTTGGTTCATTTTCGCAGTTTGGCTTGATGTGGCCATCTTCTCCACATTGGAAACAGTACCACGGTTTGGGTGGGGTACTTTGAGTTTTAACTGTTCGTTCTGAGGGCTCCTTGCTCACTTTGTCTGGCTTTCGGTTTTCTTTAGACTTGGTATGGGAGGCATATCTGGAATTCTGCGCTTTTGATTTCGCGGTCAGCTGCACCAGTTGGGCCTGGAGCTCTGCAACTTGCTTTGAGAGTTCTTTAATTAAGCTTAAGGTGGTTGTGTCTTCATTTTCGTCTAAGCAGCCTTTGACTGTTTGGAGGTGGTATGTCGCTTTTTGTTTCGTGATGTTCAAATGTTGCTTCATTCGCATTGTTTTGGTAGCATTTTGGTCTTCTTCTGTGCATAATAAGAGAAGCAACTCAGGAAAAGATGGGGGGTTTATCCGTTTTTGTTTTAGTTGAAGTGCGTTTAAAAGGGAATCATCCCAGCAACCACGACAGAACTGCGTGACAAGGAGTCTGTCAACATCATTGCTTAAAGCACCACCCCGTTTTACAGTGTGAGTTAAAGCTACCTGAAGGCGTTGTACGTATGACGACGGTTTCTCACCTGGATTTTGGAAGGTGTCAAGAAATTTGGCGTAAAGCTCTCCACCATCTTGAACTGTCCCATAGGCAGAATCCAACATTTGAAGGTAGTCTGCAGGTGAGCTGTCTGGGTTCAAGTGCTTAACTACGTCAGCTGCCGGGGGTAAGAGAGACTCAAGAATCTTTCGCGATTATTGCAGTTGCGACATGGAAGTGTCACTCAAGATTAGTTCAGCACTGGAACGCCAAGTATCATAATCTGGCTCATAGGTTGGCCGGGGGTCCTTGCCAGAAAAAGCTCTGAGTTTTTGTGAAAAATGTTGCACTGAATGATCATCTCTTCTCACAATGTGCTCAACTACTACACGCTGCACCTCAGGAGGGTTTAAATCAGGTGCAGGTATGGTGGGTACACTATGAGCTGGGTTTCTTGCAGTGTGATTTGACTGGTTCGATTGCTGTGCACCATCAACACTGGGTTCAACAGCTGAAGGCTGAAACCCAGCCAAGGGAGATTCAGGTAAGTCAATTTGCTCTGATCATGTTCAGGCTCTTTGATTGATTCAGCTATCTGTGACATCATGTCTTTCAGAACATCTGCAAACCCTCGGCCGCTCATTTTGGCTAGGTTTTTTAACTCAGTGAGATATGACTTGGTTGTATCATTCCCCACACATCGCGTGTATACGCTTGCAAGAGACTGTATTCTATACTTAACCCCACTATCGGTTATGTGGTTGTAAGGTAACGGCTCAAGAGTATCAACAGCAGTACCTGAATTGTACTCAACAACAACACTCGAGATAAACTCAGATTTACCATCATCTACCTTTAAGACTCTTGAGATTGACCCATACTGTTTTAGGAATTCAGTCACCTCATCAATTTGCTCATCTCCAGCTATTTCGCTCACGATCACCGAATTTGGGACTTTAACAGATTCACGTTCAACAAGACGGTCCATTTGGGGTGCGTTATATACTTGTAATCACATGAGAAAAAGCCTCCTGGCTGGCTCGCCAAGACTTACTGTAACCACTGACTCATTTTAAATAGTTTAGGACAGCCAAACTACGGACCAGTTGCTAGGTTCGGCAGGGCTACAATAGAAAGCGAGGCGAATGCAGAATGAAATGGCTGGAGACAGGAATTTGAGCAGCAACAGTTATTATTTTGCACAAAAATGAAATAAACAAGACACAAATTCCACATTGACAGTAGTAGTGATAATAACCATAACAATAAGAAGAAGAAGCCGGCAAAACAAAAATAACCCCAAAAATAGTCGTTTGAGCTCAATATTCAATTGTCTTTTTGTCTTTGGTCATTTGTCAAGTCAAAAATTCTTAGTCTAGTTCTTGTTCTCTTTCGTTTGTGGTTTGTGTGTTACCACTTGGGAGTCTCCGTCGAGGAAGAAGAGTAAGTTCCTCTGCAAAGTTCAGTCTGGGCTCAGGCTCGCCATTTCCATCCGGAGAGAATCCATTGGAATCCAAAATCTTAGTTCCTTCCACACGGACAAGGGAAAAAAACCTAGCCTGCACAACAATATTAACATTATTGTACACAGCCAGCTCCGTTTCTTCTCTTGTATCACAGCTATAGCTTTAGTTCTTTATCTCTTTTCACATTTCTTTCACATTACCACAGTAATACATTACATGCATGCTTTGAATATATCTCTCGTTATACATGAAATTATTTTAACCATGTAAAACAACAAATGAATTTCTTGTTCTCTTTTTAACCATGAAATTATGATTAATAGGTATAACCAGCAAGATAATACATTTTTCCAATCATCCTTCGAGTATGCTAAACAAATCCTACCACAACAGCATTTCAACCGTTTTTAAACAGCAAATTACCACTCGCGAATCGGTATGAACAGAAGAAACAACTTTTAGCAACAGACTAACACATTATTAACTTTTCAAACCCATGGGCTCAACTCACCAAAATGTTAGAAAATTCCGCACGAGCTATCCGTGGCCTGTCTCATCTACTTCCACGTGCGAAAAGATCTAGCTCATGTGAAATGATGGTCTGGTGTTTCGGAAGACGGGGCTAAAACCACCTTCAACCAATGAAAAAGGTATTTATCCCTTGTGATCCGGCAATAGAAAAATAAAGTTTGCTAGAGGATCACACTTCCTTTTTTCAAAATAAATGTTTCTTTTCAAAATAAAATAATGAAAATACATTTATACAAATAAAGCGAAAACAAGAAAAAAATAACAAAAGGTAGTTTTCTCTACTGGGTTACACATGCAATTACACAAATGAACCCTGACAAGGCACACCTGTGAAGTCAAAATCATCATCAGGTGACTACATCATGAAGCTCAATACGAGAAGGCCGAGGGTTTGCAGCACCCTCAGCAAAGCAAAGGGTGGCTACTTTCAGGAATCCATATTTAGAGTTATTTGTTTTCTTTGCTACATAATTTCATATATCTGGTTTCATTTATTTCATGCCTTCAGTATGTATCTACAATGTAGACGGTAGTAAAAATAAAGAAGCACTGAATGAGAAGGTGGGTCCAAACCTTTGACTGGTAAAATATTCTCCTCTCGCCCCTGCGGGTGGTCTTTGTCCTTCAAGCTTGGTTCATAGACCGGCAGGTGATAGACAGGTTGCTGGATCAATCACTAGGAGCTGCTCATGTTGCTGATGTGTTTGAGGACTGGTTCATAAACTGCATACAGAGGATTTAATTAATCAGATGAGACTGTGCTAATTGAAGATCTGGAGGAACTGCAAGAATGCGGAGGAGATGAATGAATCATGAATTGCTTAATCTCCCTCATCGTCATCAGGAGTTCCCTCATAACCTCATCTTGGTTACTAGGTCAAGGAGCAGGACATGTCTCTTGTCAGCTTTCTGCCTCTCCGTCAGGACCCTGCAGCCCATGTGTGTCTGTGTCAATATGCTGGCATTCAGTTTGACTGTCTCACATTTGCACTTCTAGCTCCAGGATACTGAACCTCATACTGTTGCAGGTAAGCAGGAGGTCGACTGTCACGACTGGAACGTCTCAAACCTTAATGGCTGCTGTGAATCATGACAATAACACCACTCCGGCTTGAAGGACCATGTTGAGGAGGTTGAGGTTCAGAAGAAGCGAGAACTTGTTACCATTGTGGGCTCATCCAGTCACAATGATAAACAGTCATCACTTACAGGTTTCTTGTTTTATTGAAATAATCAGTACTGAGGGACACAAATGGACTGCTAACTCTGAAACGAAACAAGGTGTGATTTAAGTCACTCATTAACTTAATATAATACATGAACTCAGAAGACCCAAGCAAAAACTTACCTCAGCTGCTGCCCTATGTGGGAGTGAAGAAAAAGTGAGCTGTAGGTGAGTGCGGTCCTTATATAATGTGTGACAGGTGAGTGCAAGCACCACACCCAATCAAATAGAAACAAGGGGAATCTGGTGAAGTGAGTGTGCTGGTGAGTCTTTACAACAACAGAACTCACCGCCACACCCCCAATTCAGTTTGGAGTGGAAGTCCTCTAACACAGACCAGCCCAGTGTTTCTGGTTAGAACGCCCCACTGTCAGTTTCAAAATAAAAGCACCAGTGGAAAGCAACGGGGGGATCATGTCGCTCTCAAAAAGGAGGATTTATCGGTGGATCGAGGTGCCTGAACAGCACCAGTACTGTGAGTCCACTCTTCTGGTTGTTTGTGAGGTTGCTGCTGTAGGCTGAACTTTTTGTGCTGCTGAGCACAGCTGTTTGGGATTCCCTTTGTTGGAGTGGAAAACGCGGAGTGGAGTTTTCTTCCTATGTTGTTTTTCATTTTGTTTCCCTGGAGCTGACCTGTGAGTGATAGAACGCTGACTGTTACTTTTTTTCTTTTTTGGGGGGACTGAATTGAATCAAACACGAGCCATGGACTATATTTAAGTTAAGGAACTGTTAAAGAAAAGAATCATTGTTGGATGACTGTTGTTTCCTGTGTGTGAATACATTTGAGTTTTGTGAAGATGGGTGTGTCTAATTGTGAACCACAGTCACAAACTGGGGTCATGATGAGTATTTAGCGTCATGTCATCACCTGTACAGAAGTCAGTTCTCTGATAGGATCTGCCTCCTGGCACAACTGATGTTTGCACAGTAATTTATGAGAAACTAAGGATGTGGTGTTGGGCTGCCTGAAGACAATAACAGGCGTCTGTTGCTGTCTGGAAAGAAAGAGGAGGATGTAGAGTCCCACTGATTATCTGGTGTGGTGTCCTTTAACACATCCTCAACTAACCTGATAACAGGGCTTATTCTAAATGATTTGTGAGGCCAGAACTAAACTGCCTTGAAATGCTTATATTTCCCTTGTGGGAAAAGGTGAATGTAGCTGTTTGTTGATGCTCTTCCTTCATTTTGTGTCAGTTTTTCTGTGAAATATTTTCAGAAAATACAAACCCTTTAACAGGCAAGCATTTAATTTAGTTATCACTGTTTTTTTTAATCTAATTTTACTGCCTCATATAATAACTTCATAAATAATAAATATCAGGAAGACATAGCATACAGATGTTATCGTGACATTTATGACCACGATGATTGTAAGTAAACATCTGGCCCCAATTATACATTCAAAGATGCAACCAGTTTATCATGCTATAGTCAGGTTGGTGCACAGCTGGCAGTCCTATTTGACAACTGTTAGAATTCATATTATTGCAAGAACCAATCAGCTAATTAAAGAGAAATAACAGCCTATCGTTACTTTAAGAGCTGAAGGTCAGTCAGTCGGAAAACTGCTAAATCCTTGAATGTGTCCCCAAGTGCATTCACACAAACCATCAAGACCTACGATGAAGCTGTCTCACATGAGGACCACCCCAGAAAAGGAAGACCAGGAGTCACATCAGGCCTTCATGTTCAAATAGATGCTAAGAAACCACAACTAAGGAAAAGCAACAAGCAGAAGAGATTTGTTTGGGCCAAGAAACACAAGGAATGGACATTAGACCAGTCGAAATCTGTGCTTTGGTCTGATGAGTTCAAACTTGAGCTCTTTGGTTCCACCCAGTGTCTCTGAAAAGGTGAACGATGGTCTCTACACGCATGATTCCAAACGTGAAACATGGAGGAGGAGGTGTGATGGTGTGCAGGTGCTTTGCTGGTGACACTGTTGGGGATTTATTCAAAATTGAAGGCACACTGAAGCAACATGGCTACCACAGCATCCTGCAGCAACATGCCATCCCATCCAGATTGCATTCAGTTGGACCATCATTTATTTTTCAAGAGGACAATGACCCCAAAAGCACCTCCAGGTTGTGTGAGGGCCATTCGACCAAGAAGGAGAGTGATGGAGTGCTGCACCAGGCGGCCTAGCCTCCACAGCAGGGCCATGCAGCGATGTCTGAAGGGGCGGATGCTCAAAGTTAAAAAGGAGCACATAGAACCAGGCTGAATCACAACCACCCACATTCATCAAGAATCTAATATGGAATTACATCATACCATTATCATCAGGTGAGGACAATGCAAAGCAAATGTAGCCTGTGTTTTACCTGATGAGGTAAAAATGTTGCTGTTTAGGGGTTGCTGCACTCCTGCTGCTGATAGTGCTGGAGGGCAAGCTGAGATCCCAAATGTAAAATTTGATTTTGATTTGATGCCCCAGGGAAAACGGTATAGGTAAAAAAAACTAGTTAAAAAACCTTAAAGTTAAAGAGTTTTATATTTTCTCTAGTACCATCATCAGTGAATTTAGTGAAATTCTATATAAGTGGTTGTATGTGTGTGCTATCTTACATGACGTTTCCCTCACTTGTCCAAGGTGAATTTCTCTCAAAGAAGACAATAAAGGCTAATCTAATCTAATCGAGTCTATACATTGTTTGATGGCAGTTAAAATAAATAACCTACAGAGGGCTGAATTCTAAGTGAAAGTAAAAACTGATGGAAAAGAAAATGATAATTTCATTGCAGCAACAGCAATTGCAGCAATGGTACTCAGTAGTTTTTATGGTCCCCATGGGATTATGTGCATGCCTGACAGTGCTCCTAATGAGATGATGGATGTTGTCTTGGGGAAATCTTCTCCCAGATCTAGACTAGGGCATTGCAGAGACTAGACTACCTGGACTGTTTGAGTTATAACCTGTCAGTGTCGACGGACCGTAATGTCACAGAGGTGTTCTACAGGATTTAGGTCAGGTGAGTGTTGATCCAGTCAATGATATCTATTTCTTTATGCTCCAAGAACTGTCTGCATACTCTTGCCACATGAAGCTGACATTGTGGTCTACCTAGAGAAGCCCTGCACTATTTTAGGGTCTTGAGAGTGGGCTCAAGGATTTCATCCCAATATCTAATGGCAGTGAGGGTACCATTCCTAGCCTGTAGTGGCCTATGCATCCCTCCATGGATATACCTCCCCAGACCACCACCAAACAGTCATCTTGTACAGTGCCACAGAGAGCATGTCCTCCATGGCATCTTCAGACCCTTTCAGTCTCGCTCAGGGAGAACCTGCTCTTATTTGTTAAATATACATGGCACCAGTGGTGGACCTGTCAGTTCTGGTGTTCTATGGAAATCCCAATTGGTCTGGCAACAAGCTTTGCCAGGCAGTGAGCGTTGGGTATGCTGGAGGATGTCGGGCCATCAGGTGAAAGTCTGTTTCATGAAGTCTATTTCTGATTGTTTGGTTAGAGACATTCACACCAGTTGCCCCCTTGAAGGTCATTTTTATGGCTCTTGTAGTGCTCATCCTGTTCCTCCTTGCACAAACGAGCACAAACTGTTCCTGCTGATGGGCTAAGGACCTTCTATGACTCTGTGCCAGCTCTCCTAGAGTAACTGCCGGTCTCCTGGAATCTCCTCCATGGTATCAAGACTGTGCTGCGAGACACAGAAAACCTGACAATGGCGTGTACTGATGTGTCATCCTGGAGGAATTGGACTATCTCTTCAAGCACAGCTTAACTAACCCTCCTGCCATCCTTTAAAAAACTCACACCCATCACCCTAGGGACCATTCTCAGCCACGCCATAAAAAGACCATATATCCATATTTTATTCCACTTTAAATTAGCCAACCTTGTAAAACTACTTCTCCCTGAAATATTCATGTAAAGTTTTAATTATATTTTCGTTGTTTTAACCCTTCAAATCCCAGTGTTATTACATGAGCGCCCTGTGTTATAAGCCCCAAAAACCAAAAAACGAAACTAAATATTTCCACAAAAAACCAGTTGAAGTAATATGTGATTGTCATTATAAGTAGGCCTTTAGATGGACCAAAGATTGGCACCAACATACATTTTGACCTGCCATTATTTTTTTTGCATTTTTTTTGCAATTTAAAAATTAAAACTTCAAGGCCCTGAGTCTTCATTGACATCCAAGAAAAGAAGAAAAAATAAAATCATATGATGATAATTTGGGGTTGAAAAATAGCGTTTATAATGGAAGTCAATGGGCAGAAAATGGTCCCCAGGGTGATGGGTGTGGGGATTTCTGCTGCTCAGCCATTTTAGGCTGATTTAAGGAATTCACACTGGAATATTAACATTGACAGGTAAAAACTATCCTGTGGCAAGTTTGGTTATATTCCACTGAACACAGTGGAAATGGCAGCCATTTAACACATAGCAGTGGCACAAAAAGGTCCCAAGAAGGCAGGAAGGCTAAACATATACAAGATGATTTTTGTAGTTGATCACTAAGTTTGCACATATTTGAGGAGGGACAAACTCCTGTTTACAGAATCCTTTAGATTGCTTGGCTGCCACGTGACAAATCAAGCTTCAGCTCCCTCCCTAGATTTTCTGTCTGACTGAGGTCTGGAGACTGGTTCGGTCACTTCATGTGCTTCTCCTGACAGGTTAGACAACTCAGTTGCTTCATTGTTGGTTTCATCTGACCGTAGACTTTCTCCCATATAGAATTATTTCTATGTCAAAAGTCGGGTTAAAGAAAAATGCAGTCCTGGGCAAATAATTTCATTTCACTGGAGCAGGTATTAATTCCCACTCATACAATTAAATTCTTGGATAGATTAAATTAAATTCTTCAACCACCCACCTACAAAGAACTCTGCAGGCACATGCACAATGAAGCCAACGTGAATGCAAGTGTTTGCTTTGCGAACACTTCAGCAGATTCATGGGTAAATCTGCTCTGCATATTAACTATCAGCTGGTTTTATGGTAGTCACAGTTGTGTGACCACTGAAGGAAATGTTTTCTCCTCACAATAAAAAAAATAAAGTGCTTTTCTTCTTTATAAAGTAGGATCTATGCAGAAACTATGTATGCGTTTTACTGGGAAAAACGATATAAGAAATGTGCCAAAACAGGTGAGAAAAACTGTACGATATGTGGTGTTAAAATAAAGCTTTCTCCCATGAAAATGTCAGCATCATCCTTTGAGCAGGTAAAACGTCTTTCTCATGGACCCTTAAACAGGAAGATTTTTTGCCATCTTACCTGGCATGATATTAAGTGTTTAAATGTACTTTACCGTCTTGGAAGCTGTTAACCCCGACCTTTGCAGGTGAGCATTGGAGGCTCCTGCTTTAATTAGGCATGCCATTTTTTGGCTGCTGCATTTGAAACCAATGTAAACTCCATAGCCCTTCCTCATAAAACTTTGGATTTTCATATTCTATTGCTTTATGGCCTCTTTCTGCCTACACAGTGTCAACCTGGCTGATGGAGTGTATTAGTCATGACCTTTTAGAAGGAAGAGCAGAAGAACTGTTATTAGGAGGCTAGCAGAAAGATATTATCCCACTCTGGTGACCTACACAGATGTTATTCAGATAAGGGATGAAAAATCACCTCCTTCTCCTGGAAAACCCCAGCAGGACAAGAATGTCTTCACTGCCCTGCTGTTTTTTTCTCTCAGCACATGATTTTCTTTCTTTCTACCAGGCAGGTAGGAACAACTGTGAACTTTCAGCCCCAGAGATAAAACAAAAATGAACTGTGGTTAAAAAACGAAATGTGGTTTTAGAAGCAAAATGTGCCGTTATAGTGAAGCTGTATGCTAATATGAAGTGAAAAGGAACTAGCATTGTTCTTCATTTTATGGTCTGCAAATTTGCAAATCTATCCTCCACAAATATTTACAGTGTTTAGAACATATAGGACAGGTAAAAAAAAAAAGGCTCGCCTTTGGGATTTGCTTTAAATGAATTCAATGTTTTTTTTGGCTCCTACAGCTATTTCGTTAAAGTTTCGACAAGCCATCAAAGTGAGACAATACTGTATAAAACAATTATATTTAGACTCCAAGCAGTTCTTCAGAGTACTGTTTTTATTAAAAATGCCACAAAAAAAGGCAAAGCTAACGGGGTCCTCAGTGAAGGCCTCAGTGAAGCCTCGGGGGGAAATGACGATGCTAGCCCGGGCGCCAGCCCTGCTAATGAGGCGCTCACCTGAGGCAACCAACAAGAGCTAACTGCAATGGCCTCTGTGGATCCCAAACTGACCCAAATGAAGGTGGACATTTGTAACACGCTGCAAGGGGAGATTGCTGTGCAGAAAAAGACATGGCCAACTCCACTTTAAGAAGGGAGATGAAGAACCACATTGCTCAACTTAAAGATGTTGAGGACTCCACTGCAAGCACGTCAAACTCCGTGGTGGAGCTAGAAAAAAAAGTTACACAACTATCAGGTCAATGTATAGATTTGGAATGGACTTTCTTTTCTTTTCCTTTTTTCTTTTGCCTGTCCCGTTTGGATCTTTAACCGTCAGAATTGTTGTCTGAAGGCCAAGAAAGATGCCAAGCAGATTTACTTTACCAAGTGGATCATCATGGCCTTGCCATATTGGTCCATTTGATTGACCTTTATTATAATTATGCATTTATTTTATTTGATTTTCGGTTGTTACAGATGGGACAGACATGACTGGGGGATAGGACAGGGAGGAAGAATGAAAGAAAGAGAGGGAGAGAGAGAAAAATAGAGGAGGGGAGAAGAGATGGTGAGAAAAGGGGGAAGAAGAAAAAAGAAAAACAAGCAAAACACCTGGATCACCTGTATGGAGAAGGGAAAAAAAACACAAAAGAGCAACATAATAAATACAACATCACAATAAACTAGCTAACAGTAGATAACAGTAGATACTAAATATTAAATGTTGTTGTGCAGCACGCAAGATCGACAGCGCACAATGTGTTTTGAGGCACCAGCCAAGAAAGGTGTAGTTTGTGTCTGTGTACACCTGTGTGCACACCTGTGTGGATCAGCACGCTTGTATTCAAAATGTTCCTCCATGTAACGATCTGCTAGGGAGTGTGGGGAGCCATAACCCCGTCCCCCAGGGCATGAAGCAGATATGGAGGAGATCCAGGCCCCAGACATCCAGAGGCCCCAGAGTACAAGGACCCAAGGAGGACCACCAGGGGGGTAACCGTGCTTTCCCACCCCCATATACACAAACAAATACAGAAACAATTTGGAAGGACATAAGGTTCGGGGTACCAGAAGGTAAAGAAAGTGGACAGCGAGTGAGTGATTTTGTGTTGCGACTGTTACAAGACATATTGGACGTGGATGAGACGCTGCTTCTGGACAGAGCACACACAAGAGATACCGTCCCAGCACCTGATTGCAAGGATCCACTACTGATACACCATGGAAGAAATACTATGTCAAGTTTCGAAACAAAGAACTTGAAACATGGTGACAATCGCATTCAGATTTTTCAAGATTTGGCACAGGCTGTAGTGAAGTGCTGCGCAGCCCAGCTAGGAATCTGCTCCGAGATAAACTCTGAGTTAAATTTGGACTTTTATATCCTGCCAAACTCAGGGTGACACAGCGGCACAGAGCTTGTGTCCACAGACCCCAATGAAGCTCGCCATTATGCACAAGAACAATTTGGACCTTGACAGGGACAAGTCCGAAAAGATGTTTTCTGTTGGATGTCTGGACCCAAGTCATGGACACTATTGTTTATATAAACTGCTCAGACCAGGCTGCTGTATGGTAAATGCAAACACAAACATTTTAGGCTGAATTTCTTTTTATCTAGGCTTCATTTGTGTTGAAATGTGTCCAGTGTTTTTGCTAATAGCGCATTTTCTGATCCAGTGATGTTCACTTCGTGTCCCGGTCCTGGGTCAGTGACCCGGTGTTTTTGGTTTTTGTACTTTTACTTTAGATTTTATAATGAATTATGACTGTTTGTGTTTTGGTTTCCCAGTGTTTATTCTGTGCTCCCTCTGTTTTGTGTCATCCCTGCCTGTGTATCCCCTCTAGTGTAGTCAGGTCTCTGTGTTGAGCCCGTGTCTCTGAGTCTGTGTCTTTGCTTGTGTGCATTTCCTGTTTTACTTTGAAGGTCCGTGTCTGATGTCAGTGTGTTCAATTTACGTTTCCCCAGTCCCGTCATGTCTGATTACTCCCAGCTGTGCCCTCCTTCTGTGCCTCATTCCCTCGTTATTCCTCTGTGTATTTAAGCCTTGTGTCTGCCTCTGTTATGTTAGTTGCTGGTTCGTCTGCGTAATCTCCCTACATCATCTTATGTTTTCTCGCCATGTCTCCCTGCATCTCTGTTTTTGGCTTCAGGTTCGTTTTGTTAGTTTTTTCCAGTTTAGGTTTTAGTCTCGCCTTGCCGTTTCTGTTTGTTTTCACCCACCTCTCAAAATATAGCTCACTCGCATCAAAAGTTGCATCTTGGGTCACCCTTCCAACCTCTACTCGTCTGCCAACGCAGACGTGACAGTACAAACCAGCCATCATGGACCCAGCAGCATTCGACCCCCCCGAGGAGCTCCGTGAGGATATTGTTTACTCTGTGGACAGATTGATTAATTTGTGGCTGGAGCATGAGGGGAAAGAACTTCGCCAAGCTGTGGCTAACCGGCTACAGCGATTAGTTTCCGGTCTCCCCTGGCTGCTCAGCTCACTTCACCCGCTCGCACAGAATTTCGTTCTGAACGAGCTTCGCCTTCACCCCCCGGCTGCTACCACCCACCCAGCAACTAATGCTTCGCTGTCTCAGTCTCTAGTGTGATGCGTCCCCGCTACCTGTAGCTCAGCGTGACGCGTCCCCGCTACCTGTAGCTCAGCGTGACGCGTCCCCGCTACCTGTAGCTCAGCCTCCAGCGTCCCCGCTACCTGTAGCTCAGCCTTCAGTTCTGTCAGCCACTCAGCCATCCATCATCTCTATTCAGGGAGAAAATCTCATTCTCACCCAGGGTGTTTCTTACAATCTAGATGTTTTAGGGGCAGTTAGTCACTCCAGGGCCTCCCCAGAGGCTAGGTCTCATTCCCCAGCTGATTCTGGACCCCTGAAGCAGCCCCCTAAGAACTGAACCGTGTCAGCGCTGCCTGGGCAGAGCCAGTGCCCTGTGCAGCTACCTTTGTCCCTGGCAGAGGTCTCTGTGCCTGCTGGTTCTGTTCTGTCCCTGGCAGAGGTCTCTGTGCCTGCTTTCCCTGAGCCTGCCTCCGCTGGAGGGTCTGAGGGGCCGTTCAGCAGCCTTCCTTCGTTGAGGGGCCCAAGGAGCCACTTCAGCCATCGGTCATCACTGTGGGGTTGGAGGAATTGCTTCAGCGCCTTGTGCCCACTGACAGCTCTGAGTCCACTCAGCCACCTCCTGTGTTTCCACCAGTGGTTTCCACACCGTCGCCTGAAGCGGTCGGCCCCCTGTACTGAACTGTTTTGAACTTCTGTGTTGCTGTCCTCCAGGTCAGCCTCCTGAACTGTTTTTGAACTGCTTCCTGTGCTCCAGTTTTTTTTTTTGGTTTTTTTTTTTTGTGGTTGTTTTGTTGCTCTAGAACCCTTGGCAGAGACAATTTGCACTCTCCCAGATATACATGGTTACAACGCAGCGTACACTACTAATACCATATCACTGTACGCTGATGACATCATATTATATATAACACAACCACAAACTTTTGTCCCAACAATTCTTTCTGTTGTTGATAACTTTGGAACCTTTGCAGGTTACAGGATAAACTGGGGGGGGGGGAGTTAATTATTGCCCATAAAATTTGAAAACAATGAGTAGCTTGCACCTCTACCATCAAAGTGGCTTCTGAAAAGATCACCTACCTGGGCATTGTAATAACCAAAAATTAGAGCTCTCTCGTGAAAGAAAAATTTCTTCCTCTATTAGAGAAGTTTAGGAATATCATTCAGTTTTGGAGAATGCTTTCTATTTCATTGATAGGAAAGGTGAACTCAATAGGGATGGTTTCTCTCCCACAGTATTTGTACCTGCTCCGTCTTTTTTGCCCAAATCATTTTTCAAAAGGTAGGATGCAGTTACAGCGCCATTTATATGGAATTACAAATCACACAGAATAAAAACAGGGAACATCTTTGTAAACACAGATCTGCTGGAGGTTTGTCACTATCTAACTTCATGCATTATTATCACATCACAAAAATCTCTCTCCTGTTGGATGACACAGCGTTGTTACCTGAAGGGTTGCAGATGGAGCGGGAGGACTGCCTTGCTTACTCTATTGGCGCAGTATTACTCACCTGTTCCTCTGACAGGTGCACACTATAATCATAACCCAGTGATCCACAGCACTGTAACAATCTGGAAACAAGTAACCAATTAAAACGTAACACTGTCATTTTGTATACCTATTGCATCTAACCCCTCTTTTTTCTGTCCTGTGCTGATGGGGCTTTCAACTTGTGGCAAGAACTGGGTGTTTGTAAAGTGAAAGACTTGTATTCAAATGATACCGTCATGTCATTTCAACAATTACAAGATAAATTTCGATTACCAAACAGTCAGTTTTTTAGATATCTTAAACTATGTAATTACATGCGATCATTTTTGCCGCAATTTGAGAGGGCAAAGCTTGATGTGCTAGACAAGTGCCTAAGTGAATGCCTAGGGCCTATTCTGTAGTTCACTTCATTAGATCAGCACCCCTTCTACTGTTTCAATTTAAGAAGAGTGGGAGATGGAACTTGGGAATATAAGCACAACTTTTGTAAATGCCCGCCACAACTTGATCCAATATAAAATTATACACAGACTACGCTACTCAAGTGAGAAAATTCAGAAAATCATTTGCCCTCACCTACGTGAAAAATGCACGAGTTTTGGCGTGGCATTTTTACATGTCTGTCCAGTGCTCTAAAGTCTAAGATTGACCCAACTGCAATAACTGTTTTTGGGACTTTGAAAGAAGCACGGGGTCTATGAAGGGCACAAAAATGTCTTTTGGTGAACTGGTCATTGCAAAGAAACTAATCCTGCAGCTTTGGAAGGGCTAAAATGTTCCTGGATTAAAGATGTGGATTACAGAATTCATAAACACACTTCACCTTGGGAAAATAAGATATGCTATTATTGGCAATATAAATGACCAAATTTGCTTTAGGCTGCTCCCTGTATGAAAGGTACGAACGCAGTAACTGGGTCATTGCAGCAAATTTCAATGCAAGACACCCTACGACAGCGGTCCCCAACCTTTTTTGCGCCACGGACCGGTTTATGCTCGACATTATTTTCACGGACCGGCCTTTAAGGTGTCGCGGATAAATACAACAAAATAAAACTAGTACTGGTACCGAAAAAAAGAAGATTTATTCATAACACACGTGAAACGACCCAGGAAAACCGAGTTAACGATAAAAACGATAACAAAACAACGCTGAAAATCATACATTTCACACCTGAGCCTCAACTCTCGCGGCCCGGTACCAAACGACTCACGGACCGGTACCGGTCCAAGGCACGGGGGTTGGGGACCGCTGCCCTACGAGACCACCCATCTCCCATGCTACAGTTAGCAAACTGCTTGCTAAGTTTCGTGAAACTGGTTCAGTGTTGGATTTGCCAAAATGTGGACGCAAGAAAACTGTCACTAATGAAGAAACATCAGTGGCTGTCCTAGCTTCATTCAGCAAGAGCCCACAGCGTAGCACTTGTCGCATGTCACTGGAGAGTGGCATTAGTCAAACATCCCTTCAGTAGATATTAGCTACTCACAAATGGCACCCTTACAAACTCCAGCTACTGCAGCATCTCAACGAGGATGACCCAGATCGGCGCACAGAATTTGCAGAATGAACAAAACAAAAATTGGAACAGGACCCTCAGTTCACGCAGAAGATTTTGTTCAGTGATGAGGCAAACTTTTATGTGAATGCTGAAGTTAACAAACAAAACCACCGCTATTGGTCTGACACTAACCCACATTGGATGGATCCCTCCAAGACTGTTGGAACAACAAAAGTGATGGTTTGGTGTGGTATATGGGGTCAGGGCTCTAGAGTGCAACCAATTTGGTCGCAAATGCGACAGTGGTGCGACTAAAAATAAATATTTGGTCGCACCTGTGCGACCAACTGTTCGGGTAACAAAAAAAAAAAATCTCTGCATCTCTCCGTGTGGTCAACAACAGACACACATTATGCCCCTATCGTGGACTAAACCAATCAGAGATAGTCAGGGGCGGGACCTCACTGATTGGCCGTGGTCCAGTTGAAAGTGCAGGTTAAAGAGAGAGGTGAGTAGCTTGAATAAAGCGATATCAATTCATTAACGGATTCCACACAAAGACATAAACACAGAACGGACCCGACGCATCAGAATCAGCTTTGTCTTTCTCGGCTTTCTCACCCGACGGCCCGTAGACAGACACGCTGTCGGAGCTTAACGATTCTGATGCGTCGAGTCCGCTCTGTGTTTACGTCTTTTTTGCGCTGATTCTGAGCTGCAGGTTTTGTCTCTCTCCAACCAAAATTCGCCGAGCCAGCAGCAAAAGAAGCAGCAAACTACGCTTCACATTTGATCAATGTCGTCATGAATTTCCTCTGACTTTTGCGTTTTTGCTTCCACCATGATAAAAATTACACTTCCTGCACAGCTCTCTCTCTCTCTCTCTCTCTCTCTCTCTCTCTCTCTCTCTCTCTCTCTCTCTCTCTCTCTGTGTACTTCAGGAACAGTTTCCCGTCTCAAATCTCTGTTTTCTGCATTATTCATTCGCTTATTACCCACCAGTCTACCGTTGTTTACAGTAGGGCTGGGTATCGTCACTGATTTCTAGAATCGATTCAATTCCGATTCACAAGGTCCCGAATCGATTCGATCCACGATTTAATTCGATTCGATTCGATTTAAATCTGGGAAATTTTGACAGTCAGAAATATTATAATTCAGATCAGTACATTTACATATTTTTGTATCTATTAAAAGCAAGCTGACACACGCAAGACTTTATCCAAGGTGTGAGCATCACAGCAGAGGCCTTTGTGTCAAAGTAGCTGAAGATAAAACACAGAAAAACATGAAGGTGATTTTCCTGGCCTGGGATTTTATAAAAATATTCTGCAGTACATCAAAAACGAAAGAAAACCATTAATCAACACATGAACATTACCTCTGAAGTTACAGCGGTTTTATTAGAGACACGGCTAAGCGTTTTGCATTTTGCTTAGTTTTAAAAAGTTTAAATTTGTTCAATATTGAACAGCAGAAATTAGGTTTACTTTTCGGAAGTAAGTAAAAGGGAAAAAAAAAACGTTGGCAGACAGCGCTGTAAACAACGGTAGACTTGTGCGTAACAAGCAAGCGACTAATGCAGAAAAGAGAGAGAGAGAGAGAGAGAGAGAGCTGTGCATGAAGTGTGATTTTTATCCTGAAAAGTCAGCAAAAGTCAGAGGGAATTCATGACGATGTTTATGTGAAGCGCAGTTTGGATCTTCTTTTGCTGCTGGTTCGGTCAATATTGTTTGGAGAGAGATCAAACTAACAGTCATATGATCAGCGCAAAAAGGGTGTAAACACACAGCGCGGACCCGCGGATCAGAATCAGCGAGCTGTCGGCTTTCAGCCCCGACTGTGAGAAAGGCGACATCTCACTGATTCTGATCCGCGGGTCGCGCTGTGTGTTTACGTCTTTGTGCAGAAGCCGTGTACCTGCTCTCATTTACTGTCTTAGCTGTTTGGTGGTTGTTGAAATTTTGTGATCTTTCACCTGAGATTCTGGCATTTCGGGCAAAATAAATTAATATTAAAAAATCGATTCAGGATTTTAATGAATCGATTTTACGTTATCCAAGCCAGAATCGATTTTAATCGATAAATCGATTATAAAAACCCACCCCTAGTTTACAGCGCTGTCTTTTTATTTTTTCACTTAAATGACCTCGGACAAGAAAGCCTAATTTCTGCTGTTCAATACTGAAAAAATTTAAACTTCTTAAAATTATGCAAAATTGCAGAATATTGCAGAATACTTTTAAGGTTATCTGCTATAAAAAGCCAGACCAGGAAAATCTCCTTCATGTTTTTCTGTTTTTTATTTTCAGTTACTTTCACACAAAGGCATCTGCTGGGATGTTCACAATTCTGATGAAGTCATACATGTATCAGTACTGATAAATGATCAGAATTATAATATTTCTGACTGTCTGAGGCTAAATTGAATCAAATCAGGACTTTGAGAACCGGAATCGAATGGATTATAGAAATCAGTGATGATGCCCAGCCCTAGTGAGCAGCCTAGCATGAGAGAAGTGGATGTAGCTGTGGGTAATAAGAAAAGATGAAAAGAACGATTGCTAACTTTTTTGTTAAGTTAAGGCCTGATCCTTCTGAAATTCATAGCCAGTGCTCTGACAGGGTGCCATCAATCTTTGAATGCTGAAAAAGCACAGTGTATCCAGGAAACACATTATATGCTGCAATAAATGCACTGCCCAAGTGTCCCCTCTCAGCAAAAGACAGCAGCAAACAGGTCGTCAGAGGAGCCAAGATGATGATTAAGTTTAACATTTTCTACAATATTGACAAAGCACTTTAAGCACAAGTTTGTTAGTTAATAATTTAGAAATGAATATTGTCTGTATGGACTTCCCCCCCAAAGAAAGTGCACATGTAAAACTGCGGTGTTAAGCGATGCGGTTGAAAAATTTGAGTGCGCCTAACTTTTGTGCCGGTACGCCAAAATTTTTAAAGTTAGGCGTACCGGTGCACCGATGTCAAAAAGTTAGGCTAGAGCCCTGGGGGTACAATGATAGTGGGTCCATTCTTCATCAATGGAAACCTCAAGGCCTCTGGATATTTGAAATTGCTACATGATGACGTGTTTCCCTCTTTATGCACTGAAGCTGGCACGTTCCCTGAGTTTTTCCAGCAACATGGTGCACCACCACATTATGGGTGCCAGGTCCGAGCATTCCTAGATGAACAGTTTCTGGAAAGTGGATTGGTTGTCGTTGGCCAGTTGAATGGCCCCCAAGGTCTCCCAATCTGACCCCCTTAGACTTTTATCTTTGGGGTCATCTGAAGGCAATTGCCTATGATGTGAAGATACGAGATGTGCAGCACCTGAAACTACGGATACTGGATGCCTGTGCTGGCATTTCTCCTGCGGTGTTATTATCAGTGTGTGAAGAGTGGGAGAAGAGGGTTGCATTGACAATCCAACACAATGGGCAGCACATTGAACACATTTTATAAGTGGTCAGAAACTTGTAAATAACTCATGAAAGAATAAAGTTACGTTGAAACCAAGCACACCATTGTTTTTCTTGTGACATTACCAATAAGTCTGATGTGTCACATGGCCCTCTTCCTATTGAAAAAACAAAAGTTGTATCCAAGATGGCCGACTTCTAAAAGGCCACCATGGTTCAAGGTTCAAGGTTCTTTATTCATATGGTCACCACCCATCTTGAGGAGTTTGCCCCCTCACATATACTAATGTGCCACAAACAGGACTTTAATATCACCAACCATTCCTATGTTATTGCGGTGTATCCACCAGATAAATGGCCCACCCTGTACAATACAATAAAATGGAATATCTTTATTGTCACTGTCACTGTAGCTGAGTGTGGTTTGCGGCTCATCTCTAGAAGAGGTCTGGGGCAGGGTGTGGTGTCAGGAGAGGCTGACCTACACAGCTGATCTCCATCATCTCATCATGCCTTCTCTATTTGAGTAGAACTCCAGGAACTGACAGAGAGGAAAGTGGAACAAGTTGCAGAGAGCGTGTGCTTACCGAAGAAGCTGAAAAGCTGCACAACTGCCGATGTACATAAAAGCATTGTAAATAAAGGACTATTGATTCTGCCACACTGTGCAAGTTGGATTCAGCTTTTCACAGGCATTTTACCATGAATGTCAATGGTAGCAGCTTTGAGTAGCCATTAGAGGAAGTGCACTTTAGATTAACAGCTTTGTTTATTAAAGCTCTACACCACTTATTTATTACATGATCATTTTGCTCAATAACACTATAATGCAATGCAAAAATCCCTTTAACCTTCAAATGGATGACCTATGATAAGCATACACAGCAGTTATATAAAGTGGATACATTTTTTATAAGAGTTAATGTTATACATTTGGAAGAACTGGCTTCAGCAGATGGCTGATTATAAATTATAATCAATCAATGCAAGATTGTTGTCATGATACGTTGTGTGGCAGGCAGGAGAAGGACCCAAGATGCAGATTCACAGACACGGGGATAAACTCAAAAACACAGCTTTATTGCTGGCCACGAGAAGCAATACAAAATAAACTAAAACTGGGAAAACTAAAGCATGAGATGTACAAGGAGCCGAACCACGGGGAGAATAACACACAACATGAGGGAGAACGCGACGCCGAACAGAGGGAGACTCAGACAGAAATACACAGAGGGTAAACGAGGAAAGTGGGCACACACGGGGAACACAGGTGACACTGATAATCATAACGAGACAGGGCGGGGTGAACTGAACATGACATGTACAGGCACAGAGGTTCAGACAGGAGGAGAGAGAGCACGGGGAAACACAGACATAACGGGCTGGGGAAACATGAAACAACCACAAAGGGAGACGAGGGCTCATAAATACATAGAGGGCACACAGGGGGGAGAGAGAGCACGGGGAGAACTTAGACATAAAGGGCAGGGGAAACATGGAATAAAACATAAGGAGAGACGAGGGCTCACAGATACACAGAGGGGCACACAGGGGGTAAAAGCCATGAAGGGAAAACACTTAGGGAACAACACAACAGGGCAACTCAGAAAACATGGCCTAAATAAGGAACGAAATACAAAAATACAAGGAACTAAGAATACTGGGCCCACATGGCCCAGGACCATGACAATTGTAGACCTGTTCAAGGCTGAAGTGGGCCCCAAGACAATCAGCAAGAAGCTTGGTGAGAGGATGACAACTGTTGGTGCAATATTTCAGACATAGAAAAAATAGTAAACTGACCATCATTCCCCCTCAGTCTGGAGTTCCATCCAAAATCTTGCCTCAGTGGGTGAAGATGATCATGAAAAAGGTGATTAATCAGCCAAAACTACACAGGAGGAGTTGTTAGTGAGGTAAAGGTAGCTGGGAATACAGTCACCACAAACATGGTGCTGCTGAGTATGGCCCAAAGAATTCAATTTCAATTTCAGTTTCAATTTCAGTTTTATTTATATAGCCTCAAATCACAACATCGCCTCGAGGCGCTTTATATTGTAAGGTAGACCCCACAATAATACATACAGAACACCAGAGAACGTCTTCTTTGCACATAGGGTCATAAACGGGGTCATGGACCATACAATCATTGCCGAGATTCTTCTTCCCTCAGTGAGAAAATAGCCCGTGGATGGGTCTGTCAGCATTACAATGACCATGCTACCAAGGCAAAAAAGGAGTGGCTAGGCATCCCTCTGTGAGCAGGAAAAATGCTAATGAGGCTCATTGGAGCTTATCCCAGCTACCATAGGGCGAGAGGCCCTGTACACACCCTGGATATGTTGTTTCAATGTTCAATCTTGTGAGTTGTATATGTAGAACACTAAGATTAAACATGGAAACATTTAAGGAGTAGGTGAAAAAAACATTGAATATATAATTCTTGTGTGTAGTTTTGTAGGGTTGACCTTACAATATAAAACACCTTGAGACATCAACATTAATAGACAATATATTCACTAATGGAATAGAAAACAAAACTGAAAGTGGACTTCGAATTAATGACATCAGTGATCAAATCCTTTTATTTGCAGTAGCAAAATAAAGGAATTATTGGAAGGACAAAGAACAAAATAAATTAAAAGAGAAACAGGTGAGATCAGAGGGGTCATGAATGCTTTTAAAAGTGACCTGCTTAAAAAAAATAGTTCTGGGTAGTTAAATGACCCTGTGTATTTCACTAATATTGAGACAAATATTAATGATACTGGTGCTGTTGTTAATGAATTTATTAGATTATTTGTAAGTCTTGGACCTGTGGGGTCCCGGGCTTTGGTTTGTGGGTTGGCTGCAGAGAGTGGGTGGTGTAGCAGGTTCGGGGGGAGGCTGGCTGGCACAACTGGCAGTGATAATCTGATCCGGTCTCTCCAATGTTTCACGCAGTAGTGCACTGGGAGTGCACCGTGCACCGATGCTGCTACCAGGGAGGGGAAGCTGCAGGGCATTCTCAGGAATCCCCACCAGTCCCTGTGATCCTGGTTTATTACTCTGGATTATTAAATAGAAAGATCTGTTTCTGTTTAATAAGCAGGAAACAGAGCTGATTCTTTCTATTTATGTTAGAAATAGAATATAAATAGAAAGAGTTGTTAATAACCTTTTAAAACAGACTTAACCTCCTAAGACCTGAACTCTTTCATGGCATTTTTAATTTCTCTTTGCTATTCGGGCTGATTGGGACCCGATGAATGTAAAAACAAAGAATTTCATGATTTAGTTATTTATTTATTTATTTTTACATGATTTTTGTTTCTGACTAAAATGAGATCCACATATGAGGACATTCGCTTAAAATTTCGATAGAACAGTGACAGTATAACGTCCTCGTAAGTGGATATCAGGCCCTTGTAGAGCAAAATTTAGTATTTTGGTCTAGACAACCCAAAATTTGATGTCCACATATGTGGACACCAGGTCCTATAAATTAAAGAACAGTGATGACTACCAGGAAATACCTGTGGCAGGTCCTGTACAAGAAGCTGGAATTTAATCCCATGGCAATGATAACTGATTAAAACAAGCATCAGGAAGTCTGGAAAAAAACTGGAAACACTTATGCAAAATGCTAAAACATGACTTAATCAAAATTTCATGTCCAGTACACAAAAAAGGGATCATCCGTGTTCTCTCACTTCTCTAATTCACGGTTGTGGGGGGCTGCGCCACCGTTGTCATTGATTGGTTTCTAGCCATGTAAATATGAAGCCTCTCCTGCAGAAAGTGGCACAAAGCTGCTCGCTTGCATTTGGAAAAATGTTTTGAAAGAAGAACAATGTTAAAGCAAGCACGAGTTAATAGTCAGTTCTTTAATAGATACGGATTGTCTTATTTTAAAGTAAAATAATGAATTAATCTCTTCCTTTTCTGCCCAAAATAACATATAGGAACATACTGGGTGGTTTAATGTGTATGATTATAAATAAACCAGTACAAAACTCACTGTCTGAGTAGTCTGAGTACACCACACCTCCAGCTCCCTCACCTCAACTGTTCAAACTGGAGTTAAGCACTTTAGTTGTAAATTATAAGAAGTTAATGTTTTTAAAAGTCTTTTAGCATTTTGAAATTTGTGGACTATCCTTTAAAGCTTGGTGGGAAACCAACCAGTTTAGATGAACTGGTGAAATATTGATTATGCCAGAACGTTGCTGCTGGCTGCCAACGTCTCTGTTTGAGGTAATACTTGGTAAAGGATATTTCAAAAACTGTTTTGAGCCTTCATGTATATTTTTGAGCCTGTGTAGATTAGAAAAAAATTCAAAATACAAACGTGTGCACACAGTTTTTGTTCAAAGTAATTCAGTTGAAAGAAATCATTAAAAGCAGTGACAATCATGTCCATGATTTCTGATGATAACTCTACTGCAGTTTGGAGAATCGAATCGAATCTTTACTACCACACAACTACAAGACTCACGGCCACATTAGATACACAATATAAACTCACACACACACACACGCACGCACACACACACACACACGCACACACGCACACACACACACACACACGCACACACACACACACACACACACGCACGCACACACGCACGCACACACGCACACACACACACACACACACACACACACGCACACCGTCAGACTGGGTGTCTGGCTCCAGCAGATGACAGGCTGGACAGGAGCAGCTCCCCATCTCTCGCCATATTAGAGTGACACATGGAAACGAGGCTCCCTGGGTGTTTGATGCAGCCCTCTGAACTCTGGCTGAACCTCAGCCTCTGACATTTTCCAACATGTCAGGTCTGATTTGAGTGTATGAACTCCTAATAGTCACACACAGTTAATCCATATGATTCCCCTCTCCTATAGAGCACAGAATGAATTTCCAAGTGAAATATCCATCATCCAGCATGATATTTAAAAGCATTTCTCTCATAACAGCTTGTTTTCATACAATTTAAACCACCGTCCTTCACCCTAAAAAATTATTCAGGGGCTTAGTAAATATCATTATAATTCTAAGTTAGATGACCTTGATTAAATCTTTGAAAATCACAAAAGTGTTATCTTGAGTTGAAAATACTGAAAAGAATGCTTAAATTTTCAACACCAGTTTTTGAGTTGAACTGAGCTCTTTTGTTCAAGTTTATTTAAAAGAAAAAATTCTGTATTTGAAACACAGGGTGCATTATTTAAATCTACTCAATATATCTCATAGAAAGTACTCATAATAACTGAGACACTGGTATTCATACTTATCATTGTCTTTAACTTTAATTATTAATGGTTCAAAAATCAATATAATTTTGTCCCCCAATACTAACTTAAAACTTTGAGTAAGACTAATGACCTTTGGCATGTACCGCACGCGAGGAGCATGGCCTCATGGGAGATTTTCTGCACGTTGAACGAGACAGACACACATCCACTGCAGACTTGGTAACGTTTTCAGGTAAGTGACCAATTCTTACATTAGCTGTCTTTATCCACACCGTTCTTTTATAACATGTTCTGAAGAAAGCGTTTGTCATGGTGGCTCACTTTTCGCAGCGTGTTTGTGCACGTTAATTTAAGTTTTCAACCCGTCTTCCAGTCAAGGCGGCGGGAAACCGCGCCCTTTTATCCTTTTACGTTCTGAGTCGCTATCTGCGTTCCGGGTAATTTGACCGGAATGTCCCGGTACCAGCGACCTGACCGTTTAATCGGGGGCATTTTAGGAACCACGTGAAAGCAGGTGTGCTCAGACATTTCTAGAAAATGGCCTTGTTGAGTCGCGGTGCGGGAGCTGCGGTAGTCACGCGGCCTGACTCACTCTGTCAGGTTGTTCAGGAGGAGATGAACAGACGTCATCAATGGCTTTGGTAACTAAGAAGACCTGCCCGCGGAACAGTTCATAGCAGTAACCATGCTGCTTAGGCTTTCTTGTTCTATGTGGGGTCTTTCAGAGCATATAAGACGCTGCTTTCAGCTTTGTCCCGAACAGGGCCAGTTTTTGAGAGAACGCTGACAGGACCGCCCGGGTCAGCAGATTACCTCATCCAGGGCCGGTCCAAAGTACTATGGGGCCTTAAGTAAATTTAGACTGGGGGCCCTACTTCCTTTCAGATCCCAGAAAATAATGAAAAAAAAAAGCTTTGGTCCTTTTGGTCAAGCCAAAAGTACCATCATTTCCAGTATAGTTAGTATATAGTTAGTATAGTATAGTTCCAGAAACACTCAGTTTATTTAAATCCAGGTTGAAGACTCACCTATTCTCTGCTGCATTTGAATAAAGCACCAAATCCACACTTTTAAGCTTACATTTCAAAACTTACATTTAACTACTGATTTTATCTACTGTTGTGATTTTGTTTTGATTTTATATACTGTTTTGTTTGTTAGTTAGTTTGTTTGCTTGCTTTAATCAATTTTAAATCATGCTTTTTATTTGTTTTTGTTTCTCTGTAAAGCACTTCGAATCACCTTGTTGTTGAATTGTGCTATACAAATAAATTTGCCTTGCCTTGCCTAGTTACTCCCAATTTACATAAATAAATGTTTATTTCAATCCAAGCTAAACTTTCTTATAAGAGATTGGTGTTATGGCAGATTACTCAGTGACATGTTTTGTAATGATAAAGTTTTGATTTGTATTTTTTCAGCACCATCTTCACCACCAGGAAAAAAATCTGCATCAACTACAAAGTAAAGCAGGTAATTTTACTCAGAGGACTTGATGCGTTAAATTTTGGAAGGATATGATATTGTTTTATACAAGCTGAGTAGTGGATGGTGATACCACCTAAATATTTATACTGGTTTTGTGGTGGGTTATTTTAGTCATACAAATGCCAAATCTAAATTTTGAGAATTTTTCAGTTCGGTAAATATATTGATGAGTTCATGGTCTGTCATCCAGTGTCACCATGAGTATAGGCGCAGCCCTTTAAGGGGGTATTCCCCTTGTGCGCGCAGCACTGAAGTATTTTAGTCCACGCCCACCTGCTGTGTGGGCCTCACCCTGGTCTAGTATAAGTTACGGTGAGACCAGGAAATCGGCTCTACCGTTTTTCTTCAGCCAGCCAGAAGATGTCCAGCGAGACCATCCGTCTGTGTCCATCCTGCCAGACCGGCTACATCATGTCGTATGACCGACATGCCGTCTGCGTGGGCTGCCTCGGTCCTCACCATGCGGACCTCGCCCTCACACCTTAATCCTATTGCTGCTCCTGTTAGCTCCTCCCGCCAGAGGAAAAGCAGCGGAGGTCAGCCTTTTTCAAGGCTGATGCTGAGGAGGCGTTCCCACTAAGAGAGGCACTCGCTGGAAGAAGCCATCGAGTTCTTCGATGGTGGGCCGGAATTGGATGATTCCACCCACCGTGAGGAAAACGGCAGTGGTGGCAGCTCCACTGCCTCCCAGCTGGGCAGCCTGGTGACAGAAGGGTGGATGAGCGGACGCTCATCCACCCCTGGCCTTCACATGTCGGCAAGGACGCCGCTCCCAGTTGTTGGTGCGCTGCTCCTGGATCTGCCTGGCATCATCCAGGAGGCAGCTGGTGAGAAGGAACTTCCCGTCCCTCAGCCTGCTCCACCCCCATCTGATGATCTGGCGGGAAGGTATGGCTCCACTCACTCTCGTTGCCCAGATCCCATCTGGCCTCAGTTCCCAGGGATGATGACCAACCTCTCTGAGGCAGCAGCAGAGCCAGCGAAGATTAGAGCGCCGGTCTCTACCTAGGGCTTCACAGAGGGCTTCACAGACCGGAGTTTTCCGCCTGTTCCCCCTCTGGAGCCGAGCCTCGCTTCAGTTTTCGGCACCAAAATGACCAAGGTCGTTGGACAGCGACCGGCCCATCCCGCCAAACTTGACCAGCTGATAGCAAGGTTCACTGATCGCGCACATCAATGCACTATTCAGTCAGCTGCAGTGACTAACAACACTGATTTGCTAGCGTTTGTCATCTCCAGGAAGGTGGAGGAAGCAGAGCTGCCAGAGGAGCTGAAAGGCTTTCTCTGTAAAGCCGCTGACACGATTCTGAATATGTGCGCCACTTCAGCGGTGTGTTCCTCTCGCATCGCTGCCTGGCAGACGATGGTTCAGAGGGCAACCTGGCTCCGCCTCTTCCCTCTAAGATTATACAATCTCACAGGGAAATAGTGCAAGCAATTCATAACATAAAATTTAGAAGCTTAGTGGAAGATAATACTTTATGTAATACTGCGCACTGAAACCACCAAAGTCCTCTTCTCCAGTGTCGGAAACGAACAGGCTCAGGATGGCTTCGTCATCCACTCTCCGCTTCTCTCCTTCGTTGTCACTTTCAAAACCAAAGAAATCCTCATTGTCAGTGTCAGAGTCGAACACCCTCAGAAGGGCCGTGGCGGTGTCCTCCTCTCCATCATGCAACAGTCCAGCCCTTCAAATCCGTTGGTGATCGTGGATGTTTTCACACTGGACATGTGACCAACATACCACTCTTGAACCCCGATACTGTGTGTCTGATCACATGCCCTTCCGCCAGGCAACAGCAGAACAAACAAAACAAATCTTACGATATGACAAAAATCATGGACAATCCATAGAAAAGCCGCGCCTGACTAAAAGCCGCAGGGTTCAAAGCTGGTGCAAAAAGTAGCGGCTCATAGCCCGACAATTACGGTAGTTTATTTTAGCTTGTGAGATCATAGAAAAGTTTTAAGATACTGTTCTAAAGAAAAAAAAAAACACTTCAAAGCATACAAAAGAATAGCATTTGCATTTGCTATTGCTATAAGATTTTGGAGCACAGTGTCTACATATTATGAGTACCGGTGATGTCATACAAATGAAACTTTTTGTTTCAATGTTTGGAAATATGTGAGCTTAAAACAGTTGTTTCTCTTTTTAAAGGACGGTGCTGATGCTGTCTTTGTTGAAGAGGCTTTGGCTGAGGAGGTGATGAAGATTTACCTGCTGCAGAATCAAGACAGGTCAGGCGAACCTACTGATGTGGGTATTGTTATTGAAGGCGTTACTGTTCTGGGCAAACTTGGGAATTTGAGCAAAGCCTGTTGCTATCTTTTGGGACTGTGCTATGCTCTGGATCTGAAATACCCCAAGAATTTCAAATGCACATTTGAAGCATTTCGAAAAGTGTTCATGGAGCTGGATCCAGGAAACCTTTCTGTCAAGGTTCAAAGACTGAAAAATGACCTCTGTTCATTGTAGACAAAATTTCACAGGGCTGTTCTTAAAGTGTTAGACTTGTTAAGTGACATGTAATGCTCATCAAAAGGTTCAGTTGCGACATTACATTGTTTTGACATTCCTGTTCATAAATAATGTTTGTACCATAAACTGTGTTTTTGTATTAACTTTCCAGATTCACATTAAGGTGTAAATGGGAGAGTATCATTATGGATGTTTTTTGGTCACTCTTTAGTTATAATCTTCCCAATTTTTTGGAATCAAAATAAGATGTTCAAAAACTATGTCACAGTGCAAATGGTTTTTTTTTCACGATTTATATCTTTTTGGGATCTTAATTTTATTTTTGTCATTTGACCTTTTCTGAAAAGGTAAAGCACTGCGTTCACTTGAGCCACTTTTATTCTTTGTATGGCAGGTACATTTTTCTTGTTGTTAGCATCAATATGCCAGTTTTACAGAGTTTTATCAAGCATGCCAATTTGGATGCAATTTTATTATATAAGGCTGTTGTGACTGAAATTTTATCCAAGTTTTATCCACTGAATGTAGAACAGATTTCAGCTCACTGTGTTCAGAGAAGGAATCTGCTAAATGTGTGATTCACAAAAAAGCTGTTTAAAATAAATCATTGTGAACAATGTTGAATTGACGTGGTTCTTTTTTCCTGTGTGTGTGTGTATAAATAAAATAAACACTTAATTGTAATTAACGTTTTTGCTTAAATTAACTTAAAAATATTAAGTAAATTGCACCATTATTTAAAAACAAATAATTGTAATGGTGTAGGTTAAATGTGCCAAGCCTTTCAGCATTTCCTAATTAATATTTTATGTAGTTTGAACTTTTGGTTACTGTTGTTTTAACTTAGATTTTCAATTGTATTTACTCAATTTTGTATGTTACTGTAACATCTTTAATTGTTCATAACAACTTATTCCATTTTAGTTGGATTTACTCAATTAATAAGGTTTATTTAAGAGATGTGATTGTTTTTGCATTTACTCATTATTTTTGAGTGTAAAAGTGTTGCACCAAAATATTTAAGTAATTATCAGTTTTAGTTCTTAGAGTGTTTGTTTTAACTTATACTGGTCTTCTTAACTTTGGATTACTTTGTGTTTGATCGACAAAGTAATGTTTTAAATGACTAGCATTTTGAAATAAAAATTGTAAATGTAGTAAATAAAATAAAATTCAAATTTTATTTGTCACGTACACAGTCATACACAGTACGATATGCAGTGAAATGCTTAGACAATTGCTCGTGACCTAAAGAAAAAAAGAAAAGGCTATGAATAAGATAGGAAATAAATATGAAAATTAAAAAGGGTAAATTTAACTAGGAAGGAATAAAATAAAATATAAAAATTAAAGTTAAAAATGAAATAACTGTACAACACAAATTAGAATGATGGGTAAATTTAACTGGGAAAGAATAAGATAAAATATATAAATTAAAGTTGAAAATAAAATAACTGTACAACAAAATACACAATATAGAACTATATAAGAATGTATGAAGGAATATAAATAAATACACAATAACAGCAGCTGTACAAGTATTGACTGGAAATGAAGAATGTAGTGACCAGTGTTGTGCAATCCACATTATGTCTTGTGCAGTGCAAATATGCTTAAAGTGATTAAGTAATGAAGTGAAAACAAAGTCCAGAATGTCCAGTGTGTGTGTAAGAACTGTATGTGTGGGTCAGTACTGTGTGGTGGTGTGATTGAGAGACTGTATCGCCTGCGGGAAGAAGCTCCTCCTCAGTCTCTCTGTGTTGGTCTTCAGGGAGCGGAATCGCTTTCCTGACCTCAGCAGAGAGAACAGTCTGTTGTTGGGATGGCTGAGGTCCTTCACGATCTTCCTGGCCTTGGTCCAGCACCGCCTGCTGTAGATTGAGTGCAGGTCAGGGAGCTCGGAGCGGATGGTGCGCTCAGCTGACCGCACAACCCTCTGTAGAGCTCGTCTGTCCTGCATGGTGCTGTTCCCGAACCAGGTTAAGATGTTTCCCGTCAGGATGCTCTCTATGGTGCACGAGTAAAAGTTCCTGAGCACCTTGGAGGGCAGTTGGAAGTCTCTCAAGCGTCTGAGGTGGTAGAGACGCTGACGGGCCTTTTTCACCACGGTGTTGATGTGACAGGACCATGACAGGTCCTGCGTGATGTGAACTCCGAGGTATTTGAAGCTGTCCACTCTCTCCACTGGGCACTCGTTGATGACGGGGGTCTGGTAGTTCCTCTCCTGCTTAGTGCTGAAGTCCACTATCAGCTCCTTTGTCTTACTGACGTTTAGAAGGAGGTTGTTCCTCTGGCACCAGTTCTCCAGATTCCTAATCTCCTTCAGGTAGGCCGTCTCGTTATCAGAGATCAGGCCCACCACGACGGTGTCGTCAGCAAACTTGATGATGGTGGTGGAGCTGGTAGTGGCCACGCAGTCATATGTGTACAGAGAGTACAGCAGGGGGCTCAGAACACACCCCTGGGGGGCTCCAGTGCTGAGAGTGGTGGAGGCTGAGACATGTCCGCCCATCCTTACTGCCTGTGGTCTGCCAGTTAGGAAGTTGGAGATCCACTGACACATAGATGAGCTGAGTCCCAGATGCTCCAGCTTGGTGGTGAGTGTGGAGGGAATTATGGTATTAAATGCAGAGCTGTAGTCTATGAAGAGCATTTTAACATAATTCCCCCTTCTAGTGTCCAAGTGAGTGAGTGATGTGTGGAGGAGATGAGAGATGTCATCGTCTGTGGAACGATTTGGACGGTAAGCGAACTGTAGTGGGTCCAGTGTGTCTGGTAGTGAAGAAATGATGAAGTCTCTGACCAGGCGTTCAAAACACTTCATCACTACTGAGGTGAGGGCTACAGGGCGATAGTCATTGAGAGAAGCAGGGTGGGGTTTCTTCGGGACAGGAACAATGATGGACTCTTTGAAGCATGTGGGGATCACCGACTGAGATAAAGAGATGTTGAATATCTCCGTGAACACAGGAGCTAGCTGGTATGCGCAGTCTCTGAGGACCTGTCTGGTCCTGCTGCTTTCCTGGTGTTCACTCTCTTGAAGGCTCTCCTTACTTCATGCTCGGAGATGACGAGCACGTTTCCGGTGCTGGCAGTATCTTCCTGTCTGCAGCCGTTATATATAGAATTACCCATCATATATTCATTTAACTCAATAAACCAAAGCAAGTTATGTTGCTATGTAACTCAAAGTCCCTGTTCAAAGACCATGGTGTTTAGGGGAATTTTGATGATAAGAAGATGATGACGTGTAAAAACATAACTTTAAAACAAAAACTCAAAAATGTTGTATGTTGTATGTTCAAATGAAATATTACAATTTTATGTTTTTATAATCCACAAACACTGTTTCAAAGACCTGCTGAGATTAAAAGCTTGAATTTACAAAACAATGTAAAAATGTAACAAAAAAATATTGTGATGATGTTCTACCTGTAGTGAGACCAGTGGACACACTGAGTCAGTATTTCAGCACTCTTACATGGGTACTGAGTTCTCATTGCTCACATATTCAGACTTGGCTAGGCAACTAACTAATCACATACTTCAGGTAAACAGCAAATTAAAAGACTGCAACAAAATTATTAAAAGAATACACAGATGCTAAGGCTGCTAACTTACAAAAAAAGAAAAAGAAAAGCAGTCTCAAATTTTTATGGAAGTTCATTTATATATATATGCCTTTGGAACAGGAGTAGGATCGACTCCCGACTGGGGCGTTTATCCATTAAGGGTCCTAGGCTAGACCGCCCATGCTAACCAAGCTGCCTGGATTAACAAGGTCTACACCAGGTGTTGAGGAACCAGGACACTGATGATAAGTGGCAACGAGGTGACGAAGTGGTTAGCCAATTATTGGAGCTGCAGAAAGATGCAATGAAGAGGGTGTCTAAGAAGTACAGTGGGGCAAAAAAGTATTTAGTCAGCCACCGATTGTGCAAGTTCCCCCACTTAAAATGATGACAGAGGTCAGTAATTTGCACCAGAGATACACTTCAACTGTGAGAGACAGAATGTGAAAAAAAAATCCATGAATTCACATGGTAGGATTTGTAAAGAATTTATTCGTAAATTAGGGTGGAAAATAAGTATTTGGTCACCTCAAACAAGGAAAATCTCTGGCTCTCACAGACCTGTAACGTCTTCTGTAAGAAGCTTTTCTGTCCCCCACTCGTTACCTGTATGGATGGCACCTGTTTGAACTCAATATCTGTATAAAAGACACCTGTCCACAGCCTCAAACAGTCAGACTCCAAACTCTGCCATGGCCAAGACCAAAGAGCTTTCGAAGGACACCAGGAAAAGTATTGTAGACCTGCACCAGACTGGGAAGAGTGAATCTACAATAGGCAAGCAGCTTGGTGTGAAAAAATCAACTGTGGGAGCAATCATCAGAAAATGGAAGACATACAAGACCACTGATAATCTCCCTCGATCTGGGGCTCCACGCTAGATCTCATCCCGTGGGGTCAAAATGATCATGAGAACGGTGAGCAAAGATCCCAGAACCACACGGGGGGACCTGGTGAATGACCTGCAGAGAGCTGGGACCAAAGTAACAAAGGTCACCATCAGTAACACACTACAACGGCAGGGAATCAAATCCCGCAGTGCCAGACGTGTTCCGCTGCTGAAGCCAGTGCATGTCCAGGCCCGTCTGAAGTTTGCCAGAGAGCACATGGATGATACAGCAGAGGATTGGGAGAATGTCATGTGGTCAGATGAAACCAAAGTAGAACTTTTTGGTATAAACTCAACTCGTCGTGTTTGGAGGAAGAAGAATACTGAGTTGCATCCCAAGAACACCATACCTACTGTGAAGCATGGGGGTGGAAACATCATGCTATGGGGCTGTTTTTCTGCCAAGGGGACAGGACGACTGATCCGAGTTAAGGACAGAATGAATGGGGCCATGTATCGTGAGATTTTGAGCCAAAACCTCCTTCCATAATTGAGAACTTTGAAGATGAAACGAGGCTGGGTCTTCCAACATGACAATGATCCAAAACACACCACCCGGGCAACAAAGGAGTGGCTCCGTAAGAAGCATTTGAAAGTCCTGGAGTGGCCTAGCCAGTCTCCAGACCTCAACCCCATAGAAAATCTGTGGCGGGAGTTTAAAGTCCGTGTTGCTCGGCGACAGCCCCAAAACATCACTGCTCTCGAGAAGATCTGCATGGAGGAATGGGCCAAAATACCAGCTACTGTGTGTGCAAACCTGGTAAAGACCTATAGTAAACGTTTGACCTCTGTTATTGCCAACAAAGGTTATGTTACAAAGTATTGAGTTGTATTTTTGTTATTGACCAAATACTTATTTTCCACCCTGATTTACGAATAAATTCTTTACAAATCCTACCATGTGGATTCATGGATTTTTTTTTCACATTCTGTCTCTCACAGTTGAAGTGTACCTCTGGTGCAAATTACTGACCTCTGTCATCATTTTAAGTGGGGGAACTTGCACAATCGGTGGCTGACTAAATACTTTTTTGCCCCACTGTACAGTAAGCTGTCCATACCTGAGGCCTTGGAAATGCCAAGCAAAGACTCACAGCCTTGACAAGCTGCTTGAAGAGGTACACCAAGTCAGGAGAATAAATCTGCTGTCCTCTGCAGAACCAGCCAAGGTGTACTGTCAGTGGCAGGGGAACAATATGAGAACAGCACCACCAAGGCTGGAGCAATACTGGAAGAGCAAATGGGACAAGGACGCAACCCATAAGAGCAATGCTCAACGGCTAGTGGGTCTAAGAGCAGACCACAGCAACCTCCCTGAACAGGGTCCAGTAACCACAACAGTGGCAGACATCCAAGAAAGGGTCTCCAGTATAAAGAGCTGGACAGCACCAGGCCCCGACATGGTTCACGCCTACTGACTGAAGAAGCTGACTGCACACACACAAGCATCTGGCAATACAACTAGTATTAGTACTAGTACCTGGGAGTCCCACAGGCAAATAGAAACCACAGAGGCGACAAGACAGACAAGTCCAGCACCCTGAGGCTGTACGCTAAGAGGAAGGAAGGAGGCCGGGACTGGTGAGTGTCAGCACCACAGTCCAGGATGAGACAACGAACATCCAAGAATACATCAGGAAGATGGCCCCAACCGACCGTGTGATCAGTGAATACCTCAGGCAGCAAAAACCCAAGAAGGAGGAGGAAGAGGAGGAACCATCATGGAAGGACATGCCATTGCATGGTATATATATATATATATATATATATATATATATATATATATATATATATATATATACAGTGGGGCAAAAAAGTATTTAGTCAGCCACCGATTGTGCAAGTTCCCCCACCTAAAATCATGACAGAGGTCAGTAATTTGCACCAGAGGAACACTTCAACTGTGAGAGACAGAATGTGAAAAAAAAATCCATGAATTCACATGGTAGGATTTGTAAAGAATTTATTCGTAAATCAGGGTGGAAAATAAGTATTTGGTCAATAACAAAAATACAACTCAATACTTTGTAACATAACCTTTGTTGGCAATAACAGAGGTCAAACGTTTACTATAGGTCTTTACCAGGTAGCTGGTATTTTGGCCCATTCCTCCATGCAGATCCTCTCGAGAGCAGTGATGTTTTGGGGCTGTCGCCGAGGAACACGGACTTTCAACTCCCGCCACAGATTTTCTATGGGGTTGAGGTCTGGAGACTGGCTAGGCCACTCCAGGACTTTCAAATGCTTTTTACGGAGCCACTCCTTTGTTGCCCGGGCGGTGTGTTTTGGATCATTGTCATGTTGGAAGACCCAGCCTCGTTTCATCTTCAAAGTTCTCAATTATGGAAGGAGGTTTTGGCTCAAAATCTCACGATACATGGCCCCATTCATTCTGTCCTTAACACGGATCAGTCGTCCTGTCCCCTTGGCAGAAAAACAGCCCCATAGCATGATGTTTCCACCCCCATGCTTCACAGTAGGTATGGTGTTCTTGGGATGCAACTCAGTATTCTTCTTCCTCCAAACACGACGAGTTGAGTTTATACCAAAAAGTTCTACTTTGGTTTCATCTGACCACATGACATTCTCCCAATCCTCTGCTGTATCATCCATGTGCTCTCTGGCAAACTTCAGACGGGCCTGGACATGCACTGGCTTCAGCAGCGGAACACGTCTGGCACTGCGGGATTTGATTCCCTGCCGTTGTAGTGTGTTACTGATGGTGACCTTTGTTACTTTGGTCCCAGCTCTCTGCAGGTCATTCACCAGGTCCCCCCGTGTGGTTCTGGGATCTTTGCTCACCGTTCTCATGATCATTTTGACCCCACGGGATGAGATCTTGCGTGGAGCCCCAGATCGAGGGAGATTATCAGTGGTCTTGTATGTCTTCCATTTTCTGATGATTGCTCCCACAGTTGATTTTTTCACACCAAGCTGCTTGCCTATTGTAGATTCACTCTTCCCAGTCTGGTGCAGGTCTACAATACTTTTCCTGGTGTCCTTCGAAAGCTCTTTGGTCTTGGCCATGGCAGAGTTTGGAGTCTGACTGTTTGAGGCTGTGGACAGGTGTCTTTTATACAGATGATGAGTTCAAACAGGTGCCATTCATACAGGTAACGAGTGGGGGACAGAAAACCTTCTTACAGAAGACGTTACAGGTCTGTGAGAGCCAGAGATTTTCCTTGTTTGAGGTGACCAAATACTTATTTTCCACCCTGATTTACGAATAAATTCTTTACAAATCCTACCATGTGAATTCATGGATTTTTTTTTCACATTCTGTCTCTCACAGTTGAAGTGTACCTCTGGTGCAAATTACTGACCTCTGTCATCATTTTAAGTGGGGGAACTTGCACAATCGGTGGCTGACTAAATACTTTTTTGCCCCACTGTATATATATATATATATATTGTAACCCCGGCGGAAGGGGCTACATGAATAGGATGAGGGACCTATGGATTCTTCGATACCCAACATCCACAATGACGGCCAACAACTAGTAGCTCAGTGTTCCAACATTCGAAAGAAGGGACTACTCTCACATACATGGAATGCCATAACCAAGTGGCCGGCATAGTGTACAGGAACATCTGTGCCGAGTATAACCTGGAAGTCCCGAGGTCAAAATGGGAGATGCCCCCAAGGGTGGTGGAGAATGACCGAGCTAAGATCCTGTGGGACTTCCAGATACAGACGGACAAAATGGTGGTGGCTAACCAACCGGACATAGTGGTGGTAGACAAACAGAAGAAGACGGCCGTAGTGATCGATGTAGCGGTTCCGAATGACAGCAATATCAGGAAGAAGGAACACGAGAAGCTGGAGAAATACCAAGGGCTCAGAGAAGAGCTCGAGAGGATGTGGAGGGTGAAGGTAACGGTGGTCCCCGTGGTAATCGGAGCACTAGGTGCGGTGACTCCCAAGCTAGGTGAGTGGCTCCAGCAGATCCCGGGAATAACATCGGAGATCTCTGTCCAGAAGAGCGCAGTCCTGGGAACAGCTAAGATACTGCGCAGGACCCTCAAGCTCCCAGGCCTCTGGTAGAGGACCCGAGCTTGAAGGATAAACCGCCCGCAGGGGCGTGCTGGGTGTTTTTTTTTTTTTATATATATATATAGTGGCGGACCACTAGAGGGCTCCACTCACACCCAGTGTATAGGAAGTGTGTTCCTGTGTTTTGTGGCGCGATATGCGCAGTTGATGTTGGAGACGAATAAAGAAGGAGTGAGAACTGAGAGCTCTGTGTCGTTGATGCTTACCTCCACATTGGTGACCCCTGACTCGAGCATGCAACGGGCCACAGATAACACAGACTCCGCTATGGATACATCAGCGGCCGCCGGACCTCCGCCTCCTGTTACAGCTACGTTCGCTGTGGCGCTGAAACTGCCGGACTTTTGGCTCCATGACCCCCCGTCATGGTTTGTACACGTGGAGGCTCAGTTCGCCCTTCGCGGCATCTCTGCTGACGACACGAAATATCACCATGTGGTGGCCTCGCTCGACCCGCTGGCCACCCGTCGCGCGATGGCGCTCCTCCGGGACCCACCCGCCCAAGGGAAATACGCCGCCCTCAAAGAGCTGCTTCTTCGGCGCTATGCCCTCTCCGACGCTAAACGAGCCGAAAAGCTCCTTAACCTGTCAGGCTTGGGTGGGGGTACTGCGCTCGAGCTCATGGAGAACATGCTATCGTTGCTCGGGCCAGATGACGGTGGTTTCCTCTTCGCCCACCTCTTCCTCCGCCAACTACCGGCCGCCGTGAGAGCTGTCCTCGCGAACTCTCCGCTTCTGCCTGCGAAGGATTATCGCTCCCTGGCTGAAGAAGCGGATCGCATTCTCCTGGCTAGCCGCAGTTTCGACGTTTACGCCCTGGCTACGGACACGCCGGCGGCACCTTCCACGCCTCCACCTGCCTCCCCCGGAGCATCCGCCCCCTTGCTGACGGCAGGGATTGCTACACGCCGGCGCCGCGGAAAGAGCATCTGTTTCTACCATCAGCGTTTTGGCGACAGAGCGCATCGCTGCCTGCCGCCTTGCGCTTTCACGGCCCAGGGAAACGGACCCGCCAGCGCGCCGTAGCAGCCGCGACCGCTGGCAATACAGAAAGGCTGCTCTTCATAGAGGACTCGCGCTCCGGGAGACGTTTTCTCGTGGACTCCGGCTCCCAGAAGAGCCTCCTTCCCCCTACCACTGCCGACGGACTAGCAGCGAACTATGGGCCGCAGTTCATTGCAGCTAATGGCTCTCCCATCAAAACGTTTGGGGAAAGGTTGGTGACTGTTTGTTTTCATGGCCGGGATTTCCAGTGGAACTTTGTTGTTGCCGCTAGCTCTGTACCTATTTTGGGTGCTGATTTCCTGTGTGCTCATGGACTGCTTGTCGATGTTGCTAACAGACGTTTAATCGATGCTGTTTCGTTTTCTTCGCTACCCTGTTTTACTCGGGCCGCCGAGCCCCTGATTTGGGCTAATGTAGTGACCTCCGGGGATGCTTTTCAGCGTTTGCTTTTACAGTTTCCATCGCTGTCTGTCCCTAATTTCTCTAGCACGGTAACGAAGCATGGGGTTGAGCATTATATTCCCACGGTCGGGCCCCCGGTGTTCGCGCGTGCGCGCCGCCTCGACCCCGCGAAACTGTCCGTCACTCGGGAAGAGTTTGCAGCCATGGAGCACCTTGGCATTGTACAGCGTTCGAACAGTGCATGGGCCTCTCCGCTTCACATGGTGCCCAAATCGGACGGTCGGTGGCGGCCATGCGGAGATTTCCGCCGTTTAAATAATGCCACGGAGAATTACCGTTACCCCATCCCCCACATTCAGGATTTTTCTGCCAATCTCGCCAGAACATCGATTTTTTCTAAAATTGACTTGGTGCGGGGGTATCACCAGGTTCCCGTGCGCGCCGAAGACGTTCCTAAAACCGCTGTCATTACCCCCTTCGGCTTGTTCGAGTTTTTGCGCATGCCGTTTGGCCTGAAAGGTGCCGCCCAGACCTTTCAGCGGCTGATGGACTCCGTTTTGCGTGGGCTGCCGTTCGTTTTTGTTTATCTGGACGATATATTGGTGGCCAGCTGCTCAGCGAGCCAGCACGAGTCCCATCTGCGCCAGGTTTTCCAGCGTTTGGCAGCGCATGGCCTGATCATCAACCCTTCCAAGTGCCAGTTTGGGTTGCCTGTTCTGGATTTCCTCGGGCACCGCATTTCCGCTGAAGGTGTGGTTCCGTTGCCTGACAGAGTCCAGGCCGTTTCGGTTTTTCCGCGTCCCACGTCGGTTAAAGCGTTGCAGGAGTTCTTGGGGATGATAAATTTTTACAACCGCTTTCTCCCCAGAGCTGCCCACCTGCTACAGCCACTCTATGCTGCCTTAAAGGGTAAAACAGCCAAAGATCCGGTTGACTGGCTGCCAGAACGCGTCCGTGCGTTTTCCGCAGCCAAGTCTGCGCTGGCTGACGCCGCCCTGCTGGCCCACCCGCTTCCGTCGGCGGAGATCGCGTTGACCACTGACGCCTCTGACGTGGCAGTGGGTGGGGTGTTGGAACAGCGGGTTTCAGGTCTCTGGCAACCGCTCGCCTTTTTCAGTCGTACGCTCCGGGATGCTGAACGCAAGTACAGTGTTTTTGACAGGGAGTTGTTGGCCCTGCACCTCGCGACACGACATTTTCGTTTTTTCCTCGAGGGTCGCAACTTTACTGCGTATGTTGACCACAAACCTTTGACGTTTGCGATGTCCAAGGTCTCTGACCCATGGAGCGCACGCCAGCAGCGCCAGTTGGCGGCCATTTCAGAGTTTACCACAGACATTCAGCATGTGGCTGGTAAGTCCAATCACGTCGCTGACTGTCTCTCACGTGTGTTGGTTTCTCCGGTGTATGTTGGCATCGACTACGCTGACATGGCCGCCGAGCAACGTCCTGACCCGGACGTCCTTGCCCTTCAGTCAACAAAAACGGGCCTCGTGCTGGAGGACACCCCGGTGTGGGACGGCGGTCCGCACCTTCTTTGCGACATTTCCACCGGCCGCCCTTGCCCGGTGGTTCCCCGTTCGTGGCGTCGTCGTGTTTTTGACTCGGTGCATGCCCTCTCTCATCCCGGCGTCCGGACCTCGGTCAAGCTGGTCAGCGCCAGGTTTGTTTGGCCGGGCCTTCGCAAGACGGTGAAAGAATGGGCGGCGGTTTGTATCCCATGCCAACGCTCAAAAATCCAGCGGCACACACAGGCACCCCTCGAACCTTTCCGTGTCCCGGGTAGGCGTTTCGATCACGTTCATGTGGACTTGGTTGGTCCCTTGCCGCAGTCCCAGGGTTTCACGCACCTTTTGACTGTGGTGGACCGCACAACCAGGTGGCCGGAGGCGGTACCCCTGGCGTCCACGACAGCGGCGACGGTGGCCAGGGCATTTTTGTCAACGTGGGTTTCACGTTTCGGCCCCCCTGCCGACATTACCTCGGACAGGGGCCCCCAGTTTGTTTCCGAGCTTTGGTCTGCTATGGCTGACGGCCTGGGAGTCAAGGTCCACCGCACCACAGCATACCACCCGCAAGCTAATGGGATGTGCGAACGGTTTCACCGGTCACTTAAGGCCACGCTCCGGGCTTCCTTAACAAGTGGCGACTGGGTCGACCGTCTTCCGTGGGTTTTGCTGGGATTGCGTAGCGCGGTTAAAGAAGACCTCGGGGTTTCCCCGGCTGAACTGGTCCTCGGCCAGCCTCTCCGGGTCCCTGGGGAATTCTTACCTGAGAGCCCTCCCCCATGTTTCGATACCTCTTTGTTGCCTTTTTGCCCCCCAAGAGACTCATTTCCTGTTCCTGGTCCTGTGCACCACTGCCTGCCTGACACTTTTGTTCCGAGTTCGTTGGACTCTGCTCGTTTCGTTTTCGTCAGGCACGATGCCCATAGGACTCCGCTGCGTCCACCATATGACGGGCCATACAGGGTTCTTAAACCAGGCAACAAACATTTCATTTTGGACTTTGGCGGTCGGCAGGAAGTTGTCTCTGTTGACAGACTTAAGCCTGCACATGTTATGAAAGAGGATCAGGTGGTCCCGGCCCAGGCCCCTCGCTGCGGCCGCCCACCTGCCGCCGGGCTGATGGATTCTGTTTTCTCCCCCAGGAGCGACCCAAAATCAACGGAGTCAGAGTCGTCTGCAGCTTTTTCTGACCGCCAGTGCCAGCCTCGCTCCCGGGCTGGGTTGCCCTCTGTCGTTTCCCCCCCCCCCCCCCCCCCCCCCAGTTCAGCCGTTCCGGCCGTTTGCTTAAGCCCCGGGTCCTGGACTAGTTCTTCTGGGTGTTCGGGGGGGGGGGGGCGTGTGTGGCGGACCACTAGAGGGCTCCACTTACACCTATAGGAAGTGTGTTCCTGTGTTTTGTGGCGCGATATGCGCAGTTGATGTTGGAGACGAATAAAGAAGGAGTGAGAACTGAGAGCTCTGTGTCGTTGATGCTTACCTCCACAATATATGTATATATATATATATATATATATATATATATATATATATATATATATAGATAGATAGATAGATAGATAGAGAGATATTTTAAAGCCAGAAAAACACATTACATAAGGTAATTTGCATGTTATTGGGAGAAATAAATATTTATAAATGATAGAGAAACCTTGTTGTCAAGCACAGTGGAAAGACTTGTTTTGTAGTCGTTCACCAGGTTCACCGGAGTGATGTTGGCCCCTCATTTACAGAAAGTCTCTATATCCTTTAGGTTTTTTTGTCTGCTATTTGGAAGCTCAAGGCTTTGCTCCCTGCACAGATTTTCCATAGAACTGAGGTCTGGAGATTGGCTTGGCCACTCCATGACCTATCTGAGTTTCTTCTGTAGCCACTTATTTGTTGCATTTCTTGTTTCAACACTAAGAAATGCAACAAATAAGTGGCTACAAGAAACAAGAAATGTTTCAGCATTTCTCTTCCTCCAAACATGGCGTACCGCGTGAATGGTCTCCTTTATTGCTGTATGAGTGAGTTTTCACTCACCTTGTGCTTATACGCCACTCTGTATTTAAAAATAATTGCTAATGATCTCTGGCTCTCTTTCCAATCACGACAGGTGGCTGCACTTCCCTGAGCTTGGTTTCGCCAGAGGTTTCCTCTTAAAAGGGAGTTTTTCCTTCCCCCTATTGCCAAGTGTAAGTGGACTGGTCCTTAAATAGCACTTTTCTGCTCCACCTGTGCATTAAAATCGTAGCATAGAAAAAAAAGTGCTTGTATGACTGGGTGAATGAGGCAAGTTGAATAAATAAATAATTTTATTTACTTATTTATTCATTTATTTATTCAACTTGCCTCATTCACCCAGTCATACAAGCACTTTTTTTCTAAGCTTTTTCTACTGAAGTGCTTTCTATCTAACATTCACATTCATACTCCAATGGATGCATCGGAGAGTACCTTGGGGTGAGTATCTTGACCAAGGATATTTGGCATGCAGACTGGAGCAGCTAGGGATCAAGCCACCAGCTTTCCTATTAGTAGATGGCGTGCCTCCTGAGCTACAGCCACTCCATGCATCATGCTTGCTCATCTAATTGTTGGGTTTTCACTGTACTATTGTCAGGTCTTCACCTTGCAATATAAACTTGCAATATAAATATAAACTAAGCTGTAGTGCCTCTTCACCTCACTGTGCAATACCTTTTGTGCAATACTTTTGTAAATAGTCAACAGTGCAATAGACCTCAATACTTGAAATGTGCAATTCACTTGTATTTTTATTTTTTATTCCTATTTATTCTATTTATCCCCTTCGTATATTTTATTTATATTGTCTCTGTATTTATATATATGTGTGTGTAATATTCTGTAACTCTGTAACTTCTGTCGGTGCTGTGCTTTTTTGGAAATCGAATTTCCCAGAGGAACCCACCCGAGGGATTAATAAAGTTCTATCTATCTATCTATCTATCTATCTATCTATCTATCTATCTATCTATCTATCTATCTATCTATCTATCTATCTATCTATCTATCTATCTATCTATCTATCTATCTATCTATCTATCTATCTATCTATCTATCTATCTATCTATCTATCTATAAACATCTTTGAAGTGACTGTTGTAGTGATTTGGTGCTATATAAATAAAACTGAAGTGAATTGAACTGCAGTCATTCGTTCGCTTCCATCACAGGTATCCTGGTATTCTACAAGTTGACTCTATAAATTACATCCCACATCTGGACTAACTTTGCCTATTCTGCCTGGGTAAGACAGCCACTTTTGTGACATTATGATTATCTAGACTGGGTATGTTGCTTCTGAAATTAGCAAAATTTTGAAGTTAAATTTAATAATAATAATTTAAATTATTCTAATTATGTTAAATAATAAATGTTAATTCCAACCACTACAAATCTGAAAGACACAACGAAAGGTTTTTCAGACGCTGTCTTTGCTAACAATTCAAACTCATCTATCTCTGCCTGCTCGTTGCCTCAAGCAACAACCACTGATCGTCTAACAGATTTTGTAAGAGTAGCTGGATTGAGACATAAAGCTTGGTGAGGTGCTGCCTCTCTGACTGATGGTCAGGAATTTTCACTCCCTTCACATGAAGTCAGAGCTGAATCTGGGCAGGATGATCTTCACCCAGCAGCAGTACAGTAGTTGCAGCGCATTATCTTGCATGTCACTGCTTGCAAAGTGCAACCACATGTTGAAAAGTTCTTCAAGCTGAGTATTTGTGTGTGCTTTTTATTTCTATCATTTGGATGCTGAGACTTGTGTGAACTGGTTTGTGGAAAGCAATATATATTGGACATTAGCCGATTAGACTAGTAAAGCAACTCTGTGTTTGGTTCCATTTATTAATTTTTTTTTTTGCCATAAAATTATACCCAGAAACAATTGTTATTTAGAGTTTGGGATGAAAATAAGTTAGAACGTACAAAGTAAAGAAATCTGTAATTTAACAGAATTTTTTTTTTAATAAAAGAAAAGTGTAAATGTACATAGATTTATGTGTTAGTTACGTCTGCAGCACAAGCATTTTATTACATGTTGTACCCTGTATGATTGTGTATGTGACAAATGAAGGTTGTTTGTTTGAACCTGTATAGAAACGACCTTGGGAGAGGTGCAATTTATTGCGGTGAAAACAAGACAGTGAAGGTGAGACAAAATTCATGACAAGGTTTTCCAAATGTCTGCTTTTGCTACTGGTTCAGTGAATTTTGGTCACAGAGTGACCAAACCTGCAGTTTTGGAATCTGTGAGATGTCGGCTTTAAGCACCCGACGGCATGTCCGTATGTTCCTTCAGATGACGGAAGCATCGATGCTTTGTGTTTACATCTTTTTACAGAATCTGTTTACCTACTCTTTATTCGTTTGCTGTTTTAGCTTTTTGTAGGTTGTTGAAATGGTTTTGTGAGCTTTTAGCTGAGATGTTGATGTTTCTGTGGATACCACACATCTCTATATTTAAATAAAAGATTTGGTGGGACATCCTGTTAAACCAGGTATTTTCCCTCCGACCCCGGTACCGAGGGCATTGGGATTCAACGGGTTAACTGTTTATTGTTGAGTTTTGTTATGCAGGGGCCACAACTGAAAACAGGAAGGCTGTGCAGAGGGTAATTAATGGTCCCCAAAAAATCACTGGCTGCCCTCTGTCACACATGGAGGCTATCGCTAGAGCCTCCTGTCTCAGAAAAACCAGGGCCATCACAGGTGACCCTGCCCACTACCTGTTTGACCCGTTGCCCTCTGGTTGGCACCTCAGGTCAGTCAGGTCCCACACCTCCAGACTCTTAAACAGCTTCTTTCCCCAGGCCATTCACACTGTTAACAAGCACTATCCCCCCACATCCCACCCCTGCACTCACCTCCCCAATCTGAGCCATAGTCTAAGTAACCCTTTTCACTCAGGCCACTCACACTTATATATACATATGTATTCCTCTTGATTGTATATATTTCTCCTGTTTGTTATTTATACCTGCTGTACACTTGCTCTGTTCGAAACATCCGTCCCCCTTCAGTCTTTCACACAATGGCGAGATCCCAGTTTGTCTACATGTGATGACGTGTCCCACCACTGCCTACCTGATGTCTAAGCTGACCGACAGAAAAAACAAAACATGGGGGAGAAAATAGAAGAAAATATAATAAAAGGATCGAACACAAATAGAGAAGCATGCTGTATCACAAACTTTATCTGTAAGGAAACCCAAAGGGAAAGAAAACACGCAGCACCTGGAACACAAAAGTCTAAAATTGCATAGACACATAAATCAGCAGTTTTCTTGTGGTGTGTGTGTGTGTGTGTGTGTGTGTGTGTGTGTGTGTGTGTGTGTGTGTGTGTGTGTGTGTGTGTGTGAGAGAGAGAGAGAGAGTGTATGTGGCTTCACAGAATATAAATAATAATGAGCATGGGAAGCTGAGGCAGACAAAACTAGATGCAGGCCATCCGCAGCATCTAATAGTAGAGAAGACCTGCATCCATCCCAGGAAGAGGAGGAGGGCAGCCCCAGATGAAGGCAAACGTCCCTGCCTGAGACCGGCATCTCTCTGTCTCTAATGCAGACACACAGACACTCCACAATGGCAACCACAGCTCTCCAGCACCCAAGAAGCTGCCAGACACTCTTAGTCCCAGACACAACTCTCATCCACCTGTAAGGCACACAGCCGACCACCCCCACTAAGTAATGGAACTGATCAGTGGGGACCAGTGAGAAACCAGCTCATCCAGTTGTTTTTTTGAGTATTTTTGTTTCCATTTCTAATCCGTGTACGCTCCTAAAGTGTACAGCTTGGATGAGGTTGGGATACAGCAACCAAACCACATGAATAGGTCTTCACATGTTCTTTGCCAGATCCTCTGAACAAGCACACTGGCGCGTATAGCATGCATATAGTTCTCAGCAGAGTTGTCTTTGCAATAGGTGCATGTGTTTCAGTGTGTAACATCCTTTGTCCTCTATAGTGTTTTCTTTTTGCGTTCTTCAAATGAAAAACATTTCTGTCTGGATAACATTTTCCTTTTTTTTTTTATCTCTTTCATGCTGTGATCAAAAATGTAGTTTTTACCTTTTCTTACAAATATCTGGATTGTTCCAAATGGGTGTTAGTTTACATGGATAAGTAAAGGCTGAATCATTTTTGAAGTTCATTCTGGTCCTGATATAATGGTGTCAGAATACGCGGTGCACCATGCTGCTGACTTGCTCTCTAAATCCCCCAGATGCCAGTCGAATTGGGCATCTGTTGGATATATTAATTTTTTACTCAAATATCTGTACTTTCTACTGCTTACATTTTCAAGACAGGCTTGTTAGTTTTGGTTTAATAATGAGTAAAAGAATGAGAGATGACTCAGAGATGGAGAAGGATGTATGAGAGGGCAGGAGAGGAAGAAATGTTAGAAATCAATCTAAAGGTAAAGACTGCACTGTTGCCTCACAGCAAGAAGGTCATGTGTGTTTGAATAAACAGATATTTATGGTTTGTTTTGTGCATACATACAGTATGCATGTATGAGTTGGGAGTGTTTGTGTTTATATAAAGAATGTGAGGATATAACAATATACTGTGTGTGTGTGAGAGAGAGAGAGAGAACAGGTATAATCAGGATCAGTGTCTGCTGTTGTTCAAGGTGAAGAAGAGGAGGGTTCTCTTCTTCTGACAGTTGCAGTGCCAGCACAGTAGACAGGTAAAGGCCATTACTGTTTGTGTGTACCGTATTAGACATAGTCAGACGTGCCCTGTTTCTAAAACCGTTAACCTCATCCTAACTGTGAGAGGCCTTTGCCACTATCCCAACAAAATCGAAGGTTAAGGTGCAAAGACGTTTTTTTCTTCTGTACTTTGAAACTCGCCATATTGGACAGCAAAGGCTCCGCTTGTCTTTCTGAAGAGGGACTGCAGTGATGATTAGCTCAGAGGAAGTCCTGGATTAAAATGCTTGAACACTGCATGACACAGTTAACTATTAACATATACAGATGATATTAATAAATACATGAAGACAGGATATTAGCAAAACAGCTAAACTTAACACATTTAACCAGGTGATTTCTCATTGATCCTAATCTGAAAGTGCTGGTGGAGCATGCACCTATCCAACTGTTGTCTGTTGGCAAGCCGTGTTTCGGCCCAGAATCAGGTTGTTAACGGTTATTTAGCAATGTCAGAAAAATCCTGTAAATTTTCAAAAATAATACTGGCAACACTTTACTGGAAAATTCACCATACTGCAATTTATTTCACAGTGTTTTGTTGTTGCACCTGCCCCTTTGCCCCAAGTGCCCTTTTCTTGACACAAATTTTTATTTATTTTTTTGTAATGTGTGTGTGTGTGTGTGTGTGTGTGTGTGTGTGTGTGTGTGTGTGTGTGTGTGTGTGTGTGTGTGTGTGTGTGTGTGTGTGTGTGCGTGTGTGTGTGGAGTCCTGTCTGTGCCCCTCAACAGTAATATTTAACTATTAATCACAGTTTTGTTAAATATAAGGATCTGGCTTGCAGCAGTCACATGATGACCATTAACCAATGTTCGCCCCTGATGGCAGAGGGCGCTGGTTACGAGCCGGGAATGAGCTTGCAAAGAGCAGTTGCCGCCTGAGCGGTGCAGACTGATGCAACAAAAACCAGTAAGCAGGTTTACAGCGTACACTGTAGTCTATAGCACACACGAGTATTAGCTTATTATGTATATGTTGGTCAGTTGTCTTGTGACGACTGACAAATTGAAACAAACATTACTGGTCCTTTTATGAACTGGTGTGCTGGTCATTAGCTGCTAGCTAACTGGGGAAGGGTTTCAGGGGTCTGTAGCTCTGTTCACCGTTTTAGGGAACATGCTTAGTTTAAAGTAAGTTACAGGGCTAATATGCATATCCACATAATTATGGATTATTATAACTATGAAAAAACACTGTATTTGAAAAATACATTAAGAGACAGTTTATATTAGATTTGTATTTCAAATATGACAAAATGTTGATTTTACAGCAGCAAAATTATATTATCTCCACAATTTAAACATTTAATAAACTTTCTGCCTGCACGGAGTGGATAGTCAAGCAAATTGAATCATGATAAATACATTATTTTACATTTATTGCTTTATTTTTTTATTCTCATTACTTTATTATTATAGCACTAGGAATAAATATTAAAGGAAGGATTCTGGAGCAGCTCCAAGGAGCAAACTTGTGGCCATAGTATACACAGTATTCTGAAGAAGGTATAACATGTCACTGTGTGTGCATGTGTGTGCATGTTTTATGTTTATAGATTTTTAAATTATTACTCATGATACAACATTGTCCAGACTTGCCCTGTAAGGAAATGAGGAGGAAACCGTGACAGAAGGCGCTGTGTGAGGATCCCTCAGCAGCTGGATTACAAAGAGCTCAGGTCACAATAACAGCTGTACCAGTTGTTGCATTGCAGAGGTGTTCAAGTATGAAAATAATAATAAACACAACTGCAATGTTTTTGTTCTATAACAGTTTTCTATCATTACTTTATTATGGATTAGGTGCAAGAGTTGTTACGTGTGGATAATTAAATAACAGTTTAATGCAACAGGAAGTTGTGCCTTGTTCTCAGATGGACACCAAGTGGAGAGTGATAGATGAGATGGAAGAGATTCAAAGAGTGAGTCACAGGCAGAGCCTGGTTTATTTTTTATATCTGTTTCCTTATGGTTCCAAGCTCTGTCACCAGTCTTTGCATTTTATTATTATCTCATAACACATGTTTAATCAGCTCCCATCTCTCCTGTGGACTCCTTAATGTCTCCAGTCTGAGATCAGCACAGCCCTGCCCTCCAGCACCATCAGCAGCAGCAGCAACATTGTACCCATCAGGTAAAACATCGGCTACATTTGCTTCGCATTGTCCCCACATGAATAATATAGTATGATGTGATTCCATATTAGATTCTTGATGAATGTGGGTTGTTGTTATTCAGCCTGGTTCTATGAGCCCATTTTTAACTTTGAGCCCTGCACCTGTAAACATGGCTATCAGCACTGTTTAACAAGACTGACTTAAAATTCTAAGATAAGTGAAAATAAAAGGCAACAACGTCTCTGCATTTCTGTTTTTTCACTAGCGCTACGTTTTTTAGCATTTCCAATTGTTTCTGTAACTGAAAGTAACTGGGATGATAATTGGGGTGGCTGCAGCTCAGGAGGTAAGGGCAGGTCAGCTACTAATTGGAAAGCTGGTGGTTCAAACACTAGCTGCTTCAGTCTGTATGCCAAATATCTTTGGTCAAGATAACACCCCCGAGTTGCTCTCCAGTACAACAATCGAAGTATGAATAAGTGTGAATATTACAGACAAAGCTGTCATGCAGAGAAAGCATTGAAAAACAGCTTGAATGGGTGGGAGATCATTTAGTATACAAGACCATCACCATATGAGATGCTTACAGCCAAAAAGACCACTACTACACTTCTTCACTCAAATTCCCTCCATCAAATACACAGGTACACCTTCAGACACATGTAATGCATTTCTCACACGCATGCACATGTTCAGCAGGGACCACACACAATCCTGGTGTTAAAAATGTTAGCTACGGTCTGCACTGAGCTTAATTCCCAAAATTCCTCTCAGTTGTAACTTGAACTCCTGGGATGAATGCAGCCACTGTCTTTACATATCTCTCTCTGTCTGAGTCTGTACTTATAGACACATTATGACACCTCAGAACTTCAGGACTTGCCAAACTATTGATCGTTACCCAACCTCCATATGCTACTATTAATATTCAACAATTCTTCATCCCAGTTTATCACACTTCGGTTAGCCCCACCGAAACTTCCTTACATCGCAGCTTAGCTAATGTGGGGGCCTTAAGTTATGGACTTACATGCCAACCCAATCCAGGCCCTGCCAGATGACATTGGTGGTTCTGTCACTTGGTGTTCACTCTCTCTGCGTTAGAGTATCACTTCCTGCTACTGTTCCAACACACAGTGGTGTTTTTGTGTAGCAGTTTAATTAAAAACTTATAGATAACTTCTTATTTCATAGTGTAATCTTCACATGCTTCATCTGAAGCACAATCTCTGCATGTTCTCTCGCTAATTTATGGTCACAGTTTTCACTTACTGTGTCTTTAGGGTTTCACTAGCTTAACTTAGCTCGTAGCCAACTCGCTAGCAGCATGGCCTCTTCACCTGTCCCTCCTGCACTTTCCTGCTCATTGTGTCAGATGCAGTTGCTCCTCAGCCTCCCTTAGCAGTAATGATACTTGTAACAAATGTAGCCTATTTGCGGCTCTGGAGTCCTGGGCTCCAGGACCTCATCCACACTCACCCTCAGCACAGGTGCCCCCCAGGGATGTGTGCTCAGCCCCCTGCTGTACACCCTGTTCACCCACCACTGTACAGCAACACACAGCTGCAACACCATCATCAAATTTGCAGATGACACCACCATTATCGGCTGCATTTCTGATGGAGATGAGATGACATACAGGGCAGAGGTGAGAGCCCTGACATCATGGTGCCGCAACAACAGCCTGCTGCTTAACGTCAGCAAAACCAAGGAGCTCCTCGTGGATTACAGGAGACTGCAGAGAGGAGGCCACACCCCCATCCACATCAAAGGGGCAGAGGTGGAGAGAGTCATCTGCTTCAGATTCCTGGACATCAACATCAGTGAGGATCTGAGCAACAGTGTGAAGAGTAGCGGGCTCTTCAACCGACAGGCTCCCCACCACGAAGGTCATGGAAAGACACTGTACACTGTGTAAAGCAAACACACATCACCCGACAGTAAGTGGAGATCAAGCAACCAGTGATTTCACATCTGTACAGCTTTTTTATATATAAGCTGTGGGGCATAACCAGGCAAGTCGGAGTGTGTTGAAGAAGTGTCCACACGCCCTGGCAAACAGGGATCATTCCTCATAAATAGGGAATATGTAACAGAAGGTATTTTTTCTCCTTAAACAGCAGCCAGGATCCAGGATTGTTAACAGGTGAGTTAATTATCACAGGTATGCTAGACTGAAAGGCAGGAAGCAGAGGGAGACCCACCCCTGCCACAGAAGATGTGGGTAATCCACACACATATCCACACCTCCACACACAGACAGAGGAAGGAGAGGAGAGAAAGATGGATACGATGAGCCTGCACAGGAAGACTGACCACTATGTCTCAGCCCGGTTTTGCTTTCAAATCTGACTTTTTAGCAACAAAATGTTGTGTTCTGGACATAATGACAGAAGTAAGAGAAAATCATTAATGAAATTATAAATGAGATTGATGCAACTGGCCAAAAAATTGTAAAATGGAATAATTCTCCATGGGTTCTTTCACTATAAGTAACCGTTTTGATTATGTGTGCTACACGTCTAGTCGCGTGACCCTTTCCTTAGTATAACAATATTTATTAGTGCAGTGTTCAAGAACTTGTTTTGTGGCCAGTGCTCAGGGTCATTATAAAAATTGAGTTGACTTTTTAATGTTGTAAATCAGTTAAACTGAGAAATAGGCTACATTTGTTACAAGTATCTGCCCCAGGGCAGCTGTGGCTACAGCTGTAGCTGCCTCCACCAGTGTGTGAATGTGAGAGTGAATGAATAGTGGAATTGTAAAGCGCTTTGAGGGGTCCCAAAAAGCGCTATATAAATGCAATCCATTATTATTATTATTATTAAATATTGAGTGCATTTCTACTTATTTATGAATATGCACAATTATAGTATACAAGTCACCTATCTTCCTTAAATTATGTTTAATTATTAAATTGTATATTCTTCCATATTGTTGCATCAGAGTATGCATCATATAATATTTATGTATACTCTCAATTTTGGTTCCAGGACAGGACTGAGAATTGAAAATTGCAGTGAGATTAAAATCTAGAACAAATAAAATTTCATTGCTAATTGCTGTATTGTGATACATTGTTGTTATTATTTAGTCGATCTTCCAGTAAATAAAATATGCTATTCATGTGTAAATCACATAATTGTTTTTTCAGGATACATTGTTGATGTCAGATTTAGGCTTTCTCTGAGAACCTGCATTTGATATTATTTTTTAATGATTCATCTAATTATCTTTGCAAATTATGACATGCAGATGTATTTTTGACTTTCTGTTGCACAATAACTGATGCAAAAATAGGCTTGAAGACTTGCCAAAAAGTTTGTAAATATGAATTTTTATGGTTCAATTTCTAATCTGTCTAGTGTGTTTATTGACTGAGAGCCAATACCAAAAGTCTTACATTTAATGCTTCTGAAATGATAAAGAACACATTAACATTGTGTTTTATTACTATTGTTATTTATTATTAATATTAGTAGTAGTATTAATATTAGTGTTATTATTTTTGATGTTGTGTCCTTGTGCAAGACACTTCACCCGTTGCCTACTGGTGGTGGTCAGAGGGCCAGTGTCCGGCAGCCTCGCCTCTGTCAGTGCGCCCTAGGGTGGCTGTGGCTACAATGTAGCTGCCATCACCAGTGTGTGAATGGGTGGATGACTGGATATGTAAAGCGCTTTGGGGTCCTTAGGGATGAGTGAAGCGCTATACAAATACCGACCATTTACCATTTTGTTTTTTAGTTTTTTTAGTTTGTGTACATCTGTGTTATGTCATTAAAAAACAGCATTAATAAATTCCTGGGGTAAAATCTTCCAAAGTGTAATGTAGTCTGTTGGTGCAGAGTCCTTGTTTGCTCAGACACATACGCAGTAAGCACTGCTGCCATTTTGTTTGGCAATTGTTGATAACAGCGATTGCAAACAGAGGATTCGGGGAAATGTCAGCGTTGTCATTTTTACTACTTCTTTAACCTTTTACAGCGGATGTTCAGAAGATGCCGAGGACTTTTACCGCTCTGCTCAGAAAACGAAATGCTGGTGTGTTTTGGTATTCTGTTCTGTTACTGTGTGAGAGCTGAGAGTGTCTTGTGGATTACATGGCTGAATTTCCAGTCTTGTGTAATTAAAGATTACAGAAATGACCAGACAAATGCATGCGCTTATGCTTCCTGACCCTCACTGTTATGTGGCCACAATATGTTTTTTAATAATATAGACTGTCATGAAAAACAATGTCAAGTGATAGATGGTGCACTGGGGGAAGAATATTATGCATATAATCAATTGTAATTTAAAGGCAACACTGTCAGTGAACTGATATGTGTGTTGAGACATTTGTTCACAAACTGAAGCATTTAGCAACCACTGCACAAACTACTGAAATAATACTTTTGAGACTTTCTTTGGTTTGAACCTCATTTGCCTGCTGGCTTAACTCAATTGGCATCACTGCAGCATGGGGTGGGGATATGAAGAGATCCAAGTTCAGACCCTTGAATGGCAGTTATATTTGAGGAGCTGCAGAAGGAAACCATGTAAATACACTGTTTGTATGCTATATTTGGGAACAAACAGACCCTGGGAGGAGGTGGGCCGGCTAGCTTTGATGGCTGGCTGGTAGCTTAAAAGTTTTAAGCTTTTAGGGCCCGAGCACTAAAAGTGTGAAGGCCCTATTACAAGTGATCTGTTTAATATCATCTTCAATCTCCTTTTTGAAGGCCTTAGCATGCTCAAACACTAATGAAGTATTGAATTTTGCACATGCATCGGGTCCAGTGAATACTTTTTGAACTCCTCAGGATGTTAATGGATCATTTATCAGATTCATATTTTGACGTGGGCAACATTAAACTGCTGAGCTTTTGAGTTTTCGTTGAAGAGTTTGTTTGTGGGGGAATTTTGATCATTTGCTGTGAAATTTTAATTGGCTGACATATTTTGTCCAGTCTGAACCAAAGGTCTCACATGTCATCAGGCTCCGCCCCCAAATACATATTAACTGCAATATTGTACAGTGTTCACAGCGCCACCTAGTGGGAACAGGAAATGTAATGTTTTACACTTTGGGGGTACAGTTTCAAGGCAGCTGACCTCAGCAACCTCAAATTTCGAGTTGGTCTTACACTACAAGGAAAACTGAGTTTTCATCTAAGCGTGTAACCTTGGCAACATTGCGAATTTTTATGTTTTGCCATGAGGCACGAAATTGCTATAACTCTACGACACCTTGTCCAGTTTCTCCCAAACTTTAAAGGCATGACGAGAGTCAGACTCTGAACAGCTTATGTTCATTGTAAGCAAAAGCTACAGCGCCACCTAGTTGTAAGGAAATGTGATGTTTTATACTTCGATGTACTGCTCCTCCCAGGTTGACCCCATACACCTCAAAAGCTGTCTGAATAAACATCAGAAACTGATGATGCTTCAGTGTGAAAATGTGAGCTTTCATTTAACGGCGCACCCATGTAGAATAGCGATTCGCCATCATCAGGAAGTAGTTTTCACAGAGCTTGGAAAGCTTGAAAAGTCGTCAAACCTGGCAGACTCTCAAATGTGATGAAGGCTTTCCTGTTTTCTAGCCCTTTTCATTGAATATTGCAAAATGGCTCCACAATGCCACCTATGAAATTTTAAAGGAGTCCCTGCACTTTTTCATCTATGCGTTTGAAACTTGGCATCCTAATGTCAGATATCAAGATATACAATAAAAGTCTCATCCTCAACCCAACAGGAAGTCTGCCATTTTGAATTTAATGTGTAATTTTGGCCACATTTTCTGCTAATTTCAGGCCTCATACCTTAACAAACACTGAGGGATTTCATGAGCTCAACACGATCTTCACTTAATGGATCCTAAAGAGTTTTCATGAAAACTAAATGGCATAGCAACACTCCGAGTTTTGATCAATCACCGTGAAGCACGAAACTGTTGTAACTCAAAGACACAATACTCAGTCTCTACCAAACTTCACAGGTGTGATGAGAGTCCAGCCCTAACACACACACAAAGAAACACAGCACAATCATACAAAAGACACAAGTGAAGTTGTGCTGATAATTCAGTTACACGATGACAACATGTTTAAACGTCTTTCTTTTGGTTTTGTTGTCTTTGCTCTTTGGTTAGTGTTAGGCATCAACACCATGTTTAGAGAAAGATGATGAGCTGGTTAACAAACATGCCACTGTAACAAACCACCATTTCTGGTTAAGTCTAAGGCCTGTCACGGATCTGTGGGAAATAAATATGTGGATTTCAGTTCTACTGGATTCAAATTCTTACTGCCAAAGTACAGTTTGTGTCCATGTATGCAACAAAGACACCTTTTCATTCCAGCTTCATTAATTTCCAGACGGCCAGAATACACCAGAGTACACAGAGGAATTGTGTGAAATATAAGAAAAGCATCTTTCGTCATATCTCATTGTTTATCAGTTTGTTTCTAATAACTTTATATCATTGTTTTCTGTTCCTTTTACCAAATCATTTACTGAGTTGCTTTTTGCCATAGGCCGTTTAAAATAACACTGCACAGTGACCGGGGGGGGGGGGGGGGGGGGGGGGGGGGGGCACACACAGCTTTCTTCTTGTACTCTGTGTTTTGCCATTTTAAGAAAGTGTGTTTAGGTGTTTGGTTGTTTTTTTAAACACAATGTGCAAAATTAACTGTAACCTTCCTAAAATAATAATCATAACATAAATAAATTTAGATATTGTTGTGTTGGTTTACAGATTATCTGTTCTAGTCCTTCTTTGTTGAATATATCGGCTTATTGCTGGTAAATGTTCTATCTTATCACAGAATATAACCCAACATTTCACTCGCCCCTGTCTGTGTGAAACAATCTCGAGTATCAGAGGTGAGCAGTCAACATGTGACATTTAATGACTGAGTAATCCTTATCGAACAAATTCTTCCTGGCAGATGGGCACACACATGCACACATACATCTAACATCCAACAGTTAATCCATGTATGAGTTATGGATCTTAGCACGCACACACACACACACACACACACACACACACACACACACACACACACACACACACACACACACACACACACACACACACACACACAGAGTGTTCAGTAACAGTGTGGGAGGCCTGTACAACTCAATGCCACTTTTGTTACTCACCCATGATAAAACAACCGTGGCCATTTGTGCCACAACTGTTTTGCTGGCTCTCACAGTTCACTTGTTGACAGACTGTAGACAGAGAGAGACATGCAGAGTTCAAGTCTGCACACCACTGTGTATGTTTGTGTTGAGACACATACATAAAGCCTTTGCATGTGTGTTGGTATAACCGTGTGGGGGATTTTTCCCCAAATTTTAATGTGAAGATTTTGAATTTCAGCACAAAAAATGTTGGCCATGAATTGCATTCCTGTAAATTCAAATAAATTAGACACCATGGTAATCCACGTGTGTTCAAATTTAATGTATCACTTGTTAACACCTTTTCTTTTCTTCAGTCACTTCCTCAAGAAAGTTTTTTGTTTACTAAGAAGGTTTTAAATTTGATCATTTTATGACTTGAAATGTAATTAAGTTCTTTAATTACCACGGGATCATAGCAGGTGTTTACATCAATCTGCTGATTTGGAATTTTCCATTTTTTTGAAGTTTTGGGTTTGCTGTGTGCACTTTTTGTTCTAAGAAATGAAGACTTTCAATTTTTTTTGCTGCTCACAGAGCAGATTATCAAAGATTCCTACTGTTCTATTCAAGAAAAGTTATTATTATTATTATTATTATTATTATTATTATTATTATTATTATTATTAACAACAACAATAATAATAATGATGATGATGATGATGATGATGATGATGATGATGATGATGATAGTAACAACAACAGTACTAATAATATACATTCATAAAGTTCTATATCAGCAGGGAGTCTTTCTTTATTACCTTCATTTGCATGTAAATGAAAGCTGTTCCTGTAGCCGCAGGACCAGCTGTTTGGTTGCACTCTTCAGTCACTGCATCTTTACCAGTCTCCCTCACACACACACACACACACACACACACACACACACACACACACACACACACACACACACACACACACACACACACACACACACACACACACACACACAGGTATAGATATTCCAAAGGCCTGTATAAGAATCCTCTTCCCCTCCTCTTCCTCTGAGGCTGGCAGCAGCAACAGCAGAAGAGTGGAAGAAAACAGGTACAGGCAGAGGGCCATACAACTTGTCACAACATCTACGTTTGATTTTGACAAATTGATCTCAGCCTGCTGTTACCCTCTGCTTTCTTTCTTTTTTTTCTTTTATAAGGAGTAAGGAGTGCTTTCATTGGACAGGCTCTGCAAGAGGCAACCATAGGTTAACTATGAAGCTCCAGATGACAGATGACCTCCAGGCTACAGGAAATAACTGGTTTCCTCTCCAAGATACTCATTCTGTTTAATTTAGTCCAAACTAATTACACAGTGGACTTCTATCAGTAGCTGATAACGCAGATCTAAGGTGTTTATGTTTATATATTTCTCTAAGGTCTAACAAAGCCCCCTTTCCTCCAAACAAAAAGGGATTATGGTTCATTTTACTTGTCAGATTAACCGGAGGTCATTTATCTGTTCTACTTAGCTGATAGAATGAAGAACACATTTCTTTGGATGAAAACAATAGCTGGATGGAGAGTGAAGAAAGAGATTATGCCGGCCGAAGGTTACATTTATTTATTTTAAACAAACACACTTTTTATCTTGTGAAAGAAATCATCTGGAGCGATAGTCTGTAAATGTAGCTTGTATAAAAACGAGAAAACTTTACAGTTTCTTTATTTCGTGATTTTTAAATATACTCCAAAAATAATACAAGAAAGAATTTATCTAAAAACAAACCAAACCAAAGATTATTCGAGTGTTTTTGGTTTTACATGGATTGTATTTAGTAAAACCCGATCAGGCTGCTCAAATGATAAAGAAACGCACCAACTAATTAAATGTAGGGAATATGAATTGAAATATTCATTTTCTTTTATAATTTTTAACCATTTGCATGAAAAAAAAAAATCAGATACGCCCTCCCTCTCTCACCTGCTTGATTTGTGCCTTTCTGTGTTATTTTAGTGTTGCTTGTAGGCCGTGCCTTGACCTGTCGATTTGCTGGTTGTCTCTCGGAGACACACACACAGGCGGACTCACACTGCGTTTACCTTCAGCACCTTGGTATTTTTGTTTAAGGCTGTGCAGAGAGCCGGCTGATGAAATGGGTGATCACAGAAAGACGGAGAGGCAATTTCATGCTCTGTAACGCTTTGAACGGCGTGATAGCGATGCGTCTTGCAGTGTAAATTCACCTCCTTTCCAAAGACCTATGAATATGGATTCAGTTGTCCCCACTCACTTGAACCAATGAGCTGCGACGTCCCCTTACCCCCAGCTTCTCCGCAGACAGCCTCACCTCCATTTTATTTTATTAATTGAATATTCAGTTACACACACACACACACACACACACACACACACACACACACACACACACACACACACACACACACACACACACACACACACACACACAACTGGGTCAGTTCCAATATAAAAGTGTTTATTTGAAATTGTACATAATGTATTTCAAGATGTATTTCAAATAGTGCGATGCTGTTTGCCGAGTGTCTCAGGCCGCTTTGCACCAGAGGAAATGACGCACAGAAGCGCTGTAGTAATCCTTGGGTCCGTTTAAGAGACATTAAGCTCAGAAAACACAATTACACAATTTCGACTAAGAAACCGCTGCAGGTGCACACACACACGGTGACGTTATGAAAATGCAGTACAGCTCACACGTTCATTTGATTTGATTTTAAATTTCTTTGTTCGTTTGTTTATTTCTTTTTATTGATCGGCCGATTAGATAAAAGAAGTGGCACAAAAACAGAGAGTGTGGCAAAGCTGCAGATGTTGTGTTTGTGTGAAGGCGTTGTTGTTTCAGTTTTAGCGTGTATGTCTGAAAGTGAAAAGGACCACAACACGTTTTATGTGCTGCTGTACCAATAAAATATTAACAAAATATTAACGATGGGCTTTTATCGAGGCTTTCTCTCAGCAATTACAATTTTAAGTTATTATTTATAATACTGTTTTTATATTTTCCGTGTGGTTTCTCAAAGGGCATCATACAGAATCCTCTATTTAGATCAGATCCCACATGTGTTTTCACTGTAACAGATTGCATGAGACGTTCCTAACAAATTCAAAGGGATTTCTTGTGTCTTTTGAAATGACAGAACCACGTTGTTCACATTTGGTACTCAAACTGTGTGTTGAACCTTATTCAAACTGACCGCAGGATTAGTAAAGTACTCGTATGGCTGTTGGAAGTGGTCAGCAGCGCGTTCCAGAACGAAAGCAACTACCATTAGTAAAGTAAAAATGCCCCAGAACATCAGCTGGTGTGCGCCTGTTATGGCTGTGAGGAGGAATGGATGGGTGAGGGTACACTTCAGTCTAACATCAAGGGTGCTGCTGCTTATTAACGTTTCTGAAAGTGTCTATTTCTCAATAAAATCTTTGGTTTGGCGGTGGCAGGTCAGTCTGCTCGAATCTTCTGCTCTAGAGTCACTTCTGAAGAGGAGGAGACGAGGAAGAGGACACTAGCTCGGTCCCCCATCCTCCACGTTAAATTAGATATTATTATTTACAATGTACAGCGTGAGTGTAAGCAGGAAGTCGTGTTCATCAGTCGCTGTCCTCCTTGTCCTCCTGGATGGTGGTGGTGGAATGGTTGTAAAGTCCCTGCGCCATCAGCTGAAGGGCCAGCCCGTTCTTGAAGCCACTGGCCTTTTTGATCTTGGCCCTTTTGTTCTGAAACCATATTTTGATCTGGGACTCGTTGAGGTTGAGCTCCTGGGCCAGAGACTGGCGCCGCTGCTCCGTGATGTAGCGATTCACTTGGAACTCTGTCTTCAGTCTCTGCAGCTGCTCGGCCGTGAAGGCCGTGCGTGGCCGTTTGTCCTCTTTGCCGCTTTTTGACTTTTTCAGTTTCCGTGTCCTTGGGCCTGCAGTAGGGGCGAAAGAAGAGAGCGGAAACATAAATATGCAGCGTGCGCAAAACAACAGCGCGCTAACAAAGCTGGAGTTTTAAGTAATCCAGCCTGCAAGCTATGGATACATGACAGATACTACTACTACTAATAATAGTTATTATTATTATTATTATTATTATTATTATTATTATTTCTTTATTTAATTTACAGAATAACGTTATGCGGCACGTGTCTGTGTGGTGGTGTCTTCAGAGTATCAGCGCGTTTACACACTCCTGATTACTGCCTACACGGATGACTACAGCAGCCTGAGCCCCTGTCTGACATCATTGCGAACACACGTACGTTTAGGTGTTTTCACACAATAATCTGTCATCTAAATATTCGACAATAAGATTTCCTTTTTTTTTTTTTATGTTTTAGAATATTCGGCCGCCCAGATCATGGTGTGCATAGAACAGCACGCGTTTACTGCTTTTTCTCTTTTTCTTTTTAAACGACAAAAACAAATAATGCCAGTTGGAACAGAAAGCTTCAGTTCACACTGAACAAAGTTAAATTCATTAACAAGATGCCGCACAAAGACTATGGTTTGAACAATCCTCTGGTGTAGTGACTGGTGTACGATTGACTTTTTAAAATATTAATAAATGTCTTTACTTGTTTGGCTTTGAAATACTGAAGTCCACGTCACAAATAATATGGCTCACACACACACACACACACACACACACACACACACACACACACACACACACACACACACACACACACACACACACGCAAATTTAAATTAATGAACGTGCACGTGTCTTCTAGCTATTTACATCTGCATAGTTTCTTTAGCAAAAATTTAAGCACGCGCTTAATAAATTCAAAATGTCCTCTGTAAAGACGAACAGGCTCGCGAGGCTGTAAGACTTTATTTACCTTCAGTTCCTTTGTGTTTTATTCCACCTTACTGATGGCAGCTCACACACCGGGTCACAGGAGCTATTACACGCCATCACCGGTTTTTGTGGAAAGACAATATCTCCTGGAATCAGCCAAAGTGTCAAATATGTTCCGTTGTCAGCTACACAATTCTAATCCTCCAGGATCAACGCTGAGCGACTGCTTATGGAAATCTAACAAGACTAAATACCGTTTATGACTAAAACGGGGAGAAGTTTTTACAGGCCGCACGAGCACTGGTTGTGCTTTTTGATGCGCGTGAATTTAAATTAAAATAGCTTTTAGGATTATTTATTTAATCATTTTTTTATTTTGCAAGTGAAACTTTAAACAAACAGAAATTCACAGAAAACCTCCACGTCAAACACACCAAAGTGTTACAGATGTGTAGTGAACAATTTTATATTTTCATCCCAAAATATATAAATGTAAAATATATATTATTTTTGAACCGAAATAAATAAATACATGAACCAGCATTTTAAACTGTTTTCTGTCTTTATCGAGTTTTTTTTATTATTGTGGTGCTGCGTCGAGCGGCATGAAATCCTGAGACGATTTAAAAATAAATCAAAGCGGCAATACAAAGATTATCATAACATATATCCAGTATTGTATTGCTAACCAATAAACGATTTGGTTTGATATTAGACTTGAGTCGAGTCAGTGCAGCTTCATTTTTTGAGAACATTTAAACGAAGGTCTGAAAATGTTCTAAAACTTTATTTCGTGCTTTACTTTATTAGAAAAATTGTTCTTCGTTTGTTGCATGGAAACTGTTGAATATTAACGTTTAAAAAAAGTCTTGATGAATAAAATGTTAAGTGAGTTTAGGGTGGAAATAATCCTCAGTTATGCACGGTCACAGTTGCATTTCTTCACGAATCTACTGCCTTACCAGATGAGGGCCTGTCCGAGTATCGGGTGCAGTAAACCCAGGCAGGCCAGAGCAGTGGCTGCGTCTCCGGTGTGGGCGCCGCGGTGCCGTTCAGCACCACCAGCGAAGACGAGGTATTTTCCCCGGTCCCAGTGCCAGTTCTCCCCTCTGCTTTTACGCCATGGCCGTTACCGGTAGAGGGAGCGGCTGCGGCTCCTCCGCCGCTAACGTTGCTTTTTTTGGGACTTGCCAAAGAAGCGGAGGAGGCAGAGGACGAACTACTGTCAGTACTGCAGTTGGAGTCCTGGCACGGCGTCCCTGGAAGACTCGGCCTGCTGATCGCCGGGTGGACGCGCTCCCGACCGGATGTCTGCGCCCTCTCCCGCAGGCCAAGGCCGTGCTCCTTCTTGCAGCCAAAGTCCGGTCTCAAAATGTTGTCAATGAAAAAGTTGGTGGTTCTGTGGGCCTGTTGGGCGACCTGTAGAGGCAATATAGGCGGGGAGGGCAGGCTGGGAGACGGGGAAACGCTCTCCCCCTCGCTGTTATCCGAGCTGTTAAGATCCCGCTGCTCCTCCATCGGTGCTTCTCTGAAGAACCTGGTTTCTGTTCTCTTAATCCACTTCCACTGCGTGAGTTTATTTTGTATCCAAATTATGACTACTAACTAAAACATAGTTATTTTCTCACCGGAATGGTGCTGGTTGTTGTCATTATTCGGAAACTGTGGGCATCCTCCCTGCGCAAAGGCGCTCCAGAGGGTCATGGTCGTTGATTTACTATAAGACTGACTGTGGTCGCTGTTGCACACTACTCCCACACACCCAGAGCTTTTCACCGCTGTGTGACACTCTTCACACACACACACACACACACACACACACACACACACACACACACACACACACACACACACACACACACACACACACACACACACACACACACAACTAGAGGCGCATGAAACGTATCGGGCCAATCACCGACCGGGACACTTTGGAACAGAGTGTGACGACGTCCAATAATGTCATGAGTCTCTGAGCCAAGTGGAGAGCTGTGGCGCAGGGAGCAGGCTTCACAGAGAAACCAAACAAGAGATTATCGCTGCTCCTCGCCTTCAGTCTCGTTACGGTGTACTGTTACATCTATACAGCTGATGAACGGAAGAATACTGGCTGTTTACTGCTGGTTTTTGTATGAAATTCAACTGCGCACGTCTACTTTACTTTGAACTGTACAGACACAGGCGGGCCTCAGACCCAGTTAAACCGTGAGCCACGACTGCACACAAAAATGCTTTTAATTGGGCCGTAGCGTAAATAGATAGGATGACATTTGGGGGTTTGCTTCCCCACTTACAAGCATGTTTTATCCAAACCAAAGCGCACGCCTTCTACATCTTCATATGCGCCCGTTCGCTCTGAATGGTGGTATCTAACTGCGCACAGCTGCAGGTTAGATACCACCACCTATCAAAACACACGCACATACCTGCTGTTTCCCCTTCTTTCTGGCCATTGTTAGCGCGTGTTGTTTTCGCTGAAATAGCGCGCTCTTATCTCTTTCTGAGAGAGAGGAGCTGCCGAGGGATAATTTATAGGTTTTAATTATTTTTTATTCCGCCTGATGGGCCGGACGTTCATCACCTGGCTGCAAGAGAAAAGCCTTTCAAAGTCTCCGTCAACGTCGCCTTGCCAAACACTTCATCAAAGTGTGAGCAAAGTGGGCCGATAGAATACCAGAAATGCGCATAATAGACAGGCACGCCGCCTGCCAAGATGTTAATAGAAAAGCTGCTGTGCAGCGGAATACTGAGAGGTTGTGTGAAGGGACAACTTAATTGGTATAATTCATATTAAATGAAGCCTGATTATATGTCTTATACGAAGTAATAATAATACTAATAATAACAATAATGATATGTAATGTTTTACATTCTAAGATGCCCTAATTGGCTTTAGTCTTCCTGCAGCAATTCTCCAATAGGCTGTGGTTTTATCAACAGAAAAACACTGATAGTGTGATTACAAACCAGACCCTGTGTCTCCTTTAACTTGACTTAACTTATTGCCTTTTCTTCGTTCCTTTAGTAGGATAAGGAGTAAACTTCATAGCAGTCGTGTCATTAAATATACCGATAATAACTAATACAGCGCTTCACTCGGCTCTATGTCGTCGACTATAAAATGTTTATGAATCATTTTGCAATTCATAATCGTTATAATAATTTGGTTGTTATAACAAGCCTTATTATAACAAGCTATGATGAGTCGTATTTTTATATATTGATTATTGAAAATGTTTTACATTGAACATTCACAGTTACATTACTGCTGCGATCATTTGCTTTATCTCTGGCTTTCATCTCCGTCAGTCAGTAAGCGTTATGATTTAGAGCTGCTTGTTTTCCTCACAGACCTGTGATTCCTAATAATTCCCTTATCCTCTAGTTTAAGGTTTAGTAATATGATTGTGACACTGCAGAAAGAGACAGGCTCAGAAAACGCAATAACGCAAGAACCCTCGGAGTTGAACGGACATGAAAACGAATGAATCTATATGAACACAAAAAGAACAGACGCATGTTTAGATTTTATTCGTTGACGTATCTATGACATAATCTGCTAACTGTAACAAAAATACAGTTTGGCTAAAAAGAAAGAAAAAAATCCGAACTTCTGTGTTTTCATTTTTGAGTTCTATTTTTTTTTTAAATCGACTAAAAAAGAAATGCGTTTAATTTGATAAACTGGTAATAATGATATCTGTGCTGCACCTGATTAAACATATACTTGTACATGATTTTAGCTTCACAATAATCTGCTTAGAGCTGCTATTTAAACTCAAAATCAAAAGAAACATTAAAACTACAAAAAGCGAAAACCCGTTTTTATATAATCCGCTAAGGAAGTATCACGGATCACCCACCGGTGTCTCTGAACCTGTACAGCGGGACAGTGGAGCAGGCGGTCAGACCTCAGGACATTAAAAAAGTACGATGTTCGGCTGTTATTATTGTTCTTATTATTATTGTTATTAACAACCACAACACCAATATTAATAATAATAAAATCACGTGTATAGGAAACCTCAGGGAGCTGTCTTTTTAAAATTATAATTTACCTTTAATTTCATGGCAAACGATCTAAAAACATTGTAGCAGTTAGAAACAAAGGAGAATGACATTTTTATTGAAATTTGTTGGGGGAAACATTTAGCAGTAATGCCAAGAGGAATTCTTAATTTACAGCGTGACACACACACACACACACACACACACACACACACACACACACACACACACACACACACACACACACACACACTTTCACTGTTTTTTTTTAATTATTGTGATTTTAATGTTACTACTGAAATAAGTCTATCTTTAAAGCAGAAACATTTCAGCAGTCCACGGAAAAAAATTATATCAGGGCGACACCTAGTGGTCGGTGATGGGTACAGCAGGTCTCTCGAACCACTGCCGTTCCTTTTTAATAGCTATTTTGTCCCGTTTCTCGGTGTTTACATCTCCTGACATCTTATACTAAATTCTAGTTCAGGGGTGTTAGCTGGTAGGAAAACTGTGGGCAGTTATAGACAGTTGGTCTACCTGCTAATAGTCTGCTGTCAGATAGGGTCGTTTCAACAATATGTGGTGTCTGTGGGCTGTGGATGCTCATGCTGTTACTGGTCCATCAGCCAGCTCCAGGTAAACGTGAAAACAAAAAAGTGTTTAAGTGAAACCCAGTGTTAAAAACAAGGAAAATATCCACTGCAGCCACTGTCTGTACTTGATGTTTTAAAATCTTTATGTCTCTTTATTGTAGTGCGTACACTGGGATGGCTGTAGCTCAGGCAGTATGCCATCTAACAACTGGAAGGTTAATGGTTTGATCTCCTCCTGTTTACATGACAAATAATCACAGGGCAAGAGGAGACTGTGTGTGTGTGTGTGTGTGTGTGTGTGTGTGTGTGTGTGTGTGTGTGTGTGTGTGTGTGTGTGTGTACACTACCAGTGAAAAGTTTGGATGCACATTTTCATTTAATGGGGTTTTTATTTTATTTTTATGACTATTTACATTGTAGATTCTCACTGAATGATTACGTATGACATTACGTGGTAAAGTAAAAAGTGTAAAATAACTCAAAACACGTTTTAGATTTTTTAAAATAGCCACCATTTGCTTACCTATTTGCACATACTTAGCATTCTCTCGATGAGCTTCATGAGGTAGAAATCGCGAAGGAGTTCTCAGAGATGCTGAGCACTTGTCTGACCTTTTGCCTTCACTCTGTGGTCCATCTCATCCCAAACTGTGGAGGCCAGGCCATTTGGCGCAGCACTCCATCACTCTCCTTCTTGGTTAAATAGCCCTGACACAGCCTGGAGGTGAACCTCAGGTGACCCCAAGCACATGTGTTTGTGGTCAATGTCCTGTTGAAAAATAAATAATGGTTCAACTAAAAACCATATGGGATGACATGTTGCTGGAGGACGCTGTGGTAGCAATGCTGGTTCAGTGTGCCTTCAATTTTGGACAAATATTCAAATGTGTCTGCGTCACACAGAACAGGTGGGACCAAAGATCTCAAATGTGGACTCATCAGACCAAAGCACCGATTTCCACTGGTCTAATGTCCATCCCTTATCTGGACTCTGATCTGAGCTGCTGTTAAAATGTGACTTCTGAGGCTGGTGACTCAGATGTATTTATCCTCAGCAGCAGAGGGACTCCTGGTCTTCCTTTCCTGGGGCATCCTCATGTCAGACAGTTTCATTGTGGTCTTGATGGTTTTTGCGACTGCACTTGGGGACACATTCAAAGTTTTAGCAGTTTTCCGACTGACTGACCTTCAGTTCTTAAAGCAATGATGGGCTGTTGTTTCTCTTTACTCAGCTGATTGGTTCTCGCCGTAATATGAATTCTAACAGTTGTCAAACAGGCCTGTCAGCTGTGCACCAACCTGACTGCTGCACAACACAACTGATGGTCCCAACGTCATTAAGAAGGCAACAAACTCCACCAATGAACCCTGACAGGCTCACCTGTGAGGTGAAACCATTTCAACCATTTCATCATGAAGCTCACTGAGAGAAGGCCGAGGGTTTGCAGCGCTATCAACATAGCAAAGGGCGGTTAAAGAGGTTAAAAATATTTAACCAACTCAAAAAACTACAGGCAGATGTTGTCCTTTTACAAGAGACCCACAGACCTCTTAGAGGTTCGAATGAACTTAAAACACCGGAGTTTCCCAATGTGTTCTCAGCTTGTTATAATTCTAGACAAAGGGGAGCAGCAATTTTAATACATAAAAATATTAATTTCACAGTACTCGATACAGTTATAGATCCAGAGGGCAGATTCTTAATCATTAAACTATCTATACTGGATAAAAAGCTATGTATTGCAAGTGTATATGGTCCAAATGTTGATGATCCCTCATTCTTTCACGGTTTTTTCAGTGCACTCTCTGAACACTTAGATGGCACACTTGTTCTTGGAGGTGACCTCAACCTTGGACTAAATGAAGACATGGATAGGCTCAATACAGCGGGAACTCAGCGTAATTGGCAGTCCATAAATATAATCAAACAGTATATGAGGGACTTTGGTCTTTGCGATGCATGGCGCTCCCTTCACCCCACCAGTAAGGAATATACTTTTTTCTCACATGTCCATCACTCCTACTCTCGTCTGGATTATTTTTTGGTCAGCAGCTCACTGCTGAACGACATTTCAGACACTGAGATTCATCCTATAGCTGTCAGCGATCATGCTCCTGTATCTTTAACACTAATGCACAAGAATAATACTACGCCAAGAAAAAACTGGAGATTTAATATATCACTACTTAAAGATGAAGACTTTATTAAATATTTTAAAAAAGAGTGGACTTCATATTTGAACTTTAATGACACTCCCGAAACATCAGCTTCTGTTCTATGGGAAGCAGGGAAAGCTGTGATGAGAGGTAAAATAATTTCTTTCTCATCACATAAAAAGAAAAAAGAAAACAAAAATATTCAGGAATTAGATAAAAACATCAAATCACTAGAAGAAGCCTACGCGTCCCACCAAGATCAGGAAACATTGAACAAAATACGCAAAACAAAACTAGAATTAAATGAGATAATTGATAAAAAAACAAAATTCTTAGTACAAAGACTACGCCTACAAAATTATGAACATGGTAATAAATCCGGTCAATTTCTAGCAAACCAGCAAAAAATAAAAAAATAAAAAACAACTATATGTGCTGCTCAAGATTCATCTGGGAACACATTATATGAACCGATACAAATAAACAACATTTTCAGGGATTTCTATAAAACGTTGTATTCACCACAAATAAACCCATCTAAAAAAGAAATTGATCAGTTTTTGGACAACATAACTCTTCCAAAATTATTGGACACTCAAGCAATGGCACTGGATTCGCCACTGACACCAGGTGAACTCCAGGAAGCCCTGATAAGTATGCACAATAATAAGGCTCCAGGTCCAGACGGCTTTCCTGCAGAATTCTACAAAGAATTCTGGTCGATTCTAGCACCAGTTTTCTACAGAACGTTGTTGGAAATTAAAGAAAAGGGCAGACTTCCATCAAATATGAATTCTGCAAACATTAATCTCCTGCTAAAACCAGGCAAAGACCCTGTATATCCCTCAAGCTATCGTCCAATATCCCTTATAAATGTAGACCTTAAAATAATCTGCAAAGCTCTCTCAAAGAGACTGGAGAAAATAACCCCCCTCTTAATTCATCCTGACCAAACTGGTTTCATGAAAGGTAGTGTAAAATAAGGAGGGGATGTTTTTCTCATTTTCATTCATTATTTTAATATGGCATTATTAGTTCATTAGAAGTATATAACCAGCTTTGCATTAAACATAAATTGAAGTTTTTGACCTTACATTATCTTTTGCATTTACAGTGATGGCTATAATTTCAGTTTGATCTTTTTCCTTGCAGGTACCAGAATAATAACATGATTTTCCATTGCAGATGTAACCCTGATCATTCCATACACATTGCAGTTTGTTGCTTATTTTAGAGTTGTGCTCAAGTTAATTAACGGTTAAAAGCTACAGCCAGCGCGAGTCTGGCTGATCTATGGAGGGCAAAGGCTTTGAGCTTGGAAGGCCGCACGCGCTTACACAGCACTTATAAGATGTTATTCTTGGTGATTTTGTGCTTAGTCATGTTTTAATATGTTTTAAGTAGAAGTAGCTGATCCAGCAATATTCATTTAATATTATATACTTGATTTAGAGCAATACACACTGATGGTCTGAGTAAATGAAAGAGTCCTTGTAGCTGCCATGTTGTGTCTTAGCAGGGTACAGACGGTTCCAGGAGACGGGGGCAGTCAGCGTCTGCCCTCGGGAAGGAGACAATGTTATTCTTTGTGTTAAATAAAATTGTCAACATTGATTGTATTGCACCTGTCACTACGCATGAAGGGGCGTTCTAATACCCTGATTTCATAAAACTATGGTGATGTGTTTTTTGAGACGAGATCTGAGACTGTCTGCATACAGTGTCCATCTCCCACGTGTGTGATCATTAAATCATCGTTTGACTCAACCCGACCGGACCAGTGTTGTTATTGTGGGTTTTTCCTCTGGTGTCCATCCCCAATATTTTGAACCTTAACAGTAGGCACTCATCAACAAATACACGTAGATTACTTAATTTGATAGACTACTCATACAGTAAAAACCTAGAAACTACAATATTCTCTTTAGACGCAGAAAAAGCATTCGACAGAGTTAACTGGAAATTTCTATTTGCAACTTTACACAAATGTGGTTTTGGATCCTCTTTCATAAACTGGTTAAAAATATTATATAATTCCCCAACAGCTTGTGTTAGAACAAATGACCAGACATCCTCCAGCTTCTGTCTCTTGAGGGGCACCAGGCAGGGATGCCCACTCTCCCCTTCACTGTTTGCAATTTTTATTGAACCACTAGCAGCAGCAATTAGACAGAATTCAGTAATTAAGGGCATAAAATGCAAGAACGTGGAACATAAAATCAGCCTTTATGCGGATGATGTGTTACTCTTTCTCCAAAATTCACAAACCAATATCTCTGGGGTGATTGAATTGATAAACTCTTTTGCAAGAATATCAGATTACTCAATTAACTGGTCAAAATCTACAGTCCTACCGATTAATTGCTCCTTCCATAATTCCTCTTCTACACCACTGCAATCGGGAAATATAAAATATTTAGGTATTAATGTTTCTCCCAAGCTTGCAGATCTAACTAAATTAAACCATATCCCACTTTTAAAGAAGGTAGAAGATGATCTGGCTAGATGGAAATGTCTACCCATATCACTCATGGGAAGGGTTGCCGCTATAAAAATGATGGTCTTACCAAAAATAAATTATTTATTCTCAATGATCCCAACTAAACCGCCACAAGATTGGTTCAGATCTCTAGATTCATGTATGTCCAAATTCCTTTGGAAAAATAAATCCCCACGTATAAGCTTAAAAACACTACAAAAGACCAAGGATAAAGGAGGACTAGAACTGCCTAACTTTCAGCACTACTTCTTAGCCAACAGGCTTCAGTTTATCTCAGGATGGCTAAAACACACCCTCTTAGATGAACCTTGGCTAGATGTAGAACAAGCCCTTTGCAATAATCTAGAGATCTCAGACCTACCATTTATCAGCTCAAACATCCAACGACATGAATGCTTTAAAAGCATCAACATCAGCTCTTCTCTGACAGCATGGTGGGAGTTTCTAAAATTGACGGCGTCTTCATTAATCCCATGCAAACGTACACCTATCTGGAACAACCCTGACATATTACAAAACAATAATATGATAAACTTTCCAGATTGGAGTGATAAAGGAATCAAATATTTAGAACATATACTAGAAGGAACAGAATTTATTTCATTCGACGGACTAGTTACACAATATGGGATCAACAAGAAAAGATTTTTAGAATATCAACAAATTAAATCCATAGTAAAAAAGAAATTTAAACCGGGTCAAGTTGAACTACAAACACCACCAAGTGTGGTTCAATTTCTTACTCTTAAAACCCCCAAATTACTATCCAAAATATACAGAATGCTTTCTAAAACAGATGAATCAATATCACTTCCTATTGCAAAATGGGAAGCGGATTTATCAGTTAACTTAGACCTAAACTTCTGGTCTCAGATTTGCTTAAAAACCTTTCATCTAATTAGAAATCCCAGTCTTCAATTAATTCAATACAAAATATTACATAGAGTGCACTATACAGGTCATCGGATGTTCAAGATGGGCTTTACGTCTACCAACAACTGCTCACACTGCCAAACCAATTCACCGGACAATTATATCCACGCTCTTTGGTTCTGTCCACCAGTTCAGAAGTTTTGGCGCGAGATATGTGAAGACTTATCGAAGTGTCTGAAATGTAACATTCCAACTTCCCCCTTAGTGTGTTTGTTGGGCAGCTTAGATAATGTCACTTCAGAAAAGAATATCGCCCATATGGTTTTCACTGCCCTATGCATAGCCAAGAAAACAGTCCTCATGAACTGGAAAAATAAAAATAATCTTAATTCTAACCAATATAGAAATTATCTATTAGATTACATTAGTCTTGATACAGCCTCTGCCACCACATCAGATCAATTGCTCTGGGCTCCTTTGATCAGCTCCATCACCTAGTGGGGGTGGGGGGTCATAGTTTGGTCCCGCCTTCACTGTTGTGATTGGTGTGGGGGTAGGGACAGGCTTAGAGCATCGGGGGGTTCCCCGGAGGCATCTTCCTTGGGGGGCTCAACCCGGGGTAGCGGTCATGTTCGGTTAGGGCTAGGGGAGGGTCTGTGCTGACGGACATGGGTTACTGACCTGGTAGCCTGTCTGCCCCTGGGTGGGCGTGAGGTTCTGGGGGGGGCACCGTCTCTGGGCTGGGGCCCGGGCCGGGCCTCGGGGGCTTGGGTCCTGGTTGGTGTGTTGCCGGGGTTGTGGGTGGGCGGGTGGGTGCATGGGGGCCCAGCCCTGGAGCAGGGTGCCGCCGGTGCATCGAGCCACCTGGGGGTCTCTTCAACTGGTGGCGGAGATTGTCACATCTTGCAGGAGCTTTCCTCTCTTCGGGAGCTCCCTCTGCAGGAGGGGGAGATACAGGAGAGGTGGAGGAAGATCTCAGCCTGGGTGTTTATTGTCTTATGTAGTCTGGAAGATGAGTGGATGGTGGGGTGGGTGCAGTTTTCTCTGTGGTGGGGTTGGGTGGACTGTGCAGCAGGGTGGACTGTGCACTGTGGACTGTGCACTGTGGACTGTGCAGCAGCGCCTCCCGGCCCCACAGGGCCCGGGAGGCGCTGCTCCACTGGGCCCCGGTCTGGATGGGCCTGGGCCCCCTTTCCCTGGCGGGTCGCGGAGTATGGGGGTGCCTACTGGGGTCAGTGGGGGAGCTGGCCCCAGGGTGGGGTCACTTGCCCCTCCCTTCCTTCCCTCCCCATCTCCAGCTGCCTCCCTCTTCCCGCTCCACCACAACCACCCACACATGCAGGACCTTGGAGTAGGGGTATGTCACCAGGGTGCAGAGGAGGCTACCCCCAGAGGGCTAGCAGGAGGGGCTATGCGCTTACCTGCTGCTCTCTGGCAGGTAGCTCCATGCCCTCCTGGGTTTTAAATGCACCTTAGAACACACATGCATCAACACTACAATGAGCGGGTGGAGGGAGGTTTGGAGTCTTCTCTCACCCCCGTTCTCTGCGGCCTGCTGGAGCGGGGGGGCTAGGAGGAGGAGTTGGCTGTCCGACTGCGGTCTGGAGTGTGGGGCCTCCCTGCTGCTGCGGAGTCGGGGCGGTCTGCCTCCCCCCACCGCAGGGAAAAGGGTAACACCACCTGGGTCTGGGTGCAGTTCCCCCCTCCAGGGGCAAGGGTACCTAGACCCGGTTTGTAAAGTACGCTTGGGGAGTGTGATCGTGTGTACAGCGTCTCTTTATGTCTGTCTCCACGTTGGTTGAGTGTGGAGTAAGTGCATATGAGAGCATGAGGGTGGGAATGGATGTTTGTGTCTGTGTGTGCCTGTATGTCTGTGTCTATATGTCAGGTTGGGTATCAGACGCCACCTCTCTGGGGACATCTCAGGCCCTCCAAGGTTTGGAGGCCTATCTCCCCCTACCACCACTTCCCCTGCCAGTGGCGGACTCCCTCAGACATCGGTGCGTTGGTGGTTCTTTGTGTCTGGGGATGGGCGTCCAGGTACACACCGGCTCACTCCTTGGCGGCCGCTTATCGGGGCCTGGAGCCTGGGGCTCGCTCGGGCCACTTCTGAGGTGGGGTGCCCCCGGCCTCTCAGCCTGGGGCTCGGTCACTCAGGCACGGCTGGCTGCTGGCGGAGCTCACGGGCGCGTCACTGCAACTCCCCCTGGCTTCTGCTCCGCGGCTGCTGAGTGAGCCCTCATCTGGGACTCTCCTCAGCTCTTTCTGGGACAGTGGCGCGGTTGCCCCTCTGTTGGTCTTCCTTGGTCTCTTGTGTTCTGGGGGCCTCTGGATGTCTGGAGTTTCGATCTCCTCCATACCTGCTTCGTGCCCTGGAGGACGGGGCTGTGGCCCCCCCACACCCTCTAGCAGATCATTACATGAAGGAACCTTTTAAAAAAACAAGAGCGTCCATGCTCACAGGTGTACACACGGGTGATCACACCCACAAACTACACCCTTTTTGGCTCCTACCTCAAAGCACACTGTGTTCTGTTGATCTTATGTGCTGCACAATAATGTTTAACATTTAGTATTTACTGTCATATTCCCATATATCATTGTGATGTTGTTTATTCTATTACTCTTGTTCTCTTCTGCTTGCTTTCTTTTTTCTTTCTCAGCAGGTGACCCAGGTGATTGATATATGCATTTTTTTTTCTCTGCCCGTTCTGTTGGTTTTTGTTTTTTGCCCTTCTCCCCCGTCCCTCTTCTCAGCTGTTTCTCTTTCCCTCTTTCTTTCTCCCCTTCTTTCCTCCAGTCAAGTCTGTCCCGTATTCAGTAAGTGAAAATAAAATAAACAATAAAAGATGAATCAAATGGACCATTACGGCAAGGCTGGGATGGTCAATTTGGTAAAGTAAATCCGTTGGGCATCTTTCTTAGCCTTTAGACAACAATTCTGATGGCAAAAGAGCCAAACGGGACAGGCAAAAAAAAAAAAAAAACATAGCAAAGGGCGGCTAATCTCAGGAATCTGAAGTATAAAACATATTTAGAGTTATTTATCTTTTTTTTCTTTGCTACATAATTAAATATATCTTGCTTCATATATTTGATATCGTCAGTTTGCATTTACGATGTAGAAAGTAGTAAAAATAAAGAAAAACTATTAACCCTTGTATGGTGTTCGGGTCTGTGAGACCCGTTTTCAGTTTTTCTCAAAAGAAAAATTAAACAATTAATTATTTTTTCAACCTGAAATTCATTGGCTTTGGCTTATTTTCTCTGAAGAACATAAATCTGAACTAATTTTCAATGACCTCATACTGTACCTCCCCCCACGCATTTACATTACATACAAGGTGTTCGGGTCCACTGGACCCAGGTCTAATAAAAGTGTTGAAAGTGTAGGTCCTGTGTTCCCACACTCTGTCTTCCTCCTTTCTGGTGCTGCTGATAGTGTTTTCTTCCCCTCCTGCTCCGCACAAAGTTGCAACATTGTTGAAAATTCAACTATCAACACCGTCTGCTCTGACATTCCCGCACATTTTACCCTCTTTCTTGAGGGATCCAAATTTTATTTTCTCATACCCTGTCCCACCTGCAAATTAGGGGCATAATACTATAAATAAGACTTTGCCAGTGTGGTTCCTTATCACAACTGATCAAGATGGCAAAAGATTATCTGCTGCGAGGGCCATCCAATTGATTTTGGAAGAGAGAGGAGCTTCTGATGATGATGTTGACAAAGAGGTTTCAGAACATTTCACATTTCTGAAAATTCAGAGTCTGACAGTGACTTTGAAGAAGAGGATGAGGTTGAGCACCATTTAGTAACAAAACGAAGACGAGTACCCCATCTGCTGCCAGCTCCAGGACCAGAACAAGCCCACCAGACAGCAAGTGAAGAAATATGGATGTCAATAACTGGTGAAATTGAATGGTCTTCTTGCCCAAGAAATGAGCCACCCTGCAGAGCTGCTACTGTGATAAGCCAGGGCCAACACGGCTGACAGTTACTCATGTGCAGGACATCAAGTCTTCATTTGAGCTTTTCATCCCAGATTCCATCCAGAAAATTATTCTGGATTGCAGTAATCTAGAAGGAAGGCGTGTTTTTGGAGAGAGGTGGAAGTAGATGGACCAAATTCATCTAAGAACCCCAAAGGCCTACTTTGGGGTTTTTATCCTTGCAGGAGTTTTCAGGTCCAAAGGGGAATCCAAAGAATCCCTGTGGGATGCAGAAACCGGCACTAACCTTTCCGTGCATCAGTGTGTCTGGAAAACTTCCACAAAATTTCCAGGATTATCCGTTTTGATAACCGAGACGACAGACCAGCTCGACGGCAGAGAGACAAGCTAGCTGCCATCAGGACAGTGTGGAATAAGTGTGTGCACCACCTCCCCGTTTTACAACCCTGGGCCTAATGTCACCATTGATGAGCAGCTGATCCCATTTAGTTGTAAAACATATTGCTTCACGTGTAAATATGTTGTGTATTTCCACTCACTCCACTTGATTATAACTTATTCATTTTTTATAACATTTTATAAAAAAAAAACAAAAAAACCGAGAAGCACATTAATTCATAAATGTGATCTAACAAAGGTAAAGGGAAAAAATTAACCATTTTTGCTGTTCATATGGCTTGTAATTGGGATGAAGTAAATATCTGTTGAGTAATTTAACATAAAATTGTTTGATAGTGTTAATTTGGAAGGCCAAAACTCTAGCGGGTCCACCAGACCCATGAACACTGGCTGAGTAACAAAAATATGAACACCACACAAGGGTTAAATGAGAAGGTGTGTCCAAACATTTTATTTTGCCCTCCATCACTGTAGCAATCAGAATTATTGTCTGAAAGCCAAGAAAAATGCCCAACAGGTTTATTTTCCCATGTAAACCATTATGCCTTTTTGTATGCTGGTCCACTTGACTGTCATAGTTTATCTTTGTTATTATTATATATATTATATATTTTAAGTTATTGCAATCACAACAGACAGGACCAGGGGACAGGAAAGAGAAAGAAGAAGAAAAGAGAAGTTGGACAGAGAGTTAACAGAAGGAGAGTTAAAGAAATAAAATAGAGGAGAAGAGGGATAGAAAGAGAAAAGACAGTGAAAATCTGCTTGATCACCTGCCGAAAAAAAACAAGCAAAAACCAAATAAGACACTAGAGAAACCACAGCAACAACCGACAAGGTCCTCTTTTCCCACCTTTTCCACCATAGATCATTTATTTAACCCTGATTGTAACAGCTCCCAAAGAAGCCCACAGACTCGCTCTGTGAGCAGTTTGCAGACCACTTCAGGGGAAAAGTCAGCGCCATCAGAGCTGATATTTTATCTTCTCGTGATATGATTAAACACATCTGAGGGCTCGATTGTACCTGAGGAGACACTGGACAGCTTTGTCCTGGTTAATGCTGAGAACCACCACATGTCTTTTAGATCCAATCCCCTCTTCACTCTTTAAAACACTTTATGGATTTTTTGAAGCTGAGCTTTTAAACATGATGAATTGCTCTCTTCAGTTGGGTGTCTTCCCTGCTGCCTTTAAAACGGCGGTGGTGAGGCCCCTTCTGAAGAAGAGCAATTTGGATTGTAATGATTTTAATAACTACAGACTCCAACTCACCATTTTTAAGTAAAATCTTAGAAAAACTTGTTTTTACTCAGATAAATGATTTTCTGAATGATAGACAGATCCTGGAGATATTCCAGTCTGGATTTAGGGTGAACCACAGCACAGAGACGGCTCTCCTAAAGGTTTTAAATGATCTTAGATGTAACTGGGACTCCCAAAAGCTCTCAGTCCTGGTGCTACTGGATCTAAGCGCAGCCTTTGATACAGTAGACCACGCTATTCTTTTAAAAAGACTGAAACACATGGTGGGCCTCTCTGGTGCTGTACACAACTGGTTCACTTCCTGTCTCTCTGACAGAACTTTTATGGTGAGTATGGATACATGCTCCTCTAAGATCCATAGAAGGACATGAGGTGTGTCCCAAGGGTCGGTTCTAGGCCCTGTACTTTTTAATTTGTATATGCTCCCTCTCGGCGGTGTCATCAGGAGGCATGGAGTGAACTTCCACAGTTACGCTGATGACACTCAGCTGTCCGTGTCTCCTGATGACACCAGACCAATGGATGCCCTTTTTAACTGTATCTTGGATATAAGATCTTGGATGGCAGAAAACCTTTTACAGCTTAACCAGGACAAAACTGAAGTTTTAATCGTCGGTCCTGAGGCTCAGAGAGAGAAACTCTTGTTTAAATTAGAGGCATTTTCACTATGTCCTTCGCTACAAGTGAAAAACCTGGGTGTTATTTTTGACTCTGAGCTTGGTTTTATCCCACATATTAAACATGTAACCAAAATTGGATTTTATCATCTAAAAAATATAGCCAGACTCCGCCCTATTCTCTCTCGGGCCAACACAGAGATGTTGATGCATGCTTTTATTACCAGTCGCATTGATTACTGTAATGCCCTGCTCTCTGGTCTTCCTAAGAAGAATATTTCAACTTTACAACATTTACAAAACTCGGCAGCTCGTGTGCTGACGAAGACCAGAGGGCGGGCCCACATTACACCGGTTTTAGAATCGCTGCACTGGCTCCCCGTGTGTTTCAGGATCGATTTTAAAGTTCTTTTATTGGTTTTTAAATGTCTTAATGGTCTTAGGCCTTCTTATCTCTCAGATCTGCTTTTACCATATGAACCCTCGCGGACCCTGAGGTCCTCTGGTACTGGCCTTTTGATTGTCCCTAAAGTCAGGACACATACTCACGGAGAGGCAGCTTTTCAGTGGTATGGTCCTCGTCTGTGGAACAGCCTGCCGGAGGAGCTCAGGGCCGCAGAGAACGTACATGTTTTTAAGAACAGGCTCAAGACCCACCTTTTTAATTTAGCTTTTATTTAACGTTTATTTATTTTATGCTTATTTATTCTATCCTGTTATTCTATTTATATTATCAATTTAGGTTTTACCTAATATTTATTTATTTTATTCTTATTCATTTTTTGTCTTCTTACTCTATTTAGATTTATACTGTATCCCATTCTTATTTACTTTATCTTTTTATCCTGTATATATTCTTATTAGGTCATATCTCCAGTGTTTCCTCGGAGGGCGCTCTCTGCACCGGGGCTGTGACCGACCGTGGCTGCTGGGGCTCTGGGGGTCCTCTCAGCCTGGCTGGGGGGCTTCTTTGCCTCCCTCCGGCTGTGTGCCCAGCCTGGTGGCTGCGGTCTGTGACCGGCTCCCGGTGCAGACGGCTCCCTGTGATAGTGTTTCCTCACCTGGCTCATGTGTGCCCAGCCCAATTTTACTCTTTAAGTGTGTGTGTGTGTGTGTGTGCGGGGGGGGGGATGTATCCATGATCATTTATGTTAATGAGAGTGTGGGGAGTGAGTTGGAGGGCGATGTGGGGTGGGCTGCTTTTAACCATGTGCTACATTTCTGTATGAAAAGTGCTTTATAAATAAAGATTGATTGATTGATTGATTGATTGATTGATTGATTGATTGATTGATTGATTGATTGATAAGCTTAAGAAACAGTAAATAATAGATATTGAAGGTTACTGAGCAGCATACAGGACTAAGGATATGTATAGAGGCAGCAGCCAACCAAGAAAGTGTGTCTGTGAGTACCTGTTTTTACACCTGTGTGAACGCTCGTGTGTACACCTGTGTGTGTGGGCGGACTTGTATTCATAAAGTTTCTCCTTGTAAGCGTCTAATAGTAGTGGGGAGCTATAGCCCTGCCCTCCCAGGACATGAAGGAGATCCTGGCCTCAGACATCCAGAGGCCCCCCAGAGCATGAGAGCTCAAGGAGGACCACTGCTGGGGCAATCCCGCCACCCACCTAGAAAAGGGCTGAGGAGCGCCCCAGGCGGCCATGTTTTCCCGTGTCCACCCCTGGTAGAGCCATCATTGTCTGAACTATTCTCGACTCACCTGAGACTAATCCCTGGCAATCTGTGGGAGGGTATTTATGAGCTGTCTCTTCTGGGACAATTCACCAAATTACCCATGTTGGTAACAGTTTTTCTCTTTTCCATGTTCCATGACCAAGATGGAGTACTTACCTCCTCTTTGTGCTAGAGTTTCCTCATCGTGCCACTGATCTGCTCGTCCTTCTCTTGGATGCTGGTCATCACTAACTGGATCCACTCCACAGTCTGTCTCTCTGGAAAGATCTCTTCACCACACACCTGCCTGCCCTCCTGCAACTCAGGTCAGCCCGTCATCACTGCACTCTCCTGTCCACACCACCCGGACCTTCACCTTGTCCTCCAAGCTTTAACAGCTCAACCTGCCAAGTAAGCCAACCCCTTAACCTCCATTCCTTCCTGGCTGCTTTTCATGTACCCGCTAATTATTATTTATTGTATTTCTTATAAATGTATTTTTTTAATATTTCTGCTGTACAGCACTTTGGTCGGCCATGTGTTGTTTTTAAAGTGCTATATAAATACTCTATGGTATGGTAATTACCTTCTCCTCTGTTCACAGTTCACAGCACGCTAAGGTCATCACGGCACGAGTCCGTCTCCATGTTTAAAGCTGTTGCTCTCACTACACATTAGATCGCCACATCACAAATCCCTTCTTGTGTTTAAACCTTTGTTTATAGTTTTAAATAAAGCTTGTGAGAAATTCATTCAGCTGTCTCTGTGTTTGGGTCTGTAGACTGCAGTAACGTACTGGCCCTCCTAACCCTAACCCTTGAATGCTCCAATTACCACGAGAACTGCTGTTGTCTTTACCCGCCACATCTTCTCGAGTTCTTCTTTCAGCCCTTGGTATATTTCTTCCTGATGTTGCTATCACTCAGTATCGCTAGGGAATCAAAAACTGTTCCTTGTAGAAAACCAGTTCCCAGCAGTCTTGGAATTCTTAGTCTGCCTGCCTATCAATCCTGCTTATCCATTTATACACTCGCCCTACAATCAGCTGATTTCAGTTTGTTTTCAGTTTACAGGGAATAGCTATGCAGTCCAGACATCACCATTTATCTCGTCGTTTTGTGTAACAAAAACACAAGCGGAAAACTGCAGCTGGGACAGAGGCAACCGCATTATGCCACTAACATAACTTCTTTGCAAGCATCTGCCAAGACAGCATGCTAACGCTAAGCTAGCCAAGAACCCAGTGTGAAAGCTGAGTGAGCAGCCAAACCCTTAATTTCAACAGGTAACAAGCAGATGAGCAGTCAGGCTGCAGCCTCCCTTCTTACCTGTTCATGTTTCTAAAGCAGGATCACTGTGGTGATCGCTTTTTTGTGCTGGTTTTCATCTTTGCTTTGTGCGGTTAGTTTTGTATTCTACTAAGAGAAAGATCTTAGAAATGTGTGTCCTCATCAGGGTTTTGTGTTGGTGTGCCAGTTGTAGCCCCAAATTAATTTTGTTAAATAGCGATTATGAGACAGAGTGTTTCAGCTATTTTACAGAGTAACATGAAAGCAATGTAATGAGTAGTAATTAAGTAACGTACTGCAATACTTTTAAGAAAAGTGTTCTGTGTAATAAGAGTAATAATGACCTTTTTGAGTAACAACTCCAGCAATGGTCATAACAAAGATATCCCCAAAACTTCTACAGACGGACCCAACACACTGTTGTTGTGTTCACGTTTGGAAGTGTTTATTGTGGTTTCACACATGCAGTGTCTCTCTGTTCAACACCCAATTCACCAACTTTGCAGACGGGCCTCAGCACACACCCTCCTCTCGCTCCGGTCTCTGGCTTCACTTCACAGATCATCACGACCTGTGGCCTCAGCTGGCACCGCCCCCTCAAACTCACTGCACCATCTCTCCCCTGCAGCTGAGCCAGGGACCACACCTCTGCCACAAGTGCCTACTGTGGGATGATTGGCTGCTCCAGGAGAAGTCTAAGTTTCATGGGATCTTGTTCAAGAGTAAGATGAGAAGGCAGAAAGAGACTGACAGACAGATCAAAGTCAAGTCAAGTCAAAGTCAACTTTATTGTCAATTCTGCCACATGTACAGGACATACAGAGAATAGAAACTTCGTTACTCTCAATCCCTAGATAAAATAGAAAATGAACATTTAAATATAAGAGTGATTAAAAATGCAAGTAAAATATTTTAAAGTAAAAAAAATTAAATAAATATAATACAATTTTACATATAACAAGAAAGCTATACAATATACAATATAAGGGTAAATGACATTGAGTGCAAACCAGGCAGAGTAGTGCAAATAGGCAAATAGTGCAAATGGAGATTTGGTAATGTACGGTATGAGATAGTGTAACACAAAGTCTTATGAGGTAATGGCAGTCCAATGCTCCACAAAGTGACTGGTAACTGGTGCAGGCCAGTGAGTGAGTCAGAGAGTGTGTGTGTGTGTGTGTGTGTGTGTGTGTGTGTGTGTGTGTGTGTGTGTGTGTGTGTGTGTGACAGAGTTCAGTGAGACCGTGGAGGAGAGAGGGGAGAGGGGGCAGAACCGGGAGGGAGTTAAGCTTCCTGACAGCCTGATGGATGAAGCTGTCCTTCAGTCTGCTGGTCCTGGCCTGGAGACTCCGCAGTCTCCTCCCCGACGGCAGCAGCTTGAAGAAGCTTTGCATTGGGTGCGTGGGATCAGCCGCTATGCAAAGGGCTTTTTTAGTGAGACGGGTGCTGTAAATGTCCTGGAGGGAGGGGAGAGAGACACCAATGATCCTCTCTGCAGCTCTCACTATGCGTTGGAGGGTTCTATGACAGGACGCGTTGCAGGCTCCAAACCACACAGTGATGCAGCTCGACAGGATGCTCTCGATGGTGCCTCTGTAGAAAGTGTGCATGATGGGGGCTGGTGCTCCTGCTCTTCTTAGTTTGCGGAGAAAGAAGAGACGCTGCTGTGATTTCTTGGCCAGTGCTGTGGTGTTGTACGTCCAGATCTTTGTAAACACACAAACACACACACGCGTGCGCACACACACAAACACACACACATTAATATATTTGCAAATATTATTTTGTTCTATTTATCACAACTTTTCAATTTTTGTATTTCATGTATGAACTGTACATCGTGTAGAGTCTGAGTGGGTAAATTACTCAGGGTAATGTAAACATTGTACACAGGAACTCAAAGCCAGAGGACAAAATAAAACTTTATGTGATTGGCTGGGTATTAAGACCTTGTTGCTGTAGGGTATGTACGTTATTGCAAACCAATATTTTCATAACTTTCCGAGCTTTTTTGCATTGTAAAAGAGTAAAAGTGGTAAAAGAACTTGGACAAGAAAATTGCAACTTCCGTTATGGTTTTGTAAGACCTAACCAGCTTCCTCATTTTGGTTTAGCAGTAACACTAAATAAATGTCAGCTGCAATATTTTAGTCAACTCAGCAACAAATCAGAAACTTTTACTTCCTCTCTTTTAGTCGGTTCTCATGTGAGCACTTTGGTACAGAGCTTCTGTTGCAATCTGGGGAAGAAGTGTCATCTTTTACCTACTGCATATGTTAAAAGAGGCTCCCAAGTAGGACGTGAAGGTGATTTGGGGCTTTAGGAAGAATGGAGACGGCAATGAACAGGACAAGGAATGAGGTCACATACACTCAGAGTAACCCACTGTTTGACATGTCACTCAGCAGGAGTGATCTCTACAGCCTTCAGCCTGATGGTAAGTGCTAAGACAGTGAGTGTTACTTCTTTCATAGAAACTGTGTTGAGATTTGGAAAATAGTTATCTGTAACATTTATCATGTTAGAATGAACGTGAAGGCCTAAATCCCTGATTGTTTTACTTTTTAATTCCAAACCTTTGGTGCTGTTGTTTCTGAAAATGTGCCTAAACTTATCCATAATCCTTAACTGGCCATCAACAGTCTCTAAAGCTGGAAATGCCAATTAAGAGATATTATTTTCTTCCTGGTAGGTTGTAACTTTTGAATAATCCATATACAAGCTGCTCCTGAAAAAAACCTCACTGGAAACATTATAGTATCATTTAACAAAAAATAATTTTTCAATTTGCTATAGTAACCAAAAATTTCTCGTAAAGTAAGAAACACTGAACCATCGTGAAAACCAATTTCAGCCTCGATGCGACCAAAGAAAAGTTTGGACTGAATAAAAACATGAACAGTGGAGTTAAGTGGCACAGGCTTTATTAGACTTGATGACAAAAACAAAAAAATCAGCTTCCTTAAGTTTTTTACGCCAGCTGCCTGAGCGGGTAAAAAAGCAAACAAACAAAAGCTGCTGTTGACAACAGACAAAACAATATTGAGTTTTTTGTCTTGGAAGAGAGTTTATTAAGACTCCTGAAACAAAAAGGAACGACATAATGGCTTAACTGAATATAGAGCAGTTCAAAGAATAACTTACAGGAAAGTACAAGAGCAAACAAATCATCTAAAAAACAACTGTGGGACTCTGAAAAACACAGAAGTAACCTGAATACTGGCAAGAGGAAAATGATTTGATTCAATTTGAATGAATTCTGGGGACTGCAGTGACAAATGTACGATTCTGTTGCTTCTAGTGCTAGTAAGTAAACTTTATTGTCATCTCTACTATATACAGTACAGGATATAGAGAAACGAGGCGAGGCTCCGGTTCCACTCAGTGCAAAAGACAAACAATAAATATAAGAAGAGAAATAAATATACACTTTAAGACAAAGATAAAAGGATCAATAACAGTTAAAATTTACAATTTACAGTTTGAAAACTGCAACAAAACCCATTTTACACCCACTCTAAATCAAAAATCAGTCTAATGTCATTATCTAATGTTATGATAGGACCGAGACAAAAACTGTGGTATTTTGTAAATATAATAATAAACGCAAATTGTGTAATTGTGTAATTTTATTAGCAGCGTCCTCCTGAAAACAACATTGAGAGTAACATCCTCCTCTCTGCCCCTTAATGCCCTCTGGTCGCTATGGTAACGTGGAAATATTTCTTTCAAAATAAGACACACAACTACAACACGGGAAAAGACCCAGGGAAACCGAGTTAATGATTAAAACCCCAAAAACCATAAATTTCACTCAACTCTCGCAGCCTGGTGACAAATGACTCACAGCCCAGTACCCGCTGATTTAAAGTACTGTCAGTACTACAGTGGCTGTCATTCTTAAACCTGGGACAGAGTGAAATGGCAACCTTTACCAGCAGGTGGTGGCAGTGTTTCATATTTTCTTTCAGTGACAGCAGGTTTGCTCATTAAGAGGTTTTCCTCGATTCAAATTTAAAAAACGAAATAAAGAAAATGACATGAATGAAAATTCACTCAAAACAGCTCCTCATATGCCAACTATGGAAAAGCATCTTATGGTACAATCAACAGAGCTTTTAAAATACTGATGTTTTAAACATGCATAAAAAAAGCAAGCAGCAGGAAACTCGCATCAGGACTACCAAGATGGCGGCGCGCACAGACGCAGCGGCCCGGGGCTCCTACATTTTTGCACTTTTGGTGGTATTGGGTACACTTGGGTTTTAAGGGGTATTTATTATTTTCTTCATTATTTTATTTACGGGTTGTACGGAAGCCCCAAATGCAATTTCATTGTTCTCTGACAATGACAATAAATAAATAAATACTAAATACTAAATTATCTCTTTCTTTCTCTCTTTCTCCTGCTTTTCTCAAACTCAACATTTGTACTCAGTAGTAGTAATTTGAGTACTAAATGCCTGAATACAACCTCCTGCTTTGATGACAGCCTAGAAATAGAAACTGTGTATTATCCTTGGAAGCACTGAAAGCAAAGTGATAAGTTCCTGTATTTGGTTTGTGCAATGTATATACTGGCATTATTTTGTTTATTTATTTATTGCTTGACTGATTTATTTGCAGAACAACTTGAAAACATTTGGTTAAATGTTAGTGATTCACTTGTATATATATGTATATATATGCATATATATATATATGGTTTCTTGCTTTTTGCTTGGTAAATGTAGACAAATATTTGTAATAGCTGAATAAATAGCTGAATTTGTGTGTCCGGAAGTGACAATTTGAAGAAGTAATCTTGGTCCAAGAGATTGATCACATAACCCTGTTTGTGTTTCAGATCTGAAGTCATCCAGGCCCAGGAAACTACGGTGTTTTCATGTCATAGTTATTTACCTCATCCTGCAGACAGTCCTTAATGCTTTTCTTCTTTATAAAGGTACAGCTGCATACCATCTCATCTGTAGAATGAAATAACTTATGAGCAAAGACAGAAATAAACTACATTATTTAAAAGTTCAGTGATGCTACCATATCAACAAACACCATGGCGACAAGGTTCAATTTAGTTTAATTTATACAGCAACAAATCGCAACAACAGTTGCCTCAAAGCACTCGATACTGTAGACCCTACAAACACTTCCAGCACAGTTACTCCTGACACAAAATCTCCTTTTTCTATCTGCACACTACAAAACAACAGATAGAAACACACAGATACTAATCTGCCATCACTTCAATGCACACAGAATCCAAACATTAGAATAAATTTTATTATTCAAATCATTTTTCATTCTCGATCCCTGCTCCATCTCTCTGGACAGCAGACATCTAAATACTTTGTTAATCAGTTATTTAGACTTTATAAATGACACAATGACCATGTTATAAATAAATAATTATAAATAAGCATCTTAATCAAGAATTTTTATATTTGTATTTAATGAGGAGTAATGGTTTATAAGTGATGAAGCACTTACTAATACCTTAGTAAAGCAGGTTAGTAAGTTTAGGGTGACATTATTATGATGTGTTACCCATTAACATACATGGGAAGAAAGTATAGTGAAACATATTTGTTCATTTTCTCTTGGTTCCAGTTTTCACACTGGAGGCTTCACTGGCTCGGCCCAGATCAGAGGGGCAAACGTCCAATGATGTTTCTCATGGTTATGAAAGCTTCCAAACTCTCATACAAAACAACAGTCAAGAAACCAAGAACCTGAGACACCACCTATGGACGCTGGAGAGCCAGGTACTCTTCTCGTGTACATATAATGTGACACGGGGCCAATGACACAATGGATATTGAAGATTGTAGGATTGACCCATGGCTGACTTGATCTTTCCTGTGTTGCTCTGGTAGAGCGGATCAATCACTGCCCCATGTTCTTGGGCAATATGTTGATCCCTAAATTGCCGTTGATGTACTCACTGGCATGTGAGCGTGTGAATGTGACACAAAGAGTTTGGGCATACATAAAGGTGCAATGGGAATGTGTGTTATTTGGTGAATGAGACTTACAGTGGAAAGCGTTTTAAGTGCTGAGCTTATGTAGAAAGGTACTATTTAAGAAGCAGTCCATCACTGAATATACAGCGCATCCGGAAAGTATTCCAAAATGGCCTGTATGGCAGTTTGTCCAGACAGAAGCCAAAATCATGCATGATGATGGGCAGCCGTGCCCCTCTCCACACGCCTGTCTCACACACACAGCGAGCCAACGACAAGTATCATAGTCATAACAACTCTATAACAGAGCTTATCTATGTGCTTTGCTTATAGTGAATCATCTTTATTCTTAATCAAAGATATAAATCAAAGTATAAGTCTGATTAATATGTTAGCTGAGACATGAGCTGGGTAATGAAAATTATTCAGATGTCTGGATTTTTGTGTGCATAGACATGATCCAGCTGCAGCCTCAGTAGATGAGTATCTGTGTGTGGCTGCAGAGATGTGAAAGATAAGAAATGTGCTGCCAGCCCAAAATTATGTTCTGAAAGATTCTGGAAAAGAGAAATGGTACTAAGGGTTGAACAGAGAACCATAAGTCAGATGTGATTTTAATGACAGTTTAATTATGCTTAATACTGATGAGAATATAACCAATACAATGAATGAGAAAATATAATGATGTCATGATTCAAGAAACAACATTTCTTTTGAATCACGTATGTGGAAAAGCCACATAGATAGATGGTAAGATATGGCTGGACATCAGGTAATAAGTTGTTTGTTCCTTTCTCTTCTCTGAGATGAGCGCTTCCAAAGCTTAGATTATATTTATATTATAATACAGCTCGGTAATAAAGGGGTAACAGTAGGGTAACAAGGGGGAAACAAGAGGGTAATAATGTAGTATTTCTAAGTTTTAATATCCAAAGTAATAACCATGTAATGTCCAAGTAATATCGAGGTAGCAACAATGGTTACAGTTGAGTATTATTACCCTGAAATTTATGTAATAGGATAATAAGAAACCCAAAAATTGGGTGTAATAATGTGGAAATAGAGCTAGGTAATAAAGCAGTAATAGAAGGGTAACAAGGACAAAATAAGAGTGTAATAATGTGGTAATTTCTAAGTTATTACCACTCAATTACCAGTGGTAGTTTCTATATAAAAAGCAGGAAACAAAATGCCAAACCGCCTGTTTCCATTTAATAACACATTAATAACCCGTTAAAGCTAACTTAAAGAAGTGTGGTTATTACCTGGAAATATCTCAGGTAGTTTCCATGTAATAAGAAGGAAACAGATGCAAAACCACTTGTTTCTATCTAATAACACATTTATAACTATGTAATAACCTTTTAAAGCACACTTAAAGAATCGTAATGACGACCTGGAAACACCTGTGGCGGTTTCTGTGTAATAAGCAGGAATTTAACACTATGGTCATGATACCTGATTAAAAGAAGCACCAGGAAGTCTGTAATGAACTGGAAACACTTAAACACAAAATGTTAATAATTAAGTTTAAAACAATAACACATATGAATACATATGTGTTATTCTCTGCACAGGAGTGTAGAGGACCCTCCATCATGGCAAAATTTATACATGGATGACAACACATAATATGGTCAATATAGTTAAGGTGGGAAAGAAAGTGGAGCACATTTTTAAAACTGTGATCAGTCGTGGCAAATCATCAAACATCTGCTGACATCTTGGTGAATTGAGTTGTGTAAATCCACAAAGAGCAGTAAACCTAAAAGCAGTAGCCCAGATCAGCTTATCACAGCTTGTACATCAAGAAAATCTACTGGACCCGCAGATGTATTCTAGAAATTCTTGTGAGTTGTGATTCGTTTCTCCACACTGAGCCATTCCAGCTGTCTTTAGGGTTCCCCCATCTGTTGAATCCCACAACGTAGGCAACAGAAAACAGGAATACAGGAAAATAAAAAATATCTCTATCTACTAATATTTTAATATTGCCTTAACATTGCACAAGGCTTAGTCAGCTTTACACAAAAACATCCTCCAAAAAGCAGTTTTTTACTTTCTTGCATTTACACACTACAGGTGTACTTTCTGTGTAGCTGGCCTGTACCACTACACTTGGTGTCTTACACTTCTGTCTTTGGAACGTTTGCCCCCCATTCCTTCTTTCACAGTCTGTCTTTGCAGGTGATTGATGGATGGTGTGCTCATCAAAATAAAGCTAACATTAATCTCAGTGTTATTCCACATTACCTGGACTATATCAATATTCAGATCATACAGAGATTAGTTAAAATATAATATGTGGATGTGCAACCATAGTTTTCCCCAATCGGGAGCTGAGTACTGATTTGTATTTCTATAGATTTGGATGAATGCATTTGTAAATAAGTGTACTCCAATCGCTTTGTGTTTGTGCATGAATTGAACACAAATTCAACAACAATACATGTCAGCCTTCTAAAATCCCTGAGCACTAATCTGAGCAGGAGTACCTTATACACAAAGCTTATTCATCTATAATAATTCCTTTAAAAAAGTGTTTCCATGTTTTTACAGTTTAACATCACAGTCACATATTTTACCAGATTAAAGGCCTGTGTGGCGAGGAAGGTCAGCTGGACAAACTGAAGACCGACCTGAGCCTGCTCAATACCACCACCCATAACCTGGAAGGCAAACTAACAGTCATCAGCTTGAAGCCAGGTCTGTGCATGTGTTTATGTACACAACAACAGGGTAAAGCAACAACTATCACACAGGGCATTGTCTGATTTCAAGCTTTAGATCCACATCATTGTTGTTTAGACAACACTGAGGTTATTGTACTCTGTCCTACAAGTTTTAGAAATGTGGTGTTTAACCAAGAATTTACTTTAGATTGCACTACGTAGCTAAGACTGTGAGGAATTTAATGAGGAATTTCTAGTATTTAGTATTTAGTATTTATTTATTTATTGTCATTGTCAAGAACAATGAAATTGCGTTTGGGGCTTCCATACAACCCAAAAAAAAAGAAGAAAATAATAAATACCCCTTAAAACCCAAGTGTACATATTTAACCCAGTGTGACTCCAATGCAATAAGACAATCCTTAGCAATAATGTTCGTAGAAATTCAGACAAAGACCTGAGAAACATGACAAAATACAACAATGCACCCATTCAATATTATTGTACTGTGAGATATGATATCAGATATGATAGTTATCTATTTAAGAAAGAGGGGGGGGGGGCAGGAGGGGGAAGAGAATAAAGATATGATGCACCAATGCAGACCAGTTCATTGCTATTAAGAAGTTGGATATGGTTATTGTCCGTGAGAGGGGGGCAGAGAGTTCAGGAGCCTCACAGCCTGTGGATACAGGCTGTTGGCCAGTCTGGATGTTCTGGCCTGTATAGACCTGTACCTTCTCCCTGAGGGCAGCAGATGGAAAAGGTGGCGCGCAGGGTGATGTTGGTCCCGCAGGATACTGTGCACCCTCCTCAGACAGCGAGTGGGGAAGATATTACTGATCTCTGGCAGACTTGTTCCAATAATTCTGCCAGCTTCTTTCACCACCCGCTGGAGTGCTTGCTGATCGGCCTTGGTGCAGCTGGGGAACCACACTAGAAATCCATACGTCAGAACGCTGCTGATGGCACAGTTGTAGAAGTTCAACATCAGAGATCTGGGAATGTGTGCGCTCCGCAGTCTCCTCAGGTAGTAGAGGCGCTGTTGGGCCTTCCGTACAACTGAGGTGATATGGTTGCCCCAGGACAGGTCCTCGGTCACAGTTACCCCCAAGAATTTAAAACTGCTCACCCTCTCCACCGCCTCACTGCCAATGAAGAGAGGCAGATGGTTGTTATGACCCCTCTTCCGGAAATCTACAATGATCTCCTTGGTCTTTTTGGTGTTTAAGACCAAGTTATTGTCGTGGCACCATGACTCTAGTTGTTGCACCTCTGTCCTATAGTTTGTCTCATCATTGTTGGATATAAGTCCGAGCACTGTAGTGTCATCTGCAAACTTAACAATGAGATTGGACGCGCAGGAGGAAATACAGTCATGGGTGAAGAGAGTGTATAGCAGAGGGCTCAGAACACACCCCTGAGGGGCACCGGTGTTGACCACAAGGGTGGAAGAGGTGTTCTTACCCACTCTGACACTCTGTCTACGGTTAGTGTCTAACCGTAGACCGTAACCAAGATTTATCCTTTAGCATGCACATTAAACAAATATATAGGGTTGCCTTCATTTGTTTGGTAAAATTAGAAACATCCGGACTCAGAGTGATGCCACACAGCTAGTGCTTCTATTGTGATAAATAATTATCGGGTCACTCTAAAAGCTCCTGAAAAGCCTTCAGTTGATCCTGAATGCTACAGCAAGAGTATTAACTGGAACTAGAAAGAGAGACAATATTTCTCTCTTTAATTTGGACTTGAATTTAAAGTCTTCATCTTCACATGCAAAATGAATAACGAGGCCACGCCATAAGAATTTATAGTAAGTTTCTAAAAGTAGAATAGAAGGCAGAGCCTTCAGCTATCAGACCCCTGTATTATGGACCAGCTGCCAGTTTGGATGAGTGAGACAGACACTCTCTGGGCTGTGAGGTCTCTCTCTCGCCTCATCCTCCACCGAGACCCAAGGGCCCCCCACACTCCAGCAGGGGCCCGACAGAGTCAGGGGGGCCAGGTCCTGCCAAGCAGCCGCTGAAAGGGAACCAGTACACAACTGAATACTCAGCCTCTGACATCCAGAACCATCATTGCTCTGCCAGGTGGGGACACCAGCCACTGGCAGGGACTGTGGCGTGGAGAAATAGGCCCCCACACCTGGGGGAGCCTGAGATGTTCTAAAAGAGTTGGATTAGTAAGGAAAACAGGCACACACAAGCATACATGCCCATCCTCATGCACACATATAAACACTCTCACACTTGTCCAACATGGAGACACTCAGAGATGAATGCAGTACACACACACTCACACTCCCCATACACACACTATACTCCCAAGTCCAGACACCAATGCCTCCAGAGGGGCAATCCACTCACAGACCCATGAGATGGGGTAGAGACCACCACACAGCCCTGGTCCATGCAGCAGCAGAGCAGCCCACCAGCCCTGGCTGGAACGCCAGTCCCAGACCCCATGCCTCCCTCCACCAGCTCATATGTGGTGTTGATGCTGGCCTATAGAGCATTTATAGTACACTTTGCAAAGGAGGAATGAAAAAATAGGATGAATGTTTCCTAAGTTGCAAAGCTTTGACAACAGAACAAGCTTGAAACTAATCAATGTGACTGATTGTCCCGGAACAACAATACCTCAGGTGTAATCAGATGCATCATAACACATAGTGTAATAAAATACTTTCTAAAGTTTATCAAGCATAGCAATGTATTTACGTATGTGTTCTCAGGACCCCCAGGTCCTCCAGGCACCAATGGACATCCAGGTAACCGAGGAGAAAAAGGCAGCAAAGGTGAGGTCAAAGTTACAGAAGCTGTAATTGATGTATTTATATTAACAATGTGACATAAATCTGCCAATGTGAAATGTCATATTCAGTAAGTTTAAAGCAGCAGCCAAGGCCAAATGGAACGAGCTGATGACAGAATCATTCAGAAAAGCAGCGTCACATCTGTATTTATTTTTACAGTGTTTAGTCTAAAACCTGCTTTGGTAAAGAACAAGAAAAGTTTCAACTGTAAAAACTTCATTCATTAGAAGATGCTGTGGGGTCGTGTGCAGCAGAATACATTAGCTTTCAGCTGCTGCTCTGGCAATGATCCCAGCATTGATGACGCATCATCTCCTGTCAGATGGATGATGAGACCTGGTTGATGGATGAGCTGCAGCCGTTATTTCACATAGCTTCACAATGTAGTGCACTGACATTTGCTGCATGAAATCTCTATCAGGGCTGGACTTTTACTCACACTGACAAATTAACCAGCTCTAATGCATATATTTCCCAATAGATAAAACTCTGCGTGCCCTCAAGCTCTCTGCTAAAAAAAGTCTTTGATCAAACTTATATTTTATGATAATTACATTTAGTTGGTTTTTTGTGGTTATTTGTTGGTTGATTTGTCTGTGAACCACTCGGCTCTAGACAAGGACACTAAGGACAGATTGTTGATTCACTAACATCTTCATTTTCCCGAGTCCTCACATAATAATTCTCAGTTAATCATCAATTTAATTCATTTTTTTTCTTAATTCATTGCCGTTATCTCAGTGCATTTCATTATGTAAAGACTGTAGAATATTAGAGAAAGATAAAAGATGAAGAAACAGTTTGCATCGGTGTACAGAGAGAAGATGAAGCCTTCTCAGGCAGCTGCTGTGACCAGTTGTGGGGTTAAAGCGTCAATATGTTTCTTTTTTACTGCACTGAAAATTTTAATTAGTGAATCTTATTAAGGATGATTAAAAAGGATGTAAAGCGAGTGCTGTAAAAAGAAGTGTTTTAAGTGTAGTGCACTTATACCCAAGATTTACCTGTTATTGAAGTGCTTCAGACGTCCACAGAGATGAATGAAAAACAAGTTCCGTCACCTAAACACTTAAACCCCCACGGACTGCCATTTGGCTTTTCTCTACCTTTAAAACCCAGAGAGCAGCCAAATGGCTTTTAGCTAAGCTTTAGCTTCAGCCAAGTGGAAGCTAAATTGGCTAGTCATTCATATGTATATTAGGTTATTACCTGGGAATTCTGGAGGGAGGGGAGTGGGGGTGTGTGATTGAGGGCGTGGGGGAGCTGCTAAAAGCTGTGCACTTCCTTTTGTGTTTCATCTTGATGCATTCTCAATCATCCAGGGAAATAAATCTCCAAAAGTCACCAACTTGGAGTGTTTCAGTTTGCCATCTTAGGGAGAAATCAACACACATGGGTGTATGTCCTTTGTTGCTGAGATTTATTGATAAAAACAGTACAAAAAAACAACCATTTGTACACATATTTACAAATAATAATAAAAAGTGAGTGAGTACAATTCAACATTTTCAGCAATCACTCACAATCCTGGCACTGCCATGGTATCTGTAGTCTGCATTTACCACATGTGTATCTGTAGCAGTGAACACATCGCACAGTGGCATGATTGTTCTTGCAGTTGTGTTTGACCTGACACGTGGCTCTTTTTCCAGGGCTAGGTGTGGAGGGTTGTGTCCGAAGCAACTGTTCTTTTCTTGCCTTCTTCTCAGCTACATGAGAGCGAGCCAACTCTGTTGCAAGCGCCACCAGGAAGTCCACCCGTCTTTCCTTCGTCCCGGTGCATGCTTGATACAGCCAATTTAGCTTCCACTTGGCTGAAGCTAAAGCTTAGCTAAAAGCCTACCAGCCATTTGGCTGCTCTCGGGTTTTATAGGTAGAAAGGTAGAAGCCTGGGGATGCTAGTGTAAAATAGTCACGTTCTGTGCGGTGACAAAGTATTTGACAGCTCCCTGATTTCTTACCTTTTTGTATTTCTGTTGCACTCACTTGTTTCCGATGTTTCAAATCATCACATCATTTTAGACAAAGATAACCTGAGTGAACAGGAAATGCAGGTTTTAAATTGCAATTTCATTTATTGGGAAAAAAGATATCTAAACCTACCGGGACCTATATCAAAATGTAATTGTCTCCAGCCCTGTGCTCATATATTGGTTTCTATTACTTTTACATCTTGATGAAATCTTCCTCCATGTTCATTTCTGAGATTGGTCAAATCTGGAGAAAGAAAGTTGTGATAATAACATACAAAGTACATCGTTACTGACATTTTGGCCCCATTAGCTGATGTGCTTTTGTGGATCTCAATCAGGCACCCCTGTGTCAGGAAGGTCTGGAACCTGCTCTCGGTTTAAAAGGTCGGAGTCTCTGATCCTATACTCAAGAAAAGAAAAAAAACAACCTTTGAATGAACATAAAAAAATGATCATGCAATGAATTTCCACGTGATTCAATTGCTTTATTATAGCAAGGAGACCACAGACAACCATTCACACCTATGGACCATTTAGCATCCTTACCCTAACCCTACTAACTGCATGTACCTAAAGGGCCACAAACGCAGGGACAACATGCAAACATGCACAGAAAGCCCAATTGGTGGATTCGAACTCTTGCTCTGAGGCAACAGTGCTACTCACCAACCTGTCACTCCATACTGTAGAAAAAGTAGGAAAGCTATGATTTCAAGGCTTGAATTTTTTTTACATTTTTGTCCTTGACAGGTTAAGCCACAGTAAACAGCAATAGCATGTACGTGCTGTGTGTTTACTTGCCTCTAATAACCCCAGTGACTTTCCTGTGGTTTGAAATCTCTTGTGATCAAGCGCTAACAGCTTCGCAGTCCTCCAGATGTCGATCATGCATCCTCTGAAGATTTGGTTGCCAGGTTGGCCTCTGATTAAGCCTGAAAAACTACAGAGTTCATTTTTAATGCTATTATGACATCTGAGTGATTTGATGTCAATAATAAACAGGCTTTTACCTTTACAGTTTCACAAGGTGAAAAATAGAATGTCCACAACTCAGCTAATGCTGATTTTGAGAGGAGAGAGGTTGAGGAGAGAATGGGCAGAATTCAGGCTGAAGAAAAGTATTTCTGTTCTGTGTTGATGTAATCCAGCCAAGTCCTTGGAAGTTGTCTTCCTGCAGAAATCAGTGGAAATCCAAATCCTCTTGATTTTGTAATCTAACATAGCAAAAATGAGAAAAACACAAAACCAAACTGTAAGACAACACAGACACATGGCTCTTTTTCCAGGGCTAGGTGTGGAGGGTTGTGGAGGGTTGTGTACATACAAGCATGCGCATCAAATTACAGGAAAAGACCAGAATATCAGGAATCATTATTGCTCAAACTGCAGTTCTTCATGATAATTAGACTTATACTTTGATTACATCTTTCATTAAGAATAAAAATGATTTACTATTAGCAAAAGCACATACAGATAAACTATCATAGCACTTTGCATCACTGTAAACATAAAAGGCTGGATGGTATCACCTCTCTCCAATTTAATATGAGCTAAGCCGGCAAATTCAGACTCTGTCGATCCCACCTTTCTCGACATGCTGTTTCTGAGGTAGAAAGTTGCACAGACAGAGCATTCGTTTTTCAATTTCTAATACCCAACCAATAAGTTACGGTGAAGTTGAATCTCCTGAATAGAGAGACAAGACGAGAGTTCAGCTGTTTGACCAAGTGGAAGTCGCTAACTCCCACTCGATTTTGTGATCGATGTAAACTTAAAAAAATATATCAGCTCTTTTACTTCTGTGGTGACACTACAGGGTTAATATAACTGATCTAAACACTAATGTCTAGGTACAGTGTATATTTTGCTGAATAAACCATGTTACTAATATCAAGCACAAACTTACTATTTTAAATCGGTTCAACAGAAAACCATGGTGAGGTGACTTTGTTTTCCTGATGTGTAGCATCTGCATAGCTTCTACAGCACAAGTTTCTTCCGTAATACAGTCAACAAAAATAAAAATAGACGTTAAATTTATTAAGTATTTGAAAGATTATTCAGTCATTAACTTTGGCAGTTCATGGATTTTGCAAACTATCATCATATGTTGTGGAAACAACTTGATTATCTAGGAAATAGATTTTTCTACTTTTACGTTGATATAAAATGTGCCAAAATTAGAAAATCGCCTTTAAATGAAATTACTTTTTTAGGGAACAAGTTTGTATTTTTATTTTTCAAAAAACGGAATTTTATAGTTTTTTTTTTATAGAATAGCTTATAGCATATTGGTATGTAAATATAATAAATAATATAGAAAAACAACACTAAAAATAGTTCACAATAGAAAGAATTAACAAGATATTCCAACTGATCACAACTTCTACAACAACAATACAAGTCCTGTGTAGAACTGCAATGTTCTTTACATTTTCACTTTCTTTTTTATAATCAAAATTTTATGCATTTTATAAAAATATGATGTGGAGTAAAAGTCGGTAATAAAATTGGTTTGTCTTGTGGTCATCTTCTAACTGCACTGGCCGTGTGTGCTTTTTTTCTGCATGCTTGCGTCATCAGATATTATAATCCATCACATACCGGTATGTTTCTTTCCAGGAGACCATGGAGATAACGGCCTTCCAGGACCAAAGGGTGAAAGGGGAGACAAAGGAGAACAAGGAGAGCCAGGTACTGGAAAATGGTAGAGTTTAATATGCCTATACAGTCCACCCTGTGGCAGCTATAGTAAGAGCTGCTCACATTCTCTGAAATCTTATCAAAGTTGCTTCAGTGCATCCTTTACAACCAGCTTCTGTACTGGGGAGACTGGAGATATCATCTCACAGATCAAAGCACGACCCCAGTGCAACATTCAGTACTGTTGGCGACAATATTTTAGCACCTTGGGAACGAGAATGGGTGCCGGGGCAGACCAGACACTCCCACTCAAGGAGTAGGAACGGATGCAGGAGCAGGCTGGGTCATGGCTGCCCTTACCTTGGAGTGGCATCAGCAATGATCTGGCACCCGCTGTCTCTACCTGAGAACCAGGTACTGGAGCGGAAACCAGCAGGGCCCTAACTGATTTGAGACCAGGAAACGCGATTGGCTGAGCCCCAGCCTCCCAAACCTGAGGCACTGGTATGGGTGCAGGGGTAGGCAGGAGCCCAGCTGCCCTCGAAGCAGGAGCTGGTGCCAGCTGGGTCCTAGCCAGTGTCCCCCGAGAAACTAGTACAGCTGCAGGGAATGGGGGGACCTTGGCCACCCTAGGAGCAGGTGTGGGTGCACAACCCATCTCTGCCTTAACTGACTGACTTACACCAATGATCGTTTCAGGCTGTGCTGCTTCATAAACCCTTTCTGAATGAGAAGCATGAGAATTCATCTTTGAACACAAAAACAGTCTCAGAGAATGCAGGTCATGAATAAATGAATAGTCTGAGGGAGTCTTTCAAAAAGTAGTTTCATATACATAATCCTCATGCACAGTCTTGTATTTAGCCAGTTCAGAAGCACAAATGTATGTTTGAGCTTCTGGAAAAAAACGAGCCGTTTATTGTGGCTGATAATGAACAAGAACAAAACAGAGAAACAAAATTAAACGAAGAGCCAACCATAAAAAAACTAAATACAAAATACCTGAAACACATGGAAAGAATGAGAGGACATGGAGACACGAGGGAGGACAGAAGATTTACAGACTGAGGGAGAGACAATAAATACGCTGAGGGATGACGAGGGAAGTGGAAACAGCTGGAGTGAACAAGATGTGATGAGACAGGGGAAGCAAAACTTAGCACACTGAACACAGGACGAGAGAATGAACAGGAAACACTGAGACTTAAGACATACAGTGGGGCAAAAAAGTATTTAGTCAGCCACCGATTGTGCAAGTTCCCCCACCTAAAATGATGACAGAGGTCAGTAATTTGCACCAGAGGTACACTTCAACTGTGAGAGACAGAATGTGGAAAAAAAAATCCATGAATCCACATGGTAGGATTTGTAAAGAATTTATTGGTAAATCAGGGTGGAAAATAAGTATTTGGTCAATAACAAAAATACAACTCAATACTTTGTAACATAACCTTTGTTGGCAATAACAGAGGTCAAACGTTTACTATAGGTCTTTACCAGGTTTGCACACACAGTAGCTGGTATTTTGGCCCATTCCTCCATGCAGATCTTCTCGAGAGCAGTGATGTTTTGGGGCTGTCGCCGAGCAACACGGACTTTAAACTCCCGCCACAGATTTTCTATGGGGTTGAGGTCTGGAGACTGGCTAGGCCACTCCAGGACTTTCAAATGCTTCTTACGGAGCCACTCCTTTGTTGCCCGGGCGGTGTGTTTTGGATCATTGTCATGTTGGAAGACCCAGCCTCGTTTCATCTTCAAAGTTCTCACTGATGGAAGGAGGTTTTGGCTCAAAATCTCACGATACATGGCCCCATTCATTCTGTCCTTAACACGGATCAGTCGTCCTGTCCCCTTGGCAGAAAAACAGCCCCATAGCATGATGTTTCCACCCCCATGCTTCACAGTAGGTATGGTGTTCTTGGGATGCAACTCAGTATTCTTCTTCCTCCAAACACGACGAGTTGAGTTTATACCAAAAAGTTCTACTTTGGTTTCATCTGACCACATGACATTCTCCCAATCCTCTGCTGTATCATCCATGTGCTCTCTGGCAAACTTCAGACGGGCCTGGACATGCACTGGCTTCAGCAGCGGAACACGTCTGGCACTGCGGGATTTGATTCCCTGCCGTTGTAGTGTGTTACTGATGGTGACCTTTGTTACTTTGGTCCCAGCTCTCTGCAGGTCATTCACCAGGTCCCCCCGTGTGGTTCTGGGATCTTTGCTCACCGTTCTCATGATCATTTTGACCCCACGGGATGAGATCTTGCGTGGAGCCCCAGATCGAGGGAGATTATCAGTGGTCTTGTATGTCTTCCATTTTCTGATGATTGCTCCCACAGTTGATTTTTTCACACCAAGCTGCTTGCCTATTGTAGATTCACTCTTCCCAGTCTGGTGCAGGTCTACAATACTTTTCCTGGTGTCCTTCGAAAGCTCTTTGGTCTTGGCCATGGCAGAGTTTGGAGTCTGACTGTTTGAGGCTGTGGACAGGTGTCTTTTATACAGATGATGAGTTCAAACAGGTGCCATCCATACAGGTAACGAGTGGGGGACAGAAAAGCTTCTTACAGAAGACGTTACAGGTCTGTGAGAGCCAGAGATTTTCCTGGTTTGAGGTGACCAAATACTTATTTTCCACCCTAATTTACGAATAAATTCTTTACAAATCCTACCATGTGAATTCATGGATTTTTTTTTCACATTCTGTCTCTCACAGTTGAAGTGTACCTCTGGTGCAAATTACTGACCTCTGTCATCATTTTAAGTGGGGGAACTTGCACAATCGGTGGCTGACTAAATACTTTTTTGGCCCACTGTACAGCCGGATACAGCAATGGAGATAAACAAGCAGGGTGTCATGCGGCGGCTGTGTGAAGGCAAGAGAGGACCCAAAATGCACGGCTCTAGACACACGGGGATGAACTCAAAGGCAGGTGTTTATTAACAGGAACATAAGAAGTCAACTATACTGGGAGCAACTAAAGCTGAGGCGCTGGGAAGACACGGTAAATGCACACAACCTAGAGGGACGACGCAACACGGAACAAAGGGACACTTTGACATAAATACACAGAAGGTAATGAGGGAAGTGGGAACACACGGGGAACGCAGCTGAGGACAATTACTCGTGACAGAGCGGGGAGGACACGAACCTGAAAATACTGACACCAAGATGTGGACCTTGAACACAACACAGTACACAGAGATGGGCACAGAGAGAGAGGCAGAGAACAAGGATGAATACACGAGGGGATGAGGAGAACACAGAACACAAAGGACGGGAACACGGTACCAGAACAAACACCACAATAACAGCATGGACACAGGGGGGATCCAAATACCAAACCAAACAATCCAATGAACATAAGGAACAAAATACAAAACCACAGGAAAACTAAGAACACTGGGTCAAAATGACCCAGGACCATGACACAGGGAGGCAAACGATGAGACACAAGGAGAGCAACAGCATGTCTACACACACACAAAGTCTAGACATTAGAATTATTTTTATTACTCAAACTGCATATCTCATTCAGCATGTTAATTAGACATATTCAATTCAATACTTTATTGTCCCACAAGGGGAAGCAATAAGAATAAACAAAACAATGATAAAAAGCCACAAGACAGTTATTTGCCATTAAGGAGACGGGTTGCAGTTGGGATAAAAGAAACCTGGAGTCTCTTGTTCTTCCTCACAGGTTCTCTAAAACGACGGCCAGAGTCAAACTCACTTCAAACAATTTATAATAAAAAGAGCCTTCCTTCCTCTTCCTTATATCTTTGACTATAGCTTCAATTTGCACACATGAACTTTGTTTAGCACTCTGTATCACTTTAAACTTAAAAGGCCAGATGTCTTTTTACCCTCTCAGACTTAATAAGAGGCGAGCAGGGAGGGCTTCATTCTCTCAGTCCAACCTTTCTCGACTGGAAGGCAGCCTTCACCTTCCACTTCTTCTCTGGCTCCTCTGTGAGCTCTCGGTATTCCTCGAGCTTCTCACATTCCTTCTTCCTGGTGTTGCTACCACTTGGTATCACTACATCGATCCCTACAGCCTTCTTCCTCTACTTGTTCTTCCGATTCAGCTGACTCCTCAGGATGTTTCTTACGCTCTGCAGGTATTTTGTGGTTGAGACTTTCCGAGCAGTTTGGTTTCCCTCTGTGACACCAAGGTACTTGAAACTGACATCCATTGTTAGTCAGTGGTACCAGCTTCAGTCATTATGCAAATGTGCCGGAAAACACAACAAGTTTTAACCGTCTAGCTTAGATTGGAGGTTATGTTGAAGAATTTGGAAATCATTGTCGTTCTTCATTATTCTAACAACTTTGTGCAATGTACCGGTACCACTGGCAGCCAAACAGCTCCAGAGCCAGATGTTATCACCATCATCAAGGTATAAATAATATGCTTCATTTTAAAAGCCCTAACTGTCATGAACAGTCAGGGCGGGATTGGACCCTGAATGCAGACAAGATCATTATATCAATAAGAGAACAGAAAGAGAAAAGTCACAACACAAACTAACCTGTCTAAAGGAAAAAACAACACAACCAACAACCAGACGCACTTCTGTGGCCGGCCAGCCTTCACTAGTAGCAGCAAAAAAACATCTACACTGTTCCCGAAACTGTCAAAACGACTGTGTCTTTCCATTCTGCTCAGCAGAATCTCAGACTCTAGAGAGCAGAGAAAATTGCAAGTGGACCTCAAACAGACTTTATAATGTTTTATGGCTAACTGCTCAGTGAGTCCAGGTGCAGGCTGGGAAAAATGAGCAGCAGAGGAAGAGAAACAGCACCTCACCTGCACATCCCCATTGCATGTAACAGAGGCCAGATGGTTCAGTTTTTGTCTCATCTGGCCATAAACCTGTCCTGCAGAAAGGCTATTCATTGTGAGCAGCTGCTAAGATCGTCAGCTGAAACAATGTATGTAAGTTTGTGTTATTTGGATGTTTCACGGCTTTGGTGTTCTTCTGAAAGGTGACTACAAATGTCACCCTTAGATAAGAGGAAACTGGTTGGGATGTCTGTCTTTTGTTAATTTACATTTACGAGTTAAAATTTGCTCCCATAAAAGTTAAACAGACATTTTAAAATCACCATTGTTGTCTTTACAAATGCAGGTCCTAGGGGTCCACCTGGGGATCAAGGACCAGGTGCAAAGGGAGAGAAAGGTGACCCTGGCAGTCCAGGTAAGGTTTTTGGTTAAATTCATTGCAGCCGTGTTGAGGATTCACTCAAACTCAAACTGAAGCAGATTATACACTAGGGCGACCAATCATCCTCTTTCTCTGCACTTGTTGACTTGTAAAAGACTATATGACATTTTTTATTTCACCATTCATTAACCGCACAGAGAAGGCATCGTTTAAATATGTCAAAGTTTTCTTTAAGGCAAAAAGAATTTTCTGGCACAACTTCACCTGCTTCCAAGGTGCATGGAGAGGATAAAAGAATTCACAAAGCAGAAACTCCAGCAACACTTGAGGGAAGATGAACAACTTTAATAATAGATGTTTCGGCTTGTGGCCTTCATCAGGGTCCTGATGAAGGCCACAAGCCGAGGATATGCTTCCTAGATATTCCAGCATTGTCCCTAGATATATTCCGGTCCTGGGTGACCGACTGCACCAGCGTAGGGGCTGACAATGGATCCCTGGTTTTCATCCCAATCACTAATGGCAGTTATGGTGCCACCGCCTAGGCCAGGGCTGTCGAACTCATTTTACATTGCAGGCCACGTACGACCCATCTAAGCGGTCGGACCGGTGAATCTCCCCTTTCTGTCAGTGTAAAGAAGTTTCATATTTAACAGTTTTTCTACATGATAAAGAAAAAGAAACAAAATAAATATTTATATTAGAAAGTGAAAATCAGAAACCTTGTTTTTCACAAAGTTACAGAGGTTTTATTAGAAACATAGCTATGCGTTTAGCAATTTGGCATAATTCACTACCAATAAAAGGTTAAATTTTTTTGTAGTGAATAGCAGGAATGAGGCTTTCTTGTCAGAAGTCATTTTAGGAAAACAGAAAAACAGCAGCCAGCAGCACTGTACACAACTGGTGCGTAATAAACAAGTAAATAAGGCAGATAATAGAGATTTTTGATGGGAAACTGGTCCTGAAGCACACAGAGATGGAGCTGATTTGGTGAATTTGGCTCGCAGAGTGATCAATCCTGCAGTTTTGCAAGATGTCCGTTATGACTTTACATGCCTTTATGCACCTCCCTTTGTTAATCCGTTCAATACTTTCTCCCTGTGTCAATTCTCATTATTACACATAATTTATGGACACATATGGTTTGATTTCTGTGCATGTATGGATAGGATGGGTTGTTACTGTTGTTACTGATTCTCTGGTGAGAATTTTATGTCAATACCACCTTCAGAAATATATTGTCTTGAACGTATACACAAAACTGAATGTGTACACAAAACTGAATGTGTACACAAAACTGAATGTGTACACAAAACTGAATGTATACACAAAACTGAATGTGTACACAAAACTGAATGTGTACACAAATCCAGAAATAAACGGACTGAAAATTATTTAAGGCTTTTCTAGCCTAACTGAGCACTCAGAACACTGGTGGATACACTGAGGGCAATTTGGACTTCATCCCTCTTCTTTTCTTTGTAGGTCACAGCAAACCTTATTTGAAAATGGAAATACTTTGCATTTACTGTATACGTCATTGTTTTAGTCTTACTGACTATTCAATTCAATTCAATTCAATTTTATTTATATAGCGCCAAATCGCAACAAAAGTCGCCTCAAGGCGCTTCATAGATACAGAGAAAAACCCAACAATCATATGACCCCCAATGAGCAAGCACTTTGGCGACAGTGGGAAGGAAAAACTCCCTTTTAACAGGAAGAAACCTCCGGCAGAACCAGGCTCAGGGAGGGGCGGGGCCATCTGCTGCGACCGGTTCGGGTGAGAGAAGGAAGACAGGATAAAGACATGCTGTGGAAGAGAGACAGAGGTTAATAACAGATATGATTCAATGCAGAGAGGTCTGTTAACACATAGTGAGTGAGAAAGGTGGCTGGAAAGGAAAAACTCAATGCATCATGGGAATCCCCCGGCAGCCTACGTCTATTGCAGCATAACTAAGGGAGGATTCAGGATCACCTGGTCCAGCCCTAACTATATGCTTTAGCAAAAAGGAAAGTTTGAAGCCTAATCTTGAAAGTAGAGATAGTGTCTGTCTCCCGAATCCAAACTGGAAGCTGGTTCCACAGAAGAGGGGCCTGAAAACTGAAGGCTCTCCCTCCCATTCTACTTTTAAATACTCTAGGAACAACAAGTAGGCCTGCAGAGCGAGAGCGAAGTGCTCTAATAGGGTGATATGGTACTACAAGGTCATTAAGATAAGATGGGGCCTGATTATTTAAGACCTTGTATGTGAGCAGCAGGATTTTGAATTCAATTCTGGATTTAACAGGAAGCCAAAACAGGGGAAATATGCTCTCCCTTTCTAGTCCCTGTCAGGACTCTTGCTGCAGCATTTTGGATCAGCTGAAGGCTTTTCAGGGAGTTTCTAGGACTTCCTGATAATAATGAATTACAGTCGTCCAGCCTGGAAGTAATAAATGCATGAACTAGTTTTTCAGCGTCACTCTGAGACAGGATATTTCTAATTTTAGAGATGTTGCGCAAATGGAAGAAAGCAGTCTTACATATTTGTTTAATATGTGCTTTGAAGGACATGTCCTGGTCAAAAATGACTCCAAGGTTCCTCACAGTGTTACTGGAGGCCAAGGTAATGCCATCCAGAGGAAGAATCTGGTTAGATACCATATTTCTAAGATTTTCAGGGCCGAGTACAATAACCTCAGTTTGATCTGAATTAAGAAGCAGAAAGTTAGCGGCCATCCAGGTCTTTATGTCTTTAAGACGTTCCTGCAGTTTAACTAATTGGTGTGTGTTATCTGGCTTCATGGACAGATAGAGCTGGGTGTCATCTGCACAGCAGTGTAAATGTATGTTATGTCTTCTAATGATGCTGCCTAAGGGAAGCATGTATAATGTAAACAGAATTGGTCCTAGCACTGAACCCTGTGGAACTCCATAATTAACCTCAGTGTGTGAAGAGGACTCTCCATTTACATGCACACCTGGAGACCGCTGGAAGCACTGTGAGAATCATGTTCTTTGATTTCTCCAGTGCCTTCAACACCATTCTTCCCTCGGTTCTGAAGGACAAGCTGGAGAACTCTGGAGTGGACCATCACCTCACTACCTGGATCCTGGACTACCTCACCGACCGACCACAGTATGTGAGGACTCAGGGCTGTGTGTCGGACAGGGTCGTCTGCAGTACGGGGGCCCCACAGGGAACGGTTCTGGCTCCGTTCCTCTTCACCATCTACACTGCAGACTTCTCCCACAATTCCACCCAGTGCTTCCTGCAGAAGTTCTCTGATGACTCTGCAATAGTCGGCCTCATCACTGATGGGGACGACAAGGAGTACAGAGGTCTGACCCAAGACTTTGTGGACTGGTGCCAGCTGAACTACCTCCAGATCAACACCAGTAAAACCAAGGAACTGGTGGTAGACTTCCGCAGGCACAAGCATTCTCCACTGCAACCACTGAACATCCAAGGTATGGACATTGAGGCTGTGGACAGCTACAGGTACCTTGGTGTTCATCTGAACAATAGACTGGACTGGACTCATAACTCAGACGCCCTCTACAGGAAAGGGCAGAGCAGGCTGTACCTGCTGCGGAGACTCAGGTCGTTTGGAGTGGAGGGCCCACTCCTGAAGAAATTCTATGACTCTGTTGTGGCTTCTGCTATCTTTTATGGCGTGGTCTGCTGGGGCGGCAGCATCTCTGCTGGGGACAGGAAGAGACTGAACAGGGTGATCCGAAGGGCCAGCTCTGTTCTAGGATGCCCTCTGGACCCAGTGGAGGTGGTGAGTGACAGGAGAACGGCGGCTAAGCTGTCATCCCTGTTGGACAACATCTCCCACCCCATGCAGCAGACTGTGACAGCACTGAGCAGCTCCTTCAGTGGGAGACTGCGGCACCCACGGTGTGGGACGGAGAGATTTCGCAGGTCTTTCCTCCCCACTGCTGTCAGACTCCATAATAAAGACTTTAACTGATCAAGCACACACATCCATGCATATGCAATAATACTAAGTGCAATAATCCTTTCTGTCATCGTTGTATTTTTACTCAGTTGTATATAGTATTTGTATTTGTATTCTATTTTATCTTATTGTATATTTATTTTATTTTATTCTACTGTATATAGTATTTTATTTTATTCTATTCTGTACAGTTGTGTACTGTATTTATTCTTATTGTATTCTAATTTTTGCCTCATAACTTTTGCACTGTCCACTTCCTGCTGTGACAAAACAAATTTCCCACGTGTGGGACTAATAAAGGTTATCTTATCTTATCTTATCTTATCTTATCTTATCTTATCTTACAAACTGGAGTCTATTAGATAGATATGATACAAACCACTGCAGTGCAGTACCTGTAATACCTACAGCATGTTCTAATCGCTCTAATAGGATATTATGGTCGACAGTATCGAACGCTGCACTGAGGTCTAGCAGGACAAGCACAGAGATGAGTCCACTGTCAGAGGCCATAAGAAGATCATTTGTAACCTTCACTAAAGCTGTTTCTGTGCTGTGATGAGCTCTGAAACCTGACTGAAACTCTTCAAATAAACCATTCTAATCAACTAATCAAAGTATCAAAAAAATAATCACAGCGTGTCACTTGTGCTGTATTTTGACAAGTTATTGCCTTATTCCATAATGAATTAAATTCATTTTCACCTCAAAGTTCTACACTCAATACCCAATAAGACAAAGTGACAAAAGTTTTCTTGCAATTCTTGCAAATTTATTAAAAATAAAAAACAAAAATATAACACGTGCATAAACATTCACAGCCTTTGCTGAATACATTTTCTGGTGTAACTTTGGCAGAACTGTCGCAAGTCTTTTAAGTATAATGCTTCATGCTTGGCACACTTTTTTGGGCAGTTTCTCCCAGTCTTCTTAGTAGATCCTCTCGGGCTCTACTGGGCATGATGGGAAGTGTTAGTGCACAGCTATTATCAGATCTCTCCAGAGATATTCAGTGGGTTCAAGTCTGGGCTCTGGCTGAGTCACTCAAGGACGTTCACAGGTGGTCCTGAAGCCACTCCTTTGTTATCTTGGCCGTGTGGAGGCCGTTGTTTTGTTGGGAGACCTTTGACTAAGTCAAGGTCCAGAGTGCACTGAAGCTGGTTTTCATCATGAATGTGTCCATCACTGCATTCATCTTTCCCTTGACCATGACTAGTGTCCCAGTTCCTGCTGCAGAAATACCATCACATGATGTTTGGTAAAGTGATCATTGGCTTCTTGGCCATTGTGTTGTCCCTGACTAAGGCCCACCAATCCCAATTACTCAGACTGATCAGGATTCCAGCTCTGAGAAGAGTCATGGTGGTTGCAAAAGTCTTTATGGATGATCGAGACCACTGTTCTCACTGGGACCTTCCGTGGTGCAGAAATTCTTCCGTACTCGTTCCCAGATCTGTGCCTCGACACAATCCTGTCTCAGAGGTCTACAGACAAGTGCTTGGACTTCATGGCTTGGTTTGCACTCTAACCTGCACTGTCAACTGTGGGACCTTAGACAGACATGTACTTTTCCCAATCATGTCCAACCAACTAAATTTAAAACTTTCAAGTTGTAACAGCTGACAAATTATCAGGGGAAACAGGATGCACCTGAGGTCAGTTTTCAGCGTTAATACATATGTTTTGTTATGTCTTTATTTTTAATAAATTTGTGAGAATTTGAAACTTTCAGACTTTTTTAAAACTTTGTCATTGTGGGAAACTGTGAAGAATGATCAGGCGAAAAATGAATTCACGCTATTTTGGAAAAAGTCTCTGACATGACACAATGTGGAACAAGTGAAGTGCTGTGAATACCGTGTGTGTACAGTGTGACTAATGTGAAACAGTGTTTTAAAACAGTATTTGTTAAACCCATACCAATCCATATTCTTATATGTTTGTGCTGTTTGTGTTTTTCTCTTTCATGAGATTTCATTTTGTCATTTTCACGACAGGTCCTAGAGGGCCAAGTGGTTACAATGGAACACAAGGTAAGCACATTTAATCAACAAGCCCGTTTCCACGACTAAAAAAAGGATCCATAACTCAAAACTTCGACTTATTTTCTCAAAATTTCGACTTGTTAACTCAAAATTTCGAGTTAGCGCTGCCAATCAGTAATCTACGTGAATGACGTCATTTCCTTGTTACCCGGAAGCTGAAGCCCTCAGGTAAGCTACCGGTATTACATCCAGTCATGAATGCACAGATTGCTGAGTATTTTCAGCTTGGCTTCAAAAATGATAAAATCCTTGTGTTATTGGCTGAATCACATGGTGTTACTATCAGCAAACGCACTCGCTAAAGCGCCAATTTGTTGCGATCCGGTTTTGCGCGTTAGTCTGCACCATATGCTTCCGGGTAACAAGAAAGTGACCTCATTCACGTTGATTACTGATTGGCAGAGCTAACTCAAAGTTTTGAGAAAAGTAACTTGAAATTTCGAGCTATGTTTCTTGAAATTTCAAGTTAATAAGTCGAAATTTAAAGAAAGTAGCTCAAAATTTTGAGTTATGGATACGTGTTATTATTTTTTTTTGTAGTGGAAACGGGCTTCCATAAAAGATGGAGAAAATATGACTTGGAGTCTTGTTTCTCTCACACACTGGAAGCTTAGTTTTTCCTTACTTTTTCTGGGGGTTACATATTCCACAAAAAGAGCTGGTTTTGTTAGAAAAGTTCCACTAGGCAACATCTATAAGAGATATCTCATACAGGGAAGTTTAATGTGAGAGCCAGTTCAGTAAACAAAGATCTTTATAATGAATTGAACATAATGACAGATGACCAGTAAGCAGATTGGAGGCTGATTGGCTTGAAGAAGGCAGGCAGAAATATGACTGAACTAGAGCTGTGATGTCAGCAATGAGCTTGAAAGTGTGGGAAAGTGGAAGTGATGAAAGCACAAATTAGGCGCCAAGCGCCCAGGAAGCAGACAGATGTTTGATTGTAGATCTTCCTTAATAAAATTATGTATAAGCTTCAGTCTGTTTGTGATAGATACATTTGGGTCCATGACTGACACCTTGTTGACTTAGATGTTGTAGATGTTTGTTTTCTGTCATCATGCACTTCAGCTGTTTTCTGTAGGGGACAGTGTATAATGCAAAGATTTGTAAAACCTTTTGAATTTAAGTTGCAAGTCTGCACTGCAGTCAAATATTCATCGTGATATAAAATCTATTGTAGTGGTGTACAAAAGCAAAACTGGGAGAAATATGTCTTTGTCTAATAAATGATGGGCCTACTGTAATTTCATATGTCAGCTTTAATCTTTTCTCCACAGGTCTTCCTGGGCCACCAGGTACCAAAGGAGAGAAGGGAGAGATGGGAACAGAGTGTAAGTGCACTTCATGCTGACCTGAGAGCAGCGATAGCTTCAGAAACCTCAGATGTTAAACATTAAAAAATGTATTAAAGGTATTCTAATGTCTAAAGGGACATTAACCATTTTTGACAGAGAGAAAATAAAAGCCTTAGAGTGTTTTGTTATTAGATTTGTACTGATGAAAATAGCATGCAGCACATAGTGATTCAACAAGTATGGCTGCTATATCACAGCAGAAATATCTTGATGCATGCTCAGTCATCCAGGTAAGTAAATCTCACAGCAGAAATATTTAATCGCCAGAACACAAGTTGGCTTTTTGTGAAGTAGTCACAGAAAATGCAGCGTGTTTGTCAGTTAGCATTTCCAGATTTGTCATTTATGAAATGCAAACCAACTAAATGTCTCACAGGGACATTTTTACCATTGTTAACCATCCTGATCTCTTTCATAACAACAATGATTCCAGTAACAACAAAAACCCACTGTTAATCTTGTCACCTCAACTTTGTCCACCACAGTGACTGTGCGTCTTGTGCCAGGAAAAAACCAAGGACGAGTGGAAGTGAAGCACAACAATATCTGGGGCACTGTGTGTGATGACAGATTTGACCGTGTGGATGGCTTGGTGATCTGTAAGATGCTGGGCTTCCAGACTGTCCATTCCACCTTTATTGCCGCCCCAGGTACCAAGCCCACTCTGTCATCTGTTTTCAATGAATCTCAATCTTACTGCTAGAACCTTATTTTATTTATTTATTTATTTATGTAATTTATTTAAAATGCTATTCCCAAATTTCAAAGAAATTAAATAATAAGATGTTGACTTTTTATGGTCAAATAGTAGGAAATCTCATAAAATATAACATAAATTCATAAAGCCACATCTAATTCCAGGTGAATGTAAAATGTGTGCACAGGTTGTAAGTGTAGCACAGAATTTATAGGAACTAAAAGTATATTAAAAAAGTAAACATAGGGACTGTCAATGCAAGCAGGTGGTTTATGTCATAGTATCACAAGATAAAGAACCTTTATGAAGATGCACAGAGACAAAGTGAAGAAAACGAAAGTAAGCCTTTATTTTGGCTGATAAAAATCTGTCAAATAAAAAAGAGCCCACTCACAAAAACTCATAGTTCATAAGCCTAAAACACTGGGTCAGAGAAAAACAGCACAACACCAGTCTGCTCTAACACTTCTTTCCTTCTGTAGGGTCTGGCGAGATCTGGCTGGACGAGCTGCGGTGCACAGGAGCCGAGGACAATATCTTTGATTGCCCTCAAGGTAAAATCGGTGTTAATGACTGCAACCACAATGAAGACGCTGGGTTACACTGTCTGTAGACTGAAGACGGAATCGCTGCTCTCGTGGAATCAAGAGCAACAAAATGTTTTCAGAAACTCAGTGTTCAGTATATATCACAGGAAATATTACACATTTTACTTCACTGTTTTGCTCAAAACTGACTTTAATGATTGAGCTTTAAAAACCTGTTATGAGCTTGTGATTCAGTACTATACAAAAGCCTGCACATTAATGACGTAACAGTAATTTTCCTTGTAGATCACTATAAAATATTCCTGATAAATTAACTCAGACTGGTGTTTGTAATTGCTTGCAATCTGTGACCTTGCAGCTACACCCCACTAAATACTGCACTTTGTACTGTGAGGTGGCTCTGGATACTCACACCACTGTCAAACACATCGATACACAGCTCACTGACCTGGGAGCAGTACTGAGACTAATGGTGTTCACATCTCAGTCTAATTATATATTCACACAATATATTTTATTCATTTCATTTTAATGTCAATATTTAACATATTAGCTTAAACCAATGCTTCTTACTGACTTCTCTTATGCCCCCCCGGGAAGAAAAAAACATTTTGCGCCCCCCACAACTATAAATAGTATCATTTGTCTATAAAATTGTTATATGTACACCTCGCTTTAACACTTTATCCTTATTTACATTAAAGACACAAAAAAGAAAGAAATACACTGTAGATCAACTTACAACAAAAAATAACTTTATTAACATTGTTTTTTAGTCTGTAAGAGAAAAAATTGCAACAATTTGCCTGAAATAAAAAAAGAAATTAAATCCTTACTTAAACTTTGAACATTTTTTGACCGACTTGAAAAATAAAATTGATCAAACTCAATAAATAATAATAATAATAATGAATTCAAACTGATCAGCAACATTAAATCAGGAGCACAATATATTAAACACTTTAACCTACAAAAAACAAAAATGAATAAAACAAAAGTCAGGATTAATGGCTACAATGAGCAGGTTTTGCAGTGCACATCTTTTCTAAGCGGGTTTGAAGCAGGATCCTGCAGCTCTCACCTCCTGCTCAGTGTTTAGCTGGGACCTGTCTTCAGTGCAGCAACAGCAGAGAAGCCAGTCTCACAAAGACGTTGCAAAAGTAAGAAGAACGCCCACAGCCTTCTGCCCTCAGAGTGGATACTGCTTCTCTACCAGAATTCACTCAGTGTCTGTGATGTGAACTGCAGTCTCAGTGTGGAGTCAGATGTCATGTCAATGAACTGGTTCTCCTCTGCAAAGCTGAAACCAGTTGAAGCTGGTGCTTTGAAAGGATCTCTCGCCCAGTCATACTGGGAACTGTTTTCATGGAAGTACTCTTTAAAGTATCCCATCAATGATGGAATATGCTGCTTAATATATGGAGTGACTGAGGCGGCATCATAGTCAGTAGTTTCAACAAATTCATGCAGGTTCTCAATGAATCTGTGTTTCCTTCATCAACTCGCCTGCCTCGCGTTGCAAGCTTTCGAGTGAAAGAGTTGATCTTGTCCCTTGGAGGTTTTTATCTTTCCCTTGAAGCTGTAGATTTAGTTCATTTAACTTTCCACTCAGGCCAGCCAGTTTTGCCAAGAAGGTCTCATCACTAAATTTTTCTGCAACTTTGCACTTGTGCTCCTGCTCCAAAAACATTCTTATCTGCTCTCTGAGCTCAAAAAGTCGGGACAAGACTTTTCCTGGTGACAGCTGCCTTGCTTCACTGTGAAACAGCACAGCTTGATGTTCGGCTCCCATCTCCTCACAGACAGCAGAGAACACGCTTGTTTTTATTGGTCTGGTCTTTATAAAATTGTCTACACCTATAATTTCAGTCATAACTTCACTTAATTCAGAGGTTGATGCCAGTGCTTCTGTGTGTATAATACAGTGTGTCCACTCAGTTTTAGGTGAGTCCTTTTCTCACCCCTGCCATGTTTTGTGCACCATCACTGCAAATACCAATGCAGTTCTCCCACTTTAGCCCATTCTCAGCCAGGAAGCAGTCCAGCATTTTGAATCATCCTTCAGCTGTGGCTCTGTCTCTGACCTTTTTACAAAAAAGCAGGTCCTGACACAGGGTTAGTCATGTCAAATCGTACATAAGTAATAAACAAACAGTCTTTGTTGCTGTCAATTGCGTCATCAAATTGTAAGGCAAAACGTTTGTCTTTGAGTTTATCTAATGTTAGCAATGTCCTTTATACGTCTGGCAACAGTGTCATTGGACAGAGGGACTGTTTTTAACTTTGCAGCACTTGCATCAGTACGCGAGTCCGTACTCGCGTTCTCGGCGAGTCTGGACTTGCCGGGAGTCCCCTGTTCTTGCCAGGTGTTCTGGGAATCCATCCTACCTGACAAACCATCCTACCCGATGTTTCTGCACATGCGCACAACACGAAATTAAATGGCGAACTGTCCTACCTTTGTGAATATTAGCTAGAAAATACTCTGACAGGTAAAATTAAGTGCCAAACCATCCTACCTTTGTGAATGTGACCTACAAGCATACTTTTTCAGCTAAATTTAAGTGGCAAATCATCCTGCCTTTGTTAATAAGAGCTAGAAACATACTCTGACAGGTAAAATTAAGTGCCAAACCAGGCTACCTTTTTGAATGTTACCTACAAGCATACTTTAACGGGTAAAATGAAGTGGCAAACCGTCCTGGCTTTATGAATATGAGCTACAAGCATACTGTGACGGGCAAAGTTAAGTGGCACACCGTCATACCTACTTAAATATGTGCTGGAATTACTCTGTGACAGCAGAAATGGTCAAAAAAATTTTACCAGTATTGAGCCGGAGGATCCAGTTGGCTGTCCGTCAAGATACTGGGCAATCCTCGACCCAAATTAAGGCTGTTACCTGTACCGACTGCAGCCCCATAACCATCAGACGGCATCTGAGACTGAAGAGCTTAAAAAAAATGTCTTCAAAGGCCGCGTCTCCTTGAACGCCACAAGACTGACCATTTGGACTTTGCAAGAGAGCACCAAACATGGGACACTGAAAGGTGGAAGAAAGTTTTATTCTCTGATGAGATGAAATGTAACTTGATGGTCCTGATGGTTTCCAACGTTACCAGCATGACAAACAGATCCCACCTGAGGTGTTTTCTATGTGGGGGCCGTAAAACAGCCACTGGCTATGTCCAGATGTTGCAGAGAGCATCCCTCATGATTGAGGACCCTTGTCTGTGTGGTAATTGATTGATTGATTGATATTTCGAGGGAAATTGTTTTAAAGGCTGCCAGAGAATACGATGCCATCATGAGCACCCCTTCCTACCATACGTAGAATACACAGACATATCATTGGGAAGACAGAGAGGTACGAAAAAACTATGCAAATACACATTACATGAGAAAAGAGGAGGAGAAAAAAAACTCCTCCCAGACTGAGCTCCTAGGGGAGAGCAGTCGAGAACAGAAAAAAACACCTCAGCACAGAAAGCACATAAATCTTCACATCTTACATCCGCCTGCATACGTCGGGTGGGTGTAAGCGTTGGGAGGCGTTGGGAGGAGGGAGGGGGGTGAGTGCGTGTCTGTGTCAGTGTACACACGAGATTTGCGTGGGTGTGTTTTCCTGTGTTCATCTTGAGAGAGAATGTCCTTTCACCCGGTTGAGCAAAAGTCAGCATTCCTCCAGCTGATGTAGGTGACCTTGAAGGAGCAGATGGTCCAAACACAGTCCTGTTATCAAGGAGAATTGTTCTTCTAGCCAGTGTCAGCCTTGGGCAGCCGCATGAAGGAGATGGTTGTTTGGGTTTAAACAATGACTCCAATACATAAGTATTGTTGTGAGAGTAAAGGACCCTCTTAGTTAAAAATTCACTGTAGTATAGTATTATATGTAATAACTGCAAGTTATTCACATCCAGTTATTTATAAGCCATTACTACTCCTCCATAATATTTGTGTAATCAAAGTAAATATCTCTCATGCTTCCCTTATCTGATTTTGACTTCACAATCATTAGGGGTTTTGCCAACGGGCAAGAGGGTTTTTTCCCCTGTTCCTTTGGGTGGGCAAATGGGTCCTGAATGTCTTTTGCACTTATGCACTAGTTACAGTACTTGGCCTTCTTGGAGTCACATGGTGCTCCAACTGGTGACTCAGTCATCCTACTGGGAGACTTCAAAACTCACGTGGGCACAGCAAGACCTGGAGGGCAGTAACTGGAAAAAATGGCCTGCCTGATCTGGATCCAAGCCGTGTTTTCTTATTGGAATGCTGTGCAAATATCAATTTGTCCACACCAACTGATTGTACAAACATAAGGAGTTGGCACTATGCCCTCGGACTCAGATCGATTAATTACAATTAATTTTGTAATCTTATTGGGTGGTAGCCAGAGCAAAAACTCCTCTATGAGATGAGTTTGGTGAGGCTGTGGAAAAAGACTTTTAGTCTGCCTCAATGAGATTCTCGCCAACAGTCAATGAACTCAGTGTATACGAGGGTGGAGTGCTGCTGATGTCAACGGAGGTGGCCGAGTGAGATGAGCCGTGTGGAGATGATGAAGGAGGATCCAATCGCAGCCACTTGTAAAGGCGTGAAGGTGGTTTATTGAACACAAAGTACAAAATAGAAAAACGGCAAACGGGACTGCAGACGGTCTAAACTGAGAACAACTAAACTACAAAACACGAACCAGAACTCAAACATGAAGGAGGAAGGGCAGAGGTAAATGACGACGGACAGCAGGGAGAACACACAGACGAAGCACGGTGGACACACAGATGGACCAGCGACTACAACAACAGAAGACTTAAATACACTCAGAGAAACACAGGGAGATTACACACAGGTGGGGGACACAGCTGGAAGTAATTAACGTGCGGAGACAAGGGAGGCAAACTGAAAACACTCACATAAGACACGGACTTTCACAATAAAACAGGAAACAAGAAACCATCACTGAGAGGCAGACAGAAAATAACACATGGAACTCAAACTATACATGAGGCAACAAATCCTTAAACACGAATAAACAGAAACATAGAATCCTTTTAATAATCAACAAAGCACAAGAGCATCAAAAAGCAACTCATGATGCAAAAATAAACCAAAACATAAGAACTAAAAATACTGGGCCAAAACTGACCCAGAACCGTGACAGGAGGACATAACAAGGCGGTAAAAGCAGCTGACATGTCTTCTATAGAAAAAGCAGAGTAGCCCAACACTGGGGCCGAGGTCACTGAGGCAGTTGAACAGCTCCTTGGTGGTTGGGCCTCTGGGTTAGAGGAGATTTGCCCTGAATTCCTGAAGGCCTTAGATCAGGGGTGGGCAACTCCAGGTCTTGAGGGCCGGTGTCCCTGCAGGTTTTAGACGTGTCCTTGAACCAACACAGCTGATTTAAATGGCTAAATTAGCTCCTGCAGTTCTCCAGAGGCCTGGTAACGAACTAATCATGTGATTCAGGTGTGTTGACCCAAGGTGAGATCTAAACCCTGCAGGACACCGGCCCTCGAGGCCTGGAATTGCCCACCCCTGCCCTAGATGTTGTAGAGCTGTAATGGTTGGCATGCCTCTACAACATTCTGTGGTGATCTCGGATGGTGCCTCTGTGCTGGCAGACTAAGGTGGTGACACTCATCTTTAAGCAGGGGAACCAAAGTGATTCACCTGTGCGCCAACTACTGAGGGTGTCTGGCTTGTTGCTACGAGACATTTGATCCCTGCGTAACCATAACCAGTCCAACTCATTCTCAGTGCGTGTTGGACTTCACCAGGGCTGCTCCTTTTTCATCTCCCTTTTTTACTCTCATTTCCATGAAACAAATATTTATACAAATCGTGTCACTATACACTCATAGAAAATGCCCAAATAAATAAAATTGTTTTTACCTTCTTTGTGTCCGAGAGAGAAATAAAGGTCAGGGCGGTAACAGTTGATAGATAAACAGAACCAGCAACATGTTTTGACAAGAAATGAGACAAATATACTTGGTAAGATTTTGAGTTTTTGCAGTCTTGTTCAAACATGCTGAAAAGAAAACTCTTTCTTTTCTTAGAGAGAAACTCTTCCTCTCTAAGATAATCTTTTACACCCAGTCGAGCTGCTGACCACTTCAGTTAATGTTTTTATACAGAACCAAATCACATCAAGAGTTGGGTCAAGGCACTTTTTTAAGCAAACTTTTTTTATTGCAAGGTAAAGACCCTACATTACTACAAAGAAAACAGAGAAATCTCCAACAATCATGATCCCCTGAGCAAACGCTTAGGCAACAGTGGGCTCTCCCTTTCACCTGGAAGAAACCTCCAGCAGAACCAGGCTAGGGAGGGGCGGCAATCTGGATAAAAGACAAAGACATACTGTGGAAGAGAGCCAGTTAGTTAATAATGACTAATACGTGAATGCAGATGGTTTATAAACACATAGGACTCGATGCATCGTGGGACTCATGGGAACCACAAGCCCAGACTTAATGCAGGGTAAGTGAGTATTCAGCGTCACCTGATCCTAAGCCTGCAGTCTGATGATCTAACGGGTGATACGGTCCTGTGAGGTCATTACAATAAGATGGCGCCTGATTATTCAAGACCAGATTCAGATGTGAGGAGCAGGATTTTAAATTCCCTTCTGGATTTAAGCAGGAGCCAATGAAGCGAAGTCAGTATAGGAGAAATCTGCTCTCTGTTTCTAATCCTTGTCAGTACAGCATTTTGGACTCTCCTACTATAAAGTAGGAGAGTGGCCTTATGGCCATGCTGTTTTATAGATGCAGCATTTTGGATCAACTATAAGACCTAAAATAAAATCTAATAATAACAAATTACTATAGTCCAGCTTATTTAGTACTACTAACTTTTCCAGCCTTTTGGTGCCCCTTCCCAAATTTTTGAGACATGCTGAAGCTAAACTCAAAATGAACATATTTTATTCATGAAATAGTAAAATCGTATTTGTTTTGTCTTCTCTGTTCTGTTGTGAATAAAATACGGGGTTATGAGATTTGCAAATAACTGTGTTGTGTTCGTAATTACATTTTATACAACATATCTTCTTATGAGTTGGGGTTGTATATATCCACACTGAACATTTGGGAATTTTCAGGGACACTAAACTGTCTGTGGATAAAATACCAACATAGACAGATAAAGATGTCTAATGTCTAATAGCTGCTCATTACTGTACATGTGGGACAAGGCCTCATATCTTCTCCTGCCAGACCTCTCAATACCATTCAGATCAGTTCAAACTGGGAGAAAACTTATAATCCAACTGTAAATAGGAGAGCTAACATCTACCAGCATTTAAAAGTTCAGAAACTCAGGACCTCGGACCGTGACCCCATAGTTTAGTTTTTTGAAACTTAATTCTTCTGTTTGATGTCTGTAAGCTGTAAGCCTCTCTTCTGCTCAAACAGTTACATTACTGTTGAACGCAAATCAATGATGCAAAACCTTCGAGTAGTAAATAGGCTGAGACACGTTAAAGGATATTATGGTCTTTTAAAATAGACTGTAGTGTTGTTTAAATGTTGAGTGGCTTGGCTGGGAGGCTGTGTGATGATACTGTAGTTTGTCAGTGTCAGTGAATGACAGCAGCTCACAGCAGCCATTTAGCATAGTGATTAGCTGGCATCACCTAGTGGCAGCGGCGTGCCGTAAGCAACCCGCTCTTGAAGAATAATGGTGAACTCCTGATATGAGCAGTAGACTGTCTGCAGTCCACTTTAATTTCCAGCCCTCAGGGCAGCCATACTATGTGATAGATTCTCAGGTCTCCCCTGCTGTCTCATTACAAATTGCTCCCATGAATATAGATGTGACACATCTGAGAAACAGTTGTCATGCATTATGTCTGATTCAGAAGACCTGGTCTTTAAATCAACCTAAAGGAAGCGGGGGAACGTGGACATAACTCAGCCACAATGTCTGCCCGGGCCTACAATGGTGACATGCATTGGGAGGTCGGCAGGGAAGGGAAGGGAATAAAAGAGAAGTTATTGTATATGGTCACTGAATGAAATAGCCTCTTTTATATGCCGGCTGAATCAGATCCCTTATTCACTCTAGTGTGAGCGGCAGTGAACCACAGGATATGTGGGATGATCATTAAAGTAGAGGCTACAGCTGATCTATGGATCCAGGAAATTTGTGCTTTGCTCCTTGAAGGATCCTGTATCCAGGTAAGCATTGGATGACCAGCAAACAACCAAGTGAAGACAATGCCAACCACTGACTAAAAATGAGTCACAACATTGATATTTATCCAGTTTTAAAAGGCAGTGTACAACTGGCTTTTACACATACAGCAGGGTTTTTTATTCAGATTTAATAAGTCATATCTGGCACATGCAACTTTACATATCCTGTTGTAGGATAAAAGTCAGCCATCTACTGAATCCTTAACCATGAGAAAACATGAGAATTGACACTAGAAAGTAGTCAATCATTTAATAATCTTGGTCCTGCAGCTGTAACTGTTATTGCAGTAAAAAGCACCAACAGTCGACATTATTTTTTATATTTGCATATAAATCTATATTGGACTTATGGTGCATCAGGGTAAAACATAGTGGTGGCACCATCACCTTTTGAGGTTTCTTCATAGCTCGGGATGGGAGTGATGTCGATTCCATTATTAATATTATTTATCGATTCAATTCCTTATCAGTTCTCTTACTGATGCTCATTGTGTTCACACCGGCTTCACACGAGAGTTACCACCATCACTAATCAGCGTATCAAAGACATTACAGTTCTACAAATGAACTGCTTGTTGTGTGGTCAAATGTTTGTGCATCTTGGATGTGTTTCCTCTCTTTGTTGTGATCAGTGTTGGGCCATTACTCAAAGAAAAGTAATGTATTACTCACAGAACAACACATTCATTAAATGTAATGCAGTGCATTACTTAATTAGTCAGTGGAGAAAATTATTCATTACACTTCTCATAACATTACTTTCCTCTTACTCTATAAAATGACCTGAAACACGCTGGTTTATAATGACCCAGTCCCACACACCAACACAGTCAAAGGTAGACAAGAGACTCAGATGTCCGAAACACACTCACACGTTCTCAGCCTGTTCCAACTAAAAACAAAGAGGCGTAACCATGTTAACTAACAGAAAAATTAATTTCACCGCTAACAACACTACTACAGATCCAGCAGGTTGATTTATAATACTTTATTTAAGTATTTAAAATATGGGTCAGAGTCTTTCTCGTATATAAGGATCAGGTGATTTTGACCCCTCCTTTTCCTGCATTCTTCACTCTGATGCCACGTTTATAATAGGAGGAGATTGTTCTCATGAGAAAAATAAATAAAATAAATAAAATAAATATTTAATAATAATAATTATTATTATTATTATTATTATTATTATTATTATTATTATTATTATTATTATTATTAAAAATAGAAAACAACATTTCTGGTGCAGAGAATGCACTTGGAGAACTTTAACCATGGCAACAAATCTGAAAGAAAGAAAATTAAAAAAAAAAATCAACTGTTTATTCTATTAAGGATTCGACTGAAAACGTTACTCATGATCCACAACAAATAAATAAATATTTTAAAAAGTTTTATAAACCTTTATACATGCCACAGATTTCCATCTGATGCTGTCATTGAATATTTTTTAACTATATAAATTTACCCAAACTAAATGATGAACAGATTGTGGTTCTGGATTCATCTCTTCCAATGTCTGAATTTCACAAAGCCCTACAGCGTCTCCCAACCAAAGGCTCAGGTCCAAAAGGTGACCAAGCAGTTTTACAAAGAAGTTTGTCCTACATTAGCACCTCCTTTTTTCAGAACGGTCACACACTTATCATGTACTCTGCTTTCATTTGTAAGTGAAACTGGGCAGTAGCCGAGTGGAAGAGTTGCAGCTTTGCCTGGCTTAAGAAGTGGGCTAATGATGATCGATAGCTTGCCAGACGATAAAAAAAACCCACTCAATTCATAATACATCCTGACCGACAGGTTTTATCATAGGCCGACATCCAGCAGTAATACATGCAGACTAATAACAGATTATTGCTCCATCAACACATTAGAAACCAGGTAAACTGGAGATTTTTACTTGCAGTTCTACACAAACTTGGATTTGGTTCTTCAAAGACTGGAGTAACTGAGGATCAAACAGAAAAACATAAAGGCGATTTTTTCTGGCCTGGCTTTTTATAAAAGATAACCTTAAAAATATTCAGCAGTAGAACAAAAACTGAAGAAAACCATGAATCATCATATGAACATTACTGATGCTGCTGAAGTGAAGCAGAGCAAAGTTACAGAGGTTTGATTACAGACACAGCTGAGTGTTTTGCATTTTGGCATCTTTTGTAAAAGTTTACATTTCTTCAGTACTGAACAGCAGAAATGAGGCTTTCTTGTCGGAGGACGAAAGCACTGAACACAACAGTCGACTGGTGAGTAATCAGAATCAGAATCAGAATACTTTATTGATCCCTGGGGGAAATTATTTTTTGTTACAGTGCTCCATTTTAAACCAACATTAAGACAAGACAGACAATACGCTAACTAAGAATAGTACAATATATACATATATATACATACATACATACATAAGTCACTTATAAATAAATATTTGGAAAAGAAACATGTGTAGTTGTAGCAGCAAACAGTGTGTTAAGTGGATGCGTTGTACAGGGAGATGGCCACAGGCAGGAATGATTTCCTGTGTCGTTCAGTGGTGCTTTTCGGTAATCTCAGTCTCTCACTGAACGAGCTCCTGTGACTGACCAGCATGTCATGGAGTGGGTGGGAGGTGTTATCCAACATTGTCTTTATCTTGGACAGCATCCGCCTCTCCGACACCACCTTGAGGGAGTCCAGCTCCATCCCCACAACATTGCTGGCCTTACGGATCAGTTCATTAAGTCTGTTGGCATCTGCGACCCTCAGCCTGCTCCCCCAGCATGCAACAGCATAGAGGATCGCACTGGCCACCACAGACTCATAGAAAATCCTCAGCATTTTCTGGCAGATGTTGAAGGACCTCAGTCGCCTCAAAAAATAGAGACGACTCTGGCCCTTCCTGTAAAGTGCTGTGGTGTTTTTAGCCCAGTCCAGTTTATTGTCAATGTGTACTCCAAGGTATTTATAGTCCTCCACAATGTCAACACTGACCCCATGGATTGAAACAGGGGTCAAGTGTTTCCTGGTCTTCCTGAAGTCCACGATCAGTTCCTTGGTCTTTGCCACGTTGAGCTGCAGATGATTCTGCTCACACCACGTGACAAAGGAGTCGACCACAGCCCGGTACTCTGTCTCATCATCCCTGCTGATGCATCCAACCACCGCAGAGTCATCAGAAAACTTCTGAAGATGGAGGTCTCTGTGCAGTGGCTGAAGTCTGTGGTGTAGAGGGTGAAGAGGAAGGGGGAGAGGACAGTCCCCTGTGGTGCCCCTGTGTTGCTGATCACCTTGTCAGACACACACTGTGGGAGACGTACATATTGTGGTCTTCCTGTCAGGTAATCAACAATCCAGGACACCAGAGAAGCATCCACCTGCATCGCTGCTAACTTATCACCCAGGAGGGTCGGCCTGATGGTGTTGAAAGCACTGGAAAAGTCAAAAAACATGACCCTCACAGTGCTCGCCGGCTGGTCCAGATGGGTGTAGACACGATTGAGCAGGTAGATGATGGCGTCCTCTGTTCCGAGACGAGGCTGATAAGCGAACTGAAGGGGATCCAGATGTGGTCTTACTATGGGTCGCAGCTGGTCCAGGATGAGCCTTTCCAGGGTCTTCATGATGTGGGAGGTCAGTGCCACGGGCCTGTAATCCTGGGGGCCACTGGGACGAGGCGTCTTTGGTACAGGGACGAGGCATGATGTCTTCCACATCACCGGGACCCTCTGCATGAAATAAGCATGAAAGTACAATAAGTAAGTAAATAATGCAGGAAATAGACAAAGGAGCTTGCAAAGAAAAGCGTCTGGACTTCTTTAAGTTGTTTGAAGACATTTCACCTCTGATCCAAGAAGCTTCTTCAGTTCTAAGGTCAAATGGTGGAGAGTCCCAGATTTAAGCATTGGCCACCACGTTCTGGGTAGCATACTGATCTAGGTAGTGTTTCACCCAGCCGTTCTAGCTCTTTGCTCTGGTCAGTGATGATGCCTGCAGCTGACTTAATCCTGCAGAGGTTCAACCAGCAGCCATTAGCGTAGCGGTAGGCGGTCCACTGGACTATTCCAAGCAACTCGAAGAGCGTATGTTAAGAAGGTTTTGAGAAATATGTGTACTTGTAAACCATTGTTTAAGTGTCTCTGTTTCAGTTATCACACCCTCTCAAGAAAGAGGAACAACGTGTAATAGGACACGAGAGAAGACAAAAGGATCATGACTGCTCTGGAGAAAAATATCACTGAACTCTATGTGACCTTGTATCTAAGCCATGTGTTTGAAAGTACTAAGAAACCCACAGTAGAGATCAGGATGGCTGATGGGACTGCCCCTGAGCTTCCTTCTTGCAAAAATATAAAAAAAAGTGTCATTGTTTTTTATTAAAGTGGTGTTAGCTTTGGATATATCCGACATTTTGGTCCTGTGGATCCTACATCCCAGCACTTTCCTTTTTTCTCAGAAATGAGGAACATGCACAGGGACTGTAAAAACAAAGCCTTCAACCCCACCACTGTAAGACAGCGTGGTCTGGATATTCGTAAGGCCAGAACCACTGACTGGATGATGCGGAGGGATCTGCTGACTCATTTAAAAGGTAGGAAGAAAATAATTGTCATTGAAAGTGTCTGTGAACTTGAATGAGACTGAGAACAATCTGGAACTATTGTAGGTCGTGTCTGGGTAGACAAAAGTTGAAAAATATCCAATATGTACACTTAAAGTTTAAATAACAGAATATAGATAGATGAGCTAGTGTGTCAGTAAAATGGGAAGCTGTTGTTCATGCCGTGCTGTGAAACATATGGGAAAGCAACTTAAAGTATGCTCAATGTATTTTTACACAGCAATCTTAGTAACACGGATGATTTCTTCTCTGCTTTTATGTTGATTTAGAAAAAACTGCAGGTAGACTCAGTGAGTCTGAAAGATAAATTTCCTCAGAGTAGCTGATTGAGGAGACAAACGGCTGACAACTGAGAGCAGACAAAGTCACTGCTGAAAGTATCCAGATATGCAGACTGGAGAGCAGCTGAGATCAACTTGAACTTCTGACTGTATCGTATTTACAGTGGGGCAAAAAAGTATTTAGTCAGCCACCGATTGTGCAAGTTCCCCCACTTAAGATGATGACAGAGGTCAGTAATTTGCACCAGAGGTACACTTCAACTGTGAGAGACAGAATGTGAAAAAAAAAATCCATGAATCCACATGGTAGGATTTGTAAAGAATTTATTGGTAAATCAGGGTGGAAAATAAGTATTTGGTCACCTCAAACAAGGAAAATCTCTGGCTCTCACAGACCTGTAACGTCTTCTGTAAGAAGCTTTTCTGTCCCCCACTCGTTACCTGTATGAATGGCACCTGTTTGAACTCATCATCTGTATAAAAGACACCTGTCCACAGCCTCAAACAGTCAGACTCCAAACTCCGCCATGGCCAAGACCAAAGAGCTTTCGAAGGACACCAGGAAAAGTATTGTAGACCTGCACCAGACTGGGAAGAGTGAATCTACAATAGGCAAGCAGCTTGGTGTGAAAAAATCAACTGTGGGAGCAATCATCAGAAAATGGAAGACATACAAGACCACTGATAATCTCCCTCGATCTGGGGCTCCACGCAAGATCTCATCCCGTGGGGTCAAAATGATCATGAGAACGGTGAGCAAAGATCCCAGAACCACACGGGGGGACCTGGTGAATGACCTGCAGAGAGCTGGGACCAAAGTAACAAAGGTCACCATCAGTAACACACTACAACGGCAGGGAATCAAATCCCGCAGTGCCAGACGTGTTCCGCTGCTGAAGCCAGTGCATGTCCAGGCCCGTCTGAAGTTTGCCAGAGAGCACATGGATGATACAGCAGAGGATTGGGAGAATGTCATGTGGTCAGATGAAACCAAAGTAGAACTTTTTGGTATAAACTCAACTCGTCGTGTTTGGAGGAAGAAGAATACTGAGTTGCATCCCAAGAACACCATACCTACTGTAAAGCATGGGGGTGGAAACATCATGCTATGGGGCTGTTTTTCTGCCAAGGGGACAGGACGACTGATCCGTGTTAAGGACAGAATGAATGGGGCCATGTATCGTGAGATTTTGAGCCAAAACCTCCTTCCATCAGTGAGAACTTTGAAGATGAAACGAGGCTGGGTCTTCCAACATGACAATGATCCAAAACACACCGCCCGGGCAACAAAGGAGTGGCTCCGTAAGAAGCATTTGAAAGTCCTGGAGTGGCCTAGCCAGTCTCCAGACCTCAACCCCATAGAAAATCTGTGGCGGGAGTTGAAAGTCCGTGTTGCTCGGCGACAGCCCCAAAACATCACTGCTCTCGAGAAGATCTGCATGGAGGAATGGGCCAAAATACCAGCTACTGTGTGTGCAAACCTGGTAAAGACCTATAGTAAACGTTTGACCTCTGTTATTGCCAACAAAGGTTATGTTACAAAGTATTGAGTTGTATTTTTGTTATTGACCAAATACTTATTTTCCACCCTGATTTACCAATAAATTCTTTACAAATCCTACCATGTGGATTCATGGATTTTTTTTTTCACATTCTGTCTCTCACAGTTGAAGTGTACCTCTGGTGCAAATTACTGACCTCTGTCATCATTTTAGGAGGGGGAACTTGCACAATCGGTGGCTGACTAAATACTTTTTTGCCCCACTGTATATGAGAGTTATTTGGTTTAAGAAATTTGAAATTATTTTGTGTGTGGTAAGAGGGTCATTCAGAGGAAGGTTCTGTAAGCACAATGGGTTTGGGCTGATGGCCACAGGCAGACGCGGGTTAACAGCAGTGTGGGTTACATAAGTGCTGAATTCACTGAATCATTGAGAATCTAGAGATTGGCTCTGTGAGATGACGAGTGGATAGCACTAGGAGCTAATATGGAGAGCTCTAATACCTAAACATAAAGCCAGCTCAAAGTAAGTATTACTTATAAGAGTCAAACAAGTAGTAGCATAACAAAACAATTACAATTTACACCAATCAACAAAATGCAGTGAATGAAGGCACCCTTTGCCTTCAAAACAGCAGCAATCCTTCTACGTACGCTTGCACACAGTATTTGAAGGAACGCGGCTGGTAGGTCGTTCCAAACATCTTGGAGAACTAATCACAGATCTTCTGTGGTTGTAGGCTTCCTCACATCCTTCTGTCTCTAATCCCAGACACACTCAATGATGTTGATGGTATGGCCTCTGTGGGAGCCATACCATCACTTCCAGTACTTCTTGTTCTTCTTCACGCTGAAGATAGTTTTTAAAGACTTTGGCTGTATGTTTTGTCCTGCTGCAGAATACATTTGGGGCCAATAAACCATCATTTATATTTCTGAAAGCATTCTTTGTTTACAGCATTTTTTTCACACCTGCCTTAAACTTTTGCACAGCACTGCATATCCAGGAGCCAAAGACTACCTTCACCAAAAGCTGATTCTGTTTTTCAGTGGGAGAAACGTTTCGTCACTCACCCGGGGGACTTCTTCAATCTCAGCTGACTGCAGGTTTCCCCAATCAGTCCCCAGAAATACTTATCGGGATGATTGAGATGACATCAAGACACACCACCTTCACCACCACCCAACTCTGACCATGAAAAACAAGCTTCAACATCAACCGGCCTCTACCAGCCCACACAAGGCACTTCCACAGCAACTGCTTTGACATGAATGTCCTCTCATGTCACCGGATTAGGAAACCAAAGTTTTTCTTTTTGTTGTTTGTTTTTTTGAAGAATGAGTGAACAGTCTGGACAACAGCATCACCACCACAGTGCAGTGCTCATGCGCTGATCATGGGCCTGAATGTAAACATGTGTTAACACAAAACAAGAGGACAGTGAGCATTTTGTCGCCTTCTGGTTGAATTTAAACCAACAGCAACTGATTATCTTAAAGTGGGGGCAAGCCATCTCACCAAGAGTCAACGACAAGTGGCAAGACAATGACAATGCCCTTACAGAGGGCCCAGCAGCGTATACATACTAAGAAATTCTAAGAAATAAACGTGTAAAACATTCCCCAAATTATAATACTGTGAAATATCATATTTTACAGTATTGCAGTAATGTTTTACTTTGTTAACATGTTAGTTTGGAACGCTTAAATCTAACACTGGTTGTCAGTCATCCACCACTTTGATCCAGGCTGAAAAAGAAACAGCTGGACTGACGACCAGAAAACTTTACTTCTGTTCACAGTTTCAAATAATCTGGCTCAGCATTGGCCTGCTGATGAGATCTGGAGCAGGTGGGTGATTGCTGCAGGTGTGTTCAGCCAGAGCCGGGAACCCGTGATGAGTTCCACCCATGAACATAGATACAGACACACAAGAATAGAGAAAGGAGCGGGAGACAGAGAGGAACCAAAGCCTGAAGCAGGCACAGACAGTCCAGTGAGCTGGATATTTGCTCCGGTTGATTTCAATGAAAGTTGTTGGTACGAGGAAAAAAGAGGACTAGCTAAAACGATACAGTTACGTTTGATGATGATGCTTACCATACACGTGTAAAATGTTAAACGTATTCTTAGTATTGCTTTGTTTTGTTCTTGACATGTGTTGGATTGTTGAATAATGAGGAAGTAGATGAGCATATGATTTTGATATGTGAAGTTCTTTTGTAAAAACTGGGTGAGGGTGGGTAAGAGTAACACTGAGGATGACAATGGTGTGATATCAGCTGGTGCACACTATCAGCATCTGCAGTGTTTAAATATAAATTTATCCTGAGGTCTACAGATGGCTGTTGTGGGCTCAGCTGCAGTGCCTTGAGAAGAAAATGCCTTTATCTGTGACATGCCAATCTAACAACAGCAGCTATTACTGCAGCTCTTACAGACATCCCACTTTTTATGGCAAACTGTGAGGATAGAAGTCACCACAGATGGGAAGGCAAGTTAAATATCTTGTAATCTAAAGTAGAAAGTGATGACATTTTATTCAAGCTCAAGTATCTCTATACTAGTCTTTGCTTATGAATTTGAATGTTGTTAGAGATGGAGCTGGAGTAACTGTGCAGATGACACAGCACCACAGAACTCTTAGCTCCCCTTATGCAGCATGGCAGTGACTCATGCTATAGATGTGTTGATTTGTGTAGATTCCCCTTGGTAAGTGTATGGAGACAGTTTTTCACCAATTGCAAATGTACTCCAATGCAGCCCATTTGCCCTGCATGTTGCATGGTGTGGATGACACTGTCCTTCATGGAACCGATGGCCCAGAATTCATAGCATGGCCTAGCCAATTCCAGTTTCTAACAATGGCGACTACTACTTAGCTTTAATATCACTCTTATTACTCTTTCTGGGTCACAAAATAAACTTTTAAGATATTTTCAGGTGAGAATGCAGCTGTGTGAACCTCCAGTTGCAGACACACAGCTGGCCCTGTGCTGGCCCAGAACAGTTTCAGCTCTGGCCCCAGATGTCAGCCTAATGTGTACCTTAATCAAGCCATGTAATAACATCATGTGCCAGAATATGATAGTGCAAAAATAACATGACAAAACCCTGTTCAGACAGTGAATGGACTGAATCTTATGTAGCGCTTTTCTACTCTCCCAGGTTACTCAAAGTGCCACATACACCCATTTTCTCTAAACTGAGTGCTTCCTAACTACATTCATACTCTTGACATGCAAACTGGAGGAGCGAGGGATCGAACCACTAATCTTCCAATCAGTAGGTGACCTGCTCTACCACCTGAGCTACAGCCACTACAGTATGAATAAACTGTCACTAGGTTTTAGATATAATGTAAACTCACAAACCTGTCAAACCTGCATTTGAAACGTTGGCTACCATAGCAGTATAGCATTGCAACATGGCATTTGGGTCTTCTAACTAAAATAGGAAAATAGGAACATAAATAGTGCCGTTATTGCCAGACCTGGCCCGCATCTGGTTGACACACACCCTGCCATGACAACGGTCAGTCAGAAGTGCCAGCTTGATGCCGGATCCAGGGAAGACCTGTTTTCTATGAGCCTGGGCCACATACACCAAACCACAATTGGGCCAGATGTGGCATGCCATCGCATAGACAGTGCCATCTATGAAAGGCCTGGCCCATATCTGGATGACATACGTCTTATCACGCCAGAAGTCAGCCAGCAGTGCCAGCTTGATACCAGGTCTGGCCCAGACCTGTGTGCTATGTGGGGAAAAGTCTCAAGATGGTGAGCTACAGCCTTGTTTTAAAGTGTTTATCTTTGAAGGTGCTGTGTCTCTAATTGCGAATCTGGAGGGTGGGCGATCAATTTAAACTCTGAGAAATACTGGTGAATACATTCTGAATAATTACTGCTGGGCTAAATTGGTCATAAATGCAATGCTGAGCCAGGGCAGAGTGTGTGACTGGGTTTCTTCTTGCAGTGCTAGCATCTTGGTCCAAGGAGTGAAAATGGGATATATTCTAGCTCCCTTATATCCAGAGTACATCAGCTCCAAGCTAATCTGCAGGTTTTTCACCATTGTTGCTCAGCCCTCCTTTCCTTTTAAAGGTATTTATTTTATTATGGTTCATTATTATTTATTATTGCTGGGGGCAATGTGAAATCTGAGGTCATAGAGTGGTGTCAAACAACAACTGCAATCAAGTGTTTGCGATAACTAGTAATTTTACGCGTCTTTGTAGAATTCAGCCATAATTTGAAGATGAACCACTTTTTTAAGGTCTTGCCACAGCATCCCAATCAGATTCAGGTCCCTATTTTATCTTAAGCAATTCAGAGGTGGACATGCTGATGCGTTTTGGACCATTGTCCTGCTGCAGAACCGTTCTGCACTTCAGCTTGAGGTCATGAACAGATGGCCAGATTCTCCCTCTGAGCTGTGTGAAGTGCCCTCCTGCTTGAAGCGCTCCAGGACCTCCCGGTCCTAAAGTCCACCATCACATAATTAAATGACTACAGGCATGTCTGAATGTCATGAAAGACTAGTACTGAGCCACCTGAAGAACATCACAGAGCCCCTGCTGAACCCCCTGCAGTCTGCAGCTTACAGTTTGCAAACAGGTCGGCCAAGGATGCAGTGAACACAGGACTGCACTACACCCTGCATCACCTTGACCAACGTATGCCAGGATCTTGTTTGTGGACTTCAGCTCGCCCTTCAACACTAATACTAGACTTCCTCCACCAGAAGCTTACCCAGCTCACTGTGCCCACCTCAGTGGATCACTGACTGTGGAGATGACGGTAGACTTTAGGACCCCCCAAACAAATACTTGCACTACTTTCAAGCACTTTGCAACCTTTCCTCTGTGTGTCTTTCTATTATATGCCTTCCTCCTGTTTTGTATGTATTTCTCCTGTTGTATACACTCCTCTTTTCTATTACTTATTCTTGCTGTCGTACTATTTATATTATTACACCATGCACAGTTACTGTGGAGCACCTACAATTTCAGTGTATATGCACAGTGACAATAAAATGTGTTTTTATTCGATTCAAAGTGGACTTCACCGTTGGGTCCATTTTCCGTGTCTGCATCCTTCGAAGGCCATATTTTAAGGTCAGTTAGGTTACAGCAAAGTGCCGAAGGGTGTTCTAATTTGAAGCGTCTTCCAAATGTGGCCTCCTTTTCCCCGGATTTGATAGATGGGTCAGATGTATCCTTCGAGGTCTGCCCTCCCATTCATTACGCTAATGTTAATGTTAGCAAGGTTATTTTCCTGCCTTTGTTTGAGATGGGAAAGTGATACGAACTCAGAGCTCCTTGAATTTTTTACTGAAACTGAGTTAAATTTCACTGCTGTAATTTTTGAATGAAATTTCTTTCATAATAATCCAATAAATTTAATGTTGGTCATATTGTATTTACATTATTTGACCAAAGTGAGATGACTTTAATCTCATGAACCACATCAAGTAACTGTTGTTTGCCAGCTAATGTTAAAGTTACTTTTGTGTAAGGAGACACAGCCTAACGATCTTATTTTTACAATCCCATCATCACTCAGCCTCAAGTACATCACCCGCCAGCACCCACCCCAAATTGTAGACTCAGGTTGAGGATCCTGTGGAGAGGTTAGCAGCCTACCCAGAACATCGTCTTCTCAGCTCCAACCTCAACCCTGTGTCTGTGGTAGACAAGGTTGGAGGTGTAACCCTCTCCTGGGTAAGTACACCTCACTCTCGGTTCGGCAGGAGCTGGATATGAGTGCGAATAATCATAACACACAGGAGTTTCAGTAAACTGTGACTTTAGTTTTCAACAGGTAACCGCTTCATAACAGAGATTACAACCTGGGCCTTTACAAAATAAAATAAAACACCTTGTGCTTAGTTATTTGAATTGTGCCTTTAAAAGGTATTTTATTAGGTTGCAACCTTATCTTTCAGTTTGTTCCTCAGAGTTTTATAGAGTCGATGGTCGGTCAAGTTAATGAACAGATCAGGTGAGGGAATGATCTGTGCTGCCTTCCTCTCAGTTCTGACCACCTTCCCTCTCTTAGATACCAACCAACTATACTTCTCTATTGCAAATTAAGTTCTGATGTCAGTGGTGTAGGTCCCAGTGTCTGATCCACTCCTGTCATACAGCTTGATGTCATCCATTTGCAGGAGGAGGCTGACATTTGCTCTATTCTGTAATCATTAATCGTAGCCAGTCTTGTTGATGATCTAGCTGAGAGGATGCATATGCAGAACAGCAGTGGGGACAGAGCATCTCTTTGGTAAATCTTGCACTTGACGGTTACTTGTGCACTTTGGCTTGAAGTTGGCCTCTAGTGTTGTTCTCCACATCCCCACCTGATTTCTGATGAATGCTCATAGGGTCATTTTGATCTTGTAGAGTTCTGCATTCCAGGTGATGCACGGGTTGGTCAGTCAGGTCTTATCAGCTACTGACATTTTTTCTTTCAGTTTATTTGACATGATATTTAGACAGTTTCTTTTTTTTTTTTTACTCATTTGTATTCATGGTCAATTATTATAACAAGAAATCTCCTTTTTTTATAGAATTTCAGATTTCACAGAACATATCGAAGAGCAATCATAGCCCACTCTGCTCTTTGTATGTTCCATCCATCCATCCATTCGCTTCTGCTTCTCCTTTTCAGGGTCGCGGGGGGCGTTGGAGCCTATCCCAGCTGTCATAGGGCGAGAGGCGGGGTACACCCTGGACAAATCACCAGTCTGTCGCAGGGCCAACACACAGGGACAGACAACCATTCGCACTCACATTCACACCTATGGGCAATTTGGATTATCCAATTAACCTATCCCCACAAGCTGCATGTCTTTGGACGGTGGGAGCAAGCCGGAGTACCCGGAGGGAACCCACGCAAACACGGAGAGAACATGCGGGGAGAATTGAACTCAGGACCTTCTTGCTGTGCGGCAGCAGTGCTGACCACCGTGCCACCGTCTTTGTATGTTATATTATTAAAAATGATGTGACTGTATAGCTGCAGACTATCTAGAAAAGAAGACTGGTGAAAACAAATAAGAAATGTTTTCCCTTTAAGAGGCACTTCACTCTGTGAGGTAAATGGCTTTTTATGGTAAATGTTTCACAATTCATACAAATCAGAGCTCTGAATCCAAAGTAAACCCTGCGTGAGCCACTGTGGCAGAAGGTCTCTGCCTGTTGACAGCTGTCACATTTCATAAGATATACTGGTTTCCCATCACCCCCATTTCTGTCTCACAAGACCTTCTGCTAAATGAGAGGCAACAGGTTTTTATAGCTATGCACAAAAATTTACAAACGATGCACCACAGTAGCTGGTATAAAACACTCGATTTGTTCCTTTTCTGCCTTTCTCATTTAGGCTGCTTCAGAAGAGCTTGGGTGCAGGCAGGTGTGTGCTTTATGTGTCTGATTGACACCTGAGCAGGGGCTCTGACATAGATGCTCCATTCCCTCTGCACCGGCACTAATAAAACAAGAAGACGCTCGCTGTCAGTGTTTGTCACTGAGAAACAAACAGGGGAGGTGGATGGTGCTGCTGGCGAGCATTGGCCATTGCACGCTAACTTTTTCTGACAAGAGGCAACAGTTTAAAATAGGTTTATCTCAGAGAGAAAATAAAGGGACTATAGAGTGAATAGAAAGCTTCGGGGACAGATTTCACTACAAAAAAGTGAGGAAAAAGATGTGGTCGGCGCATGCTACAGGAATATGTTGGAAATTTGTCATTCTAATTTTCATTCAGAAGGAAGAAAAGAAGGTCATGCTAATCAAGAGCTGTGAAACAATCAAGCAATAACCACGAGGCACGAAGAGCTTGTGCAGGAGTTACTCAGGTCTCAGCTGTTTGAAGACTTGGGGTCCGTTCTTCGTACCTCGCTTACTACATCCAAGATCAAATGACACATCCAAGATCAAATCATCGCGCTAACTTTGAGCTCGCTATTCCGGTTCTCCGAACACACCTGTTGTTGACGATTAGTATAGCTGGATGAAGTAATGTGAGATCACTGGGTGGCCCAACAGGGGCTACGCATCGATAGTAGAAACATTGATCGGCAACCCTTTGATTGGTCGGCGAAAATGTCGAAGGAGCGCGCTCTGTATTTTTTGGCAGCAGAGCAAGAACTCTTGATTGAGGGATTTCAGGAGTTTCAGAGTTTAATTAAAACGCAAGGGAACACTGCAAAGGCTGCAAAAGCAAGGAGAGAGGGCTGGCAGAAAGTTGCTGACAAATTAAACTCGTAAGTAATTTAATAATAATAATAATAATAGATTGGATTTATATAGCGCTTTTCAAGGCACCCAAAGCGCTTTACAATGCCACTATTCATTCACTCTCACATTCACACACTGGTGGAGGCAGCTACGGTTGTAGCCACAGCTGCCCTGCGGCAGACTGACAGAAGCGAGGCTGCCATATTGCGCCATCGGCCCCTCTGGCCAACACCAGTAGGCGGTAGGGTAAATTTATTATATTACACTATATTATATTATATTATATTATATTATATTATATTATATTATATCCTCTTTCACATTAGAGCCACGACAGGACCCACTAGAACATGGGAACAAGTAAAAGTGAAATATAAGAATATTCTACAGAATGGTAATATTTATCACTTATATTGCTTTTAGTCTCTTGGAAAGAGACCCTGAAATAATCTGTTTGTTTATAACAGCAACCAAGAAAAGGGCAGAGCAAACAAAGACAGGTGGTGGTCCTGCACGCCCCTTGTCAACAAGTTGGTTAAGTAAATAATATCCTCACGGGAAAATCGATATCTCTCTATGAGCACACTGTCGCGCTGAGCTAAAGGATCCTGTCTGTCCCGCAATATACGCTGAATTCTGAAAACTCTCCTTATCAATCTTGCACCTTCCGCAATGGGTGGCTCGCGTATACGGACAGGACATGGCTGCGACAGACTTCCCAAATCCACCTTCGCTTTTATAGCCGTGGTCTCTCATCTTGATTACACGAAGTAATTTACAATTACTACTCTAAAATATGAATTACATCTGAAATAATCAAATACATGAAATAGAATGATTAATAGTAGGGGAGACCGGGGATAGTTGTAACGTGGGTCAGTTGTAACACTTCCAATTTCTCCAATCAGGGCTAAGTTTCAAATGATGTGACTCATCCTGTGCATGCCCAATTCAGTTCTGCTATCACATGTGAAAAATCAGCACATTTTGTCAAACACAGACAATTTAACATGAAAAAAAGTAATTTGTATGCCAAAAAGTAAGTTTTTCTACTTTATTTCAATGTTTAATAGCATTATCTGCTTTGCAGTTAAACCCATCAAATTTAAATTATGTTATTTGTATGTCTATGGGGATATATTCTGCGCAGGTCTTTAGTGCTAATGCTTTAGCCGTTGGCTGTAATGTTAGCTAGTTCATGGCTATAGGAGTCTGGGTCAGTTGTAACAGCAACAGTCTGGGTTAGTTGTAACAATAATGCAGATGTTGCAACTTACCACACTATTACTTTAACTTATATTAAACAAGTTGGGGCAACGACATCAGCAGAGAGAGGTTCACTGGTCGCTTTTGTATATGCGGTTAATGCCATTGGCAACACAATTCCTCCACTGTTTGTGTTCCCACACATACATTATGCAGACCACTGTGTCAGAGATGGACCAGTAGGAAGTATTGGTAGTGGAAATAAATCAGGATGGGTGCAAGAAACAGATTTCCTCATCTTTCTGAAGCACTTTGCAAACCACACCAAGGTAAGCCATGATAAAAAGTAATGGAATTGCGATGCTGGTGAACAACTACATTTTTTCAGCTTCATTGTTATGTTCAAAATTGGTGCAAGAGCTGTAGGTTATAATGCCCACTGAGCCAATGAGGCCAAACTCAAGGAAGACCAACCAAAATTAATGAAATATTCAGTTGCAGAAAATTCCATAATTTGTCTTTTTTGGGGGGTTGGAATATGTTCAAAAGCTAGATGTCTGCATTCTGTCACACACACACACAGCTACATAAATGGCTCTAAGTGCATTCATGTGTTGAATAAACAAAGATTACATGTTAATGTTTCGTTAGTACCCTTATTTCATTGTGTTACATTTCACCCCAGGATATGTTACAACTAACCCAGACTATGGGGTTAATTGTAACATTTCACTCTTTGTGTTTGAGGCCATACCATGCAATGGGTAATTGTACTGCAGAGAAAATAGCTGCACTATTTAATAGCAGAGACATGTAAATACTTTGCATTACATTTTGAATCCACTACCTTAAACGAGCTCCAATTTACAGACAGAAATGTCAAAAATGTTACAACTATCCCCGGTCTCCCCTACATTTCCCTTTTTTTAGGAAATGACCTGTATGTATCTGTATGAAATCAATAAAAGGATCAAATACTGCATTAACTTTAGTTACATTGATAATATTTATTTATGGTAAAACAGTGGTAAAATATCGCTGTTGCTTTCGTATAAGTGAAGCGGACATACCTGAGTGGCCGCGATCTAATCCTGTTTACATAAAGTAAGCCTGCTCCCCAGCAGGTTTACGCTTACGGATCTGTTGCTATGACAGCAAGTCCCGGATGAGCTTTGGAGAACCGAACGATCAAAGATCACGCAAAATCGTCAACAATCAAATCCAGCTAACTTACTTAGCGAGGTACGAAGAACGGACCCTTGGTCATGTACTTTAACCCTCTGGAGTCGTGCCGGTGTGTCCAAATCACACGGCCTTAAGATGTAGCGTAGCATGCAGCTGTGTCAAGTCTCTGTTTCAACTTGTCTTCAAAGTGTGGACTTCAAGCTATATACCAGTTTTTATATTGTATTGATAGGCCAACTAAAACCAGGGTTTTGATAAATAATTTACTCTTTAATGAATGCCATTGTCACAGGAATTCAAAGGTCCGCGCTAAACAAAGCAGAAATATGACACCAGCGTTCCGGTTTCCAGCTCTTTGTATGTTTGGCAGTTGAAATGTTTTGTGACTTTTTTCCTCATTCTGTAAGAACATCATAGCTTGATTTGTCATAGCTTCTGAGATAATACAGAAAGCAGCTTATATGTTGCCCATTTATTTTTCATTGTGTTAATATTAGATTGTTAAAGGAGCTGGACACCACCATGTTAAGTATTCATTAGCCAGTGCAACTATCACATGGTTATTTTTTTGATGTTAACATTAGATTTTATCCATGTAAGCCACTTACCTTGTAGTCTGCTGTAGTCGTACTCACAGTTGAGGCCAAAATTTTTAACCCTTATGAAATTGATTTCAGTATGAATATCTGTTTCCAAAATAACAATGTCCACTAAGTTTAATTAGGATATTTTATTGATACACCAAGTTGGAACAAGAAAGGGCAAAAATGAGACATCCAAAATGATTAGCCCCATGGCCATTAATAGTCAATACTTCACCCTTTCTGAGCCACAACTGACAACAGTCTCTTAGAGTAGGTCTTTACCAGGTTGGCACAGGTCTCCTGAGGGATTTGGGACATTCCTCCATTGCAACTTGTTCTAGCTTGTCCAAATTGCACAGTTTCTGAGCAGGAAGAGTCACTTTGAGCACTCGCCACAGATTCTCAATAGGATTGAGGTCTGGGTTCTGTGCGGGCCCTCCAGGACCTTGGTTTTGGTATCCTTGAGGAACTGTTGGACTGTTCCAAAAAATACATCATATGAACACTTAGGTGGCTGGTCAAAGATCCTGAGACCCTGTATGAAGGAAGATGTTGAACAAAAGTCATGGATCATTAATAATGCTCTCCGCCCTCTGCTTCACTTGGTCCCCAGGTCCTCCTGTGCTGACCTGCCTTTTCTAGCTGTCTCTTTTTTTTGCACCCTCTCATTCTTTCTCCATTCAGTGTGAGAGTGTGTGTATTGTTACCCTGCAAGTTTGTTCCTCCTCCTACTGGTCACGCACACCTGGAAACGTTCTGCTGATTAACTCACCTGTTTTGCAAGCAGCCATTATCTGCAGCCTTCTTAAGACTAAAAAGAGTCGCTGCCAGAGCGTTGCATCTACTTCATGCTCTGTTCTACACTATGAAGCTTGTTCAGCAGACCCAGGATACCTCTCCATTATCTGGATTGACTTACCCTAACGCTGTCAATCAAGATAACCAATCACACGAAGGCAGAACTCTGACCAATCTAAAAGGGGCATCTTATATGACTCTTCTTTGGCAGAAAGTGATCCCTATGACACACAGAGACATTATAAAATCTAAAAACAGAAAATAATAGTCAAATGCGACACTGTTGTAAAAGGAAAAGAGATGAAGTTTAATCATTAACCTGGTGGTTAATGGCACAGAGCATTAAAATAAACATTTTTCCTGCTTCTAAAACATCAACTTTGAGGACAAAAGGTTCACCTACTTCCTAATAATCCTGATAATATCCCACCCACAAGCAGGTGCCCTGATGAAGAGTTTTTCACTTCATTTATCAGTGATCATAATGTTATGCCTGACAGGTGCATCAGTATTTAGAATCACGTAACATGTTTGGAGATTGTTTTTGACTGAAGGATGATGCAGGACATGTAAGTATCAAGACTGACACGGGTACTCTGTTAATGTTACTGTACTGTTGTTAATTTATTTCAATCATGTAAACAATAATCAAAGTTCATTTAGCAAAGAAAGAAGAGAAAATCATAACTTCTTTTCTCTCAAAGCAAAAAGGAATTTGTGCTGTTTGGAATTTCACTAGATCGGCAAATTTTAATATTTCATTCGGTAACATAGTGAGTTTAGTCAGTAAGCTGCATTGTGGATGATTCGAGCTGCTTTTTTTTGAAGAGTAAAAAGTGAATGTAATGTAATTTTATAGTTATTGCCCCACACGTCTGCACAATAGCTTAAGTAAGGTGAAACCAGTGAACAGTAGAATAGGAAGTGATGTCCTGTCTAATACCCGCTTTGCCTTGTTTAGGACTGCAGTGCTTTTTGATTCTGAATATATAGTTTTTCATCTTATTACCCCCAGAAATATATTTATTTCACTGACTCTTTCAATATCAGCACCATTTATTTGAATATTTAAATTACTATTTCCAAATAACATCATTTTAGTTTTATTCAAATTTAATGATAATTAGTTTTTATCAAACCAGAACTTCACTTAACTTATTTCATTTGTCATCTCATCTAATAAATGCTGCAAAAAATCTTTGCATCGTCAGCAAAGAGAACCATTTTTAATAGTTTGGACACTTTACAAATGTCATTAATGTACAAGTTGAAGAATTTGGGGCCCAAAACTGACCCTTGGGGTACACCACAAGCAATCTGCATACATAAGGAGCAAAAACATTTAATTTCACAAACTGTCCTGGACTAGCTTAGTGTCAGAGGGCTAGCTTCGATTTAAAGTTAGCCCTCTGACACCATAACGTTCCAGTTTTCTTATTAATATATTATGATCTCTCAAGCCTATGAATAATCCAGCTACATAAAGCTTTTTCTCTATAGAATTTGTGATGTGTTGAATCTAATAGTGCCAGTGATGTTGATGTGCTTGATCTGAACCCGTACTGACTCTCGGTGTGTAGTTATTCTTCATGGTCATTATCAGTGAAATGCTTGGGATAGTGTTTAGTCCAGCCCCACATTTTTAACACTGTTCAGTATTTCCCATAATCTTTTAATATTTTTTCTATTATTATCTAATTGCTTCTTATAGTATTCCTTTTTACTATATCTTAGTATATTTATCTAATTTCAGCATCTTCAGTTCTCTTTAAGAAATCTATGTATATTGCATTTTTCTTTTTACATGCATTTTGCAGACCTTTTGTTATCCATGGACAGTCATTATATTTGTTTCCCACTATATTGCTTTATTGGACACTTTGTATTATCCAATAGTGTAAATATTCTAAGGCAGGGGTTGGCAACCCTGCACTGCAAAAACTGTGACTAGAGGTTACTTTAAAAACCTATGGCAACAAAGTGACACTTAATTTACTTAAGTAGATTCTAATTTCAAGTGATTTATGTAAAATGTATATAAAGTGTTAATTAAATTTCAACAAAAAACAAAAGTAGATATTAATAAAATTCAATTGTAAATATGTGTTGGATTTAGGGATAAAATCCCAAATTGGAGGTTAAAATTGCCTAATTGTAACAAAAAATTAATTCATTTGAAATTAATCTCTGAGAAAAATTACTTTGAATTTACTAACAATCTGGCAAATGTTTAGTTAAAAATGACTAAAATATCCATTACAAAGAAAAAAATTTTTTGTTTTTAAGTAAAACTCAAATTGGATTCAATAATGTTCCAATTAAACTTTATAAATAATGACTGAATAGTAAGAGAAAATCAAATTAATTTAACTTCTTTTCTGAGTAAAATGAATCAATTTCACAAAGAGAACATTCAAGCAGTAATTGTTTTTATTGTGGAATATAAAACATATACAAAATTTATAATATAACATTTTTCTGCTTAATTTACGTTGTATGCACTGAAATTCTTCACTAGTGCTCGCCCCAAAATAATAGGAAGAATAGGCCATAGGCCTAATTGAAAATAAAGTTTCAGCCAACTTCTCGAGAATGTCTGTACTTTGGAGGTGGGCAGAAGATTTCAACTCTTTTTATACTCCTTTGTGGCTCTTTCCAGGTACATTTCAGTTTCGTATGCAGGCTGTGGAATGGGGAACAGCTTTGGCCAGGGCTCACAACTTTCTGTGAACTTCTGCCTTTTGAGAATAATGGTGTCCTGAGAAGATGTGGTTGCAGCAGAGTCTGCATTGGATACAACTGGATTGGATGATGAGTCATAGTCAGTTGACAGTTGATCAGAGGGGCTCCCAAAAACTGGCAGGATGACCAGGGTGATGCCAACAACCTTCACAGTGTCTTTGTCTCTTATCTGGTCACTTCTGTGAATAGTGAAGTCGTCCTGAAATTCTGGATCAAAATACTGAAGACTGAAGTCGTTTGAAATCCCAAAGGTATCCTTCACAACACTTTGCAGCTCCTCTACTGTTGGTGGGATCCTGATGGAAGAACCAACTTCTCCATTTGGTCAACAGTGATTACATGGAGCTCTGTCTCGTTCAACCTAGAATAAAATGTAAAAGGGCAGAGTTAAGTTAGATTAAGTAGGGTCAACTTAGTCATTTTCTGCTGCTTCAATTTCAAAACTAGTAGTTTAATTTAATACAATCATCCATCACAACCTGTTTAAAATGCATAGTCTACATACTGATCAGCTGAATTTAAGTTGAGGGATTTTCCAACAACTGAAAAGAACAACTTGGTGACAGATCATGACATGAAATAACAGTATTTATATACTGTATATATCTTCCCATACTTGAAAAGAGGTCCTTTTAATCTACACAAGGTCATCTCTGTATCCAAACACCATTGGGTGTTAAACATAGAAATTATGAAAGACTTATGTCAGATTAAACACATATTACTATATTACTTCCTGAATGTACCTTTGTCTTGAAGATCGTTCTACAGAAACATCGTGACTGAGCATGGGTCTCACTGATACATCGACCAAGTTTAACTGGAACCTCCATCATCCCTCTATGTGAGCTGTGCCTGCACTAAAGTCACGGGGCTCCAACAGCATGAAAATGAAAACCAGTTATGTCGCTGGACTGAGCCACTTTAGCTTCATTACCACAGCAGAAAAACACTGCACACAAACACAAAAACACAAAAGCTTTGAAAAACTGTGACTGACAAAACCCCACACAAATGATTTTAACTACATCACTCACCACTCAGTGCAAAACGTTTTTGAAGGAAAAAAATGTCCATCCCGGTTTTCCCTCCAAGGCACGAGCGATAAGCAGAGTTCCGTCCTTTCCTTCTAAGATTCCTAATTATTTAAAGTAACACTCAGGTATGCCATTCAGCGTGTTAGTACGAGCTCGGGAGCAGCTTGGGAGAACAAGAAAACAGAGACTGCTTTAGGTTGCCTTCCCAATCGACTCAAAGGTTTATTAAGTATACAACAGCTTATATAGAGAAAAAAAAGGTTCGTGTGTCAGCAAGTTCTCAGTTCAAACCGGTACAGACCAAATAAGGAAACGTCTTCCTGCCTTGTGAGCAAAGAAGTATCCTGTGTGTAGTTTATCAGTTCAGCTACAATTTATGATCATCCCAGCAAAATACACTCCTAGACATAGAATACAGAGTTCTTTCATTAGTGAATTCTGAAACAAACCACCTGGCCTTTAACGAGCCTTTTTCTAAGAGATAAAGAAAAAGGGAGGATGGGAGTAAGGAAGTGGTCTCGTCTCTGTGGTATTTTCGACCTTGGGGTACCAGCCTGTGAGTCTTACACATTAATTCTTGGGTCACAGAGAAAGAGAAAAACAACTAGTAAATGGGCCTTATTGAGTAACAGTTTCATGTATGATATCACTATAAAACAATATCCTGTAAATGCTACCATGGTATCAAAATATCACAACAGTTCCCTCCTTTTATCATGAAATGATAACATAGTATAAAGACAGAATGTAATAACATAATATAAAGACAAATCATAAACTTAAAACAAATCATAAATGTAACTAGTCCTTCGAGTAAGCTTAATATCAAAAATTCTGAGAGCGTATACATGGTATCACACAACAGACAATAATTATCAACAACAAATAATACATGCTGCAACGGTTACAAAGGCTACAATTAGTTCCTTCCATTTTCCAAACGTGTCCTGTAGCCACTTATGTAGCCACTGACCGTGACCTGTATTGGCAATTAGTTCTATCTGCAATGCTTCAAGTCTATTCATAGCTTGTGTGAATGGACCGTTAGGGGCGGTGTTATTGGGAATGAAAGTACAGCAAACATCAACGGTTACTAGACCACAGGTACCGGTCCAATTAACAGGTAGGGCTAGTCTAAGAGTATTGTTGCACAACCAATAAGCATGTGGGATTGGTCTAGTTAGGCGCGTGACCATGTGTGATTTAACTAACTCCCCCCAGTCAGTGTCATTTAATACACCCTCTGGGGGAACAATGATCGATTCTCCGCTCGAACTTGAACTGTGTGTGTGTTCCTCCAGATATGATACAACTTCAGCCACAGAGACAGCTAGCCATGTCTCATTACAGCGTGCACCTGGGGAGTCAGAGAAAAATGTATAGTTATCCTTTGTATAATCTATGTGTGTGTCTGGGCCAGTTAACTTTAGTCTGCGCAGACATATCATACTAGTATTAAAATGGAAAGGGATCTGTCCTAAGGGCAGTGAGGGCTTTAACCTATTCTTGGGGCGTTTCATTGGGGCGCAGGTCCCTGCGGTGTCATTAGATAACTTCAATAATTCGCCTAATGGAGTCTCAGGGTTAGTTGGTGTGTGTGTGTGTCTAAGTAAGCAGTCGAGAGTCAGAGTCAACTGTAAAGTGTCTTTAAGGAGAGCATTATCTCCGCCGATTTCCTCTAGTCCCTCAGTGAGGGGGAAACCGGATATGGGGTATCCTACTATAACCTGTTCTGGATTAGCCTTTGAACAGACATAACAGTTACTGTTTCCTAAATCATGAGCGGCTGTTCTGGCATTTTCATACCAGGAGTTGACTCCTGCTCTATGGGGTGCATAAAATGGTTTATTAGTGGCGTCTATGTTGCTATTTACTGATTTTAGGGAACGTAATGAGTGCATTAAGTAGGTGTCTTGCAAAATAGAGCATGAGGTATAGTCAGCAAAATATGACCTGCAGAAATGTGAACATGGTTGCAGTCTACAATACAAAATAGCAAAGAAAAATCCTAAAGTTAATGCGATAGATATGATAAATAACCTAAATATATAAGAAAAACAGTTCTTCAGTCGTCTCCTGGCCTGGTCCCAGGTTCGAGAGACATAGAATAAGCGCCGTATGATGACAATGGGCATTTCATTTTCTCCATTATCAGGATGGAATGAGTCTAGCTTTATCAGATTAGACATCCTGTGGTACTCTCGGCTTTCTGTTCCTGCTGGATGTTTGAGTACCTTGTTGTTGTTCAGGTGAAGCATCAAAGAGCTCTCTGAGTCTTGGCTCTTTCAGGCGTTGTGTGTTAATCAGTGATTGTGTGTGTATGTGGATTGAATTGGATCCTGGCGTTGGCCCGCCGGAGATGTCATCTGCTTGATCGACGCCTGAGATGGTCCGATTGGGCTGGTCTTAACCCTGCTGGCATGAATCCACTGAGGTTGTCCGTCTGTGAGGATGCTGGTTCTTCGTCACTGCCAGTACAGTCTGGGGCTGGAACACGCGCGGCCTCCCAAAGTGTCCTTGGTTTTAGCGACTTCACCAACACGCATCTCCTTGTCTCCACTGGTGGAACTGTGGAGGGGAAAGGCTGAGAGAGACAAACTTTCTGATAGTTATTATTCAGTTTTTCTACCAGGTTGTGAACATCAGTGGACAATGCAATATACATCACCTTCTACTAGCGGTGCCCCTCTGGAAGCTGACCATGGTGTTGGAAATAGTCTTATTTCAAATGGAAATAATTTGGTTACTGCAGATGGAGTCATAATGTATGAAATGGAAAATCTGGTTGTGGTAAATGCTGATGTTTCGCTTTTGGTTTTCCTACATTAGTTCGCGCACATGTTAGACAGGTTGCTAATATGCTTTTTACTGCATGTGATGTTTTCTCAATTACAAATCTTGATTTTATTGCCCCTATTACCCCTCTTTGTCCGACATGACTCACACAGTGAAAATGTCGGGCAAGGACTGGCAGCAGGGAATATGGGAGGGCAATCAAACCCTTAAGATTTTGTATAAGCCATCTCTGTCATCTAAGGTACAGTCATTATTCTCCCAATAGGTGTAATCACATGCAGAGGCCTGCTCTTGTATGAATTTTAAATCAACATTTGTTTCTAAATAGTCTGGGAGTGTAACAAGTGGCAGCTGTAGGGGCACAGATAATACATCCTTCGGAGGTGGGAGCTGTGATGCAGCTGCAGCCTTGGCTGTCACGTCTGCTAAGGCATTACCTGTTGCTTCGTCTGTGTCAGCTGTACTGTGTCCTTTCGTTTTTACAACTGCAACGGCCGATGGTAGCTGTATAGCCTGAAAAAGTCTTTGAACAAAATCAGAATTTAGCAATTTATTTTCCATCAGCAGATCTAAATCCTCTCTGTCTCCACAATGTGCCAAAGTCATGTACGACGCCAAATGCATAGCGGCTGTCTGCGTAAATTGTCACATGCTTATCCAAATGTAGCTCACAGGCGCGTATTAAAGCCATGAGCTCTGCTTTTTGTGCTGAGTGAAATGGTAATGAGTGAGCCTCTAGTATGATGTCAGGCAATGTCACCACTGAATAGCCACAAAGAAATGAGTTGTCATTCGGCCTTGAACAGGACCCGTCCACATAAACCGTGGCTGAGTCTGAGATAGGTGTTTGCTCTAAATCTGGACGTGGTGCTGTGGATTACTGTATACGTGTCATGCAGTCATGATCGTCAAGCCTGTCTGAGCCATCCTGTCGGTCAGAAGAACACAGCATAGGATCAATAAATGTGCTGGCGAATTGGGTGTGCTGCTCGCTTTTATAGTGAGATTTGCATATGTTGTGTAGTTATGTTTGCTAGAATGGTCGTGACCTGGTGATTGGTGTGTAGAATAGTGTCATGTGAGAGTGTGAGCTTCTCGCAGTCCCTTATCATGATAGAGCAAGCTGCTACCGCCCTCAGGCAGGCCGGCATCCCCTGAACAATCCACAGGCAGCACCTTTGAGTGGCGGAGGTCAGCACTCCCTTTAATGCATTGAAAGAGGCAGTCATTTCTGTGGATCACAGTATTCGAGGAGGCTTGTCTTTTTTACAACAGTCACGCAGAATGTGGTCATGAAAAGAACAGTCTGGTATCCACTGTCTGCAATAGTTCACCATGCCCAGGAAGGACAACATTTCCTTCTGTGTAGTGGGACGAGGGACGGAGGTCACAGCTTTGACCCTGTCTGCAGTCATGGAACGTTTTCCGTGAGACAGTGTGAATCCCAAATATTGAACAGAAGTCTGACAGTACTGCATTTTCTTTGCTGATGCTTTGTGGCCAGTCTGTTGGAGGTGCTGGAGAAGCATGTGTGTAGCAGTTTGACACAGTTTTTCACTTTCAGCACAGAGGAGGAGGTCATCCAGTACAGCCCTGGAGGAGTGAAGCTGTCCAGGGTAGCACGGACCACCATTGAGAAAGCCGCAGGGCTGTCTACCATGCCTTGGGGCAAACGAGTCCAAGTGTACTGCTTATTTCTATGTGTGAATGCAAATAACGGCTGTGTGTCTTCATGCACAGGTACTGAGAAAAAGGAGCGGAGCATAAATCCACCACGGTAAAATGTGTATGCAATGCATGTCAATATGCTGTGAACATCTGAAACGAGAGGTGGCAGAGGAATGTTGACTGCATTAATTTGCCTTAAGTCTTGTATGAAACGCCATACGCCAGGTTTGTTAGGCTTTGGCACAGGATTGACAGGAGTGTGGGCTTTATTACTCCTGTAGTCAATAAATCTCCTATCATGACATCTAGGGCTGAGGCTTTTTCGACAGAAATGGGACATTGCCTGACATATACTGGCTTGTTGTTTTTCATGAGCTGTGCGTGATTAGGTATAAAGCCAATATAAGGTATAAGGTAGATCTATGTGTCGACATGGTTTAGTTATCGTAGCCTATGTCTGAGTTATGTGACAAAATCACTGTTTGACCTTCACTTGTGTGAGCAGTTATCATGTTGTTGAACAGTGTGAGAGAAACAAAAGTGTGGCTCCCAGTCATGGGATTACCTGGTAGTGGCGTCTGTACACGTTTTTTTGGCACAGTGTGTGACATAGAGTACCGGACAAAAAGGATGTTGAGTTCATTCTCTGCTGAGGGTCCAGCTGACACAGAGGCTGTTCCTTCTCCATCATGTCGGTACATAGGGCAGAGAAAACATAAGCTGTTATCAGTGTCAGCAAACATTTCACCCTTTATGTTAAATGAAATACACAAATTCATTTTTGCTCTGGGTGTCTGCGGCTGCTGGAAAACTGAGCCACAATAAAAACACATATCTCTACTTTTATCCTTCCGTCCTCTGAAACTTCCTTGCTGTGCTGGAGCGGGTAATCCTGCATACATTAGTTTCTCACTTTCCTCTGAGCCTTCTACATCAAAATTCAACTTTATCTTAACACTTTTAGCTTTCGTGGTAGTATCTGCACTGGCCTTCAGTTTTACTGACCTGTTTTCTGGCGATAATCGTTCGGGATAGGGCTCCGGAAATAAATTAGAATGCATTGAACTTACAGTCCGTAAGTTGTAAACAAAGTCAGTCACATAAGCACTTCCGCATGTTCTGGATACGTGATCATGGAAGTCTTCACCGATTCGCGGACGTAGGTTACACGTAACCGGAAATGGGAGTTGTACTGAGCCGTTATTTGAGACTTTATTTTGTATTTTATTAATTTTTGGTTTTACAGGTACTTTAGATTTTTTATCGGACCTGTCTGTGGTCTTTGAATAATTCTGACCCATGTTCAGTGATTTCCAGAGGGGTTTACACGCTAGGAGGATTTAGGTTAGTATTTTCGCTGCGGCACAGCTGAGGTCACTTTAAATTTATTGCTAGCAATTTTTGTTTGGGTGAGCAACTCTCACTTAACGAGCAACTTCTCGCTTAATGAGCAACTTCTCGCAAAACAACAGGCAACTTCCTGTGTCTTTCTGCTTTTAATTTACTGCTTTTAACCCTTGAGACCCGTGTTTTTTTTTTGGGTTTTTTTTCAAAAGAAAAATTAAACAATTAATTATTATTATTATTATTTTTTACGTATAAATGTGTTGTGTCTTTCCACTCACTCCACTTGATTATAACTGATTTATTTATAACATTTTATATAAAAGAAAAATGAGAAGCACATTAATTCATAGTAATTTAACATAAAATTGTTTGATAGTGTTAATTTGGAAAGCCACAACTCTAGCGGGTCCACCAACACCACACAAGGGTTAATTTACTTTATTCGGGGACTGAGGAAGTCGTCAGTGTATCTCTCTGGATCACTAAGTGAAACTTCGTCAGCATATCCCGTTTTTTTGTGGATCGATCACTGAGAGAGGTATAATACAGTCTTTATATAAATATGAAAGACGCATATTTACCTTCTGTCAGTCCATCCCACTTCTGACACCAAATTGAAGGAAAAAAATGTCCATCCCGGTTTTCCCTCCAAGGCACGAGCGATAAGCAGAGTTCTGTCCTTTCCTTCTAAGATTCCTAATTATTTAAAGTAACACTCAGGTATGCCATTCAGCGTGTTAGTACGAGCTCCGGAGCAGCTTGGGAGAACAAGAAAACAGAGACTGCTTTAGGTTGCCTTCCCAATCGACTCAAAGGTTTATTAAGTATACAACAGCTTATATAGAGAAAAAAAAGGTTCGTGTGTCAGCAAGTTCTCAGTTCAAACCGGTACAGACCAAATAAGGAAACGTCTTCCTGCCTTGTGAGCAAAGAAGTATCCTGTGTGTAGTTTATCAGTTCAGCTACAATTTATGATCATCCCAGCAAAATACACAGAATACAGAGTTCTTTCATTAGTGAATTCTGAAACAAACCACCTGGCCTTTAACGAGCCTTTTTCTAAGAGATAAAGAAAAAGGGAGGATGGGAGTAAGGAAGTGGTCTCGTCTCTGTGGTATTTTCGACCTTGGGGTACCAGCCTGTGAGTCTTACACATCAATTCTTGGGTCAGAGAGAAAGAGAAAAACAACTAGTAAATGGGCCTTATTGAGTAACAGTTTCATGTATGATATCACTATAAAACAATATCCTGTAAATGCTACCATGGTATCAAAATATCACAACAGTTTTCATAAAATGTTAAAAGTAAATGAGGGAGGTTACAGCCCATCAAATACATCATTGATATATTTTTTAATATGGTAAAACGTGGTTAGTCAAAGCTCTGAAGTAACACAGCTGTGAAGGCTTGGAAAGTGACCTTATGCTAGCAGTCCACTTCGTGCCATTTTGTGTAAAAATACGATACTGTCATTACAGTGGTCATTATTAATCTATTTTTGACGTATCATACTGTTTAGAGCTTTAACTGCTATACGTTATTGTTTAAAATGTGTCGTATTTTTGAACAAATTAAGATAATCTTACCTCGGACAAAGTGGAGGTCATCCACTGCTGAAGCCTGTGCGTCCTGCACGTGGCACAAGGACTATGGGCGGAAGTGTAGAATGATTGAAATGAAAATGTTTTCATCAGTTAAATCTATTAGATTTCTTCATGTTTCATGGCACTCATACAATTTTGTTAAATCTGCTCAACAAACTATTGCTTAATTTACCCCAAACAAAATTTAAATAACTGCACATCTCAAAAATGTTTCATTTTGCTTAGATTTAATTAAAACATTTAACTTTTGCAGGGAACTGTCACGGTGTGACCCAGTGTTTGAGTTTTATGTATTTTTTGTATTCATTTTCAATCTAGTTAAATCCCAGGTTGCTGTTCAGACCTTATTTCTTAGTTATTTCTGTCATCTCCGCCTGTACTCAGTCTCCCTGGTTCCTGCATCCATGTTTCATGTCTATGCGGTTAAGTTCATGTCATGTTTTATCTCCATGTCTCCGTGTTTCCTGTTTTATTTTGTAAGAGTCTGGTGTTCTTTGTTCATTGTAGCTAGTGTTACTCTCCCCTGTATTGTCATTATGTTTCATTGGAGTCAGCTGTGTTCTCATGTGTCTCCACTTCCCCCACCTTATGTGTGTATTTAAGTCCTCAGTCTTCCTTTGTTCGTTGTCGTGTCGTCTGTGTACCTCCCCTCTGGTCAAGTTAAGTGGTTTTCAGGATTCTGTGCAGTTCATGTTTGCCATTTGGTTTATGTTGTTTTTCATGCAGCCGCACGATGAGGTTCCGTGCAGGTCTGTTTCGTCACGCCACTTGGTTCAGTTTCCATGCATCTGCACAGCATTCTGTTCACAGTGATCATAGTTATTCCTTTCAGTCAGGTTAGTGTTTTCCAGTTTAGGTTTTTGGTTAGTTGCAGTCTCTGTCCCTGTTATGTTTTGTCTACTCCCTTCTGCATCAGCCCAAATAAAGGCTCGCTTTCAGTTTAGGTTCACTCCCGTCTCCTCGCCTGTGTTCGCGCCTGGATCCACCAAACACACTCTCCACACGGTCTGTCCCCGCTGGCCGTGACAGTGACTGTGCAGGGGCGGGTCTACCAAAGTTTTGCCAGGCAAAGGGGCACAAAGAAATACTTTTCTCATTTAAAATGTCTAGTTTTTAATAAATAAGTTTCTGAATCTTACAACTTTTTAACTTGCAAGACTTTAAAAGTTTTTATCGGACGTAAAATGTATAGAAATCCTAGATATATACCAACAAGACAGCGTACATCACTGTCACAACAGCGTTTGTTTTCATTCAAAGGCTTTATGGCTTTTCCTATAATACCTGGTGGGCCGGTCTCTTGTCAAAATGCCGATTTTGTGTCCCAGTCCAGCCCTGGGCACCACACGCAGTGAGTTAATCTGAGCAGGTGCATTAAAAAAATGAATGGGCGGGGCAGCGGTGCACATCGCAAATCAGCTCGCATAGACACATTAGTTGTGCCGCTTCTTAGTGGCGGTATCATACCTAACAACCCCAACTACCAGATTCAACTTGTAATTGGCTAAAAATAACTTTGCCTACCGGTGAGAGGGACGTTGCTAGCTGGCAGTTTTTTCAAGCGATGTTGAAATTTCCACATTCCGACACTTCAAATGCTTCAGGAGCTGTCGGCTCAGTGCAGCATCAGCACCACGGAAATACACGGAGACTGGAGACAGAATTCACAATGTGTTTTCGTGACTTTCAGGTGTTTGGACCAATTTTTTTCTTTTCTGATCAAACCAGAAGCTTTAATGAACAGCTGGTTTGTCTCGTATTAACTGGCTGGACACAGAGGACATCAAAATACAGCTGATTGAACTGAAAAGCTCGACTCTGTGGGGGTCAAAGTTTGCAGAACTACAGACGCAGCTGGAATCCACAGCTGTGCGTGTTCATGGAGCTGCATGTTCACCTGCTGGACGTCACTACTTGACAAGTTTAACTGTCTTCAGAACATTGCAGAGGCCTTATTGACAGTATTTGGCTCTACATGTCTGTGTGAGCAGATTTTCTCTCACATGAGTCCTCAGGTAACCCTCTGAATGCTGGACACTCGGAGACCTGTGTCTCTGAGTGGGAGCCCAGAGATCAGATTAACATGTGTATCTCTGTATTAACAAACATGCCATATTGGCTCAGTTTATTTTTCTTATCATTGTTGTGAGGAGACCATAAATAGCATTTGTATTTTCTGTTGTACAGTTCATTTGCTGTTATGGATAAAAAGTCTGTTTTTATTTCAAAATAGCTGAAAACTATTTGCTGACAGCTGCAAACATCTGCGAACAAATATAATTCTATAAAGTTGTTCTATATAGTGTGTAACTGTTCATATAGAGCACATTGACTTCTGAGGAAATTTTAGATGGCACTCATCATCAGAAAGGTTGCCTGCCCCTGTTCTAAGGAATTCATCATACGCACCATTAACGTCTTGTTTCCAATATATTTCTGATATATTTGTATATACCTACTTTTCTTATGTATTTATTACTTTTCACCTGCTCACAGGGGTTCCACTATGTCTACAACATGCTGTTATTACTGACAGTCACAACCCTCCATACCATCATAGAAAACAATCTTTTATTAAAGATAGTAAAGCGCTATATAAATACAGGCCATTTACCATTTATTGAAATTACTGACCAACACTTATACTGGAATGTGAAGCAATCTTGACACATTCGTGCAACAACAGATGGACAGTTAATTACAGCTTATATTAGTAATTTCTTCTTGAATAGATAAATACATAAAAACATACATCTGAATAGACTATATATCCATAAATTAGCACTGCTTCACGCATTAATGTCTTCTGTATAGGGGATGGGGGGCTCATCAACAGTTGAGCCATAGACACGGTGATGCACAAAATCCACACAGTTTGATTGTTTAAATATCTGCACTGTAAACACACACTTATAAACACACACACAGAGTCTTTGTTCCTAACACACACACACACACACACACACACATATATATATATATATATATATATATATATATATAATTTGCTGAATCTTGTATTATACTCATTTCACTTCTTTCTTCTTCAAAGGGGTTCCTATGCACTGGAAAGGATACGGAAAAATAATTAGCACCCGTGTTTTAAAAGGGAACTCCTAGAATTTAAATAAAAAGAAGAATCCATATCCTTTGAAGAAAGTTAGATTTTTAAAATTGAGTACAATGACAGGGGTTTTGTTGTTGGGTGGCAGCTTTCTTCATCAGTTTGATGAGCTGTGTTTAGAGGCTTTTTTCTCTCGCACGGCCTGTTGGAGTGGGTATACGTTCCCAAATTAGTCCGGGTACAGAAGGAAACCTGAAAACGTGCTGTATTTGTTGTTGTTTCCACCGTGCGCTTTTCCGCCGTCCAGCTTTACATAAATCTCGTCCCCGGAATCAAGATGTAGGACGACGCTGTTACTGGCATAGTCGTAGTTCTGGTCTGCATCCTGCGCTATAGCACTGGCCCGGACCTGCATGAAAGATAATTGGAGATAATTAGCATTACTCAAATCATGACAGGTTAAGCTAAAGCGAGAACAACCCATTCAGAATACAGAACATAGTTCCTCACTAGACTCTTGACTTGAAATGAGAGTGCGTAATTGCGCAGCACAGCTCCGTTATGAAGTCCATTCATGCAATAAACAATCACTAAGAGTTTACATTTGTGCTTACAAAGCACGGGTTTTTAACAAACAATTGGGTATTTACCTGCCCGTTTTTACACAAGTCTGCCCACATGCTTGTCCCGTCCCCTCCGCGCATCAGCACATGATAGGTGAAGTAATAAATCCCGGACACCTGGCATGTAAACTTGCCGGTCGTCGGGTCATAGTGGTTCCCCAGGTTCGTGACAACGTCGTCGAAGCGCAGCACTTCGTATCCCTCGTGAGGATTTTTCAGTCCCACATAAAACGCTATCTTTGCCCCGCCGATAGCCGTGCCCAATTCTCCGGCAGTCTCAGTCCGCGCTGTGCCCTCTACTCCGGAATACCCGAGCTTTCCAAAATATCCTCTATCCCCTGGTGGCCCCCTCGGACCCGGTGGTCCCGGTTCGCCAGGTGGTCCCCTCGGCCCCGGTTTCCCCGACCGACCTGGCTCGCCCTTAGCTCCTTGAACAAAGCTGGGGGATGGAATGGCGCTCAGGTCCTGCATGACCTCCAAAGCCGCGGTGCTAGGTTTGGGGTTGTACGGGTCACAGATCATCCGACAGGTGCCCATCATCTCGTAGTGCGCATCGGTCTTAGAGGTTTGGACTAACAGGGGAATCACGATAAGGAGAGTCAAAACCATGACGATTCCAACCACAGCAGCGATGAGTCTCTTCCTCTGGAGAGTCCGAGAAGCAAGCGCTATAAAGTCCGTTTTGCTTTGGGACGTAATTATGGAAGGTAGTAAAAGCTCACTTGAAAAGAAAGCGGACCTAAACGAGTCACTCAGTCCCACGATAACATAAAGAGAGAGGGAGGAGAGAGGACAGCAAACGCAACGCCACCCTGAGCCCTCTTCAGCCTGCAGCGTTCAGCGCGGTGCCGCTGTCACTTGACTTTGCGCAGCTGACATATTCGTTTTGGCGTAGCTGGATGGCATCTCGGAGCGAGAAGACGCTTGCAGCAGGTTTTGTTCGTTCCCCCCCCCCCAAAAGTGAGAGGGGAGTCGGGAGCTGTTGACGCAGCAAGTTGAGGGCAAAGCCTGTTGCGTTAAGGCGGCAGCAATAATCATGTCATCTTTATTTATGAATTATAAATCCCTTTGCATAATTCTCAGCGGAAGGAATCAGGACACATTATTGACACTTTGAATCCCCAGGAGACCGTGGCACATTTCCCATTTTTTCTCCGTAAATTCGAGGAAATTACCTTAAAGATGGATTTTGTCTTTGAGAAGAAGGGTCGAATAAATAGTTTCAGATGAACAGTTCAGTGTAGTCACAACTTCAGTCTCTGTGTTTGAGAAAAAAAAGACCATTTGTTTTTTGACTAATGGTGAAACAGAATAAAACAAATTGACTGCTTCAGAAGTATCCAGTTCACAGCCAGTCACAGACGGAACCTTCCTTCGCAGCTTATTAATTCTGTTGGTGTCACCAGCTCCAATACTGCTCCCCTACCAGACCACAGCAAATTGAACACTGCGCTTGCAACAGCTGAGTAATAGAAAATGAGAGTGGTTTTTAGTGAAAACATTACTTTGAATAATTAAACAGATGGGACAAAAAGGCATATTAATGACAAAATGTAGTTTAAAAATAAAGATTTTTTGGAATTTGTTTTTAGAAATGCTTCCATAATAAAATTGAAAGCAACAGGTGAACAATGTGCATCTGTCAGCTTAACATCAAACAGAAGTGGGAAAAAAGCTGATAGAAAAAGTCTCGCTGAGTTTATTTATAGTCCCGGAGTGTTGGGGACCTCCTCAAGGATGTCCAGCTTCTCAAAAACATCAGCGGTTCTGCCTGATAAGATACGTGCGTTCATCTGAGTCATTTGCTGTGACCTCCACAGTCACCACATCTCAGCTTAGCTGAATCATCATCATACGCTATATGTTGACAGTGTTGTCCACTATCATCATTAAAAAAACAAATAAGGGTAAGAATGTAAGAATGGTGTCCATCCCTCCAGCTGAATTCCAGAGAGTGTAAAATACACTGAAGATGTTCTGACAGCACTCTATGCTGGCTTTTTCTTTAATTTTGCATAATCAAGTGTATACAGTGAGTGTAATAATTATTAGATGTCCTGCTAAATTTGTAAGTTTGCTCACTTACAAAAAAATGAATAGTGTCTATTTTTCCTGGTAGATTCATTTTTATGGAGAGAGAGAGACAGAATATAAAATCTAGATGAATAAATGTTATAATTTATAACCAGCTATTAAAGTTATGATTTGCATAAATATTTAATCCATGCAACAGAGTTATGGTTACCACAGATTGGCTGTGTGCCACATGATAATAAATAAATCCTGAACTAGGTGTATAAAGCACACCTTTCCACAGAAAGAATGTCTTCCATCCCAACCTCTGCCACCACAGGCAACAGCAAACAGATGTCAGGGATAACTCTGTAAACCTGCACGTGGAATTGGCTGCAAGACCATCGACAAGGACTTTGTCAAAAAGGTGACAACTGTTGATGTGATTATTTGGAAGTGAAAGAAAATATAAAATATCAATGACAACAATCACCCTCGGTCTCGAACTTCATGTAAGAGTTTGCGGATGAAAACGAGAGAGGTGGATCAGCTATTACACAGAAGGGGCTCATTGAGGATTTGAGGGCAATTAAACTCACAGTGACCAAGAACTATGGTGTAGCAGTAACACACCACACCATAATGGACTGAAATCTTACAGTGCACAAGGTTCCCCTGCTCAATAAGGAACACACACAGCCCATCCTAAGTTTGCCTGTAAACATCTAAATTCAGAGAAAGTTTAGGAGAAAGTGCTATGAAACCAAAATCGAGCTCTTTGGCATCAACTTGATCTGCTGTATTTGGAGGAAGAGAAATGGTGAGTCTGACCCAAAGACACCATCCCTACAGTCAAGCATGGGGATGGAAACATTATGCTTTTCCAATTAGGGGTACAGGATGACTTATTTCAATTCAAAGCCAAATAACAACAGACAACTTCAAATCACTGTACACTGGAAGTTAAACACTCTATAATGATATATGACATGATACTGGAGAAGATCCAGAAAGTAATACTAATGATTAATTACAAGAAGTTCTATAAACACAGAGTTTAACACACTAAGGGACCAGTGGACAGGGCCACGTACCTCCCAAAGCCAGAACACCGAAGATGGTTTGTGGATGTGTTTTCAAGCATGACGATGATCCAAAACGTACCACAAAGGCAACAACAGATTTGGTGGTAGGAGCTGAATCTTCGAGTTACCAACCAGCAGCAAGAAAACCCAAAGCAATTAGAGAGTTTCTGCAAACCTGGTGACTACTACAACAAATATCTTACCACTGTGCCAAATTGTGTTTTGCTCATATGACTTTTATTTCATGTTTCTTTTAGATTTTTGGCTGAAATTCTGTCTCCATCCATTAAAATGATTAAGGTTTATTAAAATTGGCCAGATTTCTAGAAACAAGAGCTGCTCTTTCCAAAGTGGGATGGATGCCAACTCTCCTAACAAGGCCAGGTTTTCTTATGGAGAACAAGACATGTCCATGGAAGTACCACCTAAGCTTCTGGGCCATGGCACCATTGAAGATGGCAACCCACCCACCATCTTCAATGGTGTCACCTGTATTTTTTTATGATCCAGAAGCCAATGGCGTGTCCAGCGGGGTGGCCTGGGGGGGCACAGGCCACCCCCCCAACCAGACTGGCCACCCCAGGTGCCACCCCAAAGGCAAAATAATAAAATTCAATCAAATATCAAATGTCCGATTATGTTTTCACGGTGACGCTCAGATATCCGAGTGTAAGTGAATGCAGCATCGGCTTCTGCGCTATGTGCATCACGTTAGCAAAGGTAGGAGAGCCAAGCGCGAAAGACGCACTGCAGGAAACAATTTTTCGGTGAAAGAAAATGAGGACAGAATAAATGTCCCGGTAAGTAATATTAAGTTTGTTGAGTTTAGTAAACTTCGGTGAAATTAGAATACCAAGGAAAAAATAACACTTAAAGAATTATTGCAGCCCTCGAATATTTCAGACAGTATGCTACTGAGGGCAGCTAACATAAGAGTTCTGAGTTATAAGATATAATCTAAGTCGTAACATTGCTGTATGGAGCTGCAGATTTGGTTGCAGGTTAACATAGCTGGACTGGCCATCGGGCATACCGGACATATCCCCAGTGACTTATTTTTTATTTTTTTTTGTAATGGCATGAACAATGAGAGGTGGTGGATTGGCCAGATGCAGGTCGATGTGTAGAAATAACTCCGTTGTTTGGTGGTGGCTATGGTGGGGCTTCCACAGAGGCAACAGGTGGATGAGGGAAGGGGAGGCAGGAGGAGAGCCCCGAGGCAGCCGCCAGTCCGAGTGTCAGGTGAACTGAACTTCAGGTAAGAAGTTATGACCTGCAGTCTGTCTGGGTCAGATATAAACCAAGTTTAGGTGGAGTTTATTTTCATGTTGCTGACTTTTTACTGTCAGTTGCAATAACTCATACTGCGTTTTAGCCAGCTGGGTGGGTGCTATGATGTTACTGATAGTGAACTTTATTTTATTCATAAGGTCAGTTAGTAGAGTTCAAGTTCAAGTTCAACTTTATTGTCACTTCAACCATATACAGTTTAAAAATACACAGTGAGGCGAAACAACGTTCCTCCAGGAACCAAGGTGCTACAAGACAAGTTAGTGCAAAAAAGTTGCCAACGGCTCCTTAAAAAAATGGAATGGTCCCTCATTCAGAGAAAATATTACACGTTTCGTATTGAGCTGAGAAGAGACGCAGTTTGTCCCGAACTTTAGCTAGGATGGAAAAAGACACAAAGCTGGATTTATTCTGTCTTTATGCTGCACAGCTGCCTCTTCTTCTCTCATTCTCTCCCCTGCCTCTCCTGTTGCTACTTCAATCATGAAACTGATCAATGATCAGCTGATCGGCTTTTCTCTCTTGTTTATTTATCGCCCACTTTGCACCAGAAAGAGGAAACCAGCGGATGTCGCGCTAAACAACAGCAGCACGTTTAAGCTTGATCAGCTGTTGTTAGAATGTATTTAATATTAATTTCTAGTATCAGCTGATGTTTGCTGGAGCCACAGCTGTAAAGCTGCTGGTCATGATGTCGGTTTGGATATGTGGTGAGAGGGAAACATGAAGATGAAACCAGGAGATGTCCTTACTGAACCATCAGAGCTGAACAGGTGATGGAGAAACAGGTTTACCTTTTAGGTCACATGAATGAGTTGAAGGGAAGTTATGAACTGTTTCTGAGAGACAAATAACACCAGGATCCTTTTTTATGTAGCTGACAGCTGGTAACTGTGCAGGGGCGGGTCTAGGAAAGTTTTGCCAGGGGGGCATGTAGGGCATTAACAGGGAAAGGCACAAAGAAATACTTTTCTTTCTTATTCTCATTTAAAATACCTAGCTTTTATTAAATAATTATCTAAATCTTACAACCAAAGTTTTATCTGACGTAAAATGTATAGAAATCATACATATACCAACAAGACTGTACATCACTGTCACAACAGCATTTGTTTTCAGTCAAAGGCTTTATGGCTTTAATACCTGGTGGGTCGGTCTGTAGTGAAAATGCCCAATTTTTTTGTCCCAGTCCAGCCCTGCAGGTTAATACTGGCAGTGTCACCATGCCAGCTGACTGTATTTCATCATCAGCCAGTGTTGTTCTGGATCAATATTACTAAAGTTTACCATAAGGCAGCATAGAAAGTATTTACTTGCTTTCAGGTTTTATTCAAATGTTAGTCTTTTCATTTGTTTCCCCACTTTTTTCCTGTTTCAAAATCAAACACCAGTTTGTGAGAAGATTATCTTCTTTTTTTAATAAGCAGATAAAGTTTTACATTGGCTAATTTGTCAATTGTATGTTAAAAATGTTCGTATTTTAATATTCAAAAATGTTTTTGCCCAAAACATATGTGCACTATATGTCAGTAAAAATACTATGCAAATATTGTTGTCCTTGACTGCTGAGTAAGCACTGACAAAGCACTGATTGCATCTCTTGTACTTTATCAACGCAGTATCTAAAAACTTTGCACCGTAGTGGTTAAAATCTCATTCTAATAAGAGTTAAAAGTGCATTTGGTTATTAGGTTTAATGAATTATGGTTAAGGGTTGGTAGAATTTTTTTTTTAAACATTATCTGCCAATTAAATCTGCCACCCTTCTCCAAATCTGTGCCCCTACCTGGCCCCCCCAACAAAAATTTTCTAGACACGCCACTGCCAGAAGCTTAGGTGGTACTGCCAAAAAAGCATTAGCAGCGGCAACGGCATCGCACTATGACCAACTCTATGAAGAACTGGACATGCCCGGGGGAGCGAACAAAGTCTACCGTCTCGCCAAATAAATGCCATCGAGCAATGCAGGACATCGGCCAGGTCAAACATATCAACAATGTCAACCATCAGATCCTTTGCGACCCACCCATCATCTTCAAACATTGGAGCAACTGCTTTTCGGATATCTGTAACTTGGAGTTGCCCCACCAGCCAATCCACAGCACCGAACCCGTCCCAGAACCCATCCCGTCAATTACCATCAAGGAAGTAGAAGTCACCGCCAAGAAAATGAAGAATGGCAAAGCAACTGGAATAGACAACATTCCAGCCAAAGTTTGGAAGCTACTCGGCCGCCAGGATGCCTCAATCCTAACCAACCTGTTCAACAACTTCATCAGAGATGGGGCTGTCCCAGCAGTCTGGTCAACCAGCAGCACAGTGCCCATCTGGAGAGGTAAAGGCAACGTGGCCGACTGCTCCAATTACCACCAATCCGACTCCTGTGCCACACCATGAAGATATTCAATTCAGTTCTATTCAATTCAATTTTTTTTTTTATTTATATAGCGCCAAATCACAACAACAGTTGCCTCAAGGTGCTTTACATTGTACAGTAGATCGTACAATAATACATACAGAGAAAAACCCAACAATCATATGACCCCCTATGAGCAAGCACTTTGGCGACAGTGGGAAGGAAAAACTCCCTTTTAACAGGAAGAAACCTCTGGCAGAACCAGGCTCAGGGAGGGGCGGGGCCATCTGCTGTGACCGGTTCGGGTGAGAGAAGGAAGACAGGATAAAGACATGCTGTGGAAGAGAGACAGAGGTTAATAACAGATATGATTCAATGCAGAGAGGTCTGTTAACACATAGTGAGTGAGAAAGGTGACTGGAAAGGAAAAACTCAATGCATCATGGGAATCCTCGGCAGCCTACGTCTATTGCAGCATAACTAAGGGAGGATTCAGGGTCACCTGGTCCAGCCCTAACTATATGCTTTAGCAAAAAGGAAAGTTTGAAGCCTAATCTTGAAAGTAGAGATAGTGTCTGTCTCCTGAATCCAAACTGGAAGCTGGTTCCACAGAAGAGGGGCCTGAAAACTGAAGGCTCTGCCTCCCATTCTACTTTTAAATACTCTAGGAACAACAAGTAGGCCTGCAGAGCGAGAGCGAAGTGCTCTAATAGGGTGATATGGTACTACAAGGTCATTAAGATAAGATGGGGTCTGATTATTTAAGACCTTATAGTGAGGAGCAGGATTTTGAATTCTGGATTTAGAGAAATCTGCTCTCTCTTTCTAGTCCCTGTCAGGACTCTTGCTGCAGCATTTTGGATTAACTGAAGGCTTTTCAGGGAGTTTTTAGGACTTCCTGATAATAATGAATTACAGTCGTCCAGCCTGGAAGTAATAAATGCATGAACTAGTTTTTCAGCGTCACTCTGAGACAGGATATTTCTAACTTTAGAGATGTTGCACAAATGGAAGAAAACAGTCTTACATATTTGTTTAATATGTGCGTTGAAGGACATGTCCTGGTCAAAAATGACTCCAAGGTTCCTCACAGCGTTACTGGAGGCCAAGGTAATGCCATCCAGAGTAAGAATCTGGTTAGATACCATATTTCTAAGATTTTCAGGGCCGAGTACAATAACCTCAGTTTGATCTGAATTAAGAAGCAGAAAGTTAGTGGCCATCCAGGTCTTTATGTCTTTAAGACGTTCCTGCAGTTTAACTAATTGGTGTGTGTTATCTGGCTTCATGGACAGATAGAGCTGGGTGTCATCTGCATAGCAGTGTAAATGTATGTTATGTCTTCTAATGATGCTGCCTAAGGGAAGCATGTATAATGTAAACAGAATTGGTCCTAGCACTGAACCCTGTGGAACTCCATAATTAACCTCAGTGTGTGAAGAGGACTCTCCATTTACATGCACAAACTGGAGTCTATTAGATAGATATGATACAAACCACTGCAGCACAGTACCTGTAATACCTGCAGCATGTTCTAATCGCTCTAATAGGATATTATGGTCGACAGTATCGAACGCTGCACTGAGGTCTAGCAGGACAAGCACAGAGATGAGTCCACTGTCAGAGGCCATAAGAAGATCATTTGTAACCTTCACTAAAGCTGTTTCTGTGCTGTGATGAGCTCTGAAACCTGACTGAAACTCTTTAAATAAGCCTCTGCAGATGATCTGTTAGCTGTTTGACAACTACTCTTTCAAGGATGTTTGATATAAAGGAAGGTTGGAGATTGGCCTATAATTAGCTAAGACTGCTGGGTCTAGAGATGCTTTTTGAGTACAAAAAGTGTACAAAAACGTGACCAGCACAGTCAGAAGCCCAGTGGGAACATCGCCACCTTTCAGCATCACCGTGGGCGTGCACCAAGGCTCTGCACTGTCCCCGCTTCTCTTCATCCTCTGCATGGACACCGTGACCGCTGACCTCCAAGCACCCCGCCCTTGGACACTCCTCTATGCCATTGATGTCTTCCTCGCAGATGAATCCCGAATGGAGCTGCAACGCCAAACGCAGCAATGGAAGACACGCCAGAGTGAGTACGGGCTGAGGTTGAACACCAAGAAGACTAAGTACTTAGAAGCCGACCCCCAAACCGACAGCACCATCAGCATCGATGGGGAAGACCTGGCAAAAGTATCTCACTTCTGGTACCTCAGATCGATGATCAGCAATGACGGCAACATCCTGCCAGACGTACGAGCCAGGATTAATGCGGCCTGGATGAAGTGGTGCCAAGTCACTGGTGTCCTGTGCGACCGACGAATACCTGACCACCTCAAGTCAAAGATCTACAAAAGCATAGTGCGCCCTGTGGCCCTTTATGGATCAGCGTGTTGGCCGTCCACCGCAAAGCACGAACAGGCCCTTCACACAATGGAAATGCGGATACTGCGATGGTGCCTGGGCCTGAAACTATGGGACCATGTCATGAACACCGACTTCCGAAAGCGGCTGGGCATCGCATCGATCACGGAGAAGATGCAAGGAGCGCAACTGCGATGGTATGGGCACGTGGTCAGAAGTGACAAAAACTTGGTGGCAAGAACAGCACTGCGACTCCGCCCCCAAGGCCGGCAACCAAGGGGCAGACCAATAAGGCGATGGATAGACCGAATCAAAGACGACGTGAAGAGGATCGCACCAACTTGAACGACGACCTTGATTGTGCTGAATGGCGGCGGGTTGCAGAAAAGCGGACCCTGCAGAGCGGGAATAACGCTAGGAGGAAGGTGTTATGGTCCCTCAGTCCTCACCAGGTTTTGATTCTTTCAATTTCACTGCTTCAGTTTCTATCGTCTTTCCTACCTGTGATTGTTAGTTGTTGTCTTTGCTCCTGGACATGACTTATTCGGGGTTCCTGATCTTGGCTCTACACATCTGTCTTCAATTTTCTCATCAGCAGTCATGTTTGAGGTAGTGGCTGGCTGCTGTTCACTGCTGAATTGTTGAACTTCGTAGCTGGTGAAGCCCTGACTCCTTTTGCTTCTGTTTATGCTCCAGTTTTGCCTCAAAGATACCGACTGCGTGTTTCCTTCTGTACAGACCTTCCTGGAGCCCCTCTTTGGTGAGTCTGCATGAGTTGTATAAAAGCAGAGTCAGATGAAGAGTAACGAATGTTTGGATGCCTTTTCTGGGATCCCTAGAGCCCCTTTTCCCCCTTTCACATTGAATATAGCACTGTTGCATTACTGTGGTATTGTAAATAAGTGAACTGTGATTTTCCTGAGACCTCCTCTCGAGTCCACTCTCTCCAGTGAACATGACAGCTGGAGCCATTTAAAAGTTAGCTGGTGCCTATTTCCTATTTGTCTGATCTGTTACAGAGGCACGACTTGCCTTCTGTTGTCAGGATCAGCTAATCCTTATCTCCACAGATCTGGGATTTAATCTCTCCTCATATCCCCTTGTCTCAGCAGGCTAAGCTAGCAACTAACAAAGCACCCATGTTTATTCTCAGGAGCTCCCCTGTACTGCTGATGACAGACACGCACACAAAATCAAGTGTTGATGCTGAACAACAAAGTCAAATGCACAAACATAGTCATAATAGTAATAAGTAAATATAAGTAAATAAGTGCACTGACACAAACAGGAAGCTAAAGAGCCCAAATAAAATCATCCCGTGTTGGTGATGAGCATCCTTAATGAAAAAAGCAAGAGAAGAGAAGCAGAGATTCACTTTCAGCTGGATGTTAAGAAGCTAAATGAATGCATATTGTTTGTTATTAGGTGAGTGTGTGGGGAAAGCAAAGGTATAATATGGCTTCACTGAGCAGTTCCTGGTATTTTGTCACTGTGGTTCCTGCCTGTTTTAGCTAAGTGACCTGATAGCCTTGTGCAGTTTGTTACTGGACTGTCTGTGTTACCTTGTGTTATTTGCACACAGTAAACAAAAGAACAAAAAAGGAAAACGTACTTATGCTATATTTTTATTACATTTATAAGATTTATATATAATATTTACAGATAATATAAAAATGTTTTTGTTATCAACAGATACTTTTTCTGCTCATTTCCAGTTCCGTGTTTTTATTATTTGACTTCATTAGAGTAGTTTTGCATTTACAGTTATGAATAGCCTCTCTTTATACTGTAGTACAAAGCTTCTCTCTCCAGGTTACTCCTGTCACTGTTTGTGTGAAGACCAGTGTTGGGTAAGTTACTTTAAAATAGTAACTTAGTTACATTACTAGTTACTTCTCTCAAAAGTAACTCAGTTACTTCAAGTTACTCGTTACTTTCAAAGTAACTCGTTACTAGGGAAAGTAACTTTGGTTTTACTCAGAATTCTCTTGTTAATGTGTTTCTTCCATAACTTTGCCAGTCTTCTAGCTTGCTTACCTGCCACAAGTGCACTGTGCCACCTACCAATAGAAAGGAAAAGATAATGTGCATATTTCCACGAGAGAAATCCCACGCCTGGACCGTCATTTACTGCTGCCATGATTCTAGCCTACGTCACAGTGTCATGTGCGCCTTTTACATCCAACACAAAAACTGCAGTCGTGGTGCTTTCGATTGTACTCAGAACTCGGAAATTCTGCCTTCTGAATAGGAAGATGTAGGCAACACCAGACTGCAGATGAGCTGCATACAGGGCTGGACTGGGACAAATAAATCGTCCCGGGCATTTTGACTAGAGACCGGCCCACCATTATAGGAAAAATCATAACGCCTTTGAATGAAAATAAACACTGTTGTGACAGCGATGTACACTGTTTTGATGGTATATATGCATCAATCTATCAATCGTTTGTTGTAAGATTCAGATAATTATTTTTTAAAAGCGAGACATTTTAAATGAGAATAAGAAAGAAAAGTATTTCCTTGTGCCCCCCTTTCCCTGTTAATGCCCTACATGCCCCCCTGGCAACACTTTGCTAGATCCGCACCTGCACAGTTACCAGCTGTCAGCTACGTAAAAAAGGATCCTGGTGTTATTTGTCTCTCAGAAACAGTTCATAACTTCCCTTCAACTCATTCATGTCACCTAAAAGGTAAACCTGTTTCTCCATCACTGTTCAGCTCTGATGATCCAGTAAGGACATCTCCTGGTTTCATCTTCATGTTTCCCTCTCACCAGATAACCAAACCGATATCATGACCAGCAGCTTTTTTGCAGCTGTGGCTCCAGCAAACATCAGCTGATACTAGAAATTAATATTAAATAAATTCTAACAACAGCTGATCAAGCTTAAACGTGCTGCTGTTGTTTAGCGCGACATCCGCTGGTTTCCTCTTTCGGCACAAAGTGGGCGATAAACACACAAGAGAGAAAAGACGATCAGCTGATCATTGATCAGTTTCATGATTGAAGTAGAAACGGGAGAGGGAGGGGGGAGAATGAGAGAAGAAGAGGCAGCTGTGCAGCAAAGACAGAATAACTCCAGCTTTGTGTCTTTTTCATTGTAGCTGAATTACGGGACAAACTGTTCCCTTTCACCTCAATAAGAAACGCGTAATATTTTCTCTGAATACCAGACGGGACGGTTGGCAACTCTAATAACTTATGAACAAAATAAAGTGCAACATCATTAACTTCATAGCACCCACCCAGCTAGAAACTCCGTCATGCTAGCTAGCACGCAGTACGGAAAAAGTCAGAATAACGAAAATAAACTCTGCCTAAACTTGGTTCATATCTGACCCAGAGAGACTGCAGGTCATAACTTCTTACCTGAAGTTCAGTTCACACTTGGACCTGCGGCCGCCTCGGGTCTCTTTTCCTTCTGCTTCCCTTTTCCTTCATCCACCTGCTGGCCTCCACCACTTGCTAATGTTACTGAATCTGTGGAAGCTCCGCGATAGCCACCACACGAAGTAACGAGTAACGACCCTATCTAAATCCCAGTAACGAGTAACGCGTTCCTGATTTTGGCATAATAACTAGTTACCGTGCTCGTTACCACAATAATAACGTAGTTACTGTAACGCGTTACTTAATAACGCGTTAGTCCCAACACTGGTGAAGACTAGAGTTAAATACTTCTCCAAGAATAAGCACTTCTCAGCCCTGCTTTGACAGGCACGTCCTCGTGCCCTTAACAAAGAGTGGGCCAGCTGAGAGGCCAGCAGCTGTTTTTCTGGTTGTTTCTGCATCCATATTGTGGATAAACCTTTATTCCTGATAAGAAACTGATGGGAAACCAGCATGCTATTAAGCTGGGTCTGCTTTAACTACTCTGAGATCAATTACCATCTGTGCTTTGTGTAGAAACTGATAGCATTGGCAAGTAATGGAGGATTCTCTGATTTATGATTGTTTCCCTTTGGCCAACATGTTCAAATGTGTATCCTGAACCTCTGTGACGAGAATGTGTTGTGTAGCTACAACCTTTTAAGTTTATATAACATGTTAAGTATAACTTTATATAAATGAAATGTTCTCAGCATTAAAGGATACCAGTTTACATTTTATTTATATATATACAGGGAGTACAGAATTATTAGGCAAATGAGTATTTTGTCCACATCATCCTCTTCATGCATGTTGTCTTACTCCAAGCTGTATAGGCTCGAAAGCCTACTACCAATTAAGCATATTAGGTGATGTGCATCTCTGTAATGAGAAGGAGTGTGGTCTAATGACATCAACACCCTATATCAGGTGTGCATAATTATTAGGCAACTTCCTTTCCTTTGGCAAAATGGGTCAAAAGAAGGACTTGACAGGCTCAGAAAAGTCAAAAATAGTGAGATATCTTGCAGAGGGATGCAGCAGTCTCAAAATTGCAAAGCTTCTGAAGCGTGATCATCGAACAATCAAGCGTTTTATTCAAAATAGTCAACAGGGTCGCAAGAAGCGTGTGGAAAAACCAAGGCGCAAAATAACTGCCCATGAACTGAGAAAAGTCAAGCGTGCAGCTGCCAAGATGCCACTTGCCACCAGTTTGGCCATATTTCAGAGCTGCAACATCACTGGAGTGCCCAAAAGCACAAGGTGTGCAATACTCAGAGACATGGCCAAGGTAAGAAAGGCTGAAAGACGACCACCACTGAACAAGACACACAAGCTGAAACGTCAAGACTGGGCCAAGAAATATCTCAAGACTGGTTTTTCTAAGGTTTTATGGACTGATGACATGAGAGTGAGTCTTGATGGGCCAGATGGATGGGCCCGTGGCTGGATTGGTAAAGGGCAGAGAGCTCCAGTCCGACTCAGACGCCAGCAAGGTGGAGGTGGAGTACTGGTTTGGGCTGGTATCATCAAAGATGAGCTTGTGGGGCCTTTTCGGGTTGAGGATGGAGTCAAGCTCAACTCCCAGTCCTACTGCCAGTTTCTGGAAGACACCTTCTTCAAGCAGTGGTACAGGAAGAAGTCTGCATCCTTCAAGAAAAACATGATTTTCATGCAGGACAATGCTCCATCACACGCGTCCAAGTACTCCACAGCGTGGCTGGCAAGAAAGGGTATAAAAGAAGAAAAACTAATGACATGGCCTCCTTGTTCACCTGATCTGAACCCCATTGAGAACCTGTGGTCCATCATCAAATGTCAGATTTACAAGGAGGGAAAACAGTACACCTCTCTGAACAGTGTCTGGGAGGCTGTGGTTGCTGCTGCACGCAATGTTGATGGTGAACAGATCAAAACACTGACAGAATCCATGGATGGCAGGCTTTTGAGTGTCCTTGCAAAGAAAGGTGGCTATATTGGTCGCTGATTTGTTTTTGTTTTTGAATGTCAGAAATGTATATTTGTGAATGTGGAGATGTTATATTGGTGTCACTGGTAAAAATAAGTAATTGAAATGGGTATATATTTGTTTTTTGTTAAGTTGCCTAATAATTATGCACAGTAATAGTCACCTGCACACACAGATATCCCCCTAAAATAGCTAAAACTAAAAACAAACTAAAAACTACTTCCAAAAACATTCAGCTTTGATATTAATGAGTTTTTTGGGTTCATTGAGAACATGGTTGTTGTTTAATAATAAAATTATTCCTCAAAAATACAACTTGCCTAATAATTCTGCACTCCCTGTATATATATATTTTTATTTTAGTTTTGTTTTGCAAGAAGCTTGTGACAGTCGTGTGGTTGGCAGGATTTGAGTCCAATGCAGGACTCATGAGGCAGGAAGAAAATTGAAACAAAACTTTACTTTCTGGCAACAGATGGAGGAAAAAAGAAAAACGATAACAGAGCAGGGTCAGAGCAAACTGAGCCTGACGGAAGAACAAACAACCTAGAGGGATATTTTCACCATTGTGGAGGACTTTAACAACACAAACATGAAGTCTGTGTTACCAAAGTTCCACAAAAACATCCACATGGGAACACAGAATGGAAAAACACTGGTCCAGGTTTACACTGAGATCATGGGTGGTTACAAAGTCCACCCAGTCGCACACCTTTGGTCTAACCAGACTGAGGAGGATCTTCGGGTATATTTGATCAGTCTGACCTTCTGCTGAGTAAGAGTGAGCTACCAAATGATGCATCTGCATGTTATGATGTTAACTGTAAAAAAAACCAACATGGGGCTGAGTTGCGTTCCTTATATGAGAATATTTTAGAGTCCCTACCTGTGTCGAGCAGTTCATTGCCATTGCTGTATAAAGCTAAACCAGGCTGGAAGTTGTATGCTGAGGAGGCTTGGGTGGAGTCAGGGCGGCAGCGTTTCGGCCCTCTATTTGATCATAAGAAACACACAAATGTTAAGTTTAAGTTTGCTTCACGTTTTATTAAAAGGAATGAAGCTGCAGTGAGGGCAGACTCCCTCACAAAGATATTGGAGGTCAATTCAGTAAATGATTTCTGGAAAGAAATCAAAAGAATAAATAGTGTTAAAACATCTTTACCAGCTAAGACTGGTGGTGTAAGTGGCTCTGACGAGACATTACTGTGATCTATTTAACTGTGTCAAAAGTTCCATTTTTGCATGGATGAAACTGATAATAAGGAAGATGTTGTAGTGTCATCAAGAGAAATGTATGATGCAATTAGAACATTAAAAGACAGTAAGGCATGTGGGACGGATAAGATATCTGCTGAACATTTGAAATGTGCTAGTAGGAAACTTTGTCCTGGTTCATAGTTCATTGGATTCTGCTGGAATCAATTGTTGCTGTCATGTTAGCAGCCATTATTCCCACAAGGTGGGAAAAATAAACAGCAAGGATAATTATCGACCTATAGCCTTATGGAGCATGTTGTCCAAGGTCCTTGAAAAGATTGTTTTAAATAGAACTGAAAGTTTCTATGCGGAGCCAAGTGGCAGAAGGCTTTCACTTGGGTGGTCTCAGAATCTCATCTCTGCTTTTCGCAGCTGATGTGGTTCCGTTGGCTTCATCAGGTGATGGCCTCCAGCTCACAGTGGAACAGCTCGCAGCCAAATCAGCACCTCCAAATCTGAGGCCGTGGTCCTCAGCCGGAAAAGGGTGGAGTGCCCACTCCGGGTCAGGGACGAGCTCCTGCCCCAAGTTTAAAGTATTAAAAAGTTTATTTGAAAAACAGTAGTATACTAAAAAAAAATGCTTACACCTTCTTGTTAACTACCGCTCCAACACAGCAGCACCGGCTGTTAATACAGCACAGGTGTGACAGTGCTGTATTAACAGAAAACAAAGCCAGATTCTACAAATAATCACTAATATATCATAATAAGGTCTTAGCGGAGCTTCTAGCTACAGTGTGCGGCACATTCTTTGTCATTTGAATTGAAATATTTGAGATTAAACAGATTTTTTTTTCTTTTTTCTGGTTTATTTTCCCACAAAACACTTCTGCAAAATAGTGCACTGAAGTGGAACAGGACCTGCAGCCAGCTGTGTTCTCACATGAATCTGCATTGTAAAACAGGGCCCAATAGGCAAATGTCTTTATCAAGGTGAACAGGGCTCTGACACTGTGGTCCACTGACCCACTGCTGTTGGGTCAGGGTGAGTAAGTATTCTAATGTGGATTAATGTGACATGGAAGCATGCTGCTAATTTGAGCCTTATTACTTATACACTAAAAAAAACAGAGTTAATCAACTAGTCCAGATTCTGCAATCTAAGGTAAGGAATATGTAGGCAGTTAAGAAAATGGATTCTTTAACTTCTCAAAACAACAAAACAACGTTGGTGAAGTCTGGAGAGGCCTCAGAACCATCTCGGGCCACAAACAGCAGAACTCTCTGCCTGGGAGGGACGTGAGGTGGGCAAATGAACTGAATCATTTCTTCAACAGATTTGACTCAGCCATGAGGCAGTCTGCAACATCGGCTGCAGACTCACCCACCCCCACTGCTGCTGTTCCACCTCTGACACTTCACACCTCCTCTATTCACCCTGCTCACTCCCCCCCACCCCCAACAACAGCATCCAATACACACTCAACACAAGGCTCCAGCCTGTCTCTCTCAACCACCCAGGTTAGGAGGGAACTGAGGAGGATTAATGGCAAGAAGGCAGCGGGTCCAGATGGCATCAGCTCGAGGGTTGTCAGGTCCTGCGCGGACCAACTGTGTGGGGTGATGGAGCACCTCTTCAACCTGAGCCTGAGGTTGGGAAGAGTCCCACAGCTCTGGAAAACCTCCTGTGTTGTACCAGTGCCAAAGACTTCACGCCCCAAGGACCTCAACAGCTACAGGTCGGTGGCTCTGACATCCCACCTGATGAAGACCCTGGAGCGGTTGGTCCTGGCTCAGCTTCGGCGCCTAATAAGCTCATCACTGGACCCACTTCAGTTTGCCTACCAGCCTGGCATTGGAGCGGATGATGCCGTCATTCACCTCCTACATCGTTCCCTCGCTCACCTGGAGACCGCTGGAAGCACTGTGAGAATCATGTTCTTTGATTTCTCCAGTGCCTTCAACACCATTCTTCCCTCGGTTCTGAAGGACAAGCTGGTGAACTCTGGAGTGGACCATCACCTCACTACCTGGATCCTGGACTACCTCACCGACCGACCACAGTATGTGAGGACTCAGGGCTGTGTGTCGGACAGGGTCGTCTGCAGTACGGGGGCCCCACAGGGAACGGTTCTGGCTCCGTTCCTCTTCACCATCTACACTGCAGACTTCTCCCACAATTCCACCCAGTGCTTCCTGCAGAAGTTCTCTGATGACTCTGCAATAGTCGGCCTCATCACTGATGGGGACGACAAGGAGTACAGAGGTCTGACCCAAGACTTTGTGGACTGGTGCCAGCTGAACTACCTCCAGATCAACGCCAGTAAAACCAAGGAACTGGTGGTAGACTTCCGCAGGCACAAGCATTCTCCACTGCAACCACTGAACATCCAAGGTATGGACATTGAGGCTGTGGACAGCTACAGGTACCTTGGTGTTCATCTGAACAATAGACTGGACTGGACTCATAACTCAGACGCCCTCTACAGGAAAGGGCAGAGCAGGCTGTACCTGCTGCGGAGACTCAGGTCGTTTGGAGTGGAGGGCCCACTCCTGAAGACCTTCTATGACTCTGTTGTGGCTTCTGCTATCTTTTATGGCGTGGTCTGCTGGGGCGGCAGCATCTCTGCTGGGGACAGGAAGAGACTGAACAGGGTGATCCGAAGGGCCAGCTCTGTTCTAGGATGCCCTCTGGACCCAGTGGAGGTGGTGAGTGACAGGAGAACGGCGGCTAAGCTGTCATCCCTGATGGACAACATCTCCCACCCCATGCAGCAGACTGTGACAGCACTGAGCAGCTCCTTCAGTGGGAGACTGCGGCACCCACGGTGTGGGACGGAGAGATTTCGCAGGTCTTTCCTCCCCACTGCTGTCAGACTCCATAATAAAGACTTTAACTGATCAAGCACACACATCCATACATATGCAATAATACTAAGTGCAATAATCCTTTCTGTCATCGTTGTATTTTTACTCAGTTGTATATAGTATTTGTATTTGTATTCTATTTTATCTTATTGTATATTTATTTTATTTTATTCTACTGTATATAGTATTTTATTTTATTCTATTCTGTACAGTTGTGTACTGTATTTATTCTTATTGTATTCAAATTTTTGCCTCATAACTTTTGCACTGTCCACTTCCTGCTGTGACAAAACAAATTTCCCACGTGTGGGACTAATAAAGGTTATCTTATCTTATCTTATAAAATGATTTGCATCCTTCGTGTACAAAGTACGGTTGTCATGGCCACCTCTAGTACTGAGTAGATTACATCTGTGTAACTGTAGTCACCTGCCCTGGCCATAATCTGTTTTGGTGGTTGTTTTCTTTGTCTGTGCCTTTAAGTCTTTGCAGGTCCCTGAGTGGATGAGCTGACGGCTGCCGATTGGTCCGCTGATCATGTGGTCGCATTCAAAATCCCTCCACCAGCAGTTGTCCCGGGGGCAGCCACTGACAGCAGCAGCAGACCTTACCCTGGCCTCCAAAGCCTGAGACATTTGTGCCTGTGACTTTGTGCGACTTTCTGAGTTCTGTATATAGTGTGTACATTAGTTTTCATTGTAAAGAGCACATTGTAAATAGCACTGGAACAGAAGGGGTGAGCTGCCTTATTGTTTTCCTTGTACTGTTTTATTTTTTTATTTAGGACAGTGCATGTTAATGAACATAAATGTAAAAAATAAAAATTTCATGAATGTAAACATATCAGATTATAGCCAAGGGCTAATTACCATCTGTTGTCCTTAAGCATAAAAAATAGACATCATTCATAAAAATTCATCATTCATTCATAATAAAAACTCCATCACCAAACTTACACATACACACCATTCTGTTCCCAAATAAAACATTAAAACTATACAACTCATACATGATCACACACTTGATTTGTCCATAACCAGTTTTTAACCTTTGCCTTAAACAAATTGAGTGTAGAGCATTCTCTAATGGGTTGAGGAAGACTGTTCCACAGATGGCCACCCTGGACAGAGAGGACGTTCTGCCCATAAACTGTCCGTCTGTGAGGTATAAACAAGTCTCCTCGGATTGAAGCTCAAGTGGTCCTGTCTGAGCTTTCTTTATGCCTAACAAACTGCTTTAGTGGTGGTGTTTATTTCAGTTAGGGAGTTAGGTGTAGCGCTTGTCTTTTGTTTGATGTTTGATTTCACATAGGGTTTTAGATAGCACCTCCTCCTGACTTAGCTTGTTTTGTTTGTTATTTTGGCCTTTGTTCACCCCGGAGCTTCATTTTTGCAGTGTAGAAAAATAAACCACCATTCACTAAGAGATTGGTTTTCCCTCTGTGTATGGTTTTGGGGACCAGGGCGGGGCAATCTTTTCAAACTTATGTTGCGTTCCTGTACCCCTAAACTGGGGCGTAACATAGATGTACACAGCGGGAGAGAGCTGGTAGTTAGATACAGTCTATATAAGCTTGATTAATTTAACAAACATGTGTGAGCAGATGGCAGTTACAGTGCATTTACAGCAGTTAGACAGTGATTACAACAACAGAGCCAGTGTGAGTGAGAAGAGCTTGTGAGAGTGAGTGGATTTAAGAAAATGGGTGACTCAGGTGTGCTTTTGAGTTTTGAGGTGAGTTGAATTCTAACTTAAGAATTTTCATAATTTAATTTACAAAACTTGCATATGATCTTTATTTTGTAGCTCAATCTATTGACATATGACACAGCAGCTGCAGCAGTCTGCTACTGCCACCTGTGGCAAAGGGCCAGGGCCTACAACCAGATTAACATGGCACACACATCTGCACCTGGCTCTGTCTGAGGGGCTGCATTTACACCTGCTGCATTCAAATCGACCCACAAACATCCTGCTCATAGATGCCAGCACAGCGGATTGTCAAGACTAAAACCAGTCTTTAAGCAAAGACAACGTCTTCAGTCTCAGCTGACTGCAGGTTTCCCCAAACTTAGAAACAGTACATTTGCATAATGACTGAAACCAGCCCACTGAAGGAACAATGGACAGTTCCCCAAAGATAACAGTGATAAATTGTTTAACATGCGTAACATCTGTAATCACCTTCTGCAGTGTCTTTAAAGTGCAAAGGCATGCAGGTTATCTCAACCACATGTTTTCTGTTGGTGCATCAAAGTGACATTTCACCCAGTGATGCTGAGGTGACCCATTCAAGGTGCTTCAGTCTTAGGTATTGATTTGGTTATTTTACCCACTCATCAGTGTCTGCAGCAGAGCTTCTTTCGCCACAGGCACGGCATAGCTGGGAAAGGTAACTGAAAATAGTCACAACAATGAGGATGTATGTATAAATATTTTAAATGAATATCCAGATGTTTCTGGGGTATACCTGAGTGTTTGAGCAGACAGATTGTGCTGGCAGTCCCCTCTTGGTCCACAGAGTACTGTACTGTTGTCCCCAATAGAATTTCTTCAGTAAGCTGGCCGTTTTCTATTCATTAGAATCTGTATTTATTCAAGTAAAATACTCCATGACCATCATAGCTGTCTCGCATACAGACACCACAGGATGTAACGTCCTGCTGTTTGAGATGTTTGTCGCAGACTCGTCCAGCTACTGCGTCACCCACAAATGTTTGTCAAATTAACAAAGTTAACACATCATTTACACAGACTGTATATAACCTCCAGCTCTCTCCAGCTGTGTTGATCAATTAGCTATTTTAGCCCCAAGTGTTTATTTCCAGAGAAAAGACAGAGGCAGACTACTGTAACAGGATGTGACGTTGCAACATGATATTAATGTGGAACATTTCTTGATGTTATGGGGAAAAAAATTAAATCATGAACAATGTTGTGGTAATTTCCAGAACTTTGTGTACATAATTTGGTATTTCTCAAGCACGAAGGCCAAAAATAATGACATAATACTGTTTCATTTGAAAAGCAAATCTACCACACATCTGTTTGACCGTCACTAGTTAATCTGAAACACCGTAAGTCAGTAAGAATGGCTTGCACTGTCAGAGGCTGAAAAGACAATGGCAAAACTTCAGTAACATGAAAATTAGACCTTATTGATTTATTTCAACTCAAGAAGTACACATTTTTAAAGATGGACTATAGTGTTTGACAGGATTTGAGGGTTTTGTTTGTTTGTTTTAACCTTCATTTCCATCCACAGTCCATACCAGTTTGTGGTATGTTTGCTATCTGCCATTAAAACTTAACAAGAAGAAAAAGGACAGCAACAGAGGTTCAGCAAACGTGTTACAGAATAAACATGATGGGACTTAAAAGTTGGCTTTTTATGGATTCCAGCTTATTTTGGAGTCAGAGCACATGAAATGACAGACAGAGCTGCAAAGGAAGCCACAAAAATGTGTTAGTTGACCTGGCTATTAACTTCTGTCAGACAAAGATAAAGAGTATCATAAGGCGAAAAATGAAGAAAAGTTTTGGGCAGACTGGTTTGAACACGACTTTATTCATGGCAGGTAAACATAATACAGGTAAACGTGACTACTGTGGAGAAGAGGAAACAGAACATGTGGGTGATCGTGGCTCAAGAGTTGGCAGTTTGTCTTGTAATTGGAAGGTTGACGGTTCGAGCCCCGGCTCCAACAGTCTCGGTTGTTGTGTCCTTGGGCAAGACACTTCACCCGTTGCCTACTGGTGGTGGTCAGAGGGCCCGGTGGCGCCAGTGTCCGGCAGCTTCGCCTCTGTCAGTGCGCCCCAGGGTGGCTGTGGCTACAATGTAGCTGCCATCACCAGTGTGTGAATGAATGGCAAACACAGGGGAGGTAGAGAGAAGGCAACTGATCCAAAACCTCAGAAACCTACAAATGAAACTGGATCTTATTGAGTAACTGCAAAAGGACCCAAGAAGTGAAAGTTATCAGGCTTTAAAACAGGGTAAATTGTTTTGGAGGATTTGTGAGCGACGTTGCAGTACACACTCCACACCAGTTGGTGGCGGTAATGCACCATTTTATTGTTTGCCAATCGCCAATAAAACTTAAGGGAAGAAGGACAGCTACGCGTTACCAGACGAGTGTTCGGGTTCAGAGCAGCATGACTGCTGAAGCTGTGGTCACCGTCCGCCTGGTGAGGTCCTTCGAACACAGGAACTTCAAGCCGGTTGTGTTTCACGGCGTCCGCTTGGAGCAGACCGTACAGGACTTCATGCAGCTCGTCAAAGACGGTGAGAGCCGTGCGGTGTGTACCCCGTGTCAGCATCTGTTCACCGAAACAAACCTTTAAAAACACTGCGCAGGCAGAAATCCCAGGATTCACTGCAGCTGGACGGGAGAGCTTCAAAACTTAGAGTTCTTTGGTTTTAACTGGATATGAAACACTTCATATATAAAGGTTAATTTACAACAATGAGCCCTGCTCTCTGTGTAGGTGGATATAAGAAACAAGTCCTTAATGTTTTAAGCACATGTTTGGCGCCCTCTTGCGGCAGTACAGAGCGTGACAGGCGGCACAAACCCCAACATCACAGCTAACAGGCACATTTTCCTGTTTCAGGGCCGAAAAACGAAGACTCGCCTACTGCGCAGTAGACTGAGTGAAAGTGGGCAGTTTATATTATTAACCTAAGAGTGGTTGCTACAGTCAGAGGCAGCACAGAAGCAACGCCCTTAGACTGGTTTTAGTTTGTGTTCTTATTTTGCTGAGTTCTCGGTACTCTGTGGTTAACTAACATAAACTAATGTGAGTCTGTTGACTGCAACAAACAAAACCAGTGATGTCATGTTTAGAATAGAACAGAGTAGAGTAGAATAGAATGCCTTTTATTGTCACTATACACATGTACAGTGAGATTCAGAGCTGCAGTGCAAACGTGTGGGAAAAGAAAAATATACAGATATAGGGCAAAAATAAATGGTGTTATGTATTTACAGTGTGGGTTATTGCACATAAATTAAATATTGCACAGTCGTGATCGTAGTTTGCAGTCTGTGTGGGGGGAGTCCTTGGATTTGGGGTGAAACTGTCTTCAGTGCATGTGTGAGTTCAGGCTCTTGGAAAGAAACTGTTCTTGAGTCTGTGGGTCTTTGGTCTAGAACATAAAGGTGGTCCTTGATGTGCTGAAGCATTAGTATCTCGAAGCATTTCATGAGTACGGCGTGAGGGCCACAGGGCGGTCATCGTTCAGGCTGGTGATGGGAGACTTCTTTGGCACTGGGAATATCCTCTGTTACAGTGAGTGGAGCAGTGCAGGAACCAGGTGAGGATGAGGATGGGAGCAGGGCTGGAGCAGATGAGTGCTGCTGTTGAGATGTTTCTGGGCAAAGAAGTGATTTATCTCGTCTGCCAGCGGCACACTCAGGCTTTCTGTTTTCACAGCCTCTGTAGTTTGTCTCGTATGCCCTCCCACACCTCCTGTGTGTTGGCGCTGGACAGGTGGGACTCTGTGCTCCTTTGTGGTCTGTTTTGACTTTTTTAGTTTCCCTTTTCAGATCGGCTCGAGCAGCCGTGTACAGAGCTCTGACACCTGACCTGAAGATGGCGTCACAGACTTTGAGAAGTGAGCGGACCTGGCTGGTTTTTGGTTTGGGAAAACCCGAATGCTTTTGTCCACAGTCACATTTCTGATACAGAACTTGATGTAGTCCAGTACTGATCCTGTGACTGTTTCTAGCTCCTGGTGTTCAAATCTGTCTCAGTCTGTGTGAAGCAGGCCTGTAGTTTGGAGAGAGCATTTTCAGGCCAGGTTGTAACGGTCTTTGTGGTGGACCTGGCACTGCGTCTGAGGGGAGTGAAGGCTGGGGAGAGCAGGAGGGAGAGGCAGTCGGTCTCGTGGTGTTCGCTGTGTCGAATCGAGCGTAGAATACGTTTAGATCCTCACACAGAGGCCGAGGTCTGCGCTTTCCCCTCTAAAGTCTGTGATTGTGTTTAGCAAACTGTTGCTCCACCCTGTGTGTGTCCCACATAGACACAAAAACAGCTGTGAGAAACCCCAGTGGGACAGATGGGGAGTCTTTATTAGACGAGTTTTTTAGGATTCTCGACCTTGTGTGTTTTCACACATGAATAAGAAGATAAAATCTTGATTGAATCCAACAATTTCTTTCAGATATTGCAACAAGGCCAGGATTTCCACCTCCTTTCAGGAAATATGGTTATGGTATGTATGCATTACTTCAATTGTCTTCATAATTTTTTACTGCTGTCATTAGAGCAATGTTCTCATCCTACCCACATGTCATGTTTAGATTGCTGTTGTTGTTACATAGAACTCACATAGTTACCTGGAGTTATAGCTAAACATCAGTAGTGATGTGTTTACTTGATACAAAATGATTTAAATAAACACACGAACACCAGAACAGAAATGTAATCACTCTTTCTTTCCGCACCCAAACAAGGACGGAAGTGTTGGTGAAACATCTCACTCTGTTATCAGAGATCCATGAAGTGACCCATCGTTCTTTTTCTAACTTTGCTCTGTTTCACTACGGGAGATATGGCCCACTACCGGATTGTGCCCAAAGCTATGCTCCAGCACTACTCCAGGATCTCAGGTTGGACCTGAGGCGCTAGATTCCAGGACTGACTGACCCAGGGATGACTGTGCAACATCCAGCCTATAAAACCGCACGAACTGGACTGATACACCTCTGAGCAAAGCCCAGGATGTTGCCATCCCGAGTTAGGAGAGGCTGGTCGGTGGTGTTAGAATAAGGGGGCGGAGCCCTGAGCACAGCTCAAACGTGGTGTCATTGGAGCTTCCGTAGTTGGTCATACCAAGGCGATTCCCATAGTGAAACACGGGGCAAAGTTAGATTACGAACTCCTCTCCTAGGTGTCTCACACCACCTCAGCTGGCTGTTTTCAGTGTAGAGGAGTAGCGGCTCTATTCTGACCCTCTCCCCAGTGACTGAGCTACTCACCAAATTTCTAAGACACCAGCCACCCTTTGGGGGAAGGTTATTTCCACACAGCTTGTAGGGCTGCTCAATTAATCGAATTTTAATCACGATTACGATCTGGGCTTTCAATGATCATTAAAAATGACTGAGCCGATTATTAGCCCCTCCCTCATTTATCCGCGACACCTTAAAGGCCGGTGCGTGAAAATATTGTCGGGCATAAACCGTCCGTGGCGCAAAAAAGGTTGGAGATCGCTGATTAAGAGGACCCGAGGGAAGCTCGGAAAGCTAAGCAGAAGTTATTTGGAGAGGAGAGTGACTGCTGTTGGTTGAAAAGACAGGTAAAAAAAAAAAAAAACTTCAGTGGTGTTGCACACTATTTTACATTATTTTTTTAAAGTCATTGTTAACCCTTTAAAGCCGGTCAGAGCAGCACGCTCCGTTTTGTGTAGCTATTTTTAAATCCCTGTAGAACCTGAACCTGTAAGCTAGCACAATAACCCGGAGGAGTTGTACTTACATCTGATGCCATCAGCTTGTCCTCGGTCACGGTTTCCTTCCACATAAAGCTTTACAAAAACTGCATAAAAAGCGCTTGCAGGAACAAAAACATAATATTCCAGAAACACGCTTTGCCGATCCGATCAGCTGTTTGTAACACTTCCCACAGTGAAACAGACATCAGCGCGAACTACCGCATATCCGCCATTTCCTGCCCGAAACCGGAAGTGACGTCATTTTCGCGGAAATTGTAGTTTTTTACTCGTAGGTCTTAAAAACCTATACTGGTCATGTTTGACCTTTCTGAATAGTTGCTGGGATGCTTAGAACTCGAATTGCACAGCTGGAAATAGTTTATTTTGATGCACCTGCTGTTTTCTTTGCAAATTTGCATCATAGGATTGTTTTTTCATTTTTCCTGCAGTATATAAAAATTGATGTATCTCCAAAATAAAACTTTGAAGACACTCAAAATAAAGTTCCTGTTGTTGTAAACTATTTTTTGCAACTTTTTTGTATTTAAAGTTTTGAGGGATAAACCTCTTAAATTTCTCAAAGTAGAAATATATGTAAAAAACAAAAACGATTTTCACTTTTTTTGTAGTTTATTGCACTTTTTTGCAATTAATGTAGTTACTATGGACTTAATGCATACATATTATTAAAATATGGGCTATAACAGTTGCATAGCAACTTGAAATGCTCCCACAAACGGCACTACATGTAAAAAAAAAAAAAAAAAAATAATATAAGCTCTGGCGGACTTGGTTCTATAGTAGGTCTTAAAGGGTTAAATAAATATCGTCAAATAATCGAGATCTCAATTTCAGTGAAAATAATCGTGATTATCATTTTTGCCATAATTGAGCAGCCCTAACAGCTTGTGACCATAGGTGGGTGTAGCCACAGCAGGCGCTGCACCAATCCGTTACTCTAGTGATTCACTTTTCTCTTACTTGCAAGCAAGACAGTCCGATACTTAAATTTGCTCCAAATCCAGCGTGGGTCCTTCTGACTGAGAACCATGCCCTCAGACTCGTTTCCCACTCAGCTGCTAGCCTACTGGCTGCACCTGGATTTTCTGTCCATAAATAATATGACAGATGGCAGCCTGGTGGAGTCCAGAACTTCATGGGAGAGAGTTCGACTTGGAGTGTGAACACTGGTGATGTGCAAATCGATATTGAAATATTGATTCTTCTGATACCAGTAATTTATGTTCTAGAATCGATTCTCATCGATATTTTAGTAATTTAGGGTAAATTTGTAGTTTATCATTAACAGGAACACAGTGGAAAGAAACTATATCATTCGGATCGTCTACATAGTCATGTGTGAAACACGGCTGTATAAATGTGTTGCAGCCGCTGGCGTGCGCACTCACAACAATGGCTGAGCGTAAACGGAGTCATGTGTGGACGTATTTTATCTCCGCAAACAGCCACGACACGGTTTGCGATACATGTGGCAAGAAAGTGAGATGTTGTGGCAACACCACTAACCTCGTCAAACACCTCAGAGTAAATCATATCACAGAATATGACGAGCGTATGTTGAGACTGACAGGGACAGGTGCTGCTAGGGCGAGACAGACGTCTCTCACAGAGTCCTTCAGTGCTGCAGGCAGGCAACGTGTTCAAATAGGCACAACTTCAGTTTTTTATTTCTATATGATGAACTCTGCATTATTAAGCAATAAGAACAAGTAATCTGATGTCCTGTAATCATTATGAAGCAATATTATTATATTATTATTACAGTTACATAATACAATTAATTATTGGATTATGAAATACAATGAAAAATTACGTTTTTGTACAGAGTATCGGATCAGTATCGTCGATACCGCCCTGAATTCTACTTGGTATCAGATCAGAAAGATAATCAGTGGAGTTGCACATCACTAGTGAACACAGCTCTCACAAGAGTTGTGAAGGACAGGAAACATGACTAAAGCTAATTATTGCATTATAAAATTGTGTTGTGCAATCCTTTTTGCTCTCTAACGACTTTTCCCTTGTTAATAAAGTGCTTATCTGATTGATTAAGACAATAAAACGAATATATACAAAAGGTAAAGATTTCCCAGTGTAAAAGCTGCACACACCGAGTGCTTCTTGTTCCTGCTGGATCTCAGGGCTGAATGTGACCTTTTTTTTTTTTTTTTTTTTTCTTTTTTTCCCAACCTGTCCTGTTTGGTTCTTTTGCCATCAGAATTATTGTCTAAAGGCAAAGAAAGATGCCCAACGGATTTACTTTACTAAATGGACCGCCCCAGCCTATTTGATTCACCTTTTATTGTTTATTTTATTTTATTTTATTTTCACTTGCTACACACGGGACAGACTTGACTGGGGAAAGAAAAACAGCGGGGAAGAAGGACGGCGATGAAGGGCAAAAACCAAAAAAACAAACAGACAAAAAAATCCATGCTGAACGGGACTTTTAAAGAAATGTACATAGAGTGAGGCGATGCTCTTAAGGGCCCGCTAACAGAGCTCTTAAAGTCAGAATCAAATTGTATTTGTATAAATAAATGTAATCACTTTATGAACATTTGGATATAAAAGAAAATGCACATGGGATCATTATATACAGTTGTGGTCAGAGGTTTATACTAGGACTGTTCGATACAACGACATATATCGGATGACGATATAAAAACGTCTGTTTCATTTTACGCTATCGTTTGTTTCGTGGTGTCGCAAAATAAACCGTTTACAGCAATTTTTTTTTTTCATCGTTTTGATGGTCACTGCAAGTCGAGTGACAGCACTGTTGTGTATCGAGCCTGTGTGGATTAGAGACAATGTAAAAATAAATTCACACTTTTGCACCCAGTTCTTGTTTGTTGGTCATTAAAGATGTCTGCTGTACAGTCATTCCACAGTGGGGGAAGAAAAACCATTAACAACTGAAAACAACCTTCATGATATCTGTAAAGTTTTGACCAAAGGTCTATGTAAACTTTGTTGGTGTGAAATTTGTGCTCTGAATCTGACTCCATCCTTTTTCCCCTTACAGACACGATGAAGATTATCCATCAGGCTCATGGAGCAAAGGTATCTGTGTGAAGGCTGTGGAGTGTCCGCTTGTAGGACACACGAGTGTTGTGGTCTGCCCTTAAGGAGTACTTTAAAAAATGACATTTTCAAAGGGACCTGACTATTTTGTCTTCCACTTTAATATAACTTCCCTCTTTTGTAATAGCATGATCCCTGTGAGAGAAAATAAAGGAAATCAAAATCTGTTCACTCAGCTGGTATTTCAACAACTAAATCATTTAATTCCCTTTAATCCACTTTCAGAATTTGGGATTGATCTCAGAATCAACTCAGTAATTTTAGCCGTACATTCCAGAAATATTATTTCAGTTATTATATAATCTTATTTCAGAAATAGTTTGCATTTCAAACTTGCAATTTTTATCTTTTTTCCTTTGTTTTCAGACAAACGAGTTAGTGATGAGTTTAGATGATGATGAAACTCTGGTTCTACATGAAGGCCAAACCCTCAGAGCTGCTGGTGTTGGTAAGATTTGCATTGCTGAGTGTTTGCTGTAGAGCAGTGTTGGTTATAATTTGGTCCAAAGTAACACATTACTGTATTCACTTTACATTTTTTCATGAATGTGGTAATGTAACAACTTACTGTTTTCAATTCATGCGCTATGCTGCTGACACATCAACGCTTTGCAAGCCTGTCCAAAACAAACATGCTAACATGAAGCTAGCAAAGAACACAGTGACACGAAAGCTAAACTTGTGTTGTCCTCAGCACAGCAGCCAGAGCCTGATTATAACAGGCAACAAAATCAGTAACAATGTCTGTCTTAGAGACGGAGAGATTATTTTCAATCATAAATCTAATTTGTCAAAATGAGCCTGATTCGCATCAGCACAGCCACCATCACCAGCCGACCAATGTAACTTTGAGTAACATCCCAGCTAACAGTCAGCTGTGAGCTGTGTTGACCCCAGTGACGTTAGAATTGTACAAGCTGTTTTTGCCCTGTTCTTATTTCCCATTTTCCTAGAAAATACAAAGAAATAAGGGGCGACTCAAAACATCTCTTTTTACATTTGTGCCTGTGATTATATTCACTGTTGCCTTTTGCTCGAGTTCATTGTTTCTAAACCCAAACCTTTCAGTCTATTTGCACAATGCCCCAAAATTCACCCTGTTCAAATTGAATTTCAAATAGAAGTAGTGATACAATAATAACATGTGGTTTGAATATCATGTAGTGAGAAAGGCCCGTGATGCGCATTCAGTGATTTCATCGTTGTTCAGTTTGCTGTTTCCAGAGCAGTCTAAACACAGTTCTTCATAACAACCAAAACTGAGTGGATTTTAGTTTCCTTTGTAAATGAATAAAACATGTCAGACTGAAATATCTGATTGGAGGCCGTATGATTTTTGGGGTTTGCTCAGTTGTCTGTGTATCATTTTAACGTCTTTACCTTATAATAAACAAATGATTTCAATAAATAAATATAAAGATATAAATAGAATTGAATGGCAAAAGTTGTCCTTCAGTGAGGTTCTTCCATCTCTATAAAGGAACTGGACAGTGACTCTCAGGTTTCTGCTTACCTAGCTTCATCATTTTGACTGCGATGCATTGTTTAGACTTGTTTTTTAATCTGTCAGTAGATTTATGCCTTAAACCAGTTTGGGTATGTTACACTCAGCAGGCAAATCTTTAAATATTTTGTTGTTCTTCTCTCGAACATACACGACCAGCAGTGGGACAGGCAGTTTATGAATTTAGTAGCAGTTCAGTCAAGACACATCTCAGATCCCACCTCAACTGTCCATTAAAAAAATAAATGGTAAATGGTAAATGGCCTGCATTTGTATAGCGCTTTTCTAGTCCATAGGACCCCAAAGCGCTTCACACTACATTCAGTCATTCACCCATTCACACACACATTCACACACTGGCGATGGCAGCTACATTGTAGCCACAGCCACCCTGGGGCGCACTGACAGAGGCGAGGCTGCCGGACACTGGCGTCACCGGGCCCTCTGACCACCACCAGTAGGCAAACACGGGGTTAGTATCTTGCCCAAGGATATTTGGCATGCAGCCAGGATAATGAATAAAAATAACTGTCTTCTGACTTATATGAAGGAGAGCTGTGATTGACTGTGATCCATTTCAAACTTCATAAAAATGGAAGACTTTCTGAACATACCTGTTTAAAAATCTGAGGTGTGTTTTAACTTTGACATGTTTGTCCTCTTTAGCTCATGAGACAGAAGTGGCCTTCTTCAGGAAAGCAGACTACAGTCTCTATAAAGCAAACCCCCAAACTGCCTGGTGACTGCGTCAGAGGACAGTTCATATACACAGGTCTGCCTGGAACAAGTTTTGTCATGTTGCTACTGGACTGTTTTCATTTGTGGGATTTTTTTTTCTCCTTTAAAGTCAAAGCTTATTATCCAGCAGACTAACAGGCCTTTTTATTTAATATTAATATTTTTTTTATTTTATGTGAATATGACTTTTATGAACATCTTTCTGTTGTTGGTGATGTTGTAGATATGCTGAAAGTTTTAAAGGTTTTAAGGAACAATGTTACATCTCCAGCATTCGCTCTGCTCTCTGATCATGAGTAAAATGTTTGTGTTCTCAGTGTAATTCAGAGATGTTTTCAGAAGTGTTTATATTTTTTCATACTTTGTTGCCAATGTAATTGTGAGTGGATACTTTTGCTAATAAAATGTTGTGCGGTTCAAGAACACGATGTAGACCTCTTTGAAACACAGATGGAGAGAAAGATGCTTTGACTGTTCTCAGGGGAACATTCGTTTCAATAAATGTGAAATAGAAGAAGTTACATGAAACTTTAGGATTCTCTTGAAGCTCGTCATCCGTATAAACTGAGTGAACCTCGTAGAGCTTTGGAGTTTGTTTCACATTTTAAAGGACTCATACAGTATGACTGTCTGTACCAGAGACCCTGTACCCTTCTATGACTCTGAAAACGACACAAAGGTCTACACCCACAGACACACTTTCACTGAGAAGCTCCTCCCATTTTTGTTGTTGGGGGGGGGGGACGTTTGAAGCAACAATGGATGGAATAAAGTCTGTCAGACTCAGAATTCTCTATAATGTTCTTGGGAAGTTCCTCAATTGTTCTAATACAAGGGTCTCAAACTCGTGGCCTGGGGCCCGCATGCAGCCCACGTCACCCCTACTTGCAGCCCGTGTATTGATGTGATGGAATGTAATGCAATTTGGCCCTTGAAGTGACGTTTGTTAGGGAGGATTTGTTTGTTGAGTGCAATGTTAAAACAAATTCTCCAAATGACCGAATGTGTTAGTTCAGTGACAGGCAAACACTCATGTGGACACTCATGTCTGCAATTTTATTTTGTTAAATACGAGCAAAATGATAGAAGTGCTGCCACGTGTGTGGACAGGCAGAGAGGACCAATGTGTTTATTTGCTTCAATGAAAGGCTTCGATTAGTAAAGAGTGAGGGGGAAACTGCCTTCACGTTTGCAGTTTTGTCTTTTTATACAATATTTTTAATTTTAAAAGAACAAACACCACGTTTCCAGAAATATTTGTGGTTGTTTTCTTGTTTGTTTAGTGTTCAAGTAGCACAAAAAAACTGCGGCCCTCCAATGAGATGACAGTGCCAGCAATGGCCACAGCTCATTTAAGTCTGAGACTCTGTTCTAACGTTTGCCTTCACATAATGATTATCTGAGGTTTTTTACACTCTTAACTCATCACGTTATAGTCAAAGCAGAGTTAATGTATTTTATTTGAAGTAGGAGTCCCAAAAACTGAAAATGTGCTAAATAAAACCAAAAACATGCCTCTGATTGGTGGCACTTTGTAAAACCCCCTGCCCCTCACACACACACACACACACGTGCACATCCCCACCTAAAACCATTTACAAGTATAGATACAGACACACATGGCAGTGACACAGTGTTGTGAGAGTGTATGACTCTGTGTTTCTATGTCAATTAAGCAGTCTGACTAAGTGAGTTCAAATTAAACTCGCAGGGCAGAAAGTTTGAGCGTGGAAAAGTCATTTTTTTAGATTGTCAACCTCAACAGCAGGCGATTATGCAGTGGACGGGGTGATTCATGAAAAATCAAATTCTTCAAAACTTAAACTGTCATTGTTTGAAAACCATACAAGATATAAAACAATATAGAAAACAATCTAGTAATATTTTAATAATCCAAGGTCTTGGGAAAAAGTTTTAATTTTTTCTCTAGCACAAAACATGCTAAAATATTTGAAATATTCAAATTTAAACTTATTGAATGAACTTGCATAAGATCACCAAAATGTCGAGCGTGAGTGTAAAATGCAACAGTACCAAAAACTGAAAAAAGACGTGCTGAAATAAATGACACAGATCTGAAGTCAGCTCAGTGTGACTCTATAAACTCTAAGCAGGATGTTTCTGATTGTGATTGTTTGTAAACACCCCTCTGACACAAACACACACACAGGTGCATGTTCATATTTATAACAATGTTTACAAACATGGACACAGACAAACACACACGTTCTCTCACAGGTGGGTTGCGTGTGTGTGTGTATCCAGTACACAAGTGATGACGTGACGAATCCTGCTTTCGGGTCCAAACGACTCTGCATTTAATAAGGCTGTTGTGTTTTTAACATGTTTTAGTGCTTTGTATCTTGTTCTACACTCAACAAAAATATAAACGCAACACTTTTGTTTTTGCTCCCATTCCCCATGGGATGGACGTAGAGACCTAAAATTCATTCCAGATACACAATATAACCATCCCTCCCAAACAGTGGTCACAAATCAGTCCAAATGTGTGGTAGTGGGCACATCTGCTATATTGAGATAATCCATCCCACCTCACAGGTGTGCCACATCAGGATGCTGATCTGACACCATGAGTAGTGCACAGGTGTACCTCAGACTGCCCACAGCAAAATGCCACAGATGCCACAAGCAATGAGGGAGCGTGCAATTGGCATGCTGACAGCAGGAATGTCAACCAGGGCCCTGTGCTTCGTACGTCGCTTACTACATCCAAGATCAAATGAAACATCCAAGACCAAATCATCGCGCTAACTCTGAGCTCGCTATTCCGGTTCCCCGAACACACCTGTTGTTGACGATTAGTATAGCTGGATGAAGTAATGTGAGATCACTGGGTGGCCCAACAGGGGCTACGCATCGATAGTAGAAACATTGATCGGCAACCCTTCGATTGGTCGGCGAAAATGTCGAAGGAGCGCGCTCGGTATTTTTCGGCAGCAGAGCAAGAACTCTTGATTGAGGGATTTCAGGAGTTTCAGAGTTTAATTAAAACGCAAGGGAACACTGCAAAGGCTGCAAAAGCAAGGAGAGAGGGCTGGCAGAAAGTTGCTGACAAATCAAACTCGTAAGTAATTCAATAATAACAATAATAATGGAGTGGATTTATATAGCGCTTTTCAAGGCACCCAAAGCGCTTTACAATGCCACTATTCAGTCACTCTCACATTCACACACTGGTGGAGGCAGCTACGGTTGTAGCCACAGCTGCCCTGGGGCAGACTGACAGAAGCCAGGCTGCCATATTGCGCCATCGGCCCCTCTGGCCAACACCAGTAGGCGGTAGGGTAGAATTATCATATCACACCATATTATCCAATATTATATTACATTATATTATATTATAATATGTTATATTATATCCCCTTTCACATTAGAGCCACAACAGGACCCACTAGAACATGGGAACAAGTAAAAGTGAAATATAAGAATATTCTACAGAATGGTAATATTTATCACTTATATTGCTTGTCGTCTCTTGGAAAGAGACCCTGGAATAATCTGTTTGTTTGTTCATAACAGCAACCAAGAAAAGGGCAGAGCAAAAAAAAAGACAGGTGGTGGTCCTGCACCCCCTCGTCAACAAGTTGGTTAAGTAAATAATACCCTCACGGGAAAATCGATATCTCTCTATGAGCACACTGTCGCGCTGAGCTAAAGGATCCTGTCTGTCCCGCAATATACGCTGAATTCTGAGGACTCTCCTTATCAATCTTGCACCTTCCGCAATGGGTTGCTCGCGTATACGGACAGGATATGACTGCGACAGACTTCCCAAATCCACCTTCGCTTTTATAGCCGTGGTCTCTCATCTTGATTACACGAAGTAATTTACAATTACTACTCTGAAATATGAATTACATCTGTAATAATCACATACATGTAATAGAATGTTAATAGTACATTTCCCTTTTTTAGGGAATGACCTGTATGTATCTGTGTGAAATCAATAAAAGGATCAAGTGCTGCATTATCTTTGGTTACAGTGATGTTATTTATTTATGGTGAAACAGTGGTGGAATATCGCTGTTGCTTTCGTATGAATGACGCGGACATACCTGCGTGGCCGCGATCTAATCCTGTTTACATAAAGTAAACCTGCTCCCCAGCAGGTTTACGCTTACGGCTCTGTTGCTATGACAGCAAGTCCCGGATGGGCTTCGGGGAACCGAACGATCCAGGATCACGCGAAATCGTCAACAATCAAATCCAGCTAACTCACTTAGCGCGGTACGAAGAACAGGCCCCTGATCTGTCGCCCGTGCATTGAATGTTCATTTCTCAACCATAAGCCGTCTCCACAGGCGTTTCAGAGAATATGGCAGCACATCCAACCGGCCTCACAACCGCAGACCTCGTGTAACCACACCAGCCCAGGACCTCCACATCCAGCAGGTTCACCTCCAAGATCATCTGAGACCAGCCACCCAGACAGCTGCTGGAACAATTGGTTTGCACAACCAAACAATTTCTGCACAAACTGTCAGAAACCGTCTCATGGACGCTCAACTGCATGCCCGTCGTCCTCATCGGGGTCTTGACCTGACTCCAGCTCGTCGCCGTAACAGACTTGTGTGGGCAAATGCTCACATTCGATGGCGTCTGGCACGTTGGAGAGGTGTGCGCTTCACGGATGAATCATGGTTCACATTGTTCAGGGCAGATGGCAGCTGAGAATGTCCCAGTTCTTGCATGGCCAGCATACTCACCGGACATGTCACCCATTGAGCATGTTCGGGATGTGCTTGACCGGCGTATACGACAGCGTGTACCAGTTCCCACGAATATCCAACAACCTCGCACAGCCATTGAAGTGGAGTGGACCAACATTCCACAGGCCACAATTGACAATCTGATAGACTCCATGCGACGATGTGTTGCACTGCATGAGGCAAATGGTGGTCACACCAGATACTGACCGGTTCTGGGTCCCCAGACCCCCAATAGCGCAAAAAACTGCACATTCCAGGGTGGCCTTTTGTTGTGGGCAGTCTGAAGTACACCTGTGCACTACTCATGATGTCAGATCAGCATCCTGATGTGGCACACCTGTGAGGTGGGATGGATTATCTCAATATAGCAGATGTGCCCACTACCACACATTTGGACTGATTTGTGACCACTGTTTGGGAGGGATGGTTATATTGTGTATCTGGAATGAATTTTAGGTCTCTACGTCCATCCCATGGGGAATGGGAGCAGTAACAAAGGTGTTGCGTTTATATTTTTGTTGAGTGTATTTAATCTCAACAAGCCCCTAAAAACAGTCAGTGATCACTGTCTGCCTCTCAAGGTTTTTATTACCCTAATCATTTTAAAGTTCAGTTTTCAAAACCTTAGATGTAGCTACAGCCCAGCCCATGCAGCAGTATATTAATAACTAACGGCGTATTGTGGATGGATTATCTCTGTTGTTCTCCCGACTGGAGTTTGGTCCGTTTACAGCAGGGGTGTCAAACTCAAATACACAGTGGGCCAAAATTCAAAATGGAACAAAGTCGCGGGCTAACATTAATATTTATTGAAAAAAAAAATCTTCCTCCAGATATAAGAATGAATCTTTTCTTATGGACTCAAACAAGTTTAGCTGAAAAACTCAATATGGAACAAGCAAAGCTTAATACTAAACAATATATATATTAGCTGTATAATACCAGTAGGCCAGCTCTAATAGTAATTTGGTATGGCTTCGCGGGCCAAATGTAATTAGGCTGCGGGCCAAATTTGGCCCGCGGGCCAGAGTTTGACACCTATGGTTTACAGCATCCTGCCATGCGATTGCATTTGTCCCTAACCATCGGGAACCCTCATGTTAACTTTTATCGAGTGGTAAAAAATTAGCATTCATCCTCCAGCTTCACTGTGTTTATGTTATGCTAATGTAGCTGTGTAGCTAGCCACCACGTAGCACATCGTTACATATCAGCTAGCCCGACTTCAGTAACCCTACAAACGTCACTGCTGTTTAGTTTTCTGTCTTAATTTATGTCAGAAGTGATAGCAGAGCTGTACGTCTTATTTTGTTTCAGAAATCCCTCAGTCAGGACATGCTATATTGTATTTAGATGGAAGCTAGCGAGCTAACTCCCTGCTAACTTCTAACTCTGTTAAATGTCATAAATCCTGTTTTCATGGATGCCTGGATGTTAAACTTAATTGTTACACCTGGTAGAGCAGCAACGCTGATCATTTTATTACAGATGAAAGAATTTAGACCATTTTTCAACTCTCAGTGATGTTGCAGTGTTCGCTTGACTTATGGACCTGCACCAGAGTTTGGGACCGGACACGGCTAATGACGTCAGACTTAAAGACTGGATTTAAACCAATCAGTCTGAACCTGCTGAATTTGAAACCACCACTCAGGAGAAGCCTGTGTCTGCTTCCTTGGGCCATTTTTATGATGACCACACATTGCTTGTGTCGCAGGTGCTATGTGCATCGGTCAGACGTGCATCTCTTGTTTTTTGGTATGTTGCGCCGCGGCCATTGCAGCTGGGTTGAAGACACGAGTATACAAACATGCCGGTGGATACACTGTATTACCAAACGTATCCACTCACCCATCCAATCACTTCCATGGCCACAGTGGGTGCTCTCAAGAGCTTCCGGTGTGGTACTGTTATAGGAGGCAATGCTTCACAAATGTCCTGTCGTCATAAATGCACTGATGAACGATCAAATGTTCCCATAAACGCAGTACTAAACCTTCATTCAAAAAGTGAAATTGGGTGGTTATTATGTTTACAAGAGTCTAACTTGGAATTTGAACAAAATAGTTATATGTTTCTGTGGTGAACATAATTAAATCATATACAATCTGCATGAAATTCAACAACTTAACACTTGTTAAATTTATTCTTGTTGAGATGATGTGATACAATCCAGAAAGAGTGGTTAGTTGTCTGGACTCGTCATGTCACACGATCATGCGAGATTTCAAACCTCATTAAAGGTTAGCACTCTTTCCTTTCACCAAGAAGTTTCTGAGTTCAAATCCACTAACTGTCCACACAGAAAAGCCTGTGTGGAGTTTGCATGATGTGTGTGTGTAAGTTTTCTCTGGGTACTCTGGCTGCCTCCCACAGTCCAAAGACTGAAGACTAAATTGTTAGTGGGGTTTGGTTTATTGGTGATTCTAAATTGCCTGTGTGTATGAATAGTTGTCTGTCTCTATGTGTTAGACTGGCGACCTGTCCAGGGTGTACCCTGCCTCTATGACAGCTGGGATAGGCTCCAGACGCCCCTGCAACCCTGATAAGGATAATCAGAAGAGGATGGATGGAGTGGCAGCTATGTGAAAGTTGTTATAAGTCCATTAAAGTTTTATGTTAACCAGACTCTGGACTTGATGTTGAACAATCCAAAGAATAACTCTAATCACACCATGAACTTAAAATAATCATGAAACAGATTTCAACTTTGATAAATTGCTTTCTATTAGCATTAAGTTCTTTTGTTGGAAAATTGTCATTTGTAGGAATCAACTCAATGAAATTAAGTTGGACTCAACTCCAGTAAACAAGTTGATTCATCATTCGCTATTGGTATAAAAGGGGAAACTGATTCACAAGAGGCAAATAAACCATGCAAAAATATCAAAAGAAAATCAGCATCGAAAGCCAGTGAAGTAGCACTGCAAGCTAACTCTAGCCCACCTGAAACTCCAAGGCTACCCTGGACTGACGTAACACCGAGTGACCTTCTGAAAGACCTGAGGTCCGACCTCAAAGGGGACAACGACCAACTCGGAAAGATTATGGATTCCGTACGTTTATTACAGTTTATATTAAAAGCAAACACGTTAAAGCAAAAAAAAAAAAACAATGTTGGAGAGAATGTGGTCATATTAAGGCCAATCACCTACACTTCTTTTGGTCATGTGATAAACTACAACCATGCTGGTCAGATGTTGCCGAGCTGATAGACGGACTTTGTCAGTGTGAACTTCCCAGGGATCCACAGGTCTTACACCTTGGTCTGATCCCAGAAGGTACGATTAAAAAAGAGAACATCTACATGTTTAAAATAATGACTGTGGCTGTGAAGAAAGTTATCACAAGAACTGGCTGAAAAGGAGTCGCTGAAAGTGAAATAATGGAGGAGATAAACTGAAGTTTCTATGACGAATCAAACTGGATGCCTTCGAACGGACCTGGTGGAAATGGACACTATATAAAGGGCTTAATGCCACTTCAGTGGTTGAGAACTGTTACCCTTCTTTTATGTTGACTCAAAATAAAGAGTAAAAATAAATAAATAAAATAAAGCAATTTAATCATGTGGATCATTATTGAATTAATGATTCCTTATTTCTTTATGTTTATTTAAATAGTTATTCTTAGCGTTGTGGAAAAGCTTCTTATAAAAGAGCTGAAGCCGTTATAGCTGCAAAATGTGAGCCAACATATTACAAGGCAGATGAGCAAATACTTTTGGTAATGTAGTGTAGTTCCTCTTCATGCTCCTTATCACTGTCTGTCCTCAGCTCCCTGAGGCACAGTTCATCTCAGGGCTTCATCTTCCTGATGTATTCATGCATGCCTCTGACGCGCACTAATCCTCACTCTCTCTCTGTCTGTTGCTCATATGTCTTAGGGTGCTAGACCTTGGGTGGAGAAGTCCATGAATTTTATAGAATTTTCAAGTCGCATTTATGTCCTTTTGTGACCAGCTTATTGTTCCAGCTGGGTATCTGGCAGGCCATATATATTTACAGCTTACTGTTGAGGTGGCATCTCAATGCCTGTCTTACCATCTGGGGGTGTTGGAGATCATGTACTGGCAAGCGGGGATAAATGCATGTCTCGTGTTTCGGGTCTCCAGTCACCATAATGGACCTTGTTTTTATGTAGCCTTGCAATAGTTCTTGAAGTTAGCAATATAATCTAGATATAGCAGCACACAAGACTGAGATGTGCTCTTGAAGACAATAAGAGGTTTAAAAATAAAACTCACCCAGATAAAATGAACTTGTTCTGTACAGTTCACGGTTACCATTAGCAGGACAATAACTGGCGTTTTATCCAATATTACAGAATTAGAGAATAATTCTGTAACAGTAACTGTTCAGGCAAATCCTCACATAGTTTACTGTTAAAGTGAATATATATTGCTGCATCCACATACACAATTGTATATAGTATTGTATATTGTAAATCAATGCATTAATAGTTTTTCCAGAAAGCACTGCTAGTGTTGTACCAAATAGTGATCGTCTGCCAAAAACTGATTGATTGCTCGCATTTAAAATGCTACAAATAACTTGTTAGTCTGTAATATTTGAACCATATGTGTAATGTATGCCTCGTGTATGATATCAAGCCATCTGAGCCACAAACAACATTCCTGTTACAAGGCAGAAGTCGCAATTAGCTGTTGGCAGTGTCCCTTATTTAAGCAGTTAAAAAAAAGTCTCGTTGACATTAAAACTTCATTTTTTAAGTGAGATCTGGCCATGAGGGCAGCAGAAATGATAACACATAAAATAAGAGTTTAGTAAACATATTTTAAGTGGCCAAAAGGACCGGACTGGCTATACACTGGATATATAACTCCTTTGTAAATCCTGCTGAGTGCAGTCTATTTACCAATATGAGTAAAGACATCATACAAACATTGGAAATCACGTGTTGTTGGACGATCACTTTTTGGCATAAGTCTCCGGGTATCACGTGACAGCGTGAATCCTGAACCCCGCTGACACGACTGCTCTGGTTCTAAGTACATGATTGGTTCCAATTGCGGTCACGTCATCCAGTGAACGGCCGAGGTTTAGCCAATAGGAAGGAGGGCGTGAAGGAGGAAATGGTTTGACAGTCAAGTCCCCGGCTTATGTTTGTCTACTAACCGAGCATGGCTGAGCTCCAGGTCTGTATAAAAGAATAAAATTACTGGTTTATATTCCGCCGCCTTCTGTTAAGGAAGACCGTTAGCTGATGTAGCGGTTTAGCTGCAGGCCGTGTGTCCTGAAGTGAAAGCATCCCAGACAGCTGTGCGGAGTCTTTGTTCAACGACTTGTTAGCAGCTACAGAGCAGCTCATGCAGCCCGAGGGCGCAGAAAAAGTCGGTGTGTAACAATGGCTGCGGGGGAGCTATTGTCCCGATGCAGCTTTTCTTCATGTCTGTAGTGTTTGTGCAGGAAGCAGACTGATCTGGAGTACGACTTCAGAAAAATCACCCCACTGGGCATTTATAACGTCTTCTTCAGTCTGCCCTTCAGCCCACTTAGCCAAGAATGGGGCAGCTCCAATGTCGCAACCATGTGAGCAAACTGGGTAAAGGCAAATGTGATGTAAGCCCGAGTAAAACGGTTCTTTATTGCACCGATCACTTGCGAGTTATAAAACAGTGTTTCACTGTCTGGTTGGACTAGACTGATTCTCTATCCTGATTTTACTTTTATGCAGAGGAAGTGAAGCATTTCCTAAATGTCATTTATAAACATCCCAGTTTTCTTTTGAACACAATAACAAATTATTTCAGAAAAAAAATGACCAGGTCAGCCCACAAAAACGGACCTTTCTATTAACCCATAGCACTGAACGTTGGTGTTCACTGATGTGCTTTGTAATACTCAAATCAAGTTAACTTGGACATAAAGCACATCATGTGTAAAGGCTAATTTACACCATGGAGCACCACGTGCTCTCGAAACTGTGTAACCATAACTCAGGGAAAACAGCGGGACTAAGGGGTCACTTTTGTATTTCCCCAAGCTGTAACAATCAGTTTTGTCTACAGAATTTAAGGATATCAGAATACTTTATTGATCGTCAGGGGGAATTATATACAGTCGACTTCCACTCTCTCTCTTAAGCAGTAAGCGGTTCTTTGTGGTTTGGCTGGCTGCACTGACACAGGAAAATCCACCTGTTAGCCGTGATATTTGGTTTTGTAAAGCTTTATAAATGAAAACTGTGCCGAGGAGGAAGGCTCTGGGGTAAATTAGCCTTCATGCATGAAGTGTTTCCACTTTAAAACAGAGTTTTATCTTCTATTTACTCGCAGTATTAAAAACTTCACCTTCAGTCCAGACTGAAGTATGCCATGGGCAATCTGGAGTAAGATTGCACGTACTGGAAACACATCCTTTGAGATTAAGCTAGAGCCCTTTTGGTCATAGAGATGTTTTATGAAAGAAGGGCGGTGTACAACCCCAAAGAACCCCATTCCCACAGTGAAACACTTTGATGGCAGTCTTATGCTGTGGGGATGGACCTGGTAGAATCTCTTCCAGGCAGAAGGAATCATTAAGAAAGAAGGACGTGACAATTTGATTTCAAGCAGTCAGCAGCAAACTGGGCCCGGACAGTCGCTTTGTCTCTCAGCACAAGAGGTCTAATAATTTTGACCCTGGTACATTTAGTTTTTTCTTTCTGTGTGCAAATTAAAATAGTATAAGCATCCAGTGTAAAACAGGGATGTGTGGAAAAGCTGTGTTAAGAAGTCCTTCCTCTTCCAGCTGGGAAGAAAAAAATCTACCTTTTGCACGTAGCACTGTCCCAACGTTGTCGTCCTGTCTTCTACAGACTAAGTTTGATGAAGCAGCAGCAGAGGTCAAGCAGCTGAAGGCGAAGCCGACTGATGAGGAGATGTTGCAGATCTACTCGCTGTTCAAGCAGGCCACCGTGGGTGATGTGAACACAGGTGAGAAATTTCAAATGATACTGCGCTCAGCACTGTTACTGCTGTCACACAAACTGTTGATAAGAGTCTGACACTGGCTACGCTGAACATGCACCCTATAAGAACCACTGGCACATGCATGACGTACACCTGTACTACAGACTCTCTGAGGAGCTAGATCTGCTCCTGTGTATCGTGGTTTCACTTTCAGATTTCCACATAAATGTAAATATTCTAGATAATTATCAGTAGTGTTTCTTATGTTTTTGTGTTGCAATGTAATGCAGCCCTTTGCTCTGTACTGAAGACGCTGGGCCTTAATGAATGTGTCCTATATTTATTTGACCTGCATTACACAGGATTCCACTAAATTGTTTAATTTGCTTTGTTTGTCTTTGAAGCTCGTCCAGGGATGTTTGATTTCACTGGGAAAGCTAAATGGGATGCCTGGGAGAAGCAGAAGGGTGAGTAAGAATGGAGGTGGTGGCTGTGGAGAGGGGGGTCTGGGTCAGGTCCCTGTGACCTGGCCCGGATAAATGGAAGGAAATGGATGTGTTTAAATGATGTTTAAAGTGAACGCTTACTTGAAATATATCCAGCTGTAATTCTAAAAACATGACCTAATATAAATAAACCTAAAATAAATGTTAAGTTTATTTATATTCATTAATTAAAAATGAATTACAAATTTGTTAATTTTTTGTTTTCTTGTTGTCCTTTATTATTTTACTAAAAGTACAATTTCAGTACATTTTATTGCATAAAGGCTGAATAAGTTGATGTTACCTTAAACATAAAGGATGATTTCCTCAGAGTTAGGAGTGCAGCTCATTTGATTAAAAAAAAGTTGGGCTGGTGCGTTCCTCATCCTTTGTAGTAAATTGGATTATTGCATATTGTACTCGGCTGCATGCAGCCCCCTTTCAGGACTGCATGAGTTGTTGTAGTGTTGAGTTTGTCAAGCAGGGCTTTGAGTCCTCATGTCAACAAACTATGAAAAAGAGTCTCTGAAAGTAAAAGCAGGACTAGCTTGTTCATTTAGTCTGTCTGTCTTTTTTTCCCTCCATAACACATTTTTAATTTGTCTGTAAGGTAAGAGCAATGAGAACGCCATGAACGAGTACATCAGCCTGGTGGAGGAGCTAAAGCAGAAATATGGAATATAATGCTGTGTGATGACGACCAACTGGCCGGGAAATCTGCTCCGTGGACTGTGACTGGCACCAGTCTCCATCCCTGCACCGTTAAAACGCCTTAAAACTCAACAAGTGTGTCCGTAAACAGCTCACATGAACACCTGGTGGATGGCTTCTAGTCCTAGAAACTGACCCAAGTAGCTGCCGATGGACACATTTAAACTGTGTATATATCAGGTTTCAGTATTCATGTGTTTCTGCAGAAAGTCCTGTCATTTCAATAAACAGTAACCTGAAAGTGTGATTTTAGATCTTCAGCTTTTTTTTTTAAAGTATTTGTTCAGTTCAATTTAATTTTATTTATATGGCACCAAATCACAACAACAGTTGCCTCATGGCACTTTATGTTGCAAAGAAAAGAGAGAACACCCCGTCATGAGCTTTGGCTACAGTGGGAAGGAAAAACTCCATAACAGGAAACAACCTCCAGCAGAACCAGGCTTGAGTGGAGGAAGACGAGGAAGGCAAGGCGTGGAAGAGAGCCAGAGAGAAGGCTCTGCCTCCCATTCTACATTAAAATACCCAAACCATAAGTAAGCCCCCAGTCTAAGAGTGAGCTGCTCTAATAGGGTGATAAAGTATTATAAAGTTATGGGGCCTGATTATTATTATCATTATTATTATGTAATGGGAAGGATTTAAATTCTGATCCTGGATTTAACGGAGCCAATGAAGAGAAGCCAAATATCAGAGATAAAGGAGATTTTTAGGACGTCCTGATAATTACAAATTACAGGCTATTAGTAACCCAAGGTAATGCCACCCAGAGCAGGAATCTAATTGGATACCATACTGGGCCGAGTACAATAACCTCAGTTTTAGCTGAAAGTAGAAGCAGAAAATTAGAGGCCATAAAGACTTGGATGTGGTTTAGCATTAGTTCTAATTAGTTACAGCACTTTCAGAAAGACATTTACCGTGATGAATGCTGTGTAATCCAAATTTAACAATTTAATAACAATTTGTGCCTTACATTTTATTACTGACTGTGGAATGTAAACCACTGTTGTGTCCTGTTGCTAAGTGGCTATTTTTGCGTATCCAGAGACTTCCCCATTGGTTGTTTTTTATATCTATAAAACTCTACTTGGATTGTTTCCTGCTTATCTGTGTGTTTTGGTATGAAAACAATTTCAATCTCATTGAGACGTTTACGTGGATAAATAAAGGATAACAATTGTCTACACAGAAATGCAGAATGACAGGATGTGGTGGATTTTGTGAAAAAAAAAACTTAATGGCTGTGGTGAAGAAGAACTCAATTTAATTCAATTCAGTTTTATTTATATAGCGCCAAATCACAACAAAAGATGCCTCAAGATGCTTCATAGAACTAAGAAGAGGAACAAGGTAATAGTCTCTGATGACGTCATAGAACAGTTTGAGTGTAAGAGACAAGCTTTGGACCCTGTGACACTTTTGTCTTTATGGTCAAACTTGGATCACATGGATCTACTTTCTGAGTAAGCAATGAAACAGGTGTGAATCTGTAGGATCCCTGGACACAGGCAGAAGTGGTCAGTTGTTCACAATGGCTGTGATCGCAACCAACAATGTTATGTGCACCTCATGTGTGAGTTTGGAAGATCCCATATTAGGGTGTATGTACTTCACTGGTTCTCCAATCACCATAAACCTTCTGTATGCATTTTTAAATCTGGATTATCTAAAGACTCAATGAGCTCGATGTCTACAGGTCTGACACAGAGACACTTGAAGAGGACTGCCCACTGCATGGGTCCTCTTGTGCTATGGGCAGATATAGACTCGGGCTCAAAGACATCAAGACACACAACTAACGATGTGTCAGTTGGGAACAAAACAGTTTGTAGAGCATCTCTGGTTCCTGCCTGGACCCAGAGATGCTTTTCTTTACTTTTTTTCTCTGATGCAGAACACAATGCCCTGTCAAAAAAAAACAAAAAAAAACATGCAAACTTGCACAACAAAAACATCATCGAGGCCATGAAGGGTAAACCACGTTATAGCGTGGTTTACCCTTCTATACTAGTCTATAGTAGAGTTCAAAATACTCTAGTAAAAGTTGAAGCACTGGCTTTGAAATATACTGAAAGTAAGAAAGTAAGAAACAGCTCCATGATGAACATTTCTACCACCTATTTCTATGCCAAACTAACTGAACCTTGTGCAATATTAATGTAATAATAAAATAATATTGAATGCAAACCTTATTTTCACTCTAAATACTGTTTCTAATTAAAGCTACTCAGCTTGAATCACTTAAGCAGAACATCAGGAAAATAAAAATAGCTCTATTTTCTGTTGCCTACATTGTAGAGAGTGACGTTGCCTCTAAACAGGAAAATGAGTAGGGAAAGGGTTAGAGTGGGATTCAGCTGGTGGGGAAACCCTCAAACCTGCAGGACTTGATGTGACTTGACTCTGACCATGAAACAGTCACACACTGCTCTTTACTGTAAATCCATCACAGTGCAGCAAACTGACCTGTTTATCCTGCACTAACCTGCAGAGGATTTTCATGCAACCTTTAAATAACACAGTTAGTCTTGCTGAGATTGTTTTGCAACTGTGTTTCGCAATATAAAAAAACACAATGTTTCATGTACAGGCCCAATATTTGATTTAAGGACTAACATGTAAGCTTCACATTTCCACTGAGCAGCCCTTACCTTTAAATCTAAGCTCTCTTCTTCCTGTCCCATCTTTCTTATCGTCTTCCATCTCTGAGTGAAGTTAGTTCTTTCTTTAAAATACAGCAGCTGGACCTTTAGCTAGCAACACATTGTGCGACAGGCTGCGCACAAACAGTTTGTGTGTTTGCTGATGTTTGTTACGCTGATGGAGACTGACTAAGGCACACAGTTTTGCCTCTTTCATCTCTTTTCATGCATCATCCCCTGGTGATTAACACATGAACATGTTACTGTTTAGGATCAAATCACTCTGAGGTTTGAATGCTGAAATAATAACTCCCCTCAGATGCATTAAACAAATGTAACGAGCCTGTTTTGAAAATCCAAGGAGTAGAAAGTACAGATATTTGTGTAAAAATGTAGGGAGTAATTATAAAAATTTATCAGAAAAAAACTACTCAAGTAAAGTGCAGATACCTGAAAATTCTACTTAAATACAGTAACGAAGTATTTGTACTTCATTACTTCCCACCTTTGGCAGTGACTCCATGGTAACTGACAAGTGTTACACACACTGATTATTATTAATTTTAGCAAACTTTGATGGATGTAACCGGATGTCATTACTGAAAATGTAAATTGTAATTTCATTCAGTCTTTCCTGCTCTCGCCCCTTGCACAATCCTTACTGTATGGCTAACTTCATAAGACTCAAAATAGAATTGCAAATAACCAAAGTATTCTCCTAGTGGGCAAAAACAATTAGATGAATAGATTGGTGGTGTACCAGGGGCTTCTGTTTAGGACTATGCTTCCTCCTCACCGTAATCCAGCCAGCCTGTTTTCCTGGCTGCTTGGGACAATCTCTTGGGGGGGAAGCTAATGGTGGCTAAACTACGTTTGTCCAAACTGACTACAGGGGCCTGATTAGCTACAGTATTTTCCAATTCTCCAATTCAGTGAGCAGAACTGTAAAAATGGTACATTTATTATATTATTACAAAAGGAGGCCGAAGTGTAGCTAAAAATCTGCCAAACTGAGCAGGAAAATGAGGCCATCTTGCTAGCGAGTTGACTATGAGCTAAGCTAAGGTAGCAAATCCCTAAAGAAGTGTTTGTTCAGTGAACAAATACTGTGAATATAATCAGTAGGTGATTCAGAAGAGAGTCCATCCATCCATCTTCTTCTGCTTATCCAGGGCCGGGTCGCGGGGGCAGCAGCCTAAGCAGAAAAGCCCAGACCTCCCTCTCCCCAGCCACCTCCTTCTGCTTGTCCGGGGGAACACCAAGGCATTCCCAGGCCAGCCGAGAGATATAATCTCGCCAGCGCGTCCTAGATCTGCCCCGGGGCCTCCTCCCAGTGGGACATGCCCGGAACACTTTACCCAGGAGGCGCCCAGGAGGCATCCTTGTCAGATACCCGAACCATCTCAGCTGGCTCCTTTCGATGTGGAGGAGCAGCGGCTCTATTCCCTCCCGGATGACTGAACTTCTCACCCTATCTCTAAGGGAGAGGCCAGCCACTTTTCAGAGGAAGCTCATTGCTGCTGCTTGTATCCACAATCTCGTACCCAAGAGGAGAGCTGTTATAGATAAAGCACATGAAGTTTACTTTATGAAATAAGTTGTTATTTCATAGTGAAATGGTTATAAGTCCCTAAGTTTTTAACCTTCCTGCCTTCTTGGGACCTTTTTGTGCCACTGCTATGTGTTAAATGGCTGCCATTTCCACTGTGTTCAGTGGAATATAACCAAACTTGCCACAGGATAGTTTTTACCTGTCAATGTTAATATTCCAGTGTGAATTCCTTAAATCAGCCTAAAATGGCTGAGCAGCAGAAATCCCCACACCCATCACCCTGGGGACCATTTTCTGCCCATTGACTTCCATTATAAACGCTATTTTTCAACCCCAAATTATCATCATATGATTTTATTTTTTCTTCTTTTCTTGGATGTCAATGAAGACTCAGGGCCTTGAAGTTTTAATTTTTAAATTGCAAAAAAAAATGCAAAAAAATAATGGCAGGTCAAAATGTATGTTGGTGCCAATCTTTGGTCCATCTAAAGGCCTACTTATAATGACAATCACATATTACTTCAACTGGTTTTTTGTGGAAATATTTAGTTTTGTTTTTTGTTTTTTGGGGCTTATAACACAGGGCGCTCATGTAATAACACTGGGATTTGAAGGGTTAAAACAACGAAAATATAATTAAAACTTTACATGAATATTTCAGGGAGAAGTAGTTTTACAAGGTTGGCTAATTTAAAGTGGAATAAAATATGGATATATGGTCTTTTTATGGCGTTTTTGGGCGTGGCTGAGAATGGTCCCTAGGGTAATGGGTGTGAGTTTTTTAAAGGATGGCAGGAGGGTTAATCAAATGGGCTGCATAGCTGCAAGGCTAGCTGTCTAAGCAGAGATACCTAAACCTTACTCTCCCAGTGAGTTCCCAAGCCAGCCAAGAGTTGTAATCTCATATCAAGTTGTAATGTCATGGGTAGGGATGGGTACCGGTATCCGGTGCCATGATGGCACCGGTTCTGACATTAACGGTAGTAACCAGACCGAAAAGCAGTGCACATTTCGGTGCTTTATTTCAGTGCTTTTTTTCCTGAGCTGTGATACACTTTAGATTCTAGCCAATCATTTTACGTTTCCGAGGATAGTAGGCGGGCCCAGGTACGTACGTTCTTTTAGGGCAGAGCTACAGATTAAAAATGCCCAAGGCGAAGCGGTCAAAAGTCTGGCTGTACTTCACAGCAAAATATGCAAACTCAGCAGCAACAAGTGCTTTAAGCTGATACTGTGATACTGTCAAAGGAGGTAACACCTCAAATCCGATGAAACACCTGGCGACGCATAGCGGTTTTTTTAAAAGCCGAGAAATGCGCCGTATTTGATAGCTTGCTGCGAGACCTCACACCGAGCACATCTACTGCGGGTGTGGTGCCTGTTATCGGACCCGGAGTTAGCAACATCCCCCGAGAACCCGAAGAGGAGAGTCCTGGCCCCTAGCCCTGCCAGTGTAGCAGAAATGATGAGGATGATGATGCAGCAGCAGCCGTTCTTCTCTGCGTGAGTAGCTTAATGTTGTTCGTGTGTAACTCGCGTTGAGTAGGCTAACCACGTTATTACATTAATGCATGTAAGGTGAACTAGCAAACACCTTCATAGCTACATGCAGCTGTCCTCTTGTTTGATGGCAGATACTCCCTTCACCCTGGCCAAAAAGGCTAAAATGACCAAAGAAAAAGTGGAAAACAGTTAAACATGAGAGGTTTTTGGATAAAGTTTGTGTTTTTTCCATTGTTTAAGCACTGCTTCCAGCCAAGAGGGATACCATAAATTGCAAAAAAGTGCAATAAACTACAAAAAAATTGAAAATCGTTAATGTTTTTTTTTAACATATATTTCTAGTTAGAGAAATTTAAGAGGCTTATCCCGCAAAACTGTAAATACAAAAAAGTTGCACAAAATAGTTTCCTACCACAGGAAATTTGTTTTGAGTGTCTTCATAGTTTTATTTTTTAAATACACCAATTTTTATATTCTGCAGGAAAAACTAAAATAGATATTATACTGCAAATTTGCAAAAAAGCAGCATATGCATCAAAATAAACTATTTCCAGCAGTGCAATATGAGTCCTAAGCATCCCAGAAAAGACACAGAAAGTCATAAAGTCAAAGATAACTTTTAAAAACACCAGTATAGGCTCATAAGGCCCTGATGGTAAAAAAAACTACATTTCCGCGAAAATGACGTCACTTCCGGTTTCGGGCAGGTAATGGCGGACATGCAAAAGTTCGCGCTGACGTCTATTCCAACGTGGGAAGTGTTATGAACAGCTGATCGGATCGGCAAAGCGTGTTTCTGGAATATTATGTTTTTGTTGCTGCAAGTGCTTTTTATGCAGTTTTTGCAAAGCTATATGTGGAAGGAAACTGTGACCGAGGACAAGCTGATGGCATAAGATGTAAGTACAACTCCTCCGGTTTCATATGCAAAAAAAATTATTGCGCTAGCTTACGTGGTTGCAGAGCTACCGGGATTTAAAAATAGTTACGCAAAACAGAGCGGCCGGCTCTAAAGGGTTAAGCACCGGCACCGTTTCAAAAGTACCAGTTTGGCACCGGTATCGGATAAAACCTAAACGATACCCATCCCTAGTCATGGATCTGCCCCAGTCTCCTTCCAGTAGGGCACGGCTGGAACATTTTACTACCTACAGTCTACCTATGTAGACTTACTTTAATGATTAGCTCTCTGTTCACCACAACAGACTCGGACACATCCCTTTATCTGTCCTGCTCCAGTCTGCTCCAGTTAGATGGCCCTGCCCCTCCCTGAGTCTGGTTCTGCTGGACGTTTCTTCCTCTTTAAGGTGAGCTTTGTGTCATTGTAGGGTCTTTACCTGACCATATAAAGCGCCTTAATCAACTGTTGTTGTGCTTTGCGCTATATAAATAAAATGGAATTGAATCCCAGATTCTTAGATATTGGGAAATAACTTTCCAACCTGGCGAGTGCACACTATCTTTTTCCATCTCATGGCCTGTATTTATATAGCGCTTTACCAGTCCCCAAGGACCCCAAAGCGCTTTACATATCCAGTCATCCACCCATTCACACACACATTCACACACTGGTGATGGCAAGCTACATTGTAGCCACAGCCAATAATAATTTATTTATTACATTAATTAAACATACAAATTCCCAGTTATTTCCAGACCGGACTTACAACACATCCTGCTGATATCCCAGCTGCACATGAGACTTACCACACAAATGGTGTGAAAATTACACAACACTGCAAAGCGTTACACCCCGTTTAGCGACACTGCAATCGATTCACCTGTGGCACGCTCTGCAAATAATTCGGGTCTCAGCACAGCTGGGAAGCAGCGCTATGCATGACCTGTAATCTGGAATATAAAGGGAAGTGGCACAAACAAATAAACAAAAAAACAAAGAAGGAGGTTAGTCCGCCCTTACACAACTCACTCCCAATCAATAACCGTCTTTACAGCTGGACGGACAACACAAACAAAATTCCAAATCAATCAAAAGAACGAAAAAAAAAGGACATCAGAGACAGCGCAGCTGAAAAACACAAACAACACTATCGATTAAAATATTACCCAATAAAATATCAATTTTATGAAACCATTCAAAAGCTAAAACACACTCAATATACCTACAATACTGATCAGTCTCCCTGCGCGCAGTCGATCTAGGGCTTGATCAATTCTTCCATTAAAACTCGTGGTCACACTAAAAAAGTCCAACGACACACATCAAAAATCAGCACCTACAATAACAAATGATCCAAACAAAATGGCAAAAGTCTCTTACCGACAGTAGACCCACTCGCACCCGAGTCAATTAATCGCCTCTGGGTTTTTTCCACAGAAGAGCGCTGACCTCACCCCACACACCCAGTACCTTTTCACAGCTCTTCAGCCAATCACCTGGCAGAGAGCAACAAACTGCCAGGTGACACTTGTTACATTAGCATTTAATTTTTTTCAACATGTTTTACACATTCTCACATTTTATTTTGCAAGTTCTCATAAAACATTAACAAGATCCTGCATGTTGCAACATATTATATATAACTAGTGCTAAGAAAGATAAAATACTAGAATTCTACTTCCTAAAACCACAGAACTGACTTCATATTCAGCAGCATTATCATTCATCAGATAATTCAATTAAAATATTCAAACAACAAACAGGAGAGGTCCACTCAGTGTCCTGCTTTAGCAGAGGTCAGACCGAGCCAACAGAAACTGGCTGACACTGAAGAGAATTATTTAGATACTTATCAATATCCAAATAATGTTGTTTCATCATTTACACACTGTACAGTTATGAATGGGAAACTATATAACTATATATATATATATATATATATATATATATATATATATATATATATATATATATATATATATACACACACACTCAACAAAAATATAAACGCAACACCTTTGTTACTGCTCCCATTCCCCATGGGATGGACGTAGAGACCTAAAATTCATTCCAGATACACAATATAACCATCCCTCCCAAACAGTGGTCACAAATCAGTCCAAATGTGTGGTAGTGGGCACATCTGCCATATTGAGATAATCCATCCCACCTCACAGGTGTGCCACATCAGGATGCTGATCTGACATCATGAGTAGTGCACAGGTGTACCTCAGACTGCCCACAACAAAAGGCCACCCTGGAATGTGCAGTTTTTTGCGCTATTGGGGGTCTGGGGACCCAGAACCGGTCAGTATCTGGTGTGACCACCATTTGCCTCATGCAGTGCAACACATCGTCGCATGGAGTCCATCAGATTGTCAATTGTGGCCTTTGGAATGTTGGTCCACTCCACTTCAATGGCTGTGCGAGGTTGTTGGATATTCATGGGAACTGGTACACGCTGTCGTATACGCCGGTCAAGCACATCCTGAACATGCTCAATGGGTGACATGTCCGGTGAGTATGCTGGCCATGCAAGAACTGGGACATTCTCAGCTGCCATTTGCCCTGAACAATGTGAACCATGATTCATCCGTGAAGCGCACACCTCTCCAACGTGCCAGACGCCATCGAATGTGAGCATTTGCCCACACAAGTCTGTTACGGCGACGAGCTGGAGTCAGGTCAAGACCCCGATGAGGACGACGGGCATGCAGTTGAGCGTCCCTGAGACGGTTTCTGACAGTTTGTGCAGAAACTGTTTGGTTGTGCAAACCAATTGTTCCAGCAGCTGTCTGGGTGGCTGGTCTCAGACGATCTTGGAGGTGAACCTGCTGGATGTGGAGGTCCTGGGCTGGTGTGGTTACACGAGGTCTGCGGTTGTGAGGCCGGTTGGATGTGCTGCCATATTCTCTGAAACGCCTGTGGAGACGGCTTATGGTTGAGAAATGAACATTCAATGCACGGGCGACAGATCTGGTTGACATTCCTGCTGTCAGCATGCCAATTGCACGCTCCCTCATTGCTTGTGGCATCTGTGGGATTTTGCTGTGAGACAAAACTGCACATTCCAGGGTGGCCTTTTGTTGTGGGCAGTCTGAGGTACACCTGTGCACTACTCATGATGTCAGATCAGCATCCTGATGTGGCACACCTGTGAGGTGGGATGGATTATCTCAATATAGCAGATGTGCCCACTACCACACATTTGGACTGATTTGTGACCACTGTTTGGGAGGGATGGTTATATTGTGTATCTGGAATGAATTTTAGGTCTCTACGTCCATCCCATGGGGAATGGGAGCAGTAACAAAGGTGTTGCGTTTATATTTTTGTTGAGTGTATATATATGTGTGTGTGTGTATAGTACTACATTTGTTGTGTCATGATGCAAACATCCCGTTCAGAGGCATTTACCTGGATATTTTAACATGTGAGTGTATGAGGATTGTATATATATTTCAGATACATTTGGAAAAGTGTACTTAGTTTTGTTGCTCTGCCTTCTTTGCACACATTTGTGTCTAAAATGGAGAAGACATCATCTTGTATTTCTCTCGCTGAGGAACCTCGTATCATGCTACACCAGACCAGACTCGGGTGTGGAGGCTGATTTAAATAGAAGAGTGATGTTGGTGGGGCCCCGCTCAGAGCCCCCGCTCTGGCTCATGCTGCCGCACTTCCTCCTGTGCTCCAACTGCACGCGGTGCTTCATCTTCCACCTCCGCCACCTCCTCTGGATCTCGTTCTGCACCTGGAGAACAATTATTGCTATTAATTATTGCTACACTGGGGAAAAGTTGGCTCGCAGTTATATTTTAAGATTAAACACAGTCACAATGGTGATAAAGAAGAAATATTTTCTGTGGATTTAAACTTTTAAATTGCACCAGTTCCTCACTTCTTGGCCATAAAATTAAAAGCCAAGTGTTACTTTCCCAGATATTACATATTAATTACTATATGGGTTTATTATTATTATTGTTTTTATTAGGGCTGTTCGATATAACCACATATATCGGATGATGATATGAAAACGTCTATGTTTCAAATTACGCTATTGTTTGTTTTGCAAAGTAAACTGTTTAAGGTAATATTTATTTTATCGTTTTGATGGTCACTGTGGAGTTTCAAGACGTTCTCTCTTTTTCTTATATTTAATATAACCACACTACGGATGGACAAACGACTGTTTTTATGCGTTGTCGTTAGCAACAACGACGGTAAAACCATCGCGTGGCTCTGTCGTCCACTGTTTATTTCCACATAAACCTTTCACAATAAAGCTGAAGATCCTGTTTAGATTTTTCAAAATAAACGGAATCACATGACATAGAATGCAGAGTGTTTACAAAAGAGAAGCTAAAAAGAGCCGTCAGGTGCTAAAAACAAACAAATTTAGAAGCTTAGAACAGGCTTTTCCCCGCAGCACGCGTGGAATAAATACTCACAAAGAGAATTGAGGCCGTTACAACTTATGTAACACTCGGGTCCAGATACACACGCTGAGCTGAAAACACGTCACGCAAGTCGAGTTGCCCGAGATTCACAGAATTTACAGAAAATGTAAAACTTTTGTTATTATATATTATTGTCGGGACGATAAATGCCTTATATCGGGATATGAGATTTTGGTCATATCACACAGCCCTAGTTGTTATTATCATTATTATTATTATTATTATTATTATTATTATTATTTTCCATTTGATTTTTCAAGAACTAATCACGTCAGCAATGTCTTGTGTACTGATTGGTGTAAAAGTGCCAAAACTCCAGGAGGTTCAACAGTAAGTTGAATTGAAACTGTAAAAATTCCTGGGTGTACATGGGGAAAGATGTTGTATGAGCCTGAGAAAAATTAACACTGGGACCAGGACTATCAAAGAACCTTAACCTTGTGATTCTTTATTAAATGGCCAGTTTGGGCAATTTTAGTTTTTATTTCATATTTTTCTAAAAGCAGGCTTTTAGAAAAATGTTATGAAGCCTGCAGTCCACACATGCAGTGGTTCCAGGCAAAGTGACACTTGTTACAAATAGTGAAGATCTCATATATTGTTATTGTACAGATCTGGGCCTGCCCTGCCTTTGTGTAAGCTCTTTAAGAAAAACTTGGACGACTGTTTATTTGGTCTGTACTGAATAAATCAAAGTGATTTCTTCTAGGAATCTTTTGCAATTAAATATAAATGCAATGTTTGTTTCTGTGCCAGCTGTTTACCTAATGTGTTCAGTCATTTTTAAAGTTGGACTATTTCCAGGTTGTTTCTAGGATGGATGGTACAACCACCACACTGCTAATTAGACTTTGAAAAGTTTATTTTCTGTAATTTTGCATGTGAACAGTAAGCTTACATCTAGAAATGACAACATAATGTTTCATGGGTATAAAGGGAAAAATAAACCTTACCTCCCCGTTCAGGAAACAGTACAGAAGCGCTACGACAAATCCCTGAAACAACACGTACAGAAACATAACTGACAGGCTGCTGTTAGTGCATGTGGATATTTTTAGAAGCTTCCTGTTCTAGTCTCTCATACAATGAAGCTGCTGAATGCAGCAAATGATTCTTTAAAGAACACTTTCTTTACTGCAGGAACAAATGCACTGTTCAAATACACACCAATGTTCCTGCCGTGTACAAATAGACTTCTGTGTTAGGAGAAAATTAAAGGTGGTGATTAGACAACAGCTTACAGTTGGCTTTACTGTACCTGAGTAGAAGAAAAAGCCAGCTCAATAAAGTTCCAGATTTTATAGGTCCTGCCGCGGACTTTGTGTGGAAGGAAAGCAAAGAGAATGTAGTGTAAGCCAAAGAGCGACACCAGGAGGAAGGATGACTTGGCAAGTTTCCTGTTGTTTGAAGAATAACAGTGTATGAACCATTAGAATTAAAGTGAGAAAGTCTACAAACCTCTTTGAAAATATCAGACAAATAATAATACACAGACCACTGGGAAAAAATAAAAACCTGTGATCAAAAAGAGCAAACTTAAACACAAATGGACCTCAAATCAAAACTGAAGCAGATGTCGGCCCTTTTGCCCATTTTTAGAATATAAGCTAACATTTTTTAAAATTTTGATCAAAAGGTTGAGTGACACAGAAACTCCACAACACCGATTCATCCTGAATGTTAAGGATGAACGTACATGTGTTTTCTTCTCCAGGTTCTGTGAGTCAGGGCATTCGATTTTAAATAAAATAACACATCTAGCTGCAAACTGCAACACAGGGCGTAACTGCTCAGCTGCACAAATTCACCTCAGCAGCTTGATCTGACTATGTTATGAAGCAGTCTCACCTCCACCTCCACCCCAACACCAACAACATGATCTGATCATCCGGGACATAATAATGTCCCAGATGTATCCAATGGATAAAGTTCATGTTCATATTGCTCAGATTCAACTATTTCACTTAGTCCCACTTTAAAAAAAAACAACAAAGCACAAATGTTATTACTGTGACAGGAGTATGAAGGAATCCAGTGGCTAACTCATGTCTTTCAAACACTTCTTCCATTGCTACAGTGGTTAAACCCGACATAGTCAAGTAGGACCTGAATGATTATCTTATACACATGCAGCTAGAGCTAAGTGGGGAAGTAGCTCACCTTTTATGGTGAGCTTACTGTGGTGTATAAACCCTCAAAGTAATGCATTACTGTAATCATATTGCATTTGTCTACAATGTAAAAATTTATAACAAATACTAAATTCAGGAATCACATTATAGTTACTAATAAAAAAAAAGTGCTGCTGCTGCTTTTGTGTTCATCTGGAGTTGCATAGATAGTTAATAAACACTTAAAGCCACAGAATAAAGTATAGTACAAATATGTGTGTGGATGGGTGAATGATGCCTGTAGCAAACTTTTCTCTCCAAGTGTCAGTCCATTTGCTACTTTCCAACCTAGAGCAGGCTTAGGTGTAATTACATTTCCTCTTGTCACCATAACGTTTTCCGAGCGTTCTGACTTAGGTGGAAGCTTTATGGTATTACTAAGATCTAAGGTACTAAAAAGAAAAAGATTTGTGAGCATTTGAAAAGTTTAGTGTTACACTGTTAACTGCAAGTGCCCAGGTACTATTACAAAGTAAAGGTAATGTAATGATTCACAAATTACTTTCTACATCAGTAAATCACATGGGTGTTTAAATGCAAATTTAAAACATATGAGTAATATTTCATACTTTTATTTGAGTAGTGATACGAACACTGGACCTGTTTAATCAATGTTACTGAACTATGAGCATTTTTTTGAATAAAAGAGGCTTTTCTTATTTTCTGCTAGGTGAGCTGAAACCAATTACTTCTTCCACATAAAAGCCAGATTAATCTTTATACACTCATAAAATGCATCACCGCAACTTCTCTGCCTTCAACACGTCAGTGAAGAATGTCTGAGCACTCAAAGCGCTTTATACAACTAATTCATTCATCCAATCACACATTCTTCTAAGCTCTTAAGTGCTCTATCTAACATTCATACACCATTCACACTCTACACCATACACCAACCCCATGTTGGGAGAGCAACATGGGGTTGGTATCTTGCCCAAGGATACTTGACATGCAGACTGGAGCAGACTGGGATCGAACCACTGACCGTGGCTGACCTGCTCTACCACCTGAACTACAGCCACCCCACACATACAGTTTGTATGTCCTCTATCTCATTTCTTGCCTTCAGCAAACAAACGTTGGAGTAAAAGGTTTCATTGAAACAACGTTTTGCACCACCCAGCTTCTTTAATTCAATTCGGTTTTATTTTATTCATGTAGTGCCAAATCACAACAACAATTGCCTCAAGGCGCTTCAGAGTCTCTTTCACATAATAGCTGGTTAGCTTTGACTGGGGCCATTTCACAGTTCTGTGGAATAGAAAACTGAAGTAAGTCACTCACCTGTAGTGATTGAATTCATTGCCGGGCATGTCTTGTGTCCTTAGCTTGGCCACCAGTATTTTTAGGATACACAGGAAGAACAACAAGTTCACCTGGAAAACAAAGCAGGCAGAGCTTCAGCTTCAGGCGCTGCTCCCTGGGATGAATGATGCTTTCACACAATTATTAGAAACTGCTGCCTTGCTACAGTGTAAACACTCTTTATTGGATCTCTGCTTTGTTGTTTTTGATGTGACTGTTTCCTGTTGCGCTCATTTCTGGAACCATTAAATCACTGGCCCAATAGTTAATTATATCATAACCCACAGTTTTAATAATGTCTTAAAGTGAAACTGTGTCTATGCTTATCATAAAAGATTAAGTATTTACAGCCATACAGAAATTTTAATACTAAAGATCCACCACAACTTTCTGTGAATGGCTGTCAAGTGATTGCCGGAGAACACCAACATTCTCCTTATACAAGGAAGAACCTGACTTGTCTGGCCATTCCATTTTCATGGAATTATAGTGAAACCTGAAGTTTGTGACCAACACATTTCACAGATACAACTTGTACTGTGAAGGCGAATGTTCTCCATTTCTGGTTTGTGTTGCACTCTTTGCACTTCCAATACCATTTGGTCAGTAGATTGTAGGTCCTTGTATTATGGTCACCAGAAGTTTGCATGAACTTCTGGTTTCCTTAGCAACCTGCTAGTGTCCAGAACAATCACAAGGAAGCTTTCAGAGCATGCAATCATTTTTTTACAGAAAGATCAACATAAGGAAGAACTGACTATAATGAAGAGTAGAACAGGAAGTCTGAGAATCCACCAGATCCATTCACTCCTTCTCATCTCCCAGCAACTTAAGAGAGGAAACATAAACAAACACGATGTCAGTGACAGTAACTGATCACAGTAATTGGTCAGGATTTCAAGCTACTGAATTAAATATATGGCCAAAAATATCTAGACACAAAATATTTACAGTTGATCCCACCAACCTATATGTGGTAGTTTAACATTCCCAAACCCAATCCAATCAATCCCTAACTGTGGAGAATAACATTGAGTATCCTGCTTTTAAAGGGATATATAATAATAATAATAATAATAATAATAATAATAATAATGGTGATAATAATAATAATAATAATAATAACAATAACAACAACAATAATAATAATAATAATAATAATAACAATAATAATAATAATGATGATGATGATGATGATGATGGTGATAATAATAATAACAATAACAACAACAACAACACCACCACCAACAACAACAACAACAACAACAACAATAATCTGACAGATGAGACTCAGGGACAGTCGTTTTTTCAGTCTCTTGATGTCAGCAGCTCCAGTGTTGCTCTCCCAGGACTGTACACTATGCAGACCATAAATTAGTCATAGATATTGTCCATAATTTTACAAACACTGAAGGTTCTCAGCTTTTCTACTCGTCCCCTTTTTGTATAAAGCTTCTGATCTTCCAATTTAGTCTGTTGCTGATACAGATGCATCCTGTCTCAGACGTACGATGGAGTATGAGGGCCACATTAAGAAAAAAAAAAACAAGATCATTTTGAGAATTAACTCAAAATTTGGAGATTAAAATCAAAAATCTCTTATGAGAAAAAAGTTGAAATACTATTTTGGGAAAAAAATCTAAAAATAAAGATTACAGTTGTTCCTCTGGGTTAGTAAAATTGTACTTTAGAATCAGTTATAGTAACAAGAAGGGAAATTATTCCTGTTTTAGCACTTATATATGTATTTACCCATAAATTGAGCACTCCAGTTTTCAACAATTGGTGAGGGTGTACTCAGAATAGCGCTATCCACCCACAGTAAACTTTGTAGTGGTTTATTTCTAAATGAAATATTCCAAAATGTTATATTGGGCAGAAAATTAAAAGGATGAATTAATGATTTTACTTTATACACAAATTATGACGGTGCATTTTTCTAATAGGACAGTCTGTATCTGTGACATTGTTGCTCAAAGGTCTACCAGTTACATCACGCTTGCTTTAACATTGTTTTTCTTTCAAAACCTAAAGTTTTTCATTTTGCAAGCGGGCAGCTGACCCACAAATGTATGTATTACTGTAGGGTCTACCTTACAATATAAAGCGCCTTGAGGTGACTGTTGTTGTGATTTGGTGCTGTGCAAATAAAATTGAAGTGAAACTGAATTGAAAAGATTATTACCTGGTTATTAATTTGTTATTAAAAATTTAAAAAGCCAGCTTTGTGTTCTGCAGCTCTGTTTCCTGCCTATTACACAGAAACTACCAAAGGTAACTGAGTGGTAACAATTACCACATTATTAGAGTCTTGTTTCTCCTTGTTACCCTACTATTACCTCTTTATTACTGACTTGTAATAGAAAGTGCTACCAAATATTTTTATTGACGTGGTGCTAATATTCCTTCATACAAGAGAGATGGGTCATGTAACAATCTTCATTCTGAATTTCATCACCATCTCACTCAAAGTTGCTAATGACAGCACTTAATATGGCCATAAACTCCTGTATTTTAAATAACAGTTTGATATTTGAAATGAAGAGAAATCCTAGGAATCAGAAGAAAGGGAGGTATTTATTCCCAGCATGTAATCATTTTACATTTATTCCTTTAATGTCCAAAAACATGTGATCATGTGTACTGTTTGTACTATACAGTTTAATATGTGTTGAGCTTACCCTTCATCTTCATGGAGGTACTTAGCAAAACTCCAGCCACTCATGATAATCACTGGAGAACCTGGAAGACGAGAGAAACGTTAGCGTTTACCTTCTGCTATTATCAATAAGAGGACTATATAGATCAGCAAAATACTGACATCCAAATAAACAGAGTGAAACAAAGAAAAATAATAATAAAGAATAGTAACAGTGACTGCTACTGAGCTGTCATACCCCAGCCAAGGATGATGTACCACGACAAGTGTTTCCTCTGAGAGAACAGCGAGGCGCTGACAAGTTTGTACAGGTAGTAGCCCTCAGCCAGCAGCCAGCTGTAGTTGGCCATGATGCAGTAGTTAGACAGCACAGTGGCAAATTTACAACTGACCTTCAGGGGGCAGCAGAGGGCAGAGAGAAGATAAGCAGGTGTCTGGCACAGTGCACACAGTGTAACTCAGCGTTATCATGGTCATCTTGAAGCATTCTCAATCATCCAGGTGAGTAAATCTCCAAAAGTTGTTTCTGTTCATCTGGATGTTTTCAGTGGGAGAAACATTTCGTCATCATCCAGGTGACGTCGTCAGCCTCCTGTGAAAACCTGTGAAAACGCTACGTCCAGATGAACAGAATCAACTTTTGGAGGGTTATCATGGCCACATAAAACTAAACTAAAACTAGATTTTAAAAAGAAAAGATGACAGCTGAAACATTATTCACTGATACATTAGTGTTTCTACAGTATTTTAAACATTAACACATTTGGTAACAACTGATAAATATTGCCAAAAACTCGACTCTCGCCAAAAATGACCCACAAACGAGTTCTGTTGTATTATGAGTTCTGACCTGTGGTAGAAGATGAATATTGCCCATTTTAATCCACCACACACATTATGCTAGGTGGTACGTGGACCCAAAATATAATACAGTGTAACAGTAACTCCCCAAATTACATTATCAGTTAGATCTCCCACAGGTGACGTGAATCAGTTGTATAAAGACATACATGCTAGTTTTAACTGGTGATTCTAAATTGGCATTATATAATCATATAGTGATTATATTATATACAGTGGATTATAGAAGTACAGCTTGCTGACATTTTCACTGCAATACTTGGACTTGTGGTCTATTTATATGTTGCATCTGAATTCTTCCTCCAACACTTATCTACTTGTGCTGGTGTAATCTAATGTTATAGCTGTTGCATCATCTCCTGAGGATTCGTCTCCTCCTTCTTACACTAATCATTGCTGTCAGAGGTTTTTCTTGTGACACAGATGGGCGAGTGTGCAACTGTTCTTCGGAAACATGCCAGAAATATGCGATGCTCAGCTCTAAACACTGTAGGTGAGGAAAAAGCTCAGCGAAAAACTGATCAGTGCAGCTAATCTTAGTGTGATTCATCTTAATATTTTCCTCCAAAAACCTTGGCTGTGACAGGGCCAGACAAAGAGCAATCCTGGAGGCTTGATTTATTGCACTGTGTACCCTGCCCGGGACAGGGTCACCAGGTCCCTACCCTGGAGCTTGGCCCGGCGTAGAGGCTCCAGAGTGAGGGTCTGGTGACTGAGCCTTAATCCGTATGGCCTGACCAGGCTCTGTGTCCATTCTCCTATGGGTCCACTACCACAGGAGTCTATAGGGGTTTGATACTCTTTGGATTGGGTGGCAGTCAGAGGCAGAGGTCCTGGCATTCTGATGCCCAGCTTCCAAAACTGGCCTGTGGCACAGGGAACGTCACCTCTCTGGTGGGGAAGGAGCCTGAGCTGGTGTGTGAGGTCGGGAGATACCGACTATATATAGCTGGGCTCATCTCAGCGCATAATTCTGGCTGTGGAACAAGGTTTCTGGAGAGGGATGGGACTTATTTCCACTGAAGATCCCCTATGTGAAAGGTGGTGGGCTCCTCAGGATTCGCTGCATGCATATTGGGGTTTTCCCTGGTGGACAAGTGGGTAGCTTCCCTGCACCTCAGAGTCAGGGAGTGGGTCCTCATGTTGTTTTTTCCTCTGTGCCAAATGATGGTTCACTGTACCCAGGCTTCTTAGAGTGGCTTTGTTGTGTGAAGGACTCTAATCCACGGACTCCGCTGTTCTGCTGGGGGTCTGCAGGGTCACCAACATGGGAAGTGATAGTGTGATCTGGGGGGAGTGTGACTGAGAGAAACGGCCTATCTGATCTGCGATGACTCACTTATGACTGGGGGGGAGGTCACTGACATTGAATGTCCTTCACTGACATGCTTGAAGGAGATTCAAAGCTCTTCTTTGCATGTTTCTGCCTTTTGCTCCATTCTCTCTAAACATGATCGCACTTCAATAATGTTGAGGTCTGCGCTCCGGGGAGGCTAAACCCTGACTGATATTTTTTCATTGTGTGTTTGTGTTGGCAGTGTGTTTGAGATCATTGTCATGCTAAAATATGAACTTGCTGCCAATCAGACTCTTTCTACAAGGAAACAGATGGTGGATCAAAATCTGACAGTACTATGTTCATAATTCCCTAAATTTTGACAAGATCCCCAACAACCCCAGTCTGAAATGAACCAACCACGGCACAGCGTCCACTATCTTTTACAGATGACTCTTACTGTTGTGCCTCTTTCCTGATCTCTTGGGATTCATCACTCCATAAAACCCACATTTATCTTTAGTAGTTTTCAAAATGTTCATGTTCAAACTCAGCCTCAGATTTCAATTTGCAAAAAAAGGAAAAGAAAAAATAGCATGAAAGTGTGAAAACCTTTTAAAAAGTATATCTTAAAAACTATAAGATATCATTCTAAAATGAAAAACAATCATTATAACAAACTTCTAAAAATCTGAGACTGAAGGTCTTGAAATTGAAAAACACGCAAACATTTAACAAAATTATTCTCTGATTTATAAAAGTCCACGATCTTGTTCCATCTACTTGTATTTTTGTTTTTGCCATACAACGCGTCATATTTGCTCAGTCAGCATGAAAATGAAATAAAAGTGTCATGTTCTTCATTTTGTATCCAAGAATTTCATATTAAATGCTTTTCAGCGATGTACCATTCAGAAATGGTCACTATAGTGGTGCAGAGCTTGAATCCATAATCTATTTACATTAAACACTTTTTATCTATGACACAAACACAGTAGATAAAAACTGGGGAAAAGCCATGATTGGTGGATAACTTGCTCTACTTCCTGAGGCACAGCAGTGATCACAGGATCAACAGTTGATGCTGTGAAGTAGTAAACTCATTTTTCAGTATCACCCACTTGCATTAATTGAAGAACTTGAAGAAAAAAGTGGCACAGCATTATCTGAATGTGTCTGTCCCCACATGTTAAATGTTAATGTCTTGTCTTGTTAAACGTCTCACGTTACCAAGTCACAACATAGCATGTGCCCTCTCTCTCTCTCTTTGTTAAGACAAAAACAGAAAGTACCGTATAGATGTGACAGTGAAAACTGTCTTCATTTGAGAACAGAACTGCATCCCTAATAAAGATGAGTACGGCTCGGAAGATGAAGGAGAGGAAGAGCTGGACATGGATAAAGTTGCGTGTGCAGTGGAGCCTCCTGAGGATTGTGGGACACAGACATGGATCAAATGTTATAATCGTTCATGTTATTTGATAACATGTATATCATAGATAATGTAAATGTGTATATACATGCATATATTTGGTGGTGATAATATATACATGTTAAATTATAAATTATGTATTGAGAATAGATTATTTAACCCTCTAAGGTCATCGTCACTGGTAAACCTTACCATAACAAAAAAGTTACATTTTTGTTTGTAACCTTTTGGGCTCTACTTCTACTCCAATGAAAAGAAAAAAAAACAGTAATTATTGACAATTATTAACTGACACTTATCGAGTATTTACATTTTTCCACAAACGTTCTTTGCTTTTCTGCAACAGATATCAAAAGTTTAGGGTTTGGAGCTCAGACGGTTAATGTGACAACTGAAGTCTTCATGATTTAAGAGTGATTAAACGTGCTAATTTCTTCTTCTTAGTGAAGTCATCAGTTCATAGATCAAATATATTGTAATAAAAATATATTGTGAGGAATTCCCTATGTTGCATTCATTTCTCCAACAACAAAATTTCTTTATTTCTTCATCGTATTTGTGGCATTTCAGATAAAGTGGAGATTCAGATGCAGCACTGTGTTATTTTGCAACGCTGCAAATGTTTGACTCACAGTAATGACGATTTGTAGTTGGACCTTTAATTACATGTTTTATTATTAAAAGAAAATTATTGTTAAGAAAATAATTATATTGAGTTTTACTAAAAGGGCAAAAATCAGTCATCAACACTTGGGCCATATATGCTTACAGTACATAACCATTTGTAAAGTATAGATAACTTAAGGATTATAAATCTACCCTCTGGATCTATAACTGTGATCTGTAATGATTGTGCTAAGCTAAAAGGTTTGTTGAAGCCTGCAGACTCGAATACTGTACTACTCAGCCAACTCTTCCCTCTTTTTCTACAAACGCTTCACAAATCTACCTTTGCCTGAAGCATTTACCAGTGAGTTGCATAAAAGGTGAGATGCATTCATCAGAGTATAAATGTGTGTGAATGTTGGATAAGAAGCACTTAAGCATAGGAAAAGTGCTTGTGTGAATGGGTAAATGAGGCATGTTGTATAAAGCACTTTGCTCTGGGAGAGTAGAAAAGCACTATATAAGAATCAGTCCATATACCAGACATGCTAAAATTGTTTTCATGGTTCAGCTCTTATCATTTAAAGCTTTAACCTCCTAAGACCTGAACTCTTCCACGGCATGCCATTTGATATTTGGGCTGATTGGGACCCGATCAATGTAAAAACAAAGAAACACCAGATTTTTTTTTTTTTACCCAATTTTTGTTCCTAAGAAAAATGAGAGCCACGTATGAGGACATTCGTTTTAAAATTTGATGGAACAATGGTAGTATAATGTCCTCGTAAGTGGATATCAGGCCCTTGTAGAGCAAAATTGAGTATTTTGGTCTAGACAACCCAAAATGTGATGCCCACATATGTGGACGCCAGGTCCTAGGAGGTTGAAGTGGGCACAGGTGGTGTTGAAAGTTAGAAAAAAAAATCAGCCACAGATACAGGTTCTCTTTTTTTTCTATAGACTTTTAGATTTTGGCTGGACAAATGGGATGAGAGCAGAGGAACCTCCAGGATGCTGTGTTCATAGTTTAAATGATGAATTAAGACCAGAGTTAGCTGCTAAGGATCTCCATAAATCACTTGATGCTCTTGTTTTCAAAACTTTTTTCAAAAAAAGTGCTAACAAATCAGTATACTTACATCATTGACAAATAGCATAAGTCATTTTATGAGTTAAAAATACTTACACTGTACTTAAATTACTTACACTGTACTTAAATTTCTTGCAGTGCTATTTGTGTCCTGAAAAATACCTCAAAGTTATACAGCCTGCACCCCAGTACAGCATACTTACAGTGTAAGATGGGGAAGTATTGTTTGTTTTTCCAGAAATTACCATGAAATTATGAAGTAATCAACACGCACTTAAAAATACATAGGATGTTTTAAAATTACTTACAAATTACTTACAATATAAGGTGTTTTTTAAAATTCATGTAAATTCAAATGATATTACATTTAGTTACAGGGTAGTTAGTCATGGGCCTAATAGCTCTTATAATGTAAATGTCTTATAATAAATCAAATAACTACTTTCTAATAACATCTGTAATAATTGTGCCTCACACACAGTTGGTAAAGTAACAGACAGTGTTGTACGCAGATATTGTTGTTTGTTAATTCTCTCATCACTGACCTCAGAAGGGAGAGAATAGCAACAGCTGTGATGAGGAAGACAAGGGAAACACTGTAACCCACAGAGTACATGATTCTCACAAACAGGAAGTACCTCTGGGAGCTGTGCACCTGGGAAAAACATGAATATATCCAGTGAGTTCAGCAGCAGCAGATTTTTGCATGACTATGTATCTATTTATCTCATTGGACGAAAGGCAAGAATATTTTTGGTATCATAACTTTCAACACTGCCACAACACTGCCATGTAAACAGGATTAATTCAAACTGAACTGGCAGCCCTCACCCTGCATCTGCAGGGTTCCTGCACGTTCCTTCTATGTGCGGAGAGTGTGAGAAGAGGCAGAGGAAGACAGAAGACTAAGGCTACGTTCACACGTACACGCAGATTTTTCTATGCGTTTGCACCTTTTGTCCCCTCGTAAACGGCGTTTTCGGTCACTGAAAACGGAAAATCTCCATTTTCAAAAAAACAGAATAACGAGGGGATGGGAAACAAAAGGAAAACACAGCTGGAACTAATCGGACACAACGAGAAAGGGAGGAAGCAAAACTGAACACTTTGAACACAGGACAAGGGATTATCAAAAAAATAGGAAACATGAGACACACACTAAGAAGCGGGCTTGACACAAGGACTGGGAGGAAACAGACATGGGGACATAACCGAGTGGGGAGACAGGTTTTGTTACCGCCCCCCGTTCAGTTAGTTCGATGGGTGACTGAGTGCTACAGCATGAAAGGAAGAAGGAAGAGGCTTACTTCTAGAGGAAGGCTTTCATTAAAGCCATACTCGCATGCTATATCATGTGGAGGGTAGGGATCAGTCCAGCCAAGCTCTGTGCAGTTCCTGAAAACTTGCCCTACAGAAATGGAACACATACATACAATGTGTTTTATTGTTAACACATAAAAAACAATAGCAGAAATTTAGGTTTTTTTTTGTAATATATAGGATAAAGGTTAATCTAGTTCAACCCCCTGGAGACAATGAGTGTGTGAATCTAATTATACCACAATCCAAGAGGTTCACTCCAGCTCACCACGGACATCAAGGTAAGACCTACAGTATCTAACATCCCTGTGTTGTTGTTTCTTTGTTGTCAGGAGTGTTGGTCCAGGATCAACATTGCAACTGAACAATCATGTCTTTGTGATGCCATTACTGTGCAATGTGGGGGAAAATGTACTTGTTTATAGAAAACTCTTTTCTGGTAGAAATAGTAAGCATTTCAAGTGTTTTCTTTATTAATTTATACAATATATTAATATATTTATGATACATATAATAAATATATTGTGAACTTGGTTGTGCTGTTATATTAAACTTATGTTAGTTTGTTCATGTTTGCTTTTAATAACATTAGCTTGTTTCTTGGTTAATGCTAACTGAATGCTCAGACAGCATCACTGGTAAATTGTGATACTGATTCTAGACTTACATTATTATTATGATGTAGAAACTACAGCAACACAGGGATATCAAATCATGTGACTAACATAGCCAAGCTATGAGTTTAAAAATATGCACTACTGTATGGCCCTACTACTAACCAGTGGTGTGTAGAAATCCAGGACATGGCTGAGACACAACATCTCCAACTGCAGCATGGGGCCAACAGTTAACATGGTCCCACCATCCCCTGCATTCTGTCAAAAAAAGAAAATCAAATTTTCAAAGAAAATCAAATTTCACTTTGTTCACAGCTCAGGTGATTGCTAAAGCACAGCGTGGGTGTGGGAGGAGTTTGGTGAGGCCATGGAAACAGACTTTTGGCTTGAGGCAATTCTGGTGCAGGTGGAGTGCTGCTGACTTCAACTAGCTGGATGGTGGAGGGAATACTTTGATGACCTCCTTAATCCCACTGACACATTTTCTGTAGAAGAACTCAAACATCACTGGGGTCAAGGTCACTGAGGTAGTTTGATGGCTGGGCCCCTGGATGAGGTTTTCCCGGAGTTCCTTAACACTCTGGCTGTGGTAGAACTGTCTTGTTGACACACCTCTGCAATGTTGCATGGCGATCTGGGGTGGTGCCTGTGAAATGAGAGACTTGAGTGATAGTTTCTATATTTAAGAAGGGGGACTGAAAGGGTGTGCTCCAACTAGAGGGAGACGGCTCTCCTCGGCCTCCCTGGGAATGTTTGTGCTAGGGTAAAGGAAAAGAAAGTTTGTCCATTAGTCGCACTTCAAATCCAGGAAGAACAATTTGGTTTTCATGCTGGACCAGCTCTTTATTGAACTCACACATTTTCAAGTGTTTATGGGAGTTTGGCCATCCAGTCTACATGAGTTTTGTAAACTTGGGGGTGGCATTCAACAGCATCCCTTGGGGTATACTTAGGTGGTGCTTAAGGACTATGGGGCCCGTTACAAGCTACAACCGTGTACAATTGTGACAAGAGCTTGTCTGAAATGCCAACAATAAGAGGGATTCATTTCTGGTGAGGTGCCCTTTTTAGTGAATTTCTAGGTGAAGCCAAGTGACTGAAGGCTTGCGCGTTGGTGGCCTCATCGTCTCATCTGTCCCTTTTTTTGTAGATGATGTGGTCCTGTTGGTTTCATCAGGTAGTGTGAGCATCGAGCTCACACTGGAGCGATTTGCAGTCTATTGTGAGAGAATGGGAATGAGAATCAGGTCTGAGTTCATAGCGGTCAGCCAGAAAAGGCTGGAGTAGCCACTTCGTGTAAGAGAAGAGTTTCTTCTCCAAGTGGAGGAGTTTAGGTATCTCATTTGATCATGAGTGAGAGATCCTGACAGATGGATTGGATAGTGACCGAAAAACAAGTCGGGGAGATTAATTTTCCTCAAAGTTTTTGCTGGGCTTTCCTCTAGAACAGAAAGAAAAGTGAATAGTTCAGTGTGGCTCATTCAAGACAGGCTCAGAGTAGAGCCACTGCTCCTCCACATCGCAAGGTAGTGATGTGCGGATCGATCCTGAAATATCGATTCCTCCGATACCAATCATTTATGTTCTAGAATCATTTCTCACATTAAAATATCGATATTTTAGTAATTTAGGGTTCATTTGTAGTTTATCATTAACAGGAACACAGTGGAAAGAAACTATAACATTCGGATTTTCTAGATTCAAAGGAACTACTTCCTCTTCCGCCTTTCATAGTCATGTGCGAAATACGGCTGTATAAATGTCTCGCAGCCCCTTGGCGTGCGCACTCACGACAATGGCTGAGCGTAATTGTGCGGATGTATTTTACCTCCACAAACAGCTGAGACGTGGTTTGCAATAAATGTGGCAAAAAAGTGAGGTGTTGTGGCTATACTTGCCAACCTTGAGGCCTCAGAATTAGGGAGACATTCAAAAGGGCTGTTTGGGGGGATAAATATATTTTACAGTGTTTATTTATCGGATAAAATACGTTAAATGTCACCGTTATTATTGGCCGGCCCGGAAACAGCGGGGGTGTCCAAATTCAGAGGCTGCTTCGACCTGAGGACCCGGCATTCGCGGTCTAAAGAAAGTCGTCACGTATACGTCACGAGCTCCCTCGGTGGAGTGAAACTCTGCCGTCTGTTCCTTGCTCTCTAATATAACCGGGCGCTGACGTAAACTCTCGACCGTCTCTCACTTCTGTTTAATCATTTTCTGTTTGACGTTTATTCAGCTGTGTGAAAACCCCGGAGGAACCCTCCCGAGGGATTAATAAAGTTTAATTTAATTTAATCTAATCTAATAACTTTAATCTCAGCCAAACCGATTTACTCACGAACAAATAAAACACTGAAAAAGCCAACCAATAACATTTTTAAGTTATCAAAGTGACTTATATATCATGTTTAACCCGAGTGGTGAAAGCCCGTGGGGGTTTGAAGACGATGTGTCGGTCGGCTCAGATATTTGAAGTTCACACAGCTACATTCTCACCTGAAAATATGTTAAAAGGTTTTTTGCGACCCAGAAAGAGAAATAAGAGTAATATTAAAACTAAGACGCTGCCACCATTGTTGGAAACTGGAATTGGCTGGCCGCGCTATGAATTCTGCGATATGGTTTTTCAACTTTGTTGTCTGGGTGGAAAATCTGGAGAAAGGTGGTATTCTCCCGGAAAAATTGGGAGGGTTGGCATGTATGGTTGTGGCAACATCACTAACCTCGTCAAACACCTCAGAGTAAATCATATCACAGAATATGACGAGCGTATGTTGAGGCGAACTGAAGAGGAGGACAGGGACAGGTGCTGCTAGGGTGAGAGTCTCTCACGGAGTCCTTTAGTCCTGCAGGCAGGCAACGTGTTCAAATAGCACAACTTCAGTTTTTTATTTCTATATGATGAACTCTGCATTATTAAGTGATAAGAACAAGTAATCTGATGTCCTGTAATCATTATGATGCTATAATTTGAGATACAATAAATAAAATCTGTTTTTGTACAAAGTATCGGTATCGGATCAGTATCGTCGATACCACCCTGGATATTACTTGGTATCAGATCGGAAAGGAAATCAGTGGTATCGCACATCACGATCGCAAGGTAACAGTTGCGGTAGTTCAGCCTTCCAACTAGGTCGGCTCCTGGAAACCTCCCGTGTGAGGCATTCCAAACGTGTCCTTCTGGGAGGAGGCCCCAGGGTAAACCTAAGGTACAATGGAGATATTGTATCTCTTTGATGGCCTGATATATCTCAGTGCTCCGGGGGATACGTTTGATAAGGGGCCTAGGGAGAATGAGGTTTGAGCTTCTCTGCTCAGGCTGCTGCTGCCACCAAATCACAATAACAGGTGCCTTTGGCGTTGTAAAAATAAAATAAAATTGAATTGAATTGCCCCCACAAGGCACCATTGGAGAGATGGAAAAAAGTATTTGGATGGATGGAGGGATAGATAATAATAATAGTCAGGAAAATGTGTAATATGTACAGTACAGACACCTGTTAATTAAAATTGTTCCTTATCTGAACATCTTCCAGGTTTTTGTGTCAAAGAATGTGCAAAAAATAAATCCACTGGTACTTACTGTCTATAGCTAAACTGAGAAATCATAAGGACCTTTTACTACAATCTATTCATGCAACACTTTTATACTATGCCTCTAAAACACTTTCTTACAGGTTCTTAAGGCATAAACTATCATGCACATACCAATGGATGCATCAAGAGCTGTCAAAGAGACTGAGCTCCCACACCAGAAATGCCATACCAGGTCGTCATGCAGCCGGACAGAATACTCTCAATGCTGCATCCATATACAGGGAGTGCAGAATTATTAGGCAAGTTGTATTTTTGAGGAATAATTTTATTATTGAACAACAACCATGTTCTCAATGAACCCAAAAAACTCATTAATATCAAAGCTGAATGTTTTTGGAAGTAGTTTTTAGTTTTAGCTATTTTAGGGGGATATCTCTGTGTGCAGGTGACTATTACTGTGCATAATTATTAGGGAACTTAACAAAAAACAAATATATACCCATTTCAATTATTTATTTTTACCAGTGAAACCAATATAACATCTCCACATTCACAAATATACATTTCTGACATTCAAAAACAAAACAAAAACAAATCAGCGACCAATATAGCCACCTTTCTTTGCAAGGACACTCAAAAGCCTGCCATCCATGGATTCTGTCAGTGTTTTGATCTGTTCACCATCAACATTGCGTGCAGCAGCAACCACAGCCTCCCAGACACTGTTCAGAGAGGTGTACTGTTTTCCCTCCTTGTAAATCTCACATTTGATGATGGACCACAGGTTCTCAATGGGGTTCAGATCAGGTGAACAAGGAGGCCATGTCATTAGTTTTTCTTCTTTTATACCCTTTCTTGCCAGCCACGCTGTGGAGTACTTGGACGCGTGTGATGGAGCATTGTCCTGCATGAAAATCATGTTTTTCTTGAAGGATGCAGACTTCTTCCTGTACCACTGCTTGAAGAAGGTGTCTTCCAGAAACTGGCAGTAGGACTGGGAGTTGAGCTTGACTCCATCCTCAACCCGAAAAGGCCCCACAAGCTCATCTTTGATGATACCAGCCCAAACCAGTACTCCACCTCCACCTTGCTGAGTCGGACTGGAGCTCTCTGCCCTTTACCAATCCAGCCACGGGCCCATCCATCTGGCCCATCAAGACTCACTCTCATTTCATCAGTCCATAAAACCTTAGAAAAACCAGTCTTGAGATATTTCTTGGCCCAGTCTTGACGTTTCAGCTTGTGTGTCTTGTTCAGTGGTGGTCGTCTTTCAGCCTTTCTTACCTTGGCCATGTCTCTGAGTATTGCACACCTTGTGCTTTTGGGCACTCCAGTGATGTTGCAGCTCTGAAATATGGCCAAACTGGTGGCAAGTGGCATCTTGGCAGCTGCACGCTTGACTTTTCTCAGTTCATGGGCAGTTATTTTGCGCCTTGGTTTTTCCACACGCTTCTTGCGACCCTGTTGACTATTTTGAATGAAACGCTTGATTGTTCGATGATCACGCTTCAGAAGCTTTGCAATTTTGAGACTGCTGCATCCCTCTGCAAGATATCTCACTATTTTTGACTTTTCTGAGCCTGTCAAGTCCTTCTTTTGACCCATTTTGCCAAAGGAAAGGACGTTGCCTAATAATTATGCACACCTGATAGAGGGTGTTGTTGTCATTAGACCACACCTCTTCTCATTACAGAGATGCACATCACCTAATATGCTTAATTGGTAGTAGGCTTTCGAGCCTATACAGCTTGGAGTAAGACAACATGCATGAAGAGGATGATGTGGACAAAATACTCATTTGCCTAATAATTCTGCACTCCCTGTAAGTTGGTGAGTATTCTGAGTAGGGCTGCCACGATTAGTCGACTAGTCACGATTAGTCGACTATCAAAATCGTCGACGACTAATTTAATAGTCGACGCGTCGTTTGAAGCTTTGTAAGATCACAAAAGACGCAGGAATAAGTAGCAGGATTTAAGAGTGCAATAAAGGACTGAAACAGAAGATGGCAGCACTGCATGAAGAAGGATGACAGCTGCCGTTAAACCCCGAAGAAGAAGAAGCTGTGTCCCAGAATTCATAGCGCGGCCCAGCTCAGTTTCCAACAATGGCGGCAGCTAGTTAGTTTTAATATTACTCTTATTATTCTTTCTGGGTCACAAAATAAACGTTTAACATATTTTCAGGCGAGAATGTAGCTGTGTAAACCTCAAATATCTGCTCAGTTTATCAAGACACCACATATTTTCAAAAGCGCTCCGACGTTTTCAAAGACGTCTATTACCCACTAGCTCGATAGTTAGCCGGGGGCAAGGCTCACTAGAGCCGTGAGAACACCGGACTCCCGGCAGATCGTTTTCAAGCCCACCGCCATCTTTCGCTATTCAGGTTAAACATGATATATGAGTCACTTAGATAACTTACAAATGTTATTGTTTGGCTTTTTTTTAGTATTTTATTTGTTCCTGAGTAAATCGGTTTGGCTGAGAGTAAAGTTATAGTTTTTACACAGCTGAATAAACATCAAGCAGACAACTGATGATGTCATGGGGTGGAAAGGGACCAGAGATGGGCAGTAACGCGTAACAAGTAAAGTAAGGGATTACTATTGCAAAAACGGTAATTAGATTACCGTTACTTTCCCGTAGGAACGCTGCGTTACTGCGTTACTAAAACCGTGATTTTTTTGCCAGAATGTCTCACGACAGTGACGTAAGCGAGTGCGACGTTAGTGACAACAGCTGTGTGCAGATCAACAATGGATCATATATCGAGTGCGGGAGAAAGTATGAGCGTGCAGCGTTTAAAGCGTGGAAGTACTGACCTTACTTTGAGTTTGATTCCATAAAAAGTGACAAAAACATTAGTGTCCGTTGTGCGTGGGAAGAAAACTTCTTTTTACAGCGAAAAAAATCCCTAAACTTCCGAGCAAGCACCGAGTAGCTACGACGTAATGGGAAACTCACAGAGAAACTCGCGGATTCTTCCACTGACCGCGGCACACCTGCACCAGGGTAAACCTCCGCCTACCCCACTCCTGCTTTACAGGGAGTGCAGAATTATTAGGCAAGTTGTATTTTTGAGGAATAATTTTATTATTGAACAACAACCATGTTCTCAATGAACCCAAAAAACTCATTAATATCAAAGCTGAATGTTTTTGGAAGTAGTTTTTAGTTTGTTTTTAGTTTTAGCTATTTTAGGGGGATATCTGTGTGTGCAGGTGACTATTACTGTGCATAATTATTAGGGAACTTAACAAAAAACAAATATATACCCATTTCAATGATTTATTTTTACCAGTGAAACCAATATAACATCTCCACATTCACAAATATACATTTCTGACATTCAAAAACAAAACAAAAACAAATCAGCGACCAATATAGCCACCTTTCTTTGCAAGGACACTCAAAAGCCTGCCATCCATGGATTCTGTCAGTGTTTTGATCTGTTCACCATCAACATTGCGTGCAGCAGCAACCACAGCCTCCCAGACACTGTTCAGAGAGGTGTACTGTTTTCCCTCCTTGTAAATCTCACATTTGATGATGGACCACAGGTTCTCAATGGGGTTCAGATCAGGTGAACAAGGAGGCCATGTCATTAGTTTTTCTTCTTTTATACCCTTTCTTGCCAGCCACGCTGTGGAGTACTTGGACGCATGTGATGGAGCATTGTCCTGCATGAAAATCATGTTTTTCTTGAAGGATGCAGACTTCTTCCTGTACCACTGCTTGAAGAAGGTGTCTTCCAGAAACTGGCAGTAGGACTGGGAGTTGAGCTTGACTCCATCCTCAACCCGAAAAGGCCCCACAAGCTCATCTTTGATGATACCAGCCCAAACCAGTACTCCACCTCCACCTTGCTGGCGTCTGAGTCGGACTGGAGCTCTCTGCCCTTTACCAATCCAGCCACGGGCCCATCCATCTGGCCCATCAAGACTCACTCTCATTTCATCAGTCCATAAAACCTTAGAAAAACCAGTCCTGAGATATTTCTTGGCCCAGTCTTGACGTTTCAGCTTGTGTGTCTTGTTCAGTGGTGGTCGTCTTTCAGCCTTTCTTACCTTGGCCATGTCTCTGAGTATTGCACACCTTGTGCTTTTGGGCACTCCAGTGATGTTGCAGCTCTGAAATATGGCCAAACTGGTGGCAAGTGGCATCTTGGCAGCTGCACGCTTGACTTTTCTCAGTTCATGGGCAGTTATTTTGCGCCTTGGTTTTTCCACACGCTTCTTGCGACCCTGTTGACTATTTTGAATGAAACGCTTGATTGTTCGATGATCACGCTTCAGAAGCTTTGCAATTTTGAGACTGCTGCACCCCTCTGCAAGATATCTCACTATTTTTGACTTTTCTGAGCCTGTCAAGTCCTTCTTTTGACCCATTTTGCCAAAGGAAAGGACGTTGCCTAATAATTATGCACACCTGATATAGGGTGTTGATGTCATTAGACCACACCCCTTCTCATTACAGAGATGCACATCACCTAATATGCTTAATTTCGAGCCTATACAGCTTGGAGTAAGACAACATGCATGAAGAGGATGATGTGGACAAAATACTCATTTGCCTAATAATTCTGCACTCCCTGTACAGGTGAAAATAGAGCAACAGGACCGCTAGTCTTTGATTTTATTTATTTTCTGCTGTGTTTTACTTGCATTTATTTGAAAGACTGAGTGTAAACACAAATTTTTTTTTATTTTATGCGCTGGAATGTGCAGAAAATAGGTTTAAATATTAAACAAATTTCTTCCAGTCAGAGAATGCTGCATATAATTACATTTTTGCTTGATGCATAAAGTTAAAAGGTTAAAACTGATAAAACAAGTTTTAAAAAGAGACTTTTCCACTTGATTACATTTTGTATGATGAATTATGCAGAAAAAGTAGAATTGGGCTGAAAGATCTATCACTTTATCACCTATTCAGGTTGTAAATCATGTTTTTAAAAAGTAACTAAGCAACTAAGTAATTAATTACTTTTGAAAATAAGTAATCAGTAAAGTAACGGGATTACTTTTTGGGGGAAGTAATCAGTAATTAGTTACTGATTACTTTTTTCAAGTAACTTGACCAACACTGAAAGGGACACGTTACCTAGGGTTTTATTGTGCATGTTTTGCTGTGTTTTACTATTTTAATATTTTAATATTGACGTCGACATCTGGTTATAGGCAGGTCAAGACATTGTGCTCTGGATGAAGCTCAGGAAGTAGAGATGGTCATCTACTAATCAGAAGGTTGGCGATTTGATCCCTGCATGCTAAATATCCCTGGATAGTAACAAGATAGGAACCCCAGTTTGCTCTTGCTTGCATCCATCACAGTACTAATGTGTGTACAATGGGATTGTATGAATGGGGGAATGAGGCAAGTTGTATAAACTGCTTTGAGAGCTCAGGTAGAGTAGAAAAGTGCTATATAAAAAATCCATATAGGGGAATACCCCTTGGAATCAAAGACTTGGACCCTTTAAATAGCGAGCTGATCCAAACTTCCTGTATTGGAGCAATGGGCCAATCCGAAGCACAATCTTGGGTTAACAACTCAGTTAGGAATATAATATAATGCCCTTCTATTCCTCTTATTTTTGTAACATATATTCTGGTCAGTGTTTATTTTTCAAAAACACAGTTGTTAGTAAATGAAAAAGCATTGCACATTGTTGGAGCTATTTGTTCTGTTGGATGTTTGGTTGGCCAAATGAAAGGAATCACAACTACACACATAAACATCTTTTTCACTTACTAACAACTGTGTGCCCTTAGACCGCCTTTGCAGATGTGCACAAATTTAAGGAAAGTGTGCATAAAGGGCTTCAAATGTCTTCTAAATAGTCCTCAGATGCTGGGTGGTGGTCTAAGCCCTCACAGGCTTTGTTGAGACTGGAGGTGGAAGTCTGTGTGCCTTTTCTCAGTATTTGTCAGTTTTCATCTTGTGTTCTGCCTGTTCGACTGAGGACATTTTCTAAACACAAGCTAAACCAAACAAAAGATGACAGCTTGACTACTAAATAGTGCCTTTACTGTTAGACTGCTTTCCTCTCCATCAACCTCAAACTTTTTCTCACCAGTGCAGAAGGAGTTACTCTACTCCTTCTCTAGCAATATATACTTCAGAAAATAGACATTTTTCCCTAATTAAATTCTATCTAAGACTTTCTCTAACCTCTAGCTGAATACACAGTCAGAATAAATTAAGACAATTTTATTAAATATATAAAAAAGCTGCTGTTCAGTCAAATGATTTAATAACTAAATATTAATTATTATTTTTATTCATAATAAATTGGTGTCATTCCCCATTAAATTACTAATATAAATATAAAATATAAATATATGCAGCACTTTTTTGGACATTGCAAAATCAGAACTGCAATATTATTGCAATATTATTACTAGTGTTGTTGTATGTTGTACTGTGTATGTGACGAATTTAATTAAATATCTCACTTTTATATAATTCAGCTAATTGTTTTGTCAAACACTATCACCGGCACTACATTTTGTATATGTCAGTTATTATGCAACACCAGATTTAATTAAAAAACTTTTAGGGCGATACAGAGATGGCTCATTAAACATATCTTGTTCGACCTCAGTGATATACAATGTAGGTTTGGTAGGTTTTTCCCCTAAATAATAAACACCTAGAAACGCCACTTTGAGTTTACTTGTCATTTCTGATACTTAGATTAGTTTGATGATATGAAACATATACGTGTGCCAAACATACAAAAAAATAGGAAATCAGGAAGGTGACAAACATCTATGTTTTCTGTAACATAGTTGCAGTGAATGAGAAGTAGATTTCTTCTCTATATATTCATATCCACCCGAAAAGCCAAAGGAAACTTTCACATTAGCTGTAAATGCTGTTGAATTGTGAATTAATTTATATGAGTAAAAAGAAAAAACAACAACAATGTATTTGCTCCTATCACGACACTAGCAGTGAGCTCCACTCTCCTCACACTTTTCCTGACTTTTCCAACTCAGATTCCATCCACATTTCATCTTGGACATGATGAGCCTTGTGGGTGTTTTCAATTTTACATCAAGTGAAGTGCTAACATAGTTGTGTGGATATCCCCGTCTCAATAAACATATTCACCAATGATTCCTCTCACTTGGGATGTGACTAACCAGTATCGGATCGCTGTTGAAAGTACTACAAAATGTTTTTTGTGAGGTTGTCTTGGGATGTATCATGCTTCCTTGCCTGAGGTTAGCTTCTGTTTCTGGGGATGAGGGTAGGGCATGCTCTCTTATCTTCTCCAGGTAAGCCAGGTTAGGCTTTTTGTGCAAGCTTTTCAGGTGGACTTTAAGGGTCATGGGATTTTTCTGCCTTTAGAAATGTCCCACATATTTGATCTTGTTCCACTACATGACACTTTTATCTGAAACATAGTCAATGGACTGGTTCTTATATAGCACTTTTCTACTCTGAGCACTCAAAGCGGTTATACAAAACTCGTTCATTTACCAAATCACACCCATTCGCACAAGCACTTTTTCTAAGCTTCCAATCTAACATTCACACACACATTCATACTCCAATGCATCGGAGAGCAACATGGGGTTACTATCTTGTCCAAGGATATTTGGCATGAGGACTGGGGCAGACTGGGAATAGTCACATTCAGTGTGGACAGATCGGCAACACAGACGACGTGACTTTCCATCTGCTGGCATAAAGTAGCACAGCAAGAAAACAAACCAGAAACTGGACTTCATATTCACCCTAGATTAACATATGATCTCCCCACCCGCCCCCGCAAAAAAAAGACAAACGAACAAAAAACCCACACATTTTCTCTATAAATTCAGTTGACTTTAGTCAGTTTTGTGAATGCTCAATATAGTTTCAGTAAAAAAAAAATTCTGTGAAGGCTAATTGTTTTTTTCAGTTATTCAAATGTTTTTTACTTCTAGTTTTAATTATTTTGTTCGTTTCGAACGATAATAACCATGCCTGCAGTTTTTATGACGCTGTCTACCCATCACAGTCACAAACATCTTTATGTTTTTCATTAAGATGTTTGCTGTGGTAAACAGGTAAATGGTAAAACAGACTATTACTCATTGCCTTGTTTACACATTCATGCATGTGCTAAAAACTCTGAAAATATCAAAGGCAACTCAGGATTCAGTACCTACTCAAAGGATACTTCAATACGCATATCGGAGAAGCCGAAAAGAACTTTCAGCCATGTTTACAGTATTATTCTTTAAATAGGCCAGGGATGCCAAATTGTGTCGATATCTCACAACAGAGCAGGACTACTGTTAAAAACATTTAACATGAAGGATGTGTCTGTTATTCATTACTGGAGATTACATGATGCCCTTTGGCCCTATGGAACTCTAAAAATGTGTGATGTCCTTGTGTATGCTATGAATCCACCTATCAACAGAACAGCTAATGTAATTTCTCTTCAGTACTCTCGTTTCCAGAACCAACCTGGGAGTGGAAACCATGGCAACACAAGATTTTTTTGTACTGCAAATGCTGTTAGCTGACAGATCATGCTATTACCTGCTGCAGTAATGGGGAAAAAGTATGCTGGGTTTCTTCTCAAGTTACCACATTCAGTTAAAATCATTACAGTTCACCATACAGCATTGCAATACCATCTACTCTGTCAATCTTCTTTCATCTTCAAACCTGCTGTTGAATTGAAGCTTGGGTTTAAATAGACAGGGAAAGCCTGGATTTAAAGATCTAAACACAGAGGTTTCCTTCACTAAAGTCTTTGCACGGAGTAAAGGAGCCTTTAACTGATATTATTTAACTATAAACCAAGTTTACCCGTAGAAAAGATTTGGAGGGGAATGTTATGACAACAGCACTGCCAAGGGTGGAGAGGGAGCAACACTGGAAAAGCATATGGAAGGATGCAACACATAAGCAGGACCCAGTGACCATCACAGTGGCAGACATCTAAGAAAGAGTCTCACCTATGATGAAGAGTTGTACAGCACAGACCATGACATGAGCCACATATAGTGGATAAAGAAGCTAACTGCACTGTATGAACATCTGGCAGCACAAATGAAAAAGCTGCTAATGAAAGAGATGCAACCAGAAGCGCTAACCAAAGGCCCGGCAGTCCTGATCCCCAAAGATTCCCAGAAGGCTCCGATCCCATCCTACTATTAGCTCAATACATGAGTTGGGCCCATAAAGATATTTTCTTAAACAGCAGTGGAACGAAACACCACCTGAATTGACTACCAGAAGGCCTATTGATTAATGCCTCATGTAGGGATCCTGGAATGCCTAGAACTATACAAAATCAACAGGCTGTATGAGCCCTCAGCAGGAATTCAATACGGATGTGACGAAAAATACCCTGCTTGGATAATAAGCTGACCATTGACATCAAGATGAGAAAGCTTCTAAAGCAAGTTTTCACTTATTGATTAAACCACTGAATGAACTGCACTGTCACAAGAATATGCATGTATTCATTTGGTGCTTTGGAAAATGTATAAATGTTTTTTTAGGTGATTCTAGTCGCCTGATAAGTCTGTTTTACACTACTCAAATTCAAATTCAAATTTTATTTGTCACACACACACAACCATACACAGTATGACATGGGGGTGAAATGCTTGTAGCTGTACAATGCCCGACCATTAAATGACAGAAGAAAAGTTTTACAATATTTACAATTTACTACAAAAGTTTACAAATTAACTTAGGAATTTACAGTAAAGAATGTGCAAATAGCAGAAGAGATTATAAAGATAAGGATTATAAATTATAGGAATTATAGGATTATAGGAAATGTGTGGTGGTGCGTGTGGTGACGTGTGTGAGAGTCCAGTCTTATAGTGACGTGTTTGGGAGAGTCCAGTCCTACACCTGGTTCAGGCCCCGAATAACCTGGGGGAAGAAGCTCCTCTTCATTCTCTCTGTTTTGGCCTTAAGGGAGCGGAGGCGCTTCCCAGACCTCAACAGTGAGAAGAGTCCATTGTTGGGATGGGAGAGGTCCATCATAATCTTCCTAGCTTTGGACTTGCACCGCTTGGTGTAGATGGACAGCAGGTCAGGGAGCTCTGATTGAATGATGCGTTCTGCCGAGCGCACCACCCTTTGCAGATCTCGTCTGTCCTGCTTGGTGCTGTTCCCAAACCAGGTGCAGATGTTTGACGTCAGGACGCTCTCGATGGTGCAGGAGTAGAAGTTCTTGAGCACCTTCAGTGGCAGATGGAAGTCTCTAAGTCTTCTGAGGAAGAAGAGACGCTGACGGGCTTTCTTAACCAGGGTGTTGATGTGACAGGACCATGACAGGTCCTGAGTGATGTGGACACCCAGGTATCGGAAACTGTCCACTCTCTCCACTGGCGTGCCACTGATGATGAGGGGTTTGTAATTCCTCGCCTGCTTTGTAGTGAAGTCCACGATCAGCTCCTTAGTCTTGCTGACGTTTAGGAGGAGGTTATTCTCCTGGCACCAGGTCTCCAGGTTCCTAATGTCCTCCAGGTAGGCCGTCTCGATGTTGTCGGAGATCAGGCCCACAACAGCAGTGTCGTCAGCAAACTTGACAATGGAGGTGGTGTCGGATGTGGCTACACAGTCATAAGTGTACAGTGAGTACAGCAGGGGGCTTAAAACACAGCCCTGAGGCACTCCAGTGCTGAGTGAGATGGAGGGGGAGACTTGTTTTCCCACCCTCACTGATTGGGGTCTGTCTGTGAGGAAGTTGAGGATCCACTGACACAGTGATGAGCTGAGTCCTAGATCCGTCAACTTGGTGAAAAGCTTAGAGGGAATTATTGTGTTGAATGCTGAACTGTAGTCCACGAACAGCATCCTAACATAATTCCCTCTGCCAGTGTCCAGGTGACTCAGGGATGTGTGGAGCAGGTGAGATATGGCATCGTCTGTGGAACGATTAGTCCGGTAAGCAAACTGAAGTGAGTCGATGGTGGGAGGAAGTGAAGAAGTGATGTGATCTCTCATCAGTCTTTCAAAACACTTCATCACAATTGAAGTCAGTGCTACTGGACGGTAGTCATTGTGGCAAGCGGGCTGTTGTTTCTTTGGAACAGGGACAATAATGGACCGTTTGAAGCACGTGGGAACCACAGCTTGGGCCAGGGAGAGGTTGAAGATCTCCGTGAACACCGGTGCTAGTTGATCAGCGCAGGCTCAAAGGACCCGGCCAGGGATTGCATCTGGTCCTGCTGCCTTCCTGGTGTTCACCCTCCTGAAGGTGTTCCTCACGGCATGCTCTGTGATGACGAATGCATTTTCTTCACTGGTGCACTCCGAGCGCGCGCAGCCGTTTGTTGTTTTAATTGCTGCGGCGTCGAAGCGAGCATAAAACGTGTTCAGCTCATCAGCCAGTGAAGCATCTGCATTCATCATTGAAGAAGCTGGTCGTTTATAGTCCGTTATAGTCCGCAGTCCTTTCCACAGGCTCCTAGAGTCGCACTGTCGTAGCTGTGACTCTAGTTTTTCCCCGTAGCTCCGCTTTGCCTTTCGGACCGCGCTGCGCACGTTGTAGGACGCAGCCTTGTATAGGTCCATATTACCGGAGACAAGCCCTTCATTGTAGGCAGCGGTGCGTGATCTCAGAGCGTCGCGGATGTTTTTATCCACCCACGGCTTCTGGTTGGGAAACGTTCGGATGATAGTTCTTTCTGCTGTGTCGTCCGCTAGTTTCCCGATAAATCCCACAACCGCTTCCGTAAACATGTTGATGTCATCAGAGCTGCGCCGAAACATGTCCCAGTCTGCGTCATCCAGTGCGTCCTGCAGCGCGGCCACCGATTGGTCCGTCCAGCGAGCGACCTCCCTCCTGATTGGTGGTTGCTGCTTTAGCCTTTGTTTGTAAGCAGGTATGAGGAAGATGGCGGAATGGTCCGATTTTCCAAATGCCGGCAGGGGTTGAGCCTTGTAACAGTTCTTGAACGGGGTGTAGCAGTGGTCTAATGTCCTCATGCCCCGGGTGGGGCAGTTGATGTGCTGGTGAAGGTTGTGAAATGTCCGTTTGAGATTCACTCTGTTAAAATCTCCCATAACAATGAGTGCGGCATCTCGGTGAAGTGTTTGTTGATGTGTGAGAGCCTCATGTAGCTCACATAAGGCAGTGTCCGAGTCCGCGTGAGGCGGAATGTAAACAGTGCAGGCAATGACCGCAGTGAATTCCCGAGGGAGATAGAAAGGGCGACACTTAACGATCAAAAGCTCCAGATTGGGCGAGCAAGAGCGTGTGAGTGGGGAGATGTTTGTGCTGTCGCACCATCTGTTGTTCACCATCAAACACACTCCACCACCTCTTTTCTTCCCCGACTCCATTGTCCTGTCCATGCGGTAAACCGAAAAGAACCCCGCCGGCTGCACGGCGTGGTCTGGTATCGCTGGGTTCAGCCAAGTCTCGGTGAAGCAGAGGAGGTTGCAGTCCCGAATGTCTCTCTGGAACTTGATTCTGGCTCTGAGGTCATCAAGCTTATTCTCGATGGATTGAACATTGGCTAGCAGGATACTGGGCATGGGTGCGCGGTGTGCGCGAGCCCGTAGCCTGTTCCTGATGCCGGCTCTTTTACCTCGAGGCCGTCGCTTAGGGTCGCGTCCTTTGTTCTCTCTCAGGATCTCCTTTGGCCAGGTTGGGTCCGGAGTTAAACATGGTGAAATGTTCGTGTACTGCAGACCAATAGAAACCAAAGTGTCTCTACTGTAGCGGATTTGTGTGTTTTGCATGATGCCCATGCAAGATTATCGCAGATATAGCAAAAAGTGACGAAAAACTGCAAAAAGTGGAGAAGTAAGGGCAGAGCATCCAGCACGGCAGCCGACCTCACCGGCGCCATTTTGGCGCCATACTGGATTTGTAGCTAATAGAACACAGAATGCACATCATGAATATCAATTCAATTAAAAAAAATTATTTATGTTTGATCTACTGACAACCTAAAGCCATTGACTCGGTGCTATTCAATGTTCAAATGTATCCGTCGTAATGTTTCAGTGCTCTAATGTACAGGTCACCCTTAAATTTACAGCAGCACTAATAGTATACTCAGTGAAAAATAATTAACTTGAATTAAATGGTTTATTTTACAGATCTGTGTAATAAATCAAAATATCAACAATTTTCTGCAGCATTGTGTTGCAAAGAAAATTAAACTGATTAAAAAATGATCAAAATACTAAATGTCATGGTTCAAGCCAATGAACTCAAATGGATGCTAAAGGAAATTTAGCTAAGAGGAATAAGGCCTCGGTCTGTGAATCGCCACCTTACCGCGGTGGAGCTTGTGTTCCCCTGTGAACCCAGGAACTATGTTGTCGGGGGGCTTTTGCTTTCCCCCCTTGTAGGGTCTCCCAAGGCAATTTGATCCTGGTTGAGGGGCCAGAAAACAAGCGATTCAATCTACCCCTATAAAAAAAGGGAAAAGTGAGGAATCAGTGTACCCTGCCCAGAATAGGATTACAGAGGCCCTCCCTGGAGCTGGGCCTGGGAAGGGAGCTCAATGTAGAACACCCAGTGGGCCTTAGCCCACAGAGCCAGGCACAGTGCACAGCTCAGGCTCTGGAACCTTCTCCTAAAGAACCCAGCAAGGCCTCATGTGTTTTTGTTTCGCTTTCTCTCTCTCTCTCATCACTGCCTGGGCGGAGCTCACAACAGGCTCCCGGCTTTGGTGCACACACCTGCAACTAATCACTCACCTGTGGCTCATCACCCTTTCTCTTCTCGTCGCTGGACTATTGAGTAAAACACGTCAGTGTAAATCCCAGCTTCGTGACTTTCTGAGTTTCTTCGTGCTTTTCTGGTTGTGATCATCTCATCTCTTTGGACCTGTCCTGTAACCCCTGTATCTTGGAAATCTAAGCCTGAGTGTTTGGCAGTTTGGCATGTATAGGCAGTGAGAAGTGGAATTTCCCTGAGTGGAACGAGTGAGCAGGAAGTGGAGCGTGGGGAACAGTGATCGAGGTGCAAGTGAGAAGAACCTGTTTGTTTTCTCTGGACTGTCCCATGAATCCCTGCCCCCCCGCCCCACTTTCATATATTGCACCTGGTGACTGTAAATAAAGAACTATTTAATGATAAACAGTTCAGTGTATTCACAGTCTGCGATTGCTCGATCTGCCTGCCCTGACACTATCAGCTGGCCAGTCAGCTGCCTCTTCTCCTCTCATTCTCCTCCCTCTCCTGTTGCTACTTCACTCATGAAACTGATCAATGATCAGCTGATCGTCTCTCTTGTTTGTTTATCTCCCACTTTGCGCCAGAAGGAGGAAATCAGCAGATGTTGCACTAAACAACAGCAGCACGTTCAAGCTTGATCAGCTGTTGTTAGAATGTGTTTAATATTAATTTCTAGTATCAGCTGATGTTTGCTGGAGCCACAGCTGTAAAGCTGCTGGTCATGATATCGGTGTGGAAACATGAAGGTGATACAAATCATACATATACAGTGGGGCAAAAAAGTATTTAGTCAGCCACCGATTGTGCAAGTTCCCCCACTTAAAATGATGACAGAGGTCAGTAATTTGCACCAGAGGTACACTTCAACTGTGAGAGACAGAATGTGAAAAAAAAAATCCATGAATCCACATGGTAGGATTTGTAAAGAATTTATTCGTAAATCAGGGTGGAAAATAAGTATTTGGTCACCTCAAACAAGGAAAATCTCTGGCTCTCACAGACCTGTAACGTCTTCTGTAAGAAGCTTTTCTGTCCCCCACTCGTTACCTGTATGAATGGCACCTGTTTGAACTCATCATCTGTATAAAAGACACCTGTCCACAGCCTCAAACAGTCAGACTCCAAACTCCGCCATGGCCAAGACCAAAGAGCTTTCGAAGGACACCAGGAAAAGTATTGTAGACCTGCACCAGACTGGGAAGAGTGAATCTACAATAGGCAAGCAGCTTGGTGTGAAAAAATCAACTGTGGGAGCAATCATCAGAAAATGGAAGACATACAAGACCACTGATAATCTCCCTCGATCTGGGGCTCCACGCAAGATCTCATCCCGTGGGGTCAAAATGATCATGAGAACGGTGAGCAAAGATCCCAGAACCACACGGGGGGACCTGGTGAATGACCTGCAGAGAGCTGGGACCAAAGTAACAAAGGTCTCCATCAGTAACACACTACAACGGCAGGGAATCAAATCCCGCAGTGCCAGACGTGTTCCGCTGCTGAAGCCAGTGCATGTCCAGGCCCGTCTGAAGTTTGCCAGAGAGCACATGGATGATACAGCAGAGGATTGGGAGAATGTCATGTGGTCAGATGAAACCAAAGTAGAACTTTTTGGTATAAACTCAACTCGTCGTGTTTGGAGGAAGAAGAATACTGAGTTGCATCCCAAGAACACCATACCTACTGTGAAGCATGGGGGTGGAAACATCATGCTATGGGGCTGTTTTTCTGCCAAGGGGACAGGACGACTGATCCGTGTTAAGGACAGAATGAATGGGGCCATGTATCGTGAGATTTTGAGCCAAAACCTCCTTCCATCAGTGAGAACTTTGAAGATGAAACGAGGCTGGGTCTTCCAACATGACAATGATCCAAAACACACCGCCCGGGCAACAAAGGAGTGGCTCCGTAAGAAGCATTTGAAAGTCCTGGAGTGGCCTAGCCAGTCTCCAGACCTCAACCCCATAGAAAATCTGTGGCGGGAGTTGAAAGTCCGTGTTGCTCGGCGACAGCCCCAAAACATCACTGCTCTCGAGAAGATCTGCATGGAGGAATGGGCCAAAGTACCAGCTACTGTGTGTGCAAACCTGGTAAAGACCTATAGTAAACGTTTGACCTCTGTTATTGCCAACAAAGGTTATGTTACAAAGTATTGAGTTGTATTTTTGTTATTGACCAAATACTTATTTTCCACCCTGATTTACGAATAAATTCTTTACAAATCCTACCATGTGGATTCATGGATTTTTTTTTCACATTCTGTCTCTCACAGTTGAAGTGTACCTCTGGTGCAAATTACTGACCTCTGTCATCATTTTAGGTGGGGGAACTTGCACAATCGGTGGCTGACTAAATAATTTTTTGCCCCACTGTATACCAACAAGACAGTGTTGTCATAACAGCGTTTTTTGTAGTTCAAAGGCTTTATGGTTTTTCCTGTAATACCTGGTGGTGTAGTCGGTGATTTTTTGTCAGTTCAGCCTTTTATATTATGTTTAACCGGAGTGACCACCCGGTCAGCTGGTAACAGGCATCTCCGGGAACGTTAGAGCACTTATGCAAATATGTGATATTTTACACAGAAACATTCTCGCATGAAAATATCTTAAAAGTTTATTTTGTGACCCAGACAGAGTAATATTTCAAACTCCGCCACTCTGCGTTCCTCCGCCACTGCCTCGTTTGAGTTTTGGACGAAATGGATTCTGGGATATTGCATTTCATCATTTCGAGCTTATTGGAGACCAAAACAGCCAATCAGATTTTTTTTGCATCCAAGTCTGTGATTGGCTGGTTTTGTGGCACAAATATAATGGTGTAGAGAAAGGGTTGAGCGCGCACGGGCAGAAATGTTGAGGCGAGCGAGCGCAAGTGCAAAAACTGAGCGACAGGGGCTGCTGTTGTGTGTGTGTGTGTTTTTTCATGCAGCAATGAATTTTGTTCACTCAAATTTAGCTTTTCTTCGCTGAAAATAAATTTCTCCTCAAAATGCAACACCTGCAAATTTTTTTTTACGTGCGCTCAGAATAGTGGCACAAAAATAACACCATAGGAAAAGACTTCAGTTCAGCTCTAATACCTCTACAATGACAACAAGAAAATCTTAAGCCATTCTGTCAAACTAGCTGTGAAACTGAAGTTTATATCACAATGCTGGATTCTACTGGAGTGAACAGCCTCAGTTTCACTTTCGCTATTTGTACTTTTTGGTTTTGCTCCTTTTTCAGGTTTATTATCTGCGAGGTCAAATGTGATGTCATGTAATTCCCAGTAAGAAATGTAAATAAATTCAGTAAATTTACTGGCAGCAAAATTTATGAAAGAACAAACATGTGTTACTGGAAAAATACTAAAGTAGTTTGTATAAACAGAAGAAAAAATACTGTCTTGAGATTGCCCACCATTAAGAAGGCACAATAGCTGCCTTTCTGTTGCAAAATACAAATGTATTCAGTAATAGCATAAAGTAGATGTTTTTATCAAGCTTAGTGGTTTGTTCATATTTGTTTTTTTAAAACCACATTACAACAGATATGTTTGGGGCAGGTCATGGTGAAATCTTCATTACAATATAAAATACAAGTTCTTTTATTTATTTTTAGTCTTTCTTTCTTATTACGAGATAAAAATGTGGTACTCGCCTTGTTGTTGTCCTTGGCTGATGAAAGTCTTGTTGAGCAGCTCCAAACAGGACACTTCATCTTGGAGCAAAATGTAGTTTGGGTCGCATTCAGGACGAACAGCTTCAACCTGTAAACACACTGAAAGACCTATAACGCTGGATATGCCCTAAGGCAGAGACGAAAACTGCCATTACTGCTATTTTGTGTTTAAAAACCCTACTAAAAGGTGTGTGTGTGTGGGGGGGGGTTAAATATCTGCTCACATGGGGACAGCGCTGCAGAAGAAGTGCAATAACTGTAATTTCTGTCGAGATTCCCATCGAGAGTGCCCTGATGAGCCACCTGATAACAGAAATAAAAATAATAATAATACAAAAATGTTAAAGGAGGAATTGACCGGTTTTACGCGGCGTTTCTAAAAGCAAACACATCTATGTCTCGTTTAAAGGAAGGATACAAATCGGACGTCCTCTTCGCAAACACAGCACAAAGTGTTTCAGTCACCTCCCCAAAGCGTCTGACTGCGTCTGTGTTGATGCGGGTGGTTCACATGATACACTTCACGGCTCACTCTCCGCGTCTGCCTTTTTCTCTCCTCCTTCCTCGGGAAGGACGATCACACATTAACGTTCCGGTGTGGAAATATTGTTTTAATTTGTTTTAATCAAAAACAGTCTTGCGCCTCTCCTGTAGGCGAAGGCGTGGGGTACAAATACATTTACTAATGTGCTAACTAGTTCTAAAGTGAGCTACAACAGTTGTATTCTGTTTCTCTAACCTATATCGTACAAGATTGCACTTCTACAGCAATTAACATCAACACACAGGAATTACTTGGGAAAATATCACCCTACTGTTTGCAAAATGAAATGGAGCATTCCAGTTTTTGAGGAACAAGAGCAGCCTCCATTAGACTGCTCCACCACTGAACCATAATTTCCCCTTCACATCATCCCTGAATTCAAAAAGATATCTGGGGCTGAGCTCTAGATCTAGATCCTGGCCTAGTTTAGTGATTAAAGTTGAAATATTTTCGTGACAACATTAATTAATATGGTATTTCCCAATATTTGTCATTTGAATGTGTAATATGCAGTTCTGTATTTCTCAGAATTTCAATCTGACACATTCTTCACTCGTACTGATAATCTCTTAACTTCCTGAAAGCTTATCTTCACCCGCGGTTATTTTTCCTGTGATCGCTTCAAGACTTCAGAATGCTTTTAAAAGAAAACATTATGTTTCCACATGATAATTGCAATTATTTACAGCATACGACTTCACGATGGTTCCATGTAAATATCAAGTCAGTCTGATTTTACCTTCCAAAATAAAAGCCCTTTGAAATTGCCCATATATAACCTACTCTTTTAGTGACTTAGGAATGCTGGTGAAAGGAAGATTCCTGTTTCCACAGGCTAATTGCAGTGCATATCAACACCACACAACCTCAGTGGTATCCTGTTAATATCAAGTCTGTCTGATTTTGCATTTCAGAGTAAAAGCCCTTTCACTTTGTCTATATGAGCTACTTTTTCTATTACTTCCAAATGGCATTAAAAGGAAAACTCTTCGTAACTCTTCCACGGCAGCATTTTTAATTTCTCTTTGATATTTGGTCACATTGGGGCCCGATGAATGTAAAAACAAAGAATTGCCAGATTTTTTTTTTATCTTATTTTTGTTTTTAAGAAAAATAAGAGCCACATATGAGGATATTCCTTTAAAATTTCGATAGAACAGTAGCAGTATAATGTCCTCATAAGTGGATATCAGGCCCTTGTAGACCACAATTGAGTATTTTGGTCTAAATAACCCAAAATGTGATGTCCACATATGTGGATGCCCAACCCGTTCTCACTCCCAAAGCGTAACATTTTACGCTAGGTGACAAATCGTCACCATATTACGTTTTCGGCTACCCACCACGTTCCTAAATGACGACCTCGGAAAAAGAGGAAATATGAGAACCGTCTGGACTGAACCTACACATGTTCGCTCTTTTTCTTCAAATCGCTTAGAAACACGCTATTTAACATCATTAAAGTCCTGGTTACGGTCTGGAATAAGGTTATGGTTAGGGCTAGGGATAAGGTTAGGTTTAGGGCTGGAATACAGGGCTGGAACGTCTATTACCGCGGGAGCGTCATTGCACTGGATTCCAGCCATAACCCACCGCGTACCATAAGAACGCCGAAGGTCTCCTTTCGCGTTCCTCAGGAACGCCGCGGGATGTGACAAAACGTCGACATGTTACGCCTCGGGAGTGAGAATGCTCTGGGATGCCAGGTCCTAGGAGGTTAAGGGAGTTATTTACAGTCAAAGGCTTGGATTTAAACACTACCCTTTTTTGCCCTAGCATTAATTAACATGCTATCCACGATATACTTTGCACCTCCTGTTTAGTTTCAATATTATAGGGCTTCGCGGTTTGATTTGATTTATTCAGTTGTGCTACTTTTGAGAATACGACACAATCTGCTTGGTAGAGAAGCTCACTAAGATTATTAAATTCCTCCTTTAGTAATTCAATTGTCATAAAGCCCTTCTTAGATTGTCAGGGGACAGTTCTAACCAACCTGCATAGAGGTGTGTTCAGGTAGCTAAGTGCCAGAATGACTGCTCTCCTCATATTACATTGACTTGTTATGCTGCTGCTGCTGGTGACGGGTCCTGTTTATGACTGTTCGACTGGTCACTGAGTCACGGACCATAAACTTTATGTTTTCTTTTTGGGGCTCATAGCCCACCTGAGGGTGACTAGTGTTCTTGGTCACCTCAGACGTATTTGTTTAAATGTTTATCGGCTGTTATTTTTATTTACTTCCATAACCCCCTATTGTACTTACAGCCAGCCTTCCAAATATTGTCCACTCGGTATTGAACTCCTGGTTTTAATAATAAGTTACTCCACTGTTATATGTCTGATACATACTGCATGATGGCGAATAAGTACCAAAGGGCCCTTATTCGCCATCATGGATAATTAAGACCAACTCATGGATAATTAAGGCCCTTTACATTCCAGGTCATTAAGGTAAGTACCAAAGGGCCCTTACCTTAATGACCTGGAATGTAAAGGGCCTTAATTATCCAGTTAAAAAGAAGAAGATCATGACATTTATCAAATCAAAAAAAGTTGACATTGTCTTTCTTCAAGAGACTCACTTGTCTCCCCAAGAGTCAGAAATACTTTGCTGTGATTGGGTGGGTCAGGTATTTTTTTTGTGTGGCAGCAGTCAGAGTAGGGGTGTAACAATTTTGATTCATAAGCAGCTACAGTTTAAATGCATCCGGATGGTTAAGGACGAAGATGGGCGGACATTCAATCAATCTTTATTTATAAAGCACTTTTCATACAAAAATGTAGCACAAAGTGTTTTACATGGTTACAAGCAGCCCACCCCATCCCGCCCTCCAACTCACTCCCCACACTCTCATTAACATAAACGATCATGGATACGTCCGTCGGGGGGACGGACGTATCCCCCCCCCCCACACACACACACACACACACAAGAGTAAAATTGGGCAGGGCACACATGAGCCAGGTGAGGAAACACTATCACAGGAAGCCGTCTGCACGTGGAGTCGGTCACAGACCGCAGCCTCCAGGCTGGGCACACAGCAGGAGGGAGGCAAAGAAGCCCCCCCCCACATTGCTACTCTTGGCTGAGATTCAAGGCCATAGGATGATTTTAAGCAACATCTATGCACCTAACATTGACGACCCCCCCTTTTTTGGAAACTTGGAATGCAAAATTAGTGATATTGGCGACTACCCAATCCTGATAGTGTCATGGTTCTGGGTCGGTTCGACCCAGCATTTTGAGTTCCTTATGTTTTGGTTTATTTTTGAATGATGGATTGTTCTTTATGTTTCTCTGGTGCTTTGATTTTTATTACCGTACTTTCTGGACAATAGAGCGCACCTGTATATAAGCCACATCCGCTCTATTTTTAAAAATTTAAAAAAAAAAAAGATATACATGCCGCACCCGGCTATAAGCCGCAGATATCTATGATGAAAAAATAGATATTTACTGCATGTACAGAACAATCTTGTACTGCAAATGTACAAGTATGTACCTGAACAGATTCTTTCCGAACAATGCCTTTTAACATGGCAGCAACTTTGCTGATTAAAACGTAACAGAACCAAGAGAAAATAACCACTATTTATTTACCTCCACTTTTCCTGTATTTGAAACCACAAGTCACTTTAATCATCTTCGCTGAAACCCATGAAGTCGTCTTCTTCAGTGTCAGAGTTGAACAGGCTCAGAAGAGCTTCATCACATCTGCCTCCATCAGTCTCGCTCTCCGTGTCACTGTCATCCTCCGGTGAAGTTGGCTCTGAAGGTGCGCCGCTCTCTTCGCGCAGCAGTCCAGCCTTTTGGAACCCATTGGTGATGGTGGATTCTTTCACAGCACTCCACGCTGTTAGGATCCACTGACAGACATCAGAAAAGGATGCTTTTCGCATCGTCTGGTCCGATGGAGTTTTCTTGTATCTTTTTTTCAACGAATTTGTGGAAGTTTTCAACTTTTTCCTGATAGTCAGGGGGGAGTTGCTGACAGAGAGTGGTCCGTGCCCTGATGGACAGGTTTTTACGTTTCATAAATCTGAAACACCATGACGGCCCACCTTTGAAATCTTTAATATTCATTTTGCGGGTGATTGTTTTGGCTTTCAGTCGGATCTGTACAGTGGATACACCTCGGCCACCTGCTCTCTGTGTGTACACCCATTCCTCCAGGACATTTTCAAGTTCAGGCCACTTGCTTTTATGTCCTCTGAAAGCTTTTCTCGACTTTTGGCATTGCATGAGCTCTTCCCGCTGCCGCCTCCAACGTCTCCCCATAGACTCATTGACGCTAAGCTTGCGTGCAGCAGCGCGGTTTCCCTCCTGGATAGCAAGATCGATGGCCTTCAACTTAAAACTTGCATCATACGAACTTCTTAGTGTGGTTTCCATGATGAAGGGGCGAGGATTTGAAAATAATTACCAGTTGGTAATTTGTTGTGCGTGTTCTATCTGCTAAAGAAAAAGTAGTGTATTCTTCTTTGCATTGATTTTTCATCTATCTTGTTTTTTATTCTAATTCTGGTTAGAGTCCCCCTAGTGGTGGAAGAAAAATCCACAGAATAGCCGCACCTTTGTATAAGCCTCATGGCTCAAAACCTAGGGAAAAAGTAGCGGCTTATAGTCCAGAAAGTACGGTATTATGAATCTGTGTTTCTGTATTAGGATCAATGTTCGGGTTGTATTTGGTTGTTATTGCAGGTTTAGCTCAGTGTCTTGTCTGCCTCACTCTGTCGAGTCCGTGTCCTAGTAAAGTGTGTCTTGTTTCCTGCTTTACTTTGGAGGTTCATGTTCCTGTCTTATGTCTGTGTGTCTAGCTTTGCTCCCCGTGTCTCGTTAAGTGTAATTTCTCTCGGCTGTGTTCCCACCTGTTCCTCGTTCCCTCTTATTCCTGCGTCAGTATTTATAGTGCGTGTCCTCCAGTGTTCAGCGTCGCATTGTTAATGTCTTCTGCCCTCAAGCCCTCTGTGTGTTCTGTTTGCCAGCCTGCCAACCTGTCTAGTTATTCGGTACTCCCAGTTTAGTTAGTGTTTTTCTGTTCTGCTTCATCCAAGCAATAAAGCTGTGTATTTTGAGTTTTGGGTCCTCTCTTCCTGCCTACCTACACGCAGCCATGACAGAACGACGTGACCACAAAATGGATCCAGCAGACTCAGTGAGGAGGCACCGCTCGGCTTTTGATGGGACCCGGCTGGTTCTTGGGGGTCCTCCGTGTAGCCGGTCGCCTTCATTTGCCACTAACCCCTCTACTCACTCTTCCGTTTCCTCCCCACTGTCGACGCCTGCAACCCGGACTCGAGGAAAGCGCCCGAGGCAGCACCGGGAGGAATACTATGAACCTGCGAGCAGCCGGCTCACACCAGCACAGGCGTTTTATAAGATGCTGGAGATTATCATTGTTCCCCCCAGTGTATCCAACATTTCCACACCGCAGCAGAGTTTGTCCACGCCACCGCAGCAGCCGGGTTTTTTCACATCACCTTCAGCCTGCCCTGCTCCCTCTTCAACAGGGAAGCGGCAGACACCCCGCCAGCGTTCACAGCTCCAGCGGGAGCCTGGATTTCTTTCTGTACAGCCGGCTAGGGTGAGTGGTGGGGCTACTCTTTTGGCTCCTGCTGAAATAAAAACTGTTAATTCCGGGCCGGCTTGTTGTGTAAGCAGCACTGGAGATGAAAGGACTGCTTGTTATCCCGACTCATTTAGCCATACAAACTGTGTCACTCCTGCTCCTTTTGAGCCTATCAATGAAACCAGGAAGATGGGTGTCTCTGTGCTCAATAACTCCAAAGATCCAAAGACTGTTTTTGTATCAGATGATTGTGAGCTACTAACTGAAACGAAGGGTCCTGAGGGTTCTGTTAAAAATGAACTGTGTTCCCCAGCCCTCAGCTCAGTCAGCAACCCAGTTAGCTACTCAGCCACCTTCAGCCCAGTTAGCCGCCCAGCCTGAAGCCCAGTCGCCACCTCCACCACATTCAGCCTCACTTCCCATAGCTCAGTCACTACCACAGCCAGACTTACTACAAACTTTGTTACAGTCCATGGCCCAGGCAGTACCTCAGTTGGTAGAAGAATCATTAACTTTATCATCAGTTCAGCCTCCAGTGTCCTCATTACCTGTAGCTCAATCATCTTCTCCACCACCAGTTTCATTCTCACTTCAACTGCCACCTCAGTCTTTAGCAGCTCCGTCTCTTGTTGAGCCGCCCCCTTTTCTCACTCATGTTAAACAGGAAGACGCACTCATAAAGACTGCTACCCTCTCCAGGGCCTCCCCAGAGGCTGAGCTCCAACCCTTAGCTGACTCTGGACCCCTGGAAACCAGGAAGCTGGCAAATCTCATGTTACCTGAAAACTCTGAGACCTCTCAGCCATCATTCTCCGCTGAGAGCCTGGGAGAGTTAATCCTGCCAGAGGTCTGTGCACCTGCTGGTTCTGTTCTGTCCCTGCCAGGGGCCCCCGTGCCTGCTGGTTCAGCCCTGTGTGTGCCAGGGGCCCTGGTGCCCACTGGTTCTGTGACTGTTTTCGCTGGGGGTCCCGAGGAGCCCGTCCAGCAACCTTCCTCGTCAGCTGGGGGGCCCGAGGAGCCCGTCCAGCCACCAGCTGCTCCACCACCTGCATCACCCACGCCGCCTGCAGCAGCAGCTTCATCCACGCCGCCTGCAGCAGCTTCTGCATCGGCTTCAGCTTCGCCTGGTCCAGCCTCTGTCGCCGCTGTTGCCGTCTGCACGGTCGGCCCCCTGAACTGTTTCCACGCCGCTGCCGTTGCCGACCGTGCGGTCGGCCTCCGGAACTGAACTGTTTTGGCCCCGTGCTGTCTACCTTCGGGTTGACCCCCCGAACTTTTTCGTGGACTCATGGTCTAGTTTTGTTTTGTATATCTGGACTTGTGCTCCTGGTGTTTTGTTTTGTTTCGCCAGCCTGCCAACCTGTCTAGTTATTCGGTACTCCCGGTTTAGTTAGTGTTTTTCTGTTCTGCTTCATCCCAGCTAAAAAGCTGTGTATTGAGTTTCTTCCACCTCCTTGAGTACTGCATTTTGGGTCCTTGATTCCTGCCTACCTACACACAGCCATGACAGCTATCATGGTCAGGTTAAGAAACAATTATATCTTGCCATGTCTCCATGTTTGCTTTCGTTCACAAGTCTCTGCTGGTGTGGGCAGGCCACGAGTCGCTGGAACTGGTTTGCTGACAATCCGCGATGGCTGGAGAAACTGCCCAAAAGGTTTACAAACCTTCTCCCTGCTTTTCTTACATACAAAAAGGCCATCTCCAAGTCTGTTATGAATGAGCTCAGGAGGACTGGCAAATCTCAGCAGACATGGCAAACCAAATAAATGAACTCATGCACCTCAAGTACGAGCGAGCTCCCCTGGCGTACCTCCATGCCACAGAATCGGTCTGGGATTCTGAGGCAGGAGCCCATGGACAGAGGACCATTGGGAAGTTCCTGAGGAAGGAAAATAAGCCACCGGATTTCAGGTCTTAGGAAGACCCACATGCCTGGTGTGGCATCTCTGTGTCCAGCCATTACTTGACTGACTGCCTGCTCGACGAATTCCGGCGTCAACATCCAGCCATATCCAAACTCCTCCAAGGCACTTTTGGACACATCCACAGGTCTGACCACACCAGGAAGGTGGCACGAAAAGTCATGCTGGCATCTGGGGTCATGTCCAGATTTTCCATAATGAATGGCCTGCATTTGTATAGCGCTTTTTCTAGTCCCTAAGGACCCCAAAGGGACTCACACTACATTCAGTCATTCACCCATTCACACACTGGTGATGGCAGCTACATTGTAGCCACAGCTGCCCTGGGGCGCACTGACAGAGGCGAGGCTGCCGGACACTGGCGCCACAGGGCCCTCTGACCACCACCAGTAGGCAAACATGGGGTTAGTATCTTGCCCAAGGATATTTGGCATGCTGCCAGGAGGCAGCCTGGGATCGAACCACCGACCTTCTGATTAGTGGCTGACCTGCTCTGCCACCTGAGCTACAGCCACCCGCAATGAAAACTGGCTGATTGTTTCATGGGTCATGGTTCAGTCTGAGACGGAAAGGTCCTTGGAGCCCATGTACCAGGGAATGGCCAAGAGGTACAGTGATGCAGGAGTGGAAAAGGTCAGCTACATGTAGGTATGTATGTGCGTGTATGTTTGTATGGGTGTATCGCTGATTGGTTATGTCACAGACACAAACTGAAAATGGCAATCGCTCAAAAGACATATCACACACACGCCCTGAGATACCTGATTCGTCATGTCACACACACACCCTGCGATTCGTGTCTTTTGATCGGTGATCACTCATATGTCACATTAAACCCACGCCCTGCTATCGCTAATACGTCACGTCAAACCCACGCCCAGCGATCGGTGATCGCTGATAAGTTACGTCACAGAAACGCCTTGCAATCAGCGATCACTCATAAGCCATGTCACACACACATCCTGAGATCGGTGATATGTCCCGTCAAACACTTACCCTGCAATGAAACTGACCAATAAGACAAAAAAGGTTCACAAGAAAGGTTCTGCAGATGATCTGTTAGCCGTTTGACAACTACTCTTTCAAGGATGTTTGATATGAAAGGAAGGTTGGAGATTGGCCTATAATTAGCTAAGACTGCTGGGTCTAGAGATGCTTTTTAAGTGACAGTTTATCTACAGCCAGCTTGAAGGCCTGTGGATCATTAGAGAGGGTTTGATCATATTTAAGATCGAAGCATTAATTAATGGCAGGACTTCTTTGAGCAGTTTTGTAGGAATGGGGTCTAAAAGACACGTTGATGGTTTGGAGGAAGTAATTATTGAAGTTAACTCAGAAAGATCAATTGGAGAAAGATCTCTAAATGAATATCAATGAATGAAAGTGGCTGTAGATAATGTTACATCTGTTACATGATTATGAGTGTTTTTTTCCTCTAATGGTTAAAATTGTATTTGTGAGGAATTTCATAAAGTCATTACTATCCATCTCTCCTTTTCATGGTCGCGGGCGGTGTTGGAGCCTATCCCAGGTGTCATAAGGCAAGAGGTAGGGTACACCCTGGACAGGTCACCTGTCTGTCACAGGGCCAACACACAGGGACAGACAACCATTTGCACTCACATTCACACCTATGGGCAATTTAGATTTTTCAATTAACCTTTCCCCACAAAGTGCATGTCTTTGGACTGTGGGAGGAAGCCGGAGTACCCAGGGAGAACCCACGCAAACACGGGGAGAACATGCAAACCCTGGCCTGATGGTGGAATTGAACTCTGGCCCTTCTTGCTGGAAGACAACAATGCTAACCACCGTGCTGCCCGGTCTACTTAACGTTAAAGGAATGGTTGGCTGTGCTGAAGTGCAGTGTAGTGCTGAAGAGAAACCTAGGGTTGTTCTCATTTTCTTCAGTCAGTAATGAATAGTAAGATGTTCGAGCTGTACGGTTCGCTTTCTAAATCTGTGATCCTCAATTTCCTCTCCAGCTTACGAGTTATCTGCTTTAAGCTACATGTTTGAGAGTTATACCAGGGAGTTAAGTACTTCTGTTTTGAAGCTCTCTTTTTCACAGGAGCTACAGTATCCAGTGTCATATGTAGTAAGGAGGTAAAATTATAAACAAGTTAATCGACCTCTGGTGGAGTAGCGTTCAGGTAGCTGCTCTGCTCTTTGTTGGTACAAAGCATTGAAGATGATAACAGTGGGTGAATTATATTCTTAAACTCAGTTACAGCACTTTCAGAAAGACATATGAAGACATTCACTGTGATGAAATCTCCCCACTGCTGTGTAATCATTTATTGTATATTAAACTGTTATTAGAAAATGATCAGATAAGAGAGGGTTTTCAGGAAAGACTTTTAAATGTTCAGCTTGCATTAAGACTTATGGCACAAAGTGAAAAGATTTTCTCTTAGAGGTTAGCTTCGAATTTCTATTCAGTTTAACTTGATGGTGAACTGTGGCTGGGCTGTTGCATAATGGCTAAAACTGTTCTCCAGTGGTGTTAGTGTCAGTCATTATGGAAATGTACTGTTGTATAAGTTTGATTAAACCTGCAGTCAGCTGAGGTTGAAGACGTCACTCGGATGAGCGATAAAACGTTTCTCCCACTGAAAACCCTACATCCAGATGCACAGAGCCAACTTTTTGGGATTCCTTTGGTTTAGTGTAGCAGGCCATGTATGTCAGTTTAGGACACATAATATAGAAGATGTTCACACTCAGTCTCATTAACTGTTTTCAGTAATACAGATGGAGGTTTATCAGAGGAGGAGACTTGATTATTCTACACTCACACTGGCCAGGGCTCCTAAGCTTGTTAAATAAAAAAGTGTAAAATTAAATTTCAATAAACTAACCATAATGCCAGCTCATATGCTCTTAACGCTGCATGTTTAACTCTTTTACAGGATTTGCAGTCTTCTGATTCCTGATGAGTTCAGTAAGTGACAAACTTACTGACTGTGTTTACTCTTCTGTGTATTAGGTATTAGGAGTAGGTACGGGTGCAGGGGAAGGCTGTGTCCTGGCTGACTCTATTCATGAAAAATATAATCTGTCTTACAACAAGATTGAAATTGAGACTCAGCATTGTTTCCCAATTTTCCAAACCCATATGAACTGTAACCTCAGCTTTCTGTGCTTAGCTGACAGGAGGGATAGCAGAACAGATGTGTTATAACATTTTGAGCAATGTCCTTGTACGATATTTAAGCTGCTTGTAAAGTGAAGAAAGTAGACACTTTAATCAGCCCACTCCTACAACCTGAAATGTGTGAAAGTCTAAATATTTATCAGAGGGGCTCACTAAAGATGATTTCAACAGGACAAAACTGCTTAAACTACTTCAATCTCCCACTGTGACCACTGGTGCAGGGCAGGATGAGGGTTTGAAGGTCAGTTCCTGCTATTGCAGCATCACTGAGTGTCTATCTTAAGATAAACATCATTTAGAGGGAAGCGAGCCGGCGCACTCGTGCGTTTGAGGAGACGCGGACTGCGAACTGCTCTTCCTGGGATCTTCCTTTCTAATGTACGCTCACTCGGGAATAAGATTGACGAACTGGCCCTGATGAGAAGCATGAACAGAGACTTTGCCTCCTCCTGTGTCTTATGTTTTACGGAGTCGTGGCTCAGTGAGAACATCCCAGACTGCGCGCTCAAGCTGGAGGGCTTCCATCTGCTGCGCGCGGACCGGCAGGCCTCTCTCTCCGGTAAGTCCAAAGGTGGAGGTCTCTGCTTCTACATCAATAGTGGCTGGTGCACAGATGTGACAGTGATTGCTCAGCACTGCTCTTCCTCTCTGGAATATCTTTTTATCCACTGCAAACCGTTTTATTCTCCGCGGGAGTTTGCTTCATTCATCCTGGCCGCTGTTTACATCCCGCCAGACGCAGATGCGCAGGCAGCTCAGTGCGCACTCGCGGAGCAGATTCTCCACACGGAGCGGACATTCCCGGACTCTCTCATCATTGCTCTTGGGGACTTTAACAAAGCCAATCTGAGCCATGAGCTTCCAAAATATAAGCAGTATATTAAATGCCCGACCAGAGAGGAGAGGACATTAGACCACTGTTACAGCACGATCAGCGGGGCCTATCGCGCAGTGCCCCGCGCTTCTTTCGGACTTTCTGACCACGTCATGATCCACCTAATCCCCGCGTACAGACAGAGGCTGAAGCTCTCCAAACCTGTCGTGAGGACTAAAAAACTGTGGAGCAACGAGGCTGTGGAGGAGCTTCGCACGTGTTTGGAGTCTACAGACTGGGACACATTGAAGGCTGCTTCTAACAGCTTGGACGAGTTTACGGACACTGTCACCTCCTATATCCACTTCTGTGAGGACAGCATTGTGCCATCACGCACCAGGGTGAGTTATAACAATGACAAACCCTGGTTTACTCCTAAACTCAAAAAGCTGTGGCTGGAAAAGAGAAAGGCGTTCAGAAGCGGAGACAGGGACTGCTACAGAGAGGCCAAGTACAGGTTCACTAAAGAAGTGGACATTGCTAAACATCAGCACTCTGAGAAGATGCAGCAGCAGATCTCAGAGAATGACTCGGCCTCTGTGTGGAAAGGTTTTAGGAATATCACAAACTACAAGCCTAAAACCCCCCACTCCACTGATGACTTGCTCTTAGCCAACACCCTTAACGACTTTTACTGCCGTTTTGACGAGCCATCAGGCAGCCTTCACACCTCCAACGGCCCCAACAATAGAGACACTTTGGACACTAATTCCCCCACCTCTCCCCCCTCCATAGAGCCATCACCACCTTCAAACCGTTCACCTACAACACCCCCCTCCTCACCCCACACAAAAGAGGATTTCACACCACCTCCTCCCACCACAACTCTTCATATTCATGAAGCAGATGTGAGGAAGCAGTTTAAGAACCTGAATGCTCGGAAAGCTCCCGGCCCAGACGGTGTGTCTCCTGCCACCCTCAGACACTGTGCAAACGAGCTGGCCCCAGTGTTTTCTGGCATTTTCAACTCCTCACTGCAGGCATGTCATGTGCCTGCCTGCTTCAAGTCCTCCACCATAATCCCTGTCCCCAAGAAACCTAGGATCACTGGACTAAATGACTACAGACCCGTGGCTCTGACATCTGTGGTCATGAAGTCTTTTGAGCGCCTAGTTCTCTCCCATCTCAGGACCCTCACGGCCCCCCTCCTGGACCCCCTGCAGTTTGCATATAGAGCCAACAGGTCTGTAGATGACGCCATCAACATGGCCCTACACTTCATCCTGCAGCATCTGGACTCCCCAGGAACCTACGCCAGGATCCTGTTTGTGGACTTCAGCTCTGCCTTCAACACCATCCTTCCAGACCATCTCCGAGACAAGCTTTCCCAGATGAATGTGCCTGATCCCATCTGCCGGTGGATCACTGACTTCCTGACGGACAGGAAGCAGCATGTGAGGCTGGGAAAGAATGTCTCGGACTCCCGGACCATCAGCACCGGCTCCCCTCAGGGCTGTGTTCTTTCTCCTCTGCTCTTCTCCCTGTACACCAACTGCTGCACCTCCACCCACCAGTCTGTCAAGCTAATCAAGTTTGCAGATGACACCACCGTTATTGGACTCATCTCGGACGGGGACGAGTCTGCCTACAGGAGGGAGGTTGAACGTCTGGTGTCCTGGTGCAGCCACAACAACCTGGTGCTGAATGCCCAGAAGACAGTGGAGATTATTGTGGACTTCAGGAAGCACACAGCTCCACTCCCCCCCATCATCCTGACTGACACCCCCATCACCTCTGTGGACTCATTCCGCTTCCTGGGTACCACCATCACCCAGGACCTGAAGTGGGAGCCCACCATCACCTCCGTCATCAAGAAAGCCCAGCAGAGGATGTACTTCCTGAGGCAGCTGAAGAAATTCAACCTGCCAACACGGACGATGATGCAGTTCTACACTGCAATCATCGAGTCCATCCTCACCTCCTCCATCACCGTGTGGTACGCTGGAGCCACTATCAGGGACAAACAGAGACTGCAGCGTGTTGTGCGCTCTGCTGAGAAGGTGATTGGCTGCAGACTCCCATCTTTGCAGGACCTGTACACCTCCAGGACACTGCGGCGTGCAGCTCGGATCTCAGCTGACCCTTCTCACCCTGGACACAGTCTGTTTGACCTGCTCCCCTCAGGCAGGAGGCTCCGGTCCATTCGCACCAGAACCTCTCGCCATAAGAACAGTTTCTTCCCCTCTGCTGTTGGACACATGAACAATAACCATATGACTGTACCCGCCACTAACACATGACCCTACGCTGTGTCACTGCATCATTCTATGTTTGGCACTGATCACCACCTGCACTCATGTATATATCTTTCAACGTAGCACTCTTAATTCTTATTCTCATGTATATATCTCATGTATATCTCATGCACATATCTTTCCACGTAGCACTTTTAATTCTTATCCCTACTTTTATTTTTTTCCATGTCTATTTAAGTGCTATTTATGACAGCATGTTTGCACTGAAGCACCGCAGCAATTTCCTAATGTTGTAAACCTGCTCAACATTTGGCAATAAACCCCATTCTGATTCTGATTCTGATTCTGATTATTTTTGAGGTCGGTTTTGATCAAGAACATAAGTATAGCCTGCATGAAACAACCAGAGCAGGAGGTTCAATCAAGAACACATATGACATATGACACATATCTACTTGACACGAAAGCAGTGCACACTGAACTCAGGTAACATTTGTTATTAGAGGAGGTCAAAAAGTGTGTCAGTGAGAAATATCCATCAAAAGCATGATTTACACTAGCTGCAGCTCACAGTCAGCAACTCATCAGTTTTGTTGTTCAAACCAAACAAGAATTTTTCACATCATGTTGTCCTGCAGGAACTCACCGGATCACCTCTCCAGCACTTTGATCCCAAGACAGGAATACAATATGCAGAGTTAGTTTAATTGATTGGAATTCAGCTGTCATCTTCAGAGTGTTTCATTTGATAAAGTTAAGAACGAGAAATCAAGTGGTCAGAGCTATCATGGTGATATTCAGGGTCAGATTCTGTGCTAGTGCAAAACCTTCTTTTGGCCTGAAAAAGCTGCTGTGGGGTTTACAACAGAGGAGCAATTGAAAGCCTGCAGGTCAAATTAGCGTCAGGATGCATTTGCAAAAATGTTTCGTGTGAGTAGAAAGTTCTCTGGGTGATCCAACCGTGCGTTAGTTGATATACAAACATGCAATGAGAACATTTCAGTAATTAGCTGTTAAGTGTCACCCAAACATGAGGAGGCCAGTGAAGGAGCCAGTGACGGTTTAACAAAAAGAATACAGTGTGAGTGCAGGTTTACATGTTTCTCTCTGAGAAAAAGAGAAGTCGATGTGTTTCTATTAGTGTGAAATCCTTTTTAGAAATTAGGCACTGTGTGAGGTCATTTAGCAAGAGTCAGTGAATCTTTCACAGTTGTAAAACACATAAAAAGAAACAACATAAGTAACGTATGTTTTTTCCCGAGGGTGGTGGGGTAGGACTTCATCGACTATCTCGATTCACCACACTCCTTGCCATTGGTTGATGCCCTCAGGCGTCGGTGTGTTGGTGGTTCTGGTGTCCGGGGCTGGGCGCTCAGGTATGTACCGGCTCACTCCCAGTGACTGCTTGGCGGGGTCTGGCACCCGTGGCTCCGTCAGGCAACTTCCGGGGGGTGGGGGGCTCTCAGTCCTCTGGCCTCTGGGCCTGTGGCTCAGGTCACTCTGGCACAGCTGTCTGCCGGCAGAGCCCACGGCCACATCACGGGCCCCCTGTGCTTCTGCTCCGTGGCTGCTGGGTGACCTCTAATCTGGGGCTCTCCTCAGCGCTTCCCAGGAGGGTGGCATGGCTGCAACTCCAATGGTCCTCCTTGGGCTCTCACATTCTGGGGGCCTCTGGGTGTCTGGGGCCTGGATCTCCTCCATGCCTGCTACATGCACTGGGGGACAGACTATGGCTTCCTGTTAAATCCGGAATTGAATTCAAAATCCTGCTCCTCACATACAAGGTCTTAAATAATCAGGCCCCATCTTATCTTAATGACCTTGTAGTACCATATCACCCTATTAGAGCACTTCGCTCTCACACTGCAGGCTTACTTGTTGTTCCTAGAGTATTTAAAAGTAGAATGGAAGGCAGAGCCTTCAGTTTTATCTTTTGTCCTGTCTTCCTCTGCTCATCCCAACAGGTTGTGGCAGATGGCTGTCCCTTCCTCAGCCTGGTGCTACTGGAGGATTCTTTCTTTTAAAATGGAGTTTTTCCTTCCCACTGTTGCCAAAGCGCATGCTCATCAGAAATCATATGATTATTGGGTTTTTTCTGTATTTTTCTCTCATCCACATCAAAAGGAGCAGGTTAAAGTGGTTCTGGCATCTGACAAGGATTCCTCCTGAGCGTCTCCCAGGTGAGGTGTACTGGACGAGCTCCCACCAGGAGGAGGCCCTGAATCAGACCCAAGACATGATGGAGTTCCCCTAGATAAGCTGGAGGAGGTGGGTGTGGAAAAGGAGGTCTGGAGTTCTCTGCTTAGGCTGCTGCCCCCACAACCCGGCCACAGATAAGTGAAATAAGTAGATCAAATATAACTTGGTGTTCTAAAGAATATTGTTGTTTCCTTGCAGGACACCAGGAGAGATGAGCCCTCCATCACAGATGGTGTGGTCACCTGCAGGTTCAAGGTCATTGCATCTCCAGCCCACATCTACTGCCACTGTACTTAAGGGAAGTTGGGACAATGTTAAAGACTTTCTTCAGACAATTGCATTTGGATGAGCTAAATTCATGACAGGCACTCAAGCAGTAATGCCTCGACTGACAAACGAACATACCAAGCTTCTGTGTTGTTTGAGCCAGAGACTGCACTTGTGGATGAACAATAAAAACATTTTATATTTATTATATTAGTAATGTAACTTGCAATAAAAGTTATGGGAAGCTTAAACTTAGTTTCAGAATAATTAAATCTGAGACTTTGTTTCATTGAAAAGTTATTAAAGTTTTAAAGTATGTGACAAATAAAATAATAAATTATTAAGTAACACCAGCTACAATATTGGAAATATGTGTGTTGTTCAGCAGAACAGTGTCCAGTATGTTGGCTGAAATGCTTTAAATTTGAAAATAAAAGTTGGGCTGATTTTAACGCATTACAAGGAGTGTTTTAATTATTATTTTCTAAATAAGCAGTGTTTATATTACGTGTAATGAAATAAGTTCAAGGATAATAAAAGGTAATGAGATTTAATTGCATTCAACTTATGTGCAGCAAAGCTAAAAATAAGTTACGGAAGTGTTCAAATAATATGTGTGCTTTTAAAAATGCTCGTCTATTTAAAGACTACACAATCTGTGTTAATTCTAATTATACCACAATCCCTTGCCTGTTGTGTTAAATATACATAAACAGTATGTGTTATCAGATGAAAGTACAAAACTCTCAAGAACCCCCCTCCTAAATTTCAGGTGGCATTTTAAAAACATGCCATGACATAACACACAGCTGCTATAATCATTCAGTGAGGTCAAATGTCAATTATAGTTATAGGTTCTTGCTATATGTTATAACATAAACACAGCACAGTTGTAAGAATAATAGTTTCTAGGTTCTAAGGCTTTTTGTCAGTTTAATAGTGAGCTTTACGAGACTCATTTTCGTGCCAAAGGTTCGCACAGGCCTAAGTTCCCTTATGACAACTAGAGCTGGAAACAAGACCTCAAGCGATCCTAAGGCTAATTAGCACGGCTAGCATTTAAAAAACATCTGTTAAATGTTGTCATTGCTAGCATATACCTGTATTACAGCATGGTAAGTAGCGAGAACGCTAAGTTTTTGTTACCTTTGAAAAGAAAAATGTGAAGCTGTAATATTAGCATGAGCTATGCTAATGTTATTCACTGAAACAAACATCTCAGGTACTGACTTACTGCTTTCTAATATCTGTGTTTATTTCTGGATATACCTACATGGTTATTAGACATCCCACATAAAGGGTGACAAAGGCAGTAACTATAAATGACCATAACTTTACTGTAAATTACACTGATGGGCTCAGTTCATATAGTTATATCACGTGCACACGCATGTTAGCAACCGTAACCACGCAGGCTGTTGGTATATGAATGCTGCGCAAGGTTCCAGCTGTTCCTTTACACTTGCTCTTGGATTTGTCTTGACCTGCTCCAAGCTCAGCTTGTGGAAAGATAACTTCAGTTCAGTTCAGTTCAGTTCATTTTTATTTCAAACATTTCAAACATGTGCCTTCACAATCATTACAAAATATCATTCCATTATTTGTTTGAAAAGGAGTAGGCTGAAGTATTTACTTATTTGTCCCTACCCCCTCAAGTTTTACCTCTCATTCATTTAATTTTTTTTTGTCTTAAATTAAACAAACAACATATGAAACATATAAACATATGAAGTAAAACAAAACATAACATACATAAATCAAAAACAAGAAATTAGCAAGCCCCACCACAGTATAGTTTCTTTCATATGAAAAATACAGAATGTGTATATTTGCAGATACACAAGTTATGGAAAAACAACAAACCAAAACAAAACAAAAAAACAACCAAAAAAGAACCGCAACACCATTACCAGCAACATTACCGTCCTGGGTTAACCCCGTTTTCTTCATTCTTATACTTATTTAAAATTAGGTTTTTATATTTTACTTTAAACTGTTTTATGTTTTGACTGTCTTTTATTTCTTCTGTTAGACTGTTCCATAATTTAACTCCTGCAATTGAGATAGACATAGTTCTTACGGTGTGTTCACACCGAACGCGATGGACGCGAATAGAGCGTCAGGTTTACATGTAAAGTCAATGGAAAGGCGCGATGACGCGCGATTGCGGGTCCCGCGAAAATTCGGAAGCAGATTTGCGTCGCGAAAACGCCAAAACGCGTGAAACGCGCGTCAGTGTAGCGCGTCAGGCGCGTCAGGCGCGTTTGACGCGCGAAACGCGCGTCAGTGTAGCGCGTCAGGCGCGTTTGACGCGCGAATAAAACCACGCGCATGAGTTTTTGTGTTGCACTTTGTGCATACGCGCGTTTCGCGTCTACCGCTCGAGTTGGAAAAATCTGAACTCCAGCGTCAAATCGCGCCGCGACAACCAATCAGGAGCCTGGTGACGTGGCTCTGACCTAGGTCAAAGGGGCAGATCCAGCCAAAGCCCTTCATTCCTCATTCAGTATGGAGGAAAAGCTGATCAGCGCCGTGGCTAACCACCCCGAGCTATATGATGCCAGCTCCTATTTCTACCGAGACAGGAATAAAAAGGACCTAGCTTGGAGACACATAAGTGAGGAGATCGGGCAACCTGGTAAGTTCATTCCTTCTTCTTTTTAATTTTCAGACTGACCCGATGAAGCCGTGCAAAAGCTAGCAAGCGCGCCTACTGTCCCGCGATTTTCCCACTGTTGTACAAATACCTTTCCGCTAACCAGATAATGCGTTTATTCAGAGGACATCTGCAGGAGAAAGTGGAAGAGCCTCAGGGACACCTATAATAAGGAGAAGAGGTCAGAGAAGGAGAAGAGGAGTGGGTCTGCAGCAGGATCGGGGAGGAGATGGAAGTTCTTCGCGGTCATGGGGTTTCTGGACCCCTTCCTCACCCCGCGGGAGACCAGCGGTAATATGGTGCGGACCGTGGAGAACTTCTCCCCCGAGGACCAGGGACAGCCCGAAGAGGCAGCAGGGGAGTGTCAGTCAGAAGGTATGTTTACAATTAATTAATGTAGGCAGTTAATTTATGCGTGTTGTCATACAGGAATATATTTTGTTTATTAATAAACAGTATAAAGTAGTCCCGCTGTTCATCCGTCACTGCCTCGCCTTTTCGCTGATTTTTTTTATTGCACCGTACAGCTTTCAACGATGCGCATTGCATTCTGCAGCCCAAATGACAAATCTCCTCCGTGTCGTGTCTCCTGCGCTTGCCAAACTTATCATGTTTGGTTTTGATAACCATCACTTCAAATAGAAAAAAACAGCACAAAAACACTCATAACTATGACCCTCATTCGGAAATAGACACCTGCACCGGGAGCAAAAAAGGCGCACAAAAGTGGCGCCGCAGACGGAGAAAAAGCGCGGCATAATACTTTTACGTTTTAAAATCGACAAAGGTTTGCACTTTGAGAATCAACTTGTGAGAACTGTGACTACTGTTCATGTGCTGCAATAAATGGGAGACCACTGTATATAATAATAAGTATATAATAATATAATATTCTCTATGACTATTGTCTTCAACCTGTTAACATTTAATATTGTCTTGATAGAGTCAAGTTATCATGCAGCAGAGTCCTCCCCTGTTGCTTCTCCTGACTCCCCAGTCCCTGGTCCCTCCACTCCTGCTGCTGCACCCACAGGTATGAACATCAAGCACTGATAGCTTTTTACTTGCTTGGATTCCCTTGTGATCACCTTTACTAAATATCTACAACCAATCTGTTCATATCCTGGTTTTTTTCAATTTTGAAAATGACAATCTAGTAGCAGCCTTCTCATTTCTTTGTGGTGTTTTGTTCTGTTTTTTACAGGCCCACAGAGGAGGAGAGCTCGAAGGCGGTCGAGGGAAGGGTCCCAGGATGGTCCATCGGCGGTGGAGCTGGCTATCCTGGAGTCCCTAAAGAGGCCACGCCCGTCTGCAACAGAGTATTTCCTCCTCGGCCTTGTTCCTGCTCTGGAGAGCATGCCGCCTCAGACACGAGAATTCGTGAAATTCCAAATTCATAAATTAGTTTTTGACAACAGCACAGCTGTGCTAAATTTGGAAACATTGGACCCTAATGATCAGTAGTTTTCTGATGAGGCAGCAGCTCTCCAGGGCAGAAACAATGTTCTTATTCTTCTCCTCCTTCTCCCCTGAGGCTCTTCCACTCCAAGCTGGGTCCTTTTTATTCCTGTCTCTCTGTAAATAGTTAAATTTCATATATTTATGTTGAATCTTTTTATTACTGAATTTATATATTTTATCAAATAAACATTTATAATGACAAATGTCTCTGTTCTACTACACAGCAAATATTGGCACCCGACTTGACACAAGTAGAATTTATTTCATATTATACTAATGACAAAATATACTGATACAGTGGGATGCAAAAGTTTGGGCAACCTTGTTAATAGCCATCATTGTCCTGTACAAATCGTTATTTGTCACAATTTAAATTGTCAGTTAAATACATCATATAGGAGACACACACAGTGATATTTGAGAAGTGAAATGCAGTTCACTGGATTTACAGAAAGTGTGCAATAACTTTACACTAAATAAAGCAGGTGCATATATTGGCAACACATAAAAAGAGAAATAACATAAATATGTAGTGTATATCAATGTGTGTGTCTCCTATATGATATATGTAATTGACATTTTTTACTGTAACCGATTCATACAGGAAAATAATGACTATTAATAAGGTTGCTCAAACTTTTGCATCACACTGGTTATAGGAACATAGTGAAGACAAGTTACTTAAGAGAATAAAGAGAGGTTAGGTTATTTTGGAGTAGAGATCCATTTATTAAGAAAATTTTAAAAAGACAGGAACACTCTTTAGAGGTTTGTGGGTGGCTCTTAAAAGAGCCGTTGTGGGGAAGTCACTCAGACTTCAAACAGGCTACTCCTTTGGTTGCCAAGACACAGCTCCCTCTGCCGAGAAGTGGGCCATGAACTTCTCCCGCACCAGGACAGCCTCTCTGGAGGAGTTGTTTGCTGCTACACGACCCAGGCCTTGCAACGGCTCCACCACAGCAGGTGCCACACCCCTCACAGCAGGTGCCCCTCTCTCGTCCACACAGCGCAGAAAATTGTGGAGAACACACGTTGCCTTCACACACTCTGCGATGGACCGCCAGTCTTCAGTTGAAGGCACAGCCATGAAATCGTCCACTAGACAGTCCCAGATGGCCGTCGCTACCTGGGGGATGATCTGGCTCACCGTGGACACACCGACTCGAAAACTGAACGTGATGGTCCTGAAGGAGTCCCCGGTGGCAAGGAACCTGGACAAAATTGTTTAAAATGTGTATTATGTGTACTGCAGTTACAAAATACATTATTGAAATTCCAAAATTACAAATTCCAAAACATAAATCTTACATAAAACATTTTGTAATTATAAGGATAATTACATGATATATATTTGATATAATCTAAAACAGTCTGCAGTGATTATATACAAATATTCAACTATCCCAGAAATTAAACCAGGTATAAATAAACAAAAGGAGTGTGTATCACTACAAAGATTAACCCACAGTGGTCCTAATACCAGTTTGATATCAGCAAACACCGAGAGCATACCTATGACACCACAGCCATGCTATCATTCAACCACTGATAACAGCATAAATCGAATTAAATCGGGACTTGATGAGACCATCTGAGTATCACTAGAAATATTATAAACAGTACCAGTTTGCTATCGGTAAACACCGAGAGCATTCACTGTTAGCATAGCACATCCATGTTAGCAGTGTATAAACGATACACTGCTAACATGGATGTGCTATGCCATCAGTAAACGCCGACAGCATTCACTGTTAGCATAGCACATCCATGTTAGCGGTGTATAAACGATAGTTTATACACGCCGACAGCATTCACTGTTATAGCACATCCATGTTAGCAGTGTATACACGATACACTGCTAACATGGATGTGCTATGCCATCAGTAAACGCCGACAGCATTCACTGTTAGCATAGCACATCCATGTTAGCAGTGTATAAACGATAGTTTATACACGCCGACAGCATTCACTGTTATAGCACATCCATGTTAGCAGTGTATACACGATACACTGCTAACATGGATGTGCTATGCCATCAGTAAACGCCGACAGCATTCACTGTTAGCATAGCACATCCATGTTAGCAGTGTATAAATGGATGGTTTAGCATATATTAGCACAGGTATCAATAAAGGACTACCGTATTGACCACTTTTACTAACCTCAGGCAGACGGACAGGCGCTCTGCAGGTGGGATTGAGCGCCTGTAATTGGTGTCTAGGCGGGCGATTCTGGGACCGACGCGGGAAAGCAGGTCCTCAAACTGGCCGGGTGACAGACGATGATATCGCTGGAATCTGCCGTCATCCAGGCGCAGCTCCTGGAGCAAATGGTGAAACTCACCAAACTGCTCACGCGCCTGGAGGACTTGATGGACCCAGGTACGGCGAGGACGTCTTTTACGCTGCTGCTCTGCTCTCCACAGTAAATAGAGAAGGGAGACTCTCTCTTCAAGCGCTAGCTCGACAGCTGCCATCTTGCAAAGATGGAAACTCCCACATTTCCGGTTCACGCGCGATGGATTTTTCTTGGACACGCGTTGAGACGCGAATGTACACGCGTCAAATTAGGGGCGTTTGGGGCGTTTTATTCGCGTCCATCGCGTTCGGTGTGAACACACCGTTAAAGTTGTTCTAGCACTTTTTATTTTTAAATTCCATTTCCCTCTTAAGTTATACCCACCTTCTCTTTCTATGAACAATTTACAGATTTCTTTGGGAAGCAATTTATTTCTGACTTTATACATTATTTGCGCTGTTTTAAGCTTCACCAAGTCTTGGAATTTAATAGCTTGCATTTTGACAAAGAGTGCATTTGTATGGTCCCTGTACCCTACATTATTTATTAATCTAATGGCCCTTTTCTGTATTATAGTTATTGTTTGTGTGTTACTTTTGTATGTGTTTCCCCAGACCTCTACACAGTAGCTCATATATGGCAGTAGTAAAGCACAGTATAAAATGTGCAGTGCTTTCTGATCCAACATATGCTTTGCTTTTCCCAGGACGGCAATGCCCCGTGCCAATTTCCCCCGAACATAAGTAATGTGTGGCTTCCAACAGAGCTTGTGGTCAATGATCACCCCAAGAAATTTTATTTCATTTACTCTTTCTAAATATACATTGTCAACACATATTTCTACTTCGATGTTTTTCTTTTGGTTTCCAAACAACATAAATTTGGTTTTATCGAGATTCAATGATAATTTATTTATATCAAACCACTTCTTTAATATCGTTAATTCCTATGTGATCATTTCCAAAACCTGTGGCAATTCCCCACCTGCACACAGTATATTTGTGTCATCTGCAAATATTACAAACTTTAAAATCGCCGATACTCTACAGATATCATTTAAGTACATAATAAACATTTTTGGACCCAGTACTGAACCTTGAGGTACTCCACAAGCTATATCCATCAAATTAGATTTATATTCATTTATTTGTACATATTGTTGCCTATTCCCTACATAGCTTTTTAACCATTCCAAAACCACTCCCCTAAACCCGTACTTTTCCAGTTTTTTTAATAGAATTTCATGATTAACAGTATCAAACGCCTTCTTTAGATCTAAGAAAACTCCGAGCGCACACCTCTTATTATCCATACATTCCGTTATCTTTTCCATTAAATCTATCAGTGCCAAAGCTGTTGATCTGTTGTTTCTGAACCCATACTGACTATCTGTCATTAATTCATATTTTTCCACAAAACTGTCAAATCTTTTTATGAAGAGTTTTTCCAGTATCTTAGAGAACTGGGAGAGTATTGACACTGGTCTATAGTTTGTAAAATTATGTCTTTCACCGGTTTTGTAAATGGGAATAACTTTAGCAACTTTCATTTTTTGTGGAAAAACTCCTTTTTGAAACGACAAGTTGAATATATATTTTAATGGTTTTACGATACCATCAATAACTGTCTTTACCGTTACCATATCAATATCATTCCAGTCTGTACTGGTTTTGTTCTTAAGTCCTCTAACCATGTCATAAATCTCTTTCTCTTCCACTGCTCTTAAAAACATTGAGCTACTATTCCTTTCAATATTTTCACCAGTGTCCCTTTCTATTCCATCAACCTTTATTTCTTCTGCCAGTTTTGGCCCTATGTTTACGAAGAATTCATTAAAGCCATTTACTATCTCCTCCATGTTATTAATACTTCTTGGAGAATATTTCTACAGAAAGCGGATTTTACTACAAAGCGACAACAACTACTGCATCTTTGGATCTTTTGTACTTGTGTTTCATCATAACAGCAAAGCTTGAAGATCGTGGACCCCGACTCGTCGACAGCCACCAGGTACATTTCAAAATTTCTTCAATTATTTCAAGAGTTACTAGATGACTATAGTAATTTTACAGGTTCCAGTGTGAATATCACGTTTTAATGTGATCAAAATAAGTGTGTTCTAAGACTTTTCCTGGCAAATCGCTTTTATGCTTTAAATTTTCCAGGAGAGGTGTAGAATTTATTACCGACTGGTGTATGAATGTGAAAAAAGGTTTTACTTTGATTTGAAGCCTTCAAATTTGACACTTTTTTTTCCAATGAAATGGTTAAAATTAGCTTAAAATTCGTAAAATGCCCCCCTCCCCAAATATACATATGTATATGTGTATATCGGTTTCTATGGTAACAGCATCTCCTCACAATGTTAGGACATATAGGAGTAAACACACCAGGTCCCCTGTAGGTCCTGACATCATTTTCTTCTCTGGATCAAAGGCTTCATTTAAATAAACTATAACTTTTTCCCAGCTACATATGCGATGATAAATAAAATAAAATGAAATAATATAAAAAAGAATTTTGAAAACATCAATCATAGTAAAAAATATTCATGAAGTCAAACTGTTACAAAAATGTGTTTTATTTTTAAAATTGTGTGTGGAGTTCTACTGCCTTTTTTGTATTAGCAATATTTAGGACATGGAATTGGTACATGGGGAGATTAAATGTTTCGTTATATTTTACATCGTTAATGAAAGAATTAAAAAAAATATGAGAATGAGCTGCTAAATTATTTATGAATTTACTGCAGTATGCTATTCATGTCCAGTTCTTTACAAATCAGTACCTATTATCCATGACCTAGTCCAACGTAGTGTTTGCATAAAGGTTTAAAAAGAACAAATAAACAAAATGAATGTATACAAAATACAATATTGTTACCTTAAAAGTGTAGTGTGCACAGAGTGAGCTGCCTTGGCAGAGATTTGGATGCTTCACTTAATGATTGTGGACATAGTTGAAATCTTGTTTTCTTCTCACATGAACAAGTTTTTTTATTTTTTTTATTTAACCTTTATTTAACCAGGAATGTCCCGTTGAGATCAAAGACCTCTTTTTCAAGGGAGTCCTGGCCAAGAGGCAGCACATTTCAAGACAAATACATACGAACAAACAAAGTTAAAATTAGAGCAGGGCGATATGGCCAAAAATATTTATCACGATATATATTTGAAAATTTGCAATAACGATATAACCGACGATATAATTGATGCGAGACAAAATACAACTCCACAACATTACTAGCGCAAAAAGACAACCTTCCATTTATTTTCACTTAAACAAGAAGCTGGTTTTTATGTACATTAAAGCTTTATAAAAATGTAACAGTGCAAATGCAAATTCCTTGCTGAAAGTTTAACCAAAGGCATTTCCAGTAGAAATGGGCTGACATATCCTGAGCATAACCATGTATAATATCCACTGAAGTTAAAAAGAGGTGCTTTGCAACATTAAACTGCAGTGTGCAGTACGCATTTTTCGGACCATAAGGTGCACGGGATTATAAGGCACATTAAGCGAAACAAAGCAGTCAGATAAATCAAACTTTATTAAACTCATTCTTCTTGCTTCCTCCACTTCTGTACCATTGATTCATTAATGTTGAATTCTCTGGCAGTTGCTCTATTCCCATGTTGTTGCAGTATATTAATGACTAACCTCGTATTGTGGATGGATTATCTCAGTTGTTCTCCTGACTGAAGTTTGGTCCGTTTACAGTATCCTGCCATGCGATTGCATTTGTTTCTAACCATGAAGAACCTTCACGTTAACTTTTTATAAGTGGAAAAGTGTTAGCGTTCGTCCTCCAGCTTCACTGTTTATGTTATGCTAACATAGCTGTGTCGCTAGCGATCACATAGCACATCATTATATACCAGCTAGCCCAACTTCAGTAACCCTACAAACGTCACTGCTGTTTAGTTTCCTGTCTTCGTTTATGTTGGAAGTGATAGCAGAGCTGTACGTTTGATTTTTTTTCAGAAATCTCTCAGTCAGAACATGCAATATCATGCTTAGGTAACTAGCGAAACTAGCGAGCTAACTTCCGCTAGCTTCCTGCTAACTTCTAACTCCGTTAAATGTAATAACTTTTGTTTTCATGGATGCCTGGAAGTTAAACTTTATAGTTACACCTGGTAAAGCAGCAATGCTGATCGTTTTATTAAAGATGAAATAATTTAGACAGTTTTTAACTCTAAGTGATGCTGCAGTGTTGTTTGACCTGAAGCATACGGAGCTTAGGACCCAGATTACTCCCAGATTTAAGAGCATCTTAGTCCGACAAATACGACAATAACAACGGCCGCTTGCATGTTCTGCAAAAAAATGTGCTTTGTTGTGTATCTGACGGACAAACACCAAACCAGTTCCACATCACGGAAGTTGCACCATTTTTACAAACCAATTCTGGTTCATCTGTTTCACTCAACAATCGGCCATGTGCGTATGAAAACAAAGGCACTGCGCATGCGCGTTTTACTCCCATTCTATCGCGATATTTCATTTTCCTATCGTTGCCTAACATTATACCGGTATTACCGTGAACGGTATAATATGGCCCAGCCCTAGTTAAAATTACACAAAACAATTACACATTATTGAGGCAGCCTGTAGGCCTTTGAGTTTAGTTTTAAAAACATTTAAAGACAACAATTCAGTTAGTAAAGTAAAGTGTCATTCAGTCTGATATGAATGTAGCCTGTAGCTTTAGCACTGGGTGCTTACTACATTCCTACTGTTATTTTAAACTTTGTTTCCTTACAGGCTGTCTTGACTACATTGTTGAACATCCCAAGAACGAGACCTTTCTGAAGTCATCAGGATCCTTGATGACAGTCTCCTGAGCGCCATCTCTTCTGATGAAGCGTGGGACACTGATACCGAGCGTGTCAGTAAAGGTGAGTACATCGCCCTCTCATCCTCCCCCTCTTCTCATGAAGAACTGGATGCTGATGCGTGTCAGTGAAGTGGAAGGTGAGTACCCCCTCCCCACCTCCCTTTCTCGCACTGAGGTCTGCTTATTGTAAATATCTTGTACTTGTTTTTACACCTTTTAATGTCAAAGTTGGCCTCTGCGCTTATCAGTGTTGGAAAGACTCTTTCTTGCACTGAGGTCTGCTTATTGTAAATATCTTGTACTTGTTTTTACACCTTTTAATGTCAAAGTTGGCCTCTGTGCTTATCAGTGTTGGAAAGACTCTTTCCTGCACTGAGGTCTGCTTATTGTAAATATCTTGTACTTGTTTTTACACCTTTTCATGTCAAAGTTGGCCTCTGTGCTTATCAGTGTTGGAAAGACTCTTTCCTGCACTGAGGTCTGCTTATTGTAAATATCTTGTACTTGTTTTTACACCTTTTAATGTCAAAGTTGGCCTCTGTGCTCATCAGTGTTGGAAAGAGTCTTTCTTGCACTGAGGTCTGCTTATTGTAAATGTAGCCCTCATTTACTCAATACCATTAAATAAATGGGCTTTGGGTTCTTTTTCTAGTGTACTCTCGTACGATGTTTTTAAATTAACTTCTCTTTTGTTTCTGGGATCAATGAAGCTTATTCCTTACCAGTAGCACTACACGCGAAAATTAACACTAGTGTCTATAGTGCAGTAAATCATGTCATACACCATGTAAAGTAGAGCATTGCAACCCTCCTTTAATTTACCAAACAATGAAAACAAGAAAATAATAAAATGGCAGATTTCAGTATTCAGGCAAACCAAAAACACACACAAGCAATTTACCCACTGTACACAGAATCTCCACACATACAGTGTAAACCACCAGTGATAAAACAATTATAGTCCCAAACTAAACCTAAAGCCGGCAGAGATAAACCCTAAGTTGCAGGCCTGTATTGATCCAGTATAAATCCAAAACGATCTCCCAACCGGAAGTTCTTCACTCAATGAGCAAAAGATAAATAAATAAACTCAGTACCTTGTGAGACGTGCAATTCCCACCAGCTTAATCCAGGTAACAAGTTGTCTTCAGCTCCGTCAGAAACACTCCGCTCTGAATGCAGCAGCACAAAGATGAGGAAGGTCCGTGATCTCCACGTGCTCCACAAGCTACCTGTTTTAGCTTCCCACGTTGCCAGAGGTACTCTGAGTGACGCGGGCACTCAGAGTGACTATCTGGGGTGTGTCCGTCGTTATCCAGTTCGGTAACGATCCTCTGCAGCTTGTTACGTTCCACAACTACAGCGAAACGGCAGCCTACAGTAGTCCTTATTAGCGAACGGCTGGGTTAGCCTCACTTTAACTTAATGCGTGCACGGCCGCAAGAAACAAAGCACACAGTCCAGCAGACTCACGCTGAAACTTTACGTGTTATGTCACTAGTCTACCGACACTGTGACTTATCTGTCCGAAAAGTCAAAACACACTTACTCTTAGTACATAAAAACAAGCTAACTTCTCCGGATGCTCCGTGTAACTCACGCACCACCGCCCTCTCTTCTCGCGCTCTCGTCTCTTTTTTCCTTTTCCTTCTCCACCCTGTGTTACCTTCACAGACCTTACCCCCGTAGGAAATTACAGTTCTCACAAACAATTCACAAGAAAAGAAAGATAACTTATTTTAAACAATGCAAACATGTTTTTAATCATTTTACATGAACTCTTACCTTTTTAAATATACAAGAAAATTTAAATAAATGAACTCTTTGATATTTATATTCTCAGATTTCACTTATCTTTTACTATTTATGCATCTTTTTAACCCGGGTTACACCCTCCCCCCACTAAATGTCTGGTGTCCTCAACAGACTACCAAAGAACTACAAGAACTTGGGAAGTAGGATGACCTTTTTACGTACTATGGCTCTTAGTCTTTGCCTATAGTGATAACAACCCCTCTATGTATAATAGTGATAGGCTGATCTTTAGCTTTTCCTGGCTCATCATAGGTTAAACGAACTACTGGTTTAATCTGTCTCTTAGGCCTTAGTTTAGGAGTGTCACCCAACAAATTACGGTGTGTATTTGGTTTCTGAGTTTTGGCAGACCGGGCTGTTATGGGATCCAGATCAGGTTCTGGGGCAGAATCTTGATCATCTTCTTCATTTTGGTCAGACTCCTCCTGAATATCCACCATGTGGTCGGGCTCAGTCTCACTGTCCCGATTAACGTCTTCATCCTCCAGTGGCAGTTCCTCCTTTTCACTGCGCTGATCAGAATCAGTTTCATCACTGACGTCATCCTGGTCTCTTGCACAATCCTCTTGTGGCACTGCTTGAGATCTAAGAGCCTGTCTTAATGCTTCTCTCACTCTTTCTTGAGTGTAGTAGTATCTCTGAGGCTCATAGTATTCACTTTCTGAGGACGAATCAGAATCCTGTGACAGCTGAGGGTCAGACGCAACTGTGGCCTGCTTTGGTTTCTTGCCCTTTGGTTTTTGTCTGTCACAACAGTTATTGCTTTCTTCAGGGATTGGCAATTTCACATGTTGGCCAATAGGAAGGATATGGTCTCTGTGGATTGTTTTCAGACGACCACTCCCATTCTCTTTCTTTAGTTGGTAGACAGGAAGGTTAGGCATTTTTCCAACAACTTGGTAAGGTATTGGACTCCATCTTGTTTGCAACTTGTGCTTCCCTTTGAGACCCCAGTTCTTTAGTAGGACTCTGTCTCCTATCTCTAGAGACTGGAAACAAACTCTCTTGTCATAGCCCTTTTTGTTCTTCTGATGGACTTTGTCTGCCGTCTCGGATCCTAGCTTGTAGGCTTGACGGAGATCTTCTTTAAGCTTTGACACATAGCGTGAATGACTTTCCTCAGCTTTGTCAATTGTGGTCCCAAAGCACAAGTCCACTGGCAGTCTGGCTTCACGGCCAAACATTAGGAAGTATGGCGAAAAACCAGTTGCATCACATTTTGTACTGTTATAAGCATGGACCAAATAAGGGACATGCTGGCTCCACTGACGTTTCTTTTCTGTGCTTAGAGTACCCAACATAGAAAGCAGCATTCGATTGAACCGCTCTGGCTGAGGGTCTCCTTGCGGATGATACGGAGTAGTGCGCGACTTCCGTATCCCCATGTTCTTCAACAAGTCTTTGATCAGACGACTCTCAAAGTCTCGCCCCTGGTCTGAATGGATACGAGCCGGAAGACCATAGTGGACAAAAAACGTATCCACTAGGATTTTGGCCACTGTTTGAGACGTCTGATTCTTGGTCGGGAATGCCTGGGCGTAGCGCGTGAAGTGATCTGTGACCACTAAAACATTTCTCATGCCCTTGGAATCCGTCTCCATTGAGAGAAAGTCAATGCACACCAGATCCATAGGTCCACTGCTGGAGATCTGGTGAAGCGGTGCGGCTCTCTGGGCAGGAGTCTTGCGTGTTATGCATTCACCACAACTTTTGATATGGTCCTCAGTGTCCTGCAACATTCTTGGCCAGTAGAACCTTCGACGGAGTAAATCCAGAGTTCTCTCTATGCCCAGGTGTCCTGAGTCATTGTGTACTGATCTCAACACAACATCATGATACACCTTTGGCAGGACTAGCTGATGGACCTCCTCCCCTGAGTGACGTTTGGTGATGCGATAGAGCAGACCGTCACTCAGCAGGGTCAGCTTATCTTTCTCTCTTTTTAGGAGCGACAGCTCCGGAGTGTTGCCTGTCCATAAATTCTGTTGAACAGCTTTGACCGCTGGACCAATGACTGGATCCTCTTTCTGTGCCTTAGCGAGATCAGCTTTTGAGACGTGTTCCAGTGACTGTAACTCCATTGTAAGAGGAAATGCATAGATGTCAGGGATGCATTCCGGGGAAGCCCCGGTTTGGTCGACACATCTGGTGGGACACCCTGAGCTTTCTGAAACTTGTACTCTTTTGCAGATGGATTTAACAGCTGCTTCTGGTATAGTCTCCCATTCAGCATCAGTGTCAAAGTTTCTGGAGAGGATGTCTGCATCTATGTTATGCTTGCCTGGTCTGTAATGGACATCAAAGTCATACGTGGACAAAGCAGCTAACCATCTGTGTCCCACGGCATTGAGCTTTGCTGTAGACAGAACATAAGTCAAGGGGTTATTATCTGTTCGCACTGTAAAGCGCGCCCCATACAGATAGTCATGAAAGCGATCAACCACAGCCCACTTTAATGACAGGAACTCCAGCTGATGTATGGGGTACCTCTTCTCAGCCTGACTTAACTTCCTGCTGGCAAATGCAACTGGCCTTAGGTCCCCTTCTTGTAGCTGGTATAGGACAGCCCCCAATCCTTTGAAGCTTGCGTCCACGTGGAGCTCATAGGGCTTGGTAGGATCAGCGAAGGCTAATACTGGTGCATGGGTTAGGCAGTGGATGATCTGCTGAAAGGCTTTGCTGCAGGCGTCATCCCACCGATCTCCAAAGGGTTCTGACTCTTTCAAGTAGGACTTGTTGATGTCTGGACTCTTTTTCCTGCTCTTTTGTGTCGGAGCATAACCTTTGGTCAGTTCAGTGAGAGGTCTCACAATGGCAGCATAGTTAGCAATGAATCGCCTATAGTATCCGCAGAAACCTAAGAACGATCTCAGAGTCTTTAGGTCGTGGGGCTGAGGCCAGGTGGTAACAGCCTCAATCTTCTGCTGATCAGGAGAGACACCTTGGGCAGACACAATATGCCCGAGGTACTTCACCTGTGGCTGACAAAACTGGCATTTGTTCAGGGAGATCTTTAGTCCTGCTTCTCCAAGACGATCTAGGACTTTAATGAGCCGCTCTTCGTGTTCCTCCAGCGACTTTCCGAAAACAATCAGGTCGTCCAAGTAAACCAGGACTTGGAGGAGGTTCATGTCTCCGACTGTTTTTTCCATTAGACGCTGGAAAGTCGCAGGTGCTCCTGTTATTCCTTGCGGCATTCTCTCAAATTGGAAAAAGCCTAGGGGACAGATGAACGCCGTCTTCTCTTTATCTTCCTCTGCCATTGGAATCTGGTAGTATCCACTACGCAGATCCAGCACTGTGAACCATTTGCTCCCAGACAAAGAATCCAGTGCTTCGTCAATGCAGGGGGTCGTGTACTGGTCTGGCACGGTCCGACTGTTAAGGAGCCTGTAGTCTATGCACATCCGTATGGTGCCATTTTTCTTTCTAACTATTACAATTGGTGAGGCATAGGGGCTACGGGATTCTTTAATGATGCCGGCACAGAGTAACTCTTGCAGATGTTTTCTTACATCCTCTATGTCTGCAGGTGCCAGACGACGTGATCTTTGCCGAAAAGGTCTTGTGTCAGCCAGGCGGATGGTGTGCTCCACCTCTTTTGCAAGGCCAACGTCCCATTCATGGACTGAGAACACGTGGGAGCGTTCCGCTAGTTTCTGTCTAAGCCGGTCCTCCACTCCTCAGGCACAGGAGAGTCACCAAAGTCGATCTGGCTGCTGTCAAATGCTGTCGTCTCTGGTGCTTTGCTTGGCATGGAGATGACGCTTTCGGTGCGATAAAGGTGACCCATGACTGTTCCAACCGGGATAATGGTTTCCCTGGCGGACTGGTTCTGCACCAGGATCCTGAAGCTGTTAACTTGTACCGCATTGGCGGGCACAACCATGGGTTGAAGCAGGACATCACCCGGCAGAGGAGCTAAGGGAGAAGAGTCAAACATCAAGATCTCTTTGCCAACTGTCTGCTGAAAATGAACTTTGCAGGTTATTTGCAAGTCTTTTCCAGGGGGTAAGGACAAGGGATTTGAACCCTGCCAAGTCACACAGCCAACCTGGTCATCTTGAGAGCCTAGGGTGATGGAGTCTGTGAAAGTGGGTAGCGACTCCCTGTGAATTTGGATGCCCAGGCTTTTGGTTATGTCACGCCCCTCTTTTCTGCATTCCTGCACCAAATTGCGGACATGGCTGGTGTTAGTGCCAACAATGACAGGAATCTGCTCTTCTTTTGGGCTTGGACAGATCAGGGCAAGGACAGGTACTGTGTGTTTGGTGCCAGTCACTTCAGCCGGGTACTCAACATCTACCACAACATAGCCGAGGTAGGGGTAACTGACATTGGACTCACTTAAACCCCAAATGTTGAGACCAGTGACTGGATGCACTGGGGTGGAAGGCAGATGGGCTTTGTACCAGGACTCGAATATTATGGTGACCTGTGATCCACTGTCAAATAAGGCATCACAGGGCTGTCCATTCACTTTAAGTGGCACAATACTTGGGGGCCCAATCAGTCCCTCCGGAATTCCAGCTGGGGTGGGAGAAGTCAGAAGACCCTGCTTGACATGACAGTCAGTGTCAGGGGCATTACTTGTTGAAGTACCTGAACTTTCTTTCAGTGTCTTGACAGTTTGGATGAGCTTTCGAATAACTTTGCTCTGATTTTCAGGATTTTGACACTTTGCGACAAAATGTCCCTTTTCCCCACAACGGTAACAGAACTGCTCATCCAAAGGCGTTCTGTTCTGGTAAGGGGTCCTTGTCTTTGAGTTAGCCTCTACTGCTGCCATGGTAGCCAGTTTTAAAGAGGAGTCTGGAACAGTATCTCTTTGGGCTACTTTCTGCTGCAGTCTTTTCACTTTTTTTTTCAAAGCAGCCAGTTCCTTGGTGTCACTGGGCTCACTTGACTGCACTGAGGACGAGCCTTTCTCTTTGACATCAGGGGACTTAGTCATGCAGGTGGCTAACTTGGCCTTAAGCTCTTTAACTTCAGCTTTGAGACTTTGTATTTCTGTATTGTCAGTCCCTAAAGGTTTTGTCTGTACATGCTGGACTGAGGTATTTAGTTTCCTCCTTGATGCCTCATACTCTTCCTCTGTGCGAATCTCACTTAAGAGTTGGAGGAAAGTTGGGGGTTTGGACTTTCTCTCTCTCAGGCGCAGATTAATTAGCATGAGATCGGAAACAACAGCCCCTCTCAGAAGTTGTTCTAGGCGAGCTTTGTCTTTGCTAGAAGCTGGAAATCCTCCTCTCTGAACAACTTTACTGAGGGCCCTCTCCAGAAGCCTCAGAAAATCAGACAGTTTTTCACTTGGTTGTTGCTGCATTAAGCAGAAAGCAAAATAGAGATCATCCCCAGACTCAGCACTGCCAAAGGCGCTTTCCAAAGCCTCCAGGTATTCAACAGGGCCTGCCTCAGGGTCTGACTCACGGACCGATTTGGCAATCTCCAACGCTGGCCCCTTTAAACTTTCCATCAGCCTGCGCCTTTTCTCCTTGTCTGTACAGTCACTTTCCTCTACCATGAGCCATGCCTGCTCAAGCCAATGGTCAAAGGGGTCTTCACTAGGGGGAACTGGTAAGTTCCCTGAAAACAGCCTCAAACGCCGATAACCACCTTCAGCTTGTGGTTTACGTGCCTTCTCCAAAAAATCACCAACCGCTTGCAAGACAGACTCAGTGGAGTTTATGGAAGGATCAGAGCTGGGCTGCGGAGGAGCAAAGCTGAGAAATAAGCTTTGTATGTCTTCCATAGTCCTACCCTCAGTGTCTAAGAGACTCTTCAACTTCACAGCAAAATCGTCAGGAGCTGCACATTCTTTAAGAGTCACTATCGGCCATTTCTCACCACTGTGCTGGTCCAGCACTTCCTTGGGTGCATTATCTTTAGGTATACTTTGTTTGCACTCGCAGAGAACCATTAGGCAGCTCAAGGGGGTGTGGAACAAGCATCCTCTAACCCGGACTCGCCCTAGACACTTAATAGTCTCCAAGGTTTCTTCTATCTGGGCTATTTCCACTTCTTCTGGAACCAGAACCAAGGGTGCTTTAGCTTCCTCCAAACCTTCACCCCGACACCACCTCTTCAGCAAGCACGGTGTGGTCTGCCATACTCATAATAGCCAAAAATACTAAGAAATGTAAACAAGCTACTGTAGGTTAACTTATAACTCTTTTTTTTTTTTTTTTTTTTTTTAGTGTGTGGCTCTGTTAATACTTCTATGAGACCCAAAAACATCCCAGCGGTGCCTCCATTTTATGTAGCCCTCATTTACTCAATACCATTAAATAAATGGGCTTTGGGTTCTTTTTCTAGTGTACTCTCGTACGATGTTTTTAAATTAACTTCTCTTTTGTTTCTGGGATCAATGAAGCTTATTCCTTACCAGTAGCACTACACGCGAAAATTAACACTAGTGTCTATAGTGCAGTAAATCATGTCATACACCATGTAAAGTAGAGCATTGCAACCCTCCTTTAATTTACCAAACAATGAAAACAAGAAAATAATAAAATGGCAGATTTCAGTATTCAGGCAAACCAAAAACACACACAAGCAATTTACCCACTGTACACAGAATCTCCACACATACAGTGTAAACCACCAGTGATAAAACAATTATAGTCCCAAACTAAACCTAAAGCCGGCAGAGATAAACCCTAAGTTGCAGGCCTGTATTGATCCAGTATAAATCCAAAACGATCTCCCAACCGGAAGTTCTTCACTCAATGAGCAAAAGATAAATAAATAAACTCAGTACCTTGTGAGACGTGCAATTCCCACCAGCTTAATCCAGGTAACAAGTTGTCTTCAGCTCCGTCAGAAACACTCCGCTCTGAATGCAGCAGCACAAAGATGAGGAAGGTCCGTGATCTCCACGTGCTCCACAAGCTACCTGTTTTAGCTTCCCACGTTGCCAGAGGTACTCTGAGTGACGCGGGCACTCAGAGTGACTATCTGGGGTGTGTCCGTCGTTATCCAGTTCGGTAACGATCCTCTGCAGCTTGTTACGTTCCACAACTACAGCGAAACGGCAGCCTACAGTAGTCCTTATTAGCGAACGGCTGGGTTAGCCTCACTTTAACTTAATGCGTGCACGGCCGCAAGAAACAAAGCACACAGTCCAGCAGACTCACGCTGAAACTTTACGTGTTATGTCACTAGTCTACCGACACTGTGACTTATCTGTCCGAAAAGTCAAAACACACTTACTCTTAGTACATAAAAACAAGCTAACTTCTCCGGATGCTCCGTGTAACTCACGCACCACCGCCCTCTCTTCTCGCGCTCTCGTCTCTTTTTTCCTTTTCCTTCTCCACCCTGTGTTACCTTCACAGACCTTACCCCCGTAGGAAATTACAGTTCTCACAAACAATTCACAAGAAAAGAAAGATAACTTATTTTAAACAATGCAAACATGTTTTTAATCATTTTACATGAACTCTTACCTTTTTAAATATACAAGAAAATTTAAATAAATGAACTCTTTGATATTTATATTCTCAGATTTCACTTATCTTTTACTATTTATGCATCTTTTTAACCCGGGTTACATAAATATCTTGTACTTGTTTTTACACCTTTTAATGTCAAAGTTGGCCTCTGGGCTTTTTCAGTGTTGGAAAGACTCTTTCTTGCACTGAGGTCTGCTTATTGTAAATATCTTGTACTTGTTTTTACACTTTTTAATGTCAAAGTTGGCCTCTGTGCTTATCAGTGTTGGAAAGACTCTTTCTTGCACTGAGGTCTGCTTATTGTAAATATCTTGTACTTGTTTTTATACCTTTTAATGTCAAAGTTGGCCTCTGTGCTTATCAGTGTTGGAAAGACTCTTTCTTGCACTGAGGTCTGCTTATTGTTAATATCTTGTACTTGTTTTTATACCTTTTAATGTCAAAGTTGCATATGTATGTATATCGTATGCACCTCTCCTTTTCCGGAAATGTAGAATAAAGATGATTTTTGAGCTTTGACCACACTGAGTCTGGTTCTTTCTCTGTCAGTAAAAGAATATCAAAGAACTGGATTTGATAGCATCCTTCATATTTATCGTGGTAAATCAATCCCCTGCATTGATGGCCTGACGCACCCTGGAGACCGTCAGTATCCCAGGGTGAGAGGAGGCAGACAGCAGCGGGGCTTTTCTCCCACTGCTTCCTGGTCTCCAAGTGGGACGGGGGTTTTCGTCCCATTCTGGACCTCAGAGGCTTCAATTGTTATTTCAGGAAGCAGTGGGAGAAAAGCCCCGTTTGGCGGTCCCCAGTGTCTACCTCCTGTATGGCTCTCTTTGCCAGAAGTGTCGCCAGTTCCTTCCGCAGCACCAGGGCCTGCTCTGGGTCACCCACAGAGGTGAAGGTCGGGACAGTAGTTACAGGGGGTCTGCGGCAAAACTGCAGGCGATAACCCTGGGTCATGGTGGCAATAACCAGGCGATAACCCAAGTGTCCACCCCCAGGGCTGATCAAGCCACCCTGTGCTGCTCTGTAGATAGGGAGGGGGGCTGGGTGACCTGGCTCCAAGAGACGTCAGGAGGGAGGGTGTGGTGGAGGACGGCTGAGCCACATGCCACGACCAAGGAGGGCATCATACCCCGTACATATGGAATATGTAACGGCGTGGAGAGATAGTCTCGATATGATAGAGAACAACTTTAAGGGTATCTTAGTTTTTTTTTTTATCACCTTTTGCATTTTTGTTTCTGCTTGTAGTTATCTTTATAGTTTATTCCCTGAATTTTATTTAATCCTTTCTCCATTGTGGTTCCTGTTGTTTAGTCTTCAGAATTATTTAATGAATAAATATACATTTTGTCACAGATGCAGTAGCAAACGTGTGGAGTTTGTGAGAGAAGGACCCAAACGCAGGTACTGGCTTGGATGTGAGCAGACTTTATTTTCACAAGTTGAGGAGACAGACTGGCGTGGCGATGGGAACAACAGGAACTATGAAAAACTTAAATTGGGAAAACCTACAAATGAATCAGAAACCGCAACTCACAGAATGACATGCAGGGAGAAACTTGTACACGCACAGGAGCAATCCAGGAATGGGAGACAGGAGGGAAACACAGCTGGGAAAAATCAGAGCTGACGAGACAAGGAGAAGCAAAACCAGACACACTATACACAGGACAGGGACGACCAAAGTAAAATAGGAAATACAACAGGTATGCACAGACAACAGGGAGGGAACACAGAGACGTAGGACAGAAACAGAACAGAGACTTAACAACTATAAAATTTAATACAAACAGAAGACCATAATTCACAGAATAAACTTGACCGAAAAAATACAAAATACTGGGTCAAATGCATCTAGAGACTTACGCAGAACTTTGGTCAAATGTATTTAAAAAAGCATATTGGCACACAGTGTGTGACAGTCGGATTGCACCTAAATGTTTCATTTCAGCTCGGTGCCATAAGTCTTCCCTATGTCTACACATAGCGGATTGAAAAGGTTATTGTTATGAAGATTTTAAACAATGGGAAGAATTACAAACTATTCTACAGGATCTCCACTTCCTGGTGGAGCTTCATGGTGAGTGAGACATCTGAAGAGGAGTTTATGTGTATTTTTCTTCTGCTTTAAACTGACTAGAATGAACTAAGGGATTGACAGGGAACCCAGACTGAAAATCTTTTGTTGGTTTGTTTGTTTCTTTTGTTTTGTGTTGTTTACTGAGATTTATGAGCCTGTAATGAGCTGAGAACTTCAGTGTTAAATAAATCGCTTGGTGGTTACAAAGTATATTGAGCTGGATTTCGTTTAATGTTTAGAGTGGTCTGAAAGAGCTCAAGCATCCCTTGTGCATGGTTTGCAAAACAAACTAGGGTTCATCTTATGTGTCTGCAGAGAAACCTGATTGGCACCACAGAAGAGGCAACTCATTGTCGAACCTCCTTGGCAAGCAAACGGGCACATAACAAAGTGGCATCCCGGATGGGACGCTGGCTTGGGAGAATAGCAAGCAGTATTGAATGTAGGGCTGCTCAATTAATCGAATTTTAATCACGATTACGATCTGGGCTTTCAACGATCATTAAAAATGACTGAGCCGATTATTAGCCCCTCCCTCGTGCTTTACGCTCGCGCTGCTCTGTGTGGCAAATCGAGCGCACCTCTCTGCATTTCGAACATGCGTCACAACAATTAAGAGGACCCGAGGGAAGCTCGGAAAGCTAAGCAGAAGTTATTTGGAGAGGAGAGTGACTGCCGTTGGTTGAAAAGAGAGGTAAAAAAAAAAAACTTCAGTGGTGTGGAAACATTATGGTTCACAGAGTCAGACGTGGATCAAGTAGACACAGTGTGTAAACTTTGCTACGGTGTCGTAGCTGCACCACAGAGCAACACTGCACAGTTCACTAAACATAGATGTTTACATTTTTCATTTATTTTTTATATTGCAAACATTTGCACTGTTATCAGTATTTGCACACTGTTTTATATTATTTTTTTAAAGTCATTATTCAATACATTGTTATTGTTAACCCTTTAAAGCCGGTCAGAGCAGCACGCTCCGTTTTCGTAACTATTTTTAAATCCCTGTAGAACCGGAACCACATAAGCTAGCGCAATAATTTGTTTTGCATATAAAACCAGAGGAGTTGTACTTACATCTGATGCCATCAGCTTGTCCTCGGTCACGGTTTCCTTCCACATATAGCTTTGCAAAAATTACATAAAAAGCGCTTGCAGGAACAAAAACACAATATTCCAGAAACACGCTTTGCCGATCCGATCAGCTGTTCGTAACACTTCTCACATTGAAAAAGAAGTCAACGCGAACTATCGCATGTCCGCCATTTCCTGGCCGAAACAGGAAGTGACGTCATTTTCACGGAAAATGTAGTTTTTTACTTGTAGGCCTTAAGAGCCTATACTGGTGTTTTTATAAGTCATGTTTGACTCTTTATACTTTTCTGAATAGTTTCTGGGATGCTTAGAACTCGAATTGCACAGCTGGAAATAGTTTATTTTGATGCACCTGCTGTTTTCTTTGCAAATTTGCATCATAGGATTGTTTTTTGTTTTTCCTGCAGTATATAAAAATTGCTGTATCTCCAAAATAAAACTATGAAGACACTCAAAATAAATTTCCTGTTGTTGTAAACTATTTTTTGCAACTTTTTTGTATTTAAAGTTTTGAGGGATAAACCCTTAAATTTCTCCAAGTAGAAATGTATGTAAAAAAAAAACAAAAAAAAAGTTTTTCAATTTTTTTGTAGTTTATTGCACTTTTTTGCAATTAATGTAGTTACTATGGACTTAATGCAGACATATTATTAAAATATGGGCTATAACAGTTGTATTGATGTATAGCAACTTGAAATGTTCCCAAAAATGGCACTACAGCATGTAAAAAAAAATAATATAAGCTCTGGCGGACTTGGTTCTATGGTAGGTCTTAAAGGGTTAAATAAATATCGTTAAATAATCGAGATCTCAATTTCAGTGAAAATAATCGTGATTATCATTTTTGCCATAATCGAGCAGCCCTAATTGAATGTAGTTAATAGTTTTGAATAATGATTACTGATAAGTGAAAATAGATGAGGAAAGTCGAGATCAAACGGCCTTCATCTGTCTCTTTGGTTTGTATCAGTTCGAGGTAATGGCATTTGGACTCAAGAATGCAGCCGCTGACTTCCAGAGACTGATGGAAATATTTCTGGGGATTTGCAAGGGGATGACATTATCATCTACTCCCCCGCTCTGGAACAGTATACTTCAGACATCCATGCTGTCCTGGATAAACTATGTGAATCTAAGTTAACTGTCAAAATGACAATTTTTTGGACCTACCTTAGGTTTTTGGGACACCGTTTCTTCTTCAAGGGTGGACGTGGGTCCTGAACAATCCTGAAAAAGAAGATTTCCCTTCTCCTTGAAACATAAAGTAGCTGCAGGTGTTCCTGGGAATGGCATGAGCAGTGTTGGGTAAGTTACTTTAAAAAAGTAATTAATTACTAATTACTTAATCAATATTGTATTTAAAATACTTATTTTATATTGTATTTAAAATACTGTATTTAAAATACTTTAAAATACTGTGTCTGAAAAGTAACTTAATTACTCAATAAGTAATTTAACTAAATACTTCTTAAAATCCCTCTAAACCTTGAGTGGACAAACAATAGAAATTAAACTCTTTAAATAATATTTTTTTAAAGACGGAGACTGTACAGTACGCAGCGGCAGCATCTCTTCCACAGTATAGGCTGCAATCATTTTTTTAAGCTCACCTTCAGACGCTGCTGAAGTAAAATCAAGTTTTGCCCGTGTGAAATGCACTTCACACACGCACACACACGCACAGTTGTTTGTCGCCAGATGCCACGTTTATTTCTAGTTTTCATTTATTATGATAGTCCACAGTCTGACAGCTCCAGTCTCAGCTGATTTCCAGCCTCCCCTCCGCTCCTCTCCCGTCTCACTATAAAAGGGAAGGAAACCATCATCAGTCCAAACGCCATCAGCTGTTCTCACCTGCATTTCCAGCACCGCCCCGTTGAGCTCACTGCACCACTCCTCCCCTGCAGCCGCACCCGGGACCACACCTCCGCCACAGCCTGCTTAGCAGGAGTTGCCGCGGTGTTATCCATGGATGATGAACAAGAATCACTCAGAAGTGTTCGTCTATGCCAGGGGTCTGCAACCTTTAACACTGAAAGAGCCATTTGGATCCGGTTTCCAGAAAACTCTGGGAGCTGCAAATACTTTTTGACATCTAAAATGAAGATAACACTGTATATATTCTTTTTTACCTTTATGCTTTGTGTGAACAACTAAGGTGTGTTGCTTATGAAATCCATGAAGTGCTACAGAGAAAATTACATTTTATTTATGTAATTAACACATTTTGAACTCTTAAAGAAATATAACAAAAGGAAAGCTGAACTAAAATGATCCAGCAAACAAAAACTGTTGTGAGCCGCCCCCCTCATATCGCCTTTGGGCTTTTGGAGCCTTGACCTGACTTTTAAAAAAATAATTGGAAAAAAGCTCGATGCTGCTAAAAAATGAAAAATAGATATTTGCAAAATTCTGCCTAAATATGTATTTTACCTGGTTAAGGTGTGTGGCGGGGCGTGATCTGCAGCACCGCTGCAGGGGAGGCGGACGCACCTGAACGGCACCCGCAATCACGCCTCACCGCCTTAATCTCTGTGCTCTCTCTGCTGTTGTTGATGTGTGTCGGGCTGTGAGCTGAAAAGCTACAGCCGGCTGTGTGCACACAGCAACCGTGTGTGAAAAGTGGTCAATAAAGAGATGCGGAAAAGGATGTTCATGGAAACATCGTCGGGTCTGCCATGATATGTTTACAACGGGACTTCTGCTCTGCGCACAGCGTCTGCAGGTCGGGGCTGTACGAAGTGACTTTCATCTCTACAGGACTGTAAGCTGTCGTCTGTGAGGCGTGTTTGTTTTAACATAGTTCACAGTGGAGAACAGCTGCTGACATAATGTGGATCCCAAGATCCATAATTGGCCTACCTGGGGTTGAAAGTCTCGATAAATGCACGCCGTTTCGGTGGGTACACCGGTGTTATAGGCATGGCCCTTTAAGGATGAAGCCTGATGGGAAATGTATTCGGGATGTGTGTAGCGGGACTGTCTGGTGGGTGTGCGAGAGAGAGCGGAGAAGGAAAAAAAGTAACGGTTAGCTACGGAAGAGACGAAGAGAAAATAAATAAAAGGAATATAATAACTCCCTCGACAGCCAGAGTTGTGTCGGCGATGCTCGCTGTGAGTAAACTGTTTCAGCCCACTGTACGCGGTGTTCGTGCCTTGGAGAAGAAATAAAGTTCGGTGAAGCAGTTTCCTACGCCTCCTTCAATCTTTTTGCTAGCGGAGTTGACCTGTATAGTAAGCTGTTGCCGGCTACGAGTCAGTTACGGAATCTTCAAGTAACTGCCAGAGGTTTCCTTACTGCGGTTCGGGGCCGCGGATCTGGCGCGGTAACACTGGGGGCTCTTTTCCGGGATTAAACTCCGCAAAGTGCCGAGAGAGAGGGAGCGAACTTTTTTTTTCTCTTTTCCCTCGGACGACAGAGAAAATGGCAGCTCCGGGAGATGCTGAAGGGGATGACATGGTAATGTACTTCAGTAAGAGCAGCAACCCATTTTTGTCAGAAACCCCAGAGAGTGGCACAGCTAATGTGGACCGTGCCACTTATGTAAACAATAGAATCCACAGCAGCAACCCCTTCATCACAGACATAGAGTTAACGCCAGCGGCGAGCATAGCAGCAGTCGATACGACAGAGTTTGAGGCTGCATGGCATCTCACCCCACCACCTTCAGCTCACACCAACCCTTTCTTAACACCAATAGCAAAGCAGAATGCAGTGTGCAGTGAGTTTAAGCAGTTTCAGTGCTCAGACTGCGAATGCCCTGGTAACACTACATCTACACCGATTACAGTGGGACAGCATGGCACACATGATCACCTATCTCGGATTGTTTCATCCCTGCCATGCAGCCAGCCATTCACCGCCATGAACTGTACCTGCAGTGTCCCTAGAAAAACACAGTTTACTGAGCCAGCGAAGCTACACATTATGCCGGGTACACCCCAACCTGCGCAATACAGCTATGAAATGCAAGCTCAGGGCTATTTTTCCCCAACACCTCGCATGGTAATACCAGCACCAGATGGGGGGTGTGGGCTTTGTAAGCATGGCCAGGGTCACAGTTCAAAACAAGCCACGCCAGTGCCACGCGGCTGTTTTCCTTGTGCAGTGCAAGACGGTGGTTTTGCAGATTGTAGTGCTGATGAACAGACGAGGGGCAAGGAGAAAATTCCCACATTACAACCAGACCAGTTCGATGGGTCAGGGTCATGGAAAGACTTTCTCTATCAGTTTGAGACCTGTGCAAAGGCCAACTGCTGGACGGAGAAGACCATGGCTGTCCAACTAAGATTCAGCCTGAGGGGCGCAGCTGGAGCCATAATCCACAAAAACCCCAAATCTGCTCGCTGGAGTTACCGGAGGATTGTGGAGGAGGTGGAGGCTGCCTATGGGCCGTGTTCAGAGCATGCAGCAGCCATTGGCATTGAGCTACGGCAGAGAATCAGGAAACCAGGTGAGGCCCTGCACACCCTCAGAGATGATATATATGAGAAGGTTTCCATTGTGTATGCCAACCGCTCTGAGCTGGAGCAGGACTGTATTGCTGTAGAGATCTTCACTAATGCTTTGGCAGATGCTGAAATGGTCCAGAAATTGTTGGAAGAACAACCACGCACCCTGGCAAGAGCCTATGAAATCGCCCACAGGTTCGAGACAACGAAAAGGGCCGCCAGGGCACTCACGCAGCTTATGCAGCCAGGGCCACGAGTCTCTGCAGCACAGGGGGCCCGAACAGCTGCATTACGGGAGAATGTTCATATGCTAAGTTATGAACCACCGGAGAGAGCTCAAAGACCTATCCAGCCTGGGCGCCAAAGCTGGAGCACATTTAACAAGTCAAGCAGGAAGGAGGCTGTTTGCCATAACTGCTCCGGCATAGGACATCTACAGAGGAACTGCCCCTCTCCTCGCTCACCTGCCCAAAAGCCTGTAAAAGCTACTAGAGGCCCAGCCCCTGACCCAGGCACAGTGTTCCACAACGGAGGCCAAGATGTGATGTGTGTCCAGATAGTAATACAAGGACGGGAAATACGGGCCTTGCTGGATTCTGGTGCACGGCGGAATGTGCTGCCCCTCTACTATTTTAACACCATCCCCGCAGAGTCAAGACCCCAGGTGCAGGCATCCATTGCTCAGACTCTACAAGGCATTGGTCCAGAGGGATTGGCCGTCCTGGGCGAGGTCATCCTGCCTGTACATGTGGGGAGCGGTGTTAAAAATGTAGACTTTCTTTTGGCCGACATGGCTGAGGGCACTGAAGTTATCCTGGGGCACCCTTTACTGCAACAATCGTGCGCTTGCTTAGACTACGGCCGCCAAGAGATAACCCTGTTTAATGAAAAGATACCATGCTTTGGCTTGTGCCCTCAACCCCAGGTGCTTGTTGTTAGGGTGGCACGCACTACGGTTTTGGAACCAGGCTGCGAGTATGTGGTCCCCGGGTTTTCCAGCTTCCATTGTGCCGCTCATAGAGACATGATGCTAAGCCCCACAAAGGGCTTTGTGGAGAAGCACCAAGTACTGGTGGCTCACGCAGTTGTGCAACCTCGTAAACCCTCTAGCATCCCAATCAGAGTCTTTAACCCTGGGGCCGCAGCTGTCACCTTAAAGCGTGGTGCCGTGGCAGGGGTTCTTCAGCCGGTGCAGGTCCTGGAGGGGTCGGGGAGTCACCCACCAAGGGTCTTGGCAGCCCTCGAGCTTAATGGTACTCCCCCTGCTTCTGTGCCGAGCCATTTGCAGGCCCTTTACGCCGAGAGCAGCCCCGGTTTGACTCACGTTGCCCGCTGCGATCTGGCAGGCCTGCTGAGGTCCTATGGTGATGTCTTCTCCACTGGCCCAAATGACCTTGGTCGCACTGTTGTTGTCCAGCATGACATCCTGACCACGCCAGGGCCACCAGTTAAGCACCCGCCGCGCAGGATGGCAGGGGACAAACAAATAGCGGCCGACCAGCAAGTACAGCAGAGCCTGGAGGCTGGGCTAGCTCAACCTAGCAATAGCGGCTGGGCTGCTCCAATTGTGATGGTGAAGAAGAAAGACCAGAGTCCCAGACTATGTGTGGACTATAGACCATTAAATGAGCGAACCCTTAAAGACGCTTATCCCCTGCCACGCATCCAGGACACCCTTGACACGCTTTCCACTGCCAAGTACTTCAGTACACTAGACCTGACTTCAGGGTACTGGCAGGTAGAGATGACCCCCCAGAGCCCAAAAAGCAGCTGCATTTTGTACCCGTAAGGGATTGTTCGAGTGGAATGTGATGCCGTTTGGACTGTGCAATGCACCGGCCACATTCCAAAGGCTTATGGACAGAGTCCTGGCTGGGCTGCAGTGGGAGACGTGCTTAGTGTACCTAGATGACATCATTGTCCTGGGTCAGGATAGCACCCAGATGCTGGAGCGGCTCGAGCAAGTGTTCATCAGATTGCGTGGAGCCAACCTAAAACTGAAGCCATCTAAATGCTGCCTGTTTCGGGAGCAGGTGGCCTATCTGGGCCATATCATCTCTGCTGCAGGTATTTCCACAGATCCCAAGAAAGTTCAGCAGGTGACGGACTGGCCTGCACCGCGGACCGTCACAGAAGTGCGTCAGTTTGTTGGCTTAGCGTCATACTACCGCCGGTTCGTGGAGGACCACAATAGCCAAACCCCTCCACGAACTCACTAAGAAGTATGCCCGTTTTAACTGGACTGCTGAGTGCCAGGAAGCATTCCAGGAATTAAAAAAACGGCTTACAGCAGCCCCTGTCCTGGGTTACCCACTGGACCAGGGTGACTTCTTCCTTGACACTGATGCCAGCGATTGTGGGATCGGAGCAATTCTCTCCCAAGTGCAAGGGGGCGAAGAGCGGGTCTTGGCTTATGGGAGCAGGCGGCTGTCAGCTACCGAACAAAACTATTGTACGACCAGGCGAGAGCTTCTGGCGGTTGTGGCGTTCACTTCCCACTTCAGACAGTACCTGCTGGGTAGGCCGTTCACTGTCCGGACTGACCATAGCAGCCTCCGCTGGCTGACCAGGCTAAGGGAGCCCGAGGGCCAGCTGGCCCGCTGGTTGGAGAAGCTGGCAGAGTATAACTTCCAGGTGCTGCACCGACCTGGGAAAAACCACCAGAATGCGGATGCACTTTCCAGGAGACCCTGCCGCGCTTCATGCCCGTGCACACTTCCAGAGCCCACCATCAACAGCGGCCGGTTCGAGCATAAAGGTGTGCAGTGTAACTTAGAGGACTGTTGTACCAGCATAACCCCCCCAGGGCAGCCCCCAGTGGGGGTAGTGGGGCCTGATGGTACCAATGGGAAAAGCCGGGTAGCAGGACCAGAGTGTGCACCCGTAGCAGCAGTGGACTGTTGTTCCGGTAGTAGCCACGACACCCGCCCAAATATCCACCGGGTGGATGAGTCACATCACACTAGCTTGTTCAGTGGCTGGACCCCAGAACAGCTCCTGGCTAGCCAGAAGAACGACGTGGATATAGGCCCAGTTTGGGAATGGAAAGAAAAAGGGGGAGGTCGGCCAGTCTGGGCTGATGTAGCGGCATGCAGCCCCGCAACCAAAGCCTACTGGGCGCAGTGGAAAAGACTGTACCTAAAAGATGGAGTACTGGTGAGGAAATTCCACTGTACAGAAAATAATGTGTTTTTCCCCCAAATCCTTCTGCCTCACGCCTATCGTTACTCCGTAATGCAGCAGATGCACGATGGCCCAGTGGGTGGCCACTTTGGGGCAGAAAGGACCCTGGCACGCCTGAAGAATAGGTACTACTGGTACAACATGAAAGATGATGTGACCCTGTGGTGCCGCACTTGCACCAGTTGTGCTGAAAGGTCGCGGCCCCTAAAAACCCCCCAGGCAGCGATGGGCACGGTACGTGTTGGCGCCCCCATGGAGAGGATTGCAGTCGATCTGATGGGACCGTTGAACGAAACAGAAAGGCATAACCGTTCATATTGGTGGTACAAGACTATTTCAGCAAGTGGGTGGAGGCTTATCCAGTCCCCGATGGACAAGCACCCACGGTGGCCGAAAAGGTTGTTGCGGAGTGGGTGTGTAGATATGGAGCCCCACAGTCTCTGCATAGTGACCAGGGCACCAACTTTGAGTCAGCTGTGTTCCAGGGGATGTGTGAACTGTTCGGAATCAAAAAGACGCGCACCACGCCCTTTCATCCACAGTCCGATGGCCAGGTAGAGCGTTTTAATGCTACCCTTCAGAAGGCCTTAGCCACCACCGCGGAGCGCTGCCACTGGGACTGGGTTATAATGATCCCATATGCTGTCATGGCTTATCGGGCAACTAAACACAGCTCCACAGGACTGACCCCTGTTACAGGAAAAATGTTTCTATGTTTCTTTACCTTCTTTTAAATGTGCAAGCATGCCCTTTTGTCTATGGTTAGATTAGTTCAGAATTATCTTTTTAGACTTTCTCAGCAAAGACATACTGTTTTGGGACATATTGTTTTAGATTGTTTTATCTCTCACAGCCTTCTCCCAGCTCTCTGCTGACGAGACTAGCGCCACATATGGAGTTGTTTATTTTATTTGTTTTGTATTTTCTTATCCTGTTCTCACTGTCTTTCCTATAAAAATTACCAAGCCACTGTGCATGGTGTGAGTTGTCCTTAGCAGCTCACCCGTGTACACGTTTGATAAAGAAAGTAACTTTGTCTCATTGTGTCTTTATTTCTCCTGGGTCTTTTACAGAGTTTTCCCCCAACATTTCTTGGTCCTTCGGAGCCGGAGCGCCTCCATCGTGTCCCATCTCCGTGACCAGTCCACGTTGCTCGTCTGTCGACAGCCCACACACTAGGTGTGTGGTCAAAGACCAAGGGCGTTAAATTCGAGTCTTGGCCAACGTTCTTAGAAAGCGACCCACGGTGGTGGGGCCCGATCGAGGTGGACCAGACCCGGCGACACTGACCAGGTAGATACAGACACACTGACACAATCTTGCGTAAAATCGTATTTTAAATTCAGGGAATTTAAAATAGCGAAAGTAGCTCGTCGCGACTGGAAGCTCCCCACTTCTGTGGGTTTAAAGTAGCTCGTCGGCTGGTAGCTTGGAGCTCGTCGACTGGAAGCTCCCCACTCTTGTGGGTTAGGTTTGGAGCTCTGGGTAGCTCCCCCAGCTGGGTCAAGGGAATAAGTAGCTCGTCTACAGAAAGACTGGCAGCTCCCCTTATGATAAGGGTTCCGATCGCGCGAATAAGTGTGAATGTGAATGTATGTGTGTGTATTGTTGTAACTAACGGAGCAAGCTGAATTTTCACGGTCCAATAAGAGACTGAGCTGCTCCTACTGTGTTTTTCTTTTACTGCTATTCACTGACGTGCTGGTGAGTTGAGAGAACGGTCGAGTTCCGTCTCGTAAAGTTCACACCGCTTTTGGAAATAGTCCGAAAGTAGAAGGGCGTGTGAGCAACCACTCTCGTCTCTAATACCAGCGAAGGTGATAGCAGCTGTATTGTGTATATATTACTTAAACAAAAATAAGTAAATACATAAATAAGATGGGTAATCAAGCAAGTGAAATTAAAACTCACTCCTGCTGACGAGCAGTGGTGAGAAAAGACAAGTCCAGACGCCGGACAAAAACAGTGTCTGTAAACTGAGAGATTTAAGAAAACAAAATATAAACAGTCAGAAGAATAGAACTCAACTGCCAGTTTAGTAAAACCAGAAGACGAGACACCGTGCAGTTCCCACAACCCTTTTAGAAAGCCATCACTCATTCCTGCAGCCGCATCTGCAGCACCACCCATATCAGGAAGAACTTAATAATCCCTTATTAAGTGAAAACTAGAGATCAAAGTAGTTTGAGGTAGTTTAAAAGGGTTGAAAACAGACCCCACTGAGTAGATATAAATATAAAAAGTACGAAATAAAGATAAACAAAGGGAAAATTACAGTAGAAATTATCTTTAGAGTATTTGAAATTAATAATAGCAAGGATAACAACCTGTAAAGTGATATTATCAATGAAACACAGTTGGCATGATGACCATGCCCACAATGTATAAAATGAATATAAAGCAAATAATTATCCAGTCCCCGATGGACAAGCACCCACGGTGGCCGAAAAGGTTGTTGCGGAGTGGGTGTGTAGATATGGAGCCCCACAGTCTCTGCATAGTGACCAGGGCACCAACTTTGAGTCAGCTGTGTTCCAGGGGATGTGTGAACTGTTCGGAATCAAAAAGACGCGCACCACGCCCTTTCATCCACAGTCCGATGGCCAGGTAGAGCGTTTTAATGCTACCCTTCAGAAGGCCTTAGCCACCACCGCGGAGCGCTGCCACTGGGACTGGGTTATAATGATCCCATATGCTGTCATGGCTTATCGGGCAACTAAACACAGCTCCACAGGACTGACCCCAAACATGATGCTTCTGGGGCGAGAGATAACCGAGCCTATTGACCTGGTCGTGGGTCTGCCGGCCGACGACACCCCCAACTGCACTGCACCACAGTATGTGGTGCAACTCAGGGAAAGGCTGGAGCTTTCCCACCAACTGGCACGGGAGGCTCTCGGGAAATCTGTTGAGCGTGCTAAGAAACAGTACGATAAGAATATCTGCCAAGTTCAGAATCAAGTCGGCGCTGCAGTGTGGCATCTGATCAAAGGGATCAAGAGAGTGCGGCACAAGGTTCGCAAGTTTCTGCCTTCCTATGAGGGCCCCTACTTCGTAGTGGGCCTGCTGGATGATTTGGTCTACTGCATTAAAAAGGGGCCCCGAGCAAAGGCTAAAGTGGTTCATCACGACAGACTCAAGCCTTATCACTCACTCAAGAACGCCGTTGGACAACAGCTGGGTCTTCCAAGACTCCGACCAGGCAGCACCTATCGAGGTGCCTCCTCCAGCGCTCGACGGAAGCGATTCTGACATTGATTTCGGTCGTGTTAAAAGGCATGGCCCTTTAAGGATGAAGCCTGATGGGAAATGTATTCGGGATGTGTGTAGCGGGAGAAGGAAAAAAAGTAACGGTTAGCTACGGAAGAGACGAAGAGAAAATAAATAAAAGGAATATAATAACTCCTATATAATAACTCCCTCGACAGCCAGAGTTGTGTCGGCGATGCTCGCTGTGAGTAAACTGTTTCAGCCCACTGTACGCGGTGTTCGTGCCTTGGAGAAGAAATAAAGTTCGGTGAAGCAGTTTCCTACGCCTCCTTCGATCTTTTTGCTAGCGGAGTTGACCTGTATAGTAAGCTGTTGCCGGCTACGAGTCAGTTACGGAACCTTCAAGTAACTGCCAGAGGTTTCCTTACTACGGTTCGGGGCCGCGGATCTGGCGTGGTAACACCGGCTTCTGCGAGTGTGACGCTTATTTTGAGCGATGAAAAAATAATAGAATATAACTTAATTTTTATATTTCAATATCACAATAATCTTCCAATGTAGAACTACAAGTTAAAAAATAACTAACATAAATAAAATACGCTTCAGCTAAATACTTCTCATTTATTTTCCCAAACCACGCGGAGCCGCAGTATAAGGACTAAAGAGCCGCATATGGCTCCGGAGCCGCAGGTTGCCGACCCCTGGTCTATGCTCTGTGTCAGGCGCTTCAGTAGATTACTCGTGCTATTAACAGCAGCCGATAGTTTTTTCTCCCCAGGACATAGCTTACATATTACTGTAATGTTCTTGTCTGCTTGTTTCAGAAAAGTGAAGAGACGGGAATATGTCCATGTCATAAAACAGCCACTCGCTTTAGAATACGACTGTGCAGCAAACTGCCACGAAATGACGTACAGCTGCACTACAACGATTTTTTACAGTGGAATACAAAAAAGGCAGGTTTAACACTATGCCTTGACTATGTCTTTCTAGAGCTTATATGGATGAGTCACAGCCCTGTGCTATGGTACTCTGTTCCAAAACAAAACAAAACACTACCCTTCTGAAAATCACTGCTGAGGACATTTAGAAAACTCACCAGGAATATTTTTGTTGTCCAAAATCTATATGACAAAATTGTGGAAATGAAAGAAAATTCTACCTCAAAAATCATTCTTGTGGAAGATAAGGTTTACAACGTAGTTCAGCTACCCCATAAAACCCTATATCAAGTCCATGTTCCAGCTTTCCTCCATCAACAAGTATTTAATTACTTACTTACTACAATAATCTGGTACAGTCCCAATCAAAAGTTTGAGACCACTTGAAAAATGGCATGAAAATCATATTTTGCATGGTTGGTTCTTAACAAGGTTTGAACTAGAGCTTCAACATGCAACAAGAAGAAATGTTAGTGATACAAAACATATTTTTTCAGCACTCAATTTATTGAAAACATCGCTTAAACTGAAACAGGCTGATAATGGAAAAATGGATGGCTGGAAGTAGGTTTCCTTAACCTTATAGCCAGTTTCAGTCATTTGCATAATGACCGAAACTGACACCACTGACTAGCAATGGCCTGTGAGGTCATGATGCTTATGACTATGAGTACCATACACAGAGAGTTGGGGGATGGCTGCAATCAGAGCACTGTAAGATGGTACCCTCTTACCCTCTCTGAACAGAGGAGACCCACTCTTCATGTTTCAGAGTAGATTTGCCAGTTCATAAAACATGTGGCTTGGAATCCAGCTCCTTTATTGAAATTAAGCGCAAATAACACTTCAGCTCCTGTTTCTATGTAAAGTGCAACAAGAAATAAATTAGATAATAAAGAGATCGTCATCTGCTAAACATGTAATGTAACATATATTTGGACATGAACTTATTTTCCTGCTGCTAATTTCTTAAACCTAATACAGAGAAATAAGTACTTAAAATAAACATAATCTAAAACAACCATGAGGCCTCAATACCTTACTGCTTGCTATACATATACACAGTGCATCCACTGAAATGTGAATGCCTTCGTTTCCTCCATGCTGATATTGGAGAAGGTACATATTAGCGTACATCTTTCCCAATCTTACACTGCTGTGATTGTAGTCATTCCCCACCTCTCTGTGAATGGTACTCATAACCACAGGTGGGAAAAGTGCAGACATTCTGTATTTAAGTAGAAGTACAGGTACCTGTGTTAAAAAAATACTGCAGTATTAGTTGAATTACTGAATTAACTTCTTTATGCAAGTAAAAGTGACAAAGTACCTAAACAGGAAAATGGGTACAGGGTTAAAGTGAGATCTGCCATGTGGGGGAAACTGTAGTCTTGTCACAACTAACCATAATTTCTAATGTGAGCTCTAGTAGATTTTCTTTGTGTACATGCTGTAATCCGCTGACCTACTGCTCTTTGTGGATTTACACAACTGAATTTGCCACCATGTACAGTTTCAAGAGCCAGCTTGGCTGAGTTCCATTTTCTGCACTAACAGTAAACTTGATAATGTCTTTACACAAGACTATAGTTGGTAAAAAAGGGGAATTCACATTTATTTTCACTGCTGTAAAAATAAAACAGCGTGATTCTAGCTTTGTTTGTTAGTGTGTAAAACAAATCTGACGACAACTCCCAGAAAGCTCAAACTAAGGTGACCCAGCCCCCAAACAACTACAAACCTTTGTTGTTATCACAACAAGCAGTGTTTTGTGCTTAATTACTAAGCAATTTAAACAACCTAATATATGTTAACAGGGTGAAAATAGTGTTTGCTGAAGGATGTACGTCTTAAGGCAGCTGCAAACGCGCTGACAAAGCGCAGAATAAACAGAGAAATGTAAATATTAGTGATGTGCGGATCGATCCTGAAATATCGATTCCTCCGATACCAATCATTTATGTTCTAGAATCGATTCTCACATTAAAATATCGATATTTTAGTAATTTAGGGTAAATTTGTAGTTTATCATTAACAGGAACACAGTGGAAAGAAACTATAACATTCGGATTTTCTACATTCAAAGGAACTACTTCCCCTTCCGCCTTTCATAGTTATGGGCGAAATACGGCTGTATAAATGTCTTGCAGCCGCTGGCGTGCGCACTCACAACAATGGCTGAGTGTAATTGGAGTCATCTGTGGACGTATTTTACCTCCACAAACAGCTGAGACGTGGTTTGCGATACATGTGGCAAAAAAGTGCTCCAAGAGTGAGGTGTTGTGGCCATACTTGCCAACCTTGAGACCTCAGAATTATGGAGATATTCAAAAGGGCTGTCACCGTTATTATTGACCGGCCTGGAAACAGCAGGAGTGTCCAAATTCAGAGGTTGCTTCCACCTGAGGACTCGGCCTTCGTGGTCTAAAGAAAGCCGGGGTACGTCATGCGCTTCCTCGGTGGAGTGAAACTCTGCCATCTGCTCCTTGCTCTCTAATATAACCGGGCGCTGACGTAAACTCTCCACCGTCTCTCACTTCTGTTTAATCATTTTCAGTTTGACGTTTATTCAGCTGTGTGGAATAATAAAGTTACAATTAATTTAATCTAATCTAATAACTTTAATCTCAGCCAAACCGATTTACTCACGAACAAATAAAACACTGAAAAAGCCAAACAATAACATTAAGTTATCAAAGTGACTTGTACATCATGTTTAACCCGAGTGGTGAAAGACCGCGGGGGTTTGAAGACGATGTGTCGGTCGGCTCAGATGTTTGAAGTTCACACAGCTACATTCTCACCTGAAAAGTTTTTTTGCGACCCAGGAAGAGAAATAAGAGTAATATTAAAACTAAGTAGCTGCCGCCATTGTTGGAAACTGGAATTGGCAGGGCCGCGCTATGAATTCTGCAATATGGTTTTTCAATTCTGTTGTCCGGGTGGAAAATCAAGAGAAATTCGGGAGAATGGTGGCTCCGGGAGATTTTCAGGAGGGGCACTGAAATTTGGGATTCTCCCGGAAAAATCGGGAGGGTTGGCATGTATAGTTGTGGCAACATCACTAACCTTGTCAAACACCTCAGAGTAAATCATATCACAGAATATGACGAGCGTATGTTGAGACTGAAGAGGAGGACAGGGACAGGTGCTGCTGGGGCGAGACAGACGTCTCTCACAGAGTGCTTTAGTGCTGCAGGCAGGCAACGTGTTCAAATAGCACAACTTCAGTTTTTTATTTCTATATGATGAACTCTGCATTATTAAGTGATAAGAACAAGTAATCTGATGTCCTGTGATCATGATGACGCTATAATTTGAAATACAATAAATAAAATAAGTTTTTGTATAAAGTATCGGTATCGGATCAGTATCGTCGACACCATCCTGAATACTACTTGGTATCGGATCGGAAAGGAAATCAGTGGTATCATCACTAGTAAATATTTCCTGCCAGCAGGTGTCGCTCAAAGCGGAAGTTTCCGTTTCGGTGGGATCACATGACTGTCTATGTCCGGGTGAGAGGTGAGGTTCTTGGTTTGAATACGCTGACAACACCAGTTTGTGTTTACACTCTTAATGTTTTATTTCTGACATTTTCTGAACGAGGCAACAGTTTAAGGTACGAACGAATGAATGTATGTTTCCTGGTGTTAGCATGCTGGCAGAAGAAGTGTGCTCCCCGTAGTCAGAGGACGAAACGGATTGTTGGAGCCATATTAGTCAGACTCTGGGATTATATCCGAGCAGCTACCTGCAGAGGGGAAAACTGCGCTTCCACGTTAACGAACATCCTGCTCAACAGTCAGGTAGTTAGTAGCTAGCTCATATGATGAGGAGGAAATCACGCCAGACCTGCAGAGAGACCAACCTCTGTTATAAAACGTCCTCCGCTTTATTTTGCTCTGGAAATAACGCTGCATAAGTATAAAACCTGCTTAAAACGATTAAACGCCTCAAAAGTCCTTCATAACCTTTAAAACACGGTGACCGTTAAGCGACGTACGTTGATCGTGACACCCAGTGTCAATAACGTAATGTACACATACGTCTCCATCCGGTCAGCTGCTACGCCAAATATGGATGTGAGCGTTAATGCTTCCCAAAAGCTACGTGGATGTTGCTAATCCTGGTACCCCAGGCAGGTTATTTACATTCAGCACAAATGTAAAGAAATTTGTGTTTTCTCAGTTATTTCTTTATTGTAACAATAATTGACGGCCAAGCATTTCAATAAAACAGAGGCAGTCAGAAGAAAACCGTTTCCTCACCCTGTCAGCAGCAGTTAGGAAGTGCAGCAAGGTTTGCAGGACGATGTGGCCGAAAGCTCTCGACCCAGACCGAACAGACTGCACGCAGCCAGACGGCAGTGCCGGTGTTTGCAACATGTGCACGGAAACCTGAATATGTGAAGGCACAAGTTCAGCGAATGGTCCAAATTCAGAGTTAGGGTTGTTACCGCACCAGCACTGACTACCAGTTAACTTCTAGTGACAATAGCAACGATTAGTTGACTGGTTGTGCACATCCCTAATCTAAAGTTGTTATGGTTGTGTGTAACTTTTAAATGCCCTATTTGCATCAGCCAAGTCAGCGCTGTGTGTTTATAATTTACCTTGATTGTGTTTCATTTCAGTTCAAGGTTGGACACAAACGCCAAACAGTCGTGTGACATTAGTATGTAGTTTTGGAGGCATCTCAGCTTTGAGGGCTGTACCATGAAGTAAGTTCAGCATAGCTAGTTTGGATCAGCTGGCTCGTCAACACCTGAAATCGCAGGTGGGTCTTACAACAGCGGTTTTCATATTTCCTGCTTCAGTCTCTGCGTGCACTTGCATAAAATCTGTGTGAGACATGTAAGTTTAGTTCTGCACAGAATGAACTGATTGTGTCCCTCCAGCTATGTCAGAGACATGAGGAGGAGTGGGTGATGGAGATCTGTGAAGACCATACAAAATACAGCACAAAAGATTTGCTGCCTTTTCTCCTTTGCCCCATTGCGCGCGCACACACACACACACACACACACACACACGGTCGAATAAGAAAGCACCTTTTTTTTTTTTTGCCAAAAAAAATTTATTGTTTATTTGTGTGTCCCCCCCCCCCCCCCCCCCCAAAAAAAAAAAAAAAAAAGTAATTAATTCACTCATTTGCTAAAGTCATGTGTGTCTCCTGGTGCACTGCAGACAGGTGGACTTCCAAACATGGAAGAAGAGTTGTTGATAGGCTGGCAGGAAGAGAAGCTGCATCTTAATCAGGAGGTGTGTCGGCTGCAGGAGGAGCTGGCAGAGAGTCATGCTGAAAAAGATGAGCTGGAATCCAGGAACAGAGCTCTGAAGGACAGGGTGAGAAGGGGCAGGGGAGTTTTGCTGATCATTAGACGAAGTTAAGCCTTTACATCTTTCTCTCTCCATCCTCCCACCAGCTGTGGCGGTCGTTGTCTCCCTCACTTGCTCTCTCTCTGCAACTAGAGGGTGAGCAGAGGGAATGGAAGAAGAAGGTAAGGGAGGGGAGAGAGAGGGAGGCCAGGCAGGCCCTGCTGATCCACAGGCTCCAGAACAAGGTGAGGCCAAACAGTAGTGCTGTACTCATAATTGGAGTAGATGCAGTGGGAGATGGAAAATATACTGATTGTGGTTTTATTGTAGGTGTTGGAATACAGAGAACGATGTCAGCATTTGGAGCTTCGGCTGCAGGATAATCATACACAGATGCTCAGCACCGAGGTCAGACTCAAGTAATAGTATTTGCAGTACCACTAACACACTGTCTGCTACGATACAGTAAAACTACCACAGTGAGTGTCGGCATACAGCTGTTGTGTGTTTGCTTTAACAGAGAATCATAGATGACTCTCTGGAAAGCGCCGTTCTCAGACTGGAGGAGGAACAACAGAGGTAAGTGGAGATGTCTGTCTGTGCTGGGTTAGACCTGCTGTGACCACATGAATTTAGACCCTCAAGTTCTGGTGACACGCCTGTGTTTGGAAATCAAAGCATGTAGAACTTAGAAACTATGATTCCCACAGTGTGCTGTGCATTGTCAGTATGTAGAAAGTACTGTGTAGTTTGTCTAATGAGCCTGGAAAGAAAAGCGTCTGGACTTCTTTAAGCTGCAGGTGTGTGCTGGCTCAGAAAAAGTCAGACATGCGAGTTACACCTTACAGCAGGTCTCCAGGGGAAGAAATAATCACCTGTGACAATCTCTGCTTCATACCAGCAAACGGTGGGAACAGTACAGAGGAATAAGCCCGAACTTGCCCCGCCCTCGTTCGTCTTCGGGATCATTTTAAATACCACAGGTGTCATCATTTGCTGCCGTTTAAAAACAGCATCCTCACTAACCTGTGGCATATATCCATCTGTGCTGATCTGACTCTGATCGTCAACTATAATCAGAATCATTTATGATTTTATTCATTTTTGCTCAAAAGTAAGTTAATGTAAAAGAGGTCGCATTGGCCTTACATGTAAAATGGACTAAAGAAATGGTGTGATGGGGTGAACTTTGACCCCAGAGTGTGATTATGTGCTTATTCAAAAACAGCATTCTGACTAAGGTTCAGCATACACCACTCTGTGCTAAGTCAAAGTATTTCCTGTTATTTTCAGTCAAAAACAGGGTGTCTGTGTAGAAGGTCTGCAGGCCCCAAACTGCAAAACGAGAAGAACATGAAACACAGCATTAACAATTTATACTGTATAGTTTAAATAACTGGGATCATTTTGACCCCAGAGGATAAAAGCAGGGCAGCATCAACAACTATTTATTGTTCTTGCTTTTAAGATGTTTCAGAAGTTCTCATCATTTCAAAATTGTGCAAACGTTTTCATGCAGCTGTGCACCAAAAGTGAAACTCTGCAAAGTTATCAGTGCTAATTACTGTCAAATCATTTTGCTGCTTCCTCCATGCCAGCCTCAGGCATTGTACATTTATGTGTTCATCAGTGTTCATGTTGGTCTGAATACTGAATTTTACAGAACACAACAAGCGATGTCAAAGTACAGAGAAGCTGAGGAACAAAGCTGTCAGGACCAGCCTGATGTTAGTTCACATTTATTATATAGTTCAGTGTAGTTTTTATACACGTCTGTGTGGTTAGAATGAAAAAAGTTCATGTGGTAAATTCAGCTCTTGATAGGAGGCTGAATCAGCGTTTGAGAGTTAATGCAATGATTTTATTTCTTAGGGTTATTAAAACACCTACAGTACAGTACATATACTAAACAGTCACAAAAATATTACAATATTTAAATGTAGCTTTTTGCTATTTTACATAAACGTGTATTGTTACTCACTCTAAGGAAACATTTGTTTAATCCTCTTGCTACATGCATAAGGACACTAAGAGAGTCTCGTGTCTGTCAGTCTGCTCCTCGGTCACTGGAGGAGCTTCTCCTCCTGAAACATGAATGAAATTCCACTTTCATGCGTCTGTTTATTTGAAAAGCAAACACAGGAACCATTTGTATTGAAGTTCTCCAAAGCTTTGTCTGAGTAAAGGTGCATCCATCCACTGAAGCTTGCAGTCCTTCATCTTTGTTACAGGTTTTCTTCTAGTGGCCAAAAGTCATAACATCATTTTATTGTATTTAAAAAGGCTTTATCAAACCCAGAGCCAGAATTACTGCTATAGCTGTTTCATTTAATGAAGTTCACTTATAATCGTGATTGTTCTACACAAATATTGTCAGTTTTTTCATGACAGTTTAAAAAAGAAGTTTGTGGTTTTATTTGAAGCTGCTGATTTAATAAATTATTGTCTCCCTCCTCAGGTCAGTCAGTTTAGGTGACACCAATAGTCTCCTTTGCAAGCAACTTGTCCAATCAGAGCAGGCCAACCACGCCCTGAAGGAGGACCTCCAGAAGCTGACGAATGATTGGATGACAGCTGTGGAAGAGGCAGAGCAGCGAGAGGCTGATTTGCAGAAAGAGCGAGAGGTCTGCAGTTTAATTGATTTTAAAAGTGACCATTCAGATGGCAGTTATTGTGTTTCTATATTTGTGTGTGTGTGTGCGTGTGTGTGTAGCGTCGGCTGTGTCTTGTGGGGGAGCAGCAGGCTTGGCTGCTGTCTATCTGGAGATCTGTGGCTGCTCTGAGACGGGACTGCCACGCTATGAAAACGGCTGCTGACAGGTACGTCTGAGGCGAGGCTGCTTCACTCAGAGCACCGTCTCTACAGTTGGTCCAGTTATTAGCACCACCAATCAGCATTCGGACGAATTCAAAGACCCTAAAGAAGAGAGAACTTTAGAAGAGGACAGGGTTCAGACCGTTTTCAAAATGACCAACCTGAGCTTGTAAACATGCTGACCCACCTGTCTGTGTCTGCAGGGACCTGTGGCAGCTGAAGGCCGAGTTTTCTCGCCTCTCATCCGTTCTCCTCTCCAGCTGTGACTCTGTCTCCTCCTCTCTGAGGCTCAGCACACTTTACATTAATCCTCTCTCCTTCTCCGCTTCTCCCCCTCTTCTCGCTTCCCACTTTCCTCCCTTTTCATTCTATTCTCCTCCTCCGTCCTCCGATCTGGCCCTTTGTCCTCCGAACTCTTCTGCACCTCCTCTCCTCTCATCCACAATGCGAATCTTTTCTTTGGGAGAGTTGGAACTCAAAGAGGAGAAGGATGAGGAAAGGAGGGACGAGGACGAGCAAGGCACTTCAGAGGTGAAGTCTGTTCAGGAGACTCAAGTTTTACAGCTGCAGCAGAGGTAAATTAGCTTCTACCAGACGTTCAAACACATCCTGCACCTCCCTCTGTTCTCCTCTCGATCATTCTCCTTTCTTTGCCAGGATTGAGGCGCTCACTGGCTCACTGCAGACCGAGGTCAGTCTGAGGGAGGAGAGCGAGAGGGAGGCCGAGAGACATAGAGTAATACAGAGAAGCCTGCAGTCTGTGAGCCATGCTGTGATCAAACTGGTGAGTGTGTTATGTTGGTGAGATGTCCAAGGACAGCGTTTCTATTGTCCTGTTTAACGAAGTCAAATAGAAACTGGATCACTGCTGTTGTTACATGAGTACAGTTATTATTGAACACGTCACCAGTTTTATCAGTCAGTCTATTTCTGAAGGGGGTGTTGGCCAGTAACAACCAGTAACAACCAGTAACAGCCCATCCAATATTCAAAGACATCAAACCATAGATGTTCATACATTAATCTGTAATAATGAGAAATGACACAGGGGGAAATATTAAATACTGAAATGTATTTAATGCTTTGTTGGTGACGACAGCTTCAAGACACCTTTTGTATGGAGAAATTGCTCAGGTGGGATTTTTGACGCGTTCTACAAGCAGCTTTTTAAATCCTGAAGGTTGTAAAAAGAACTCAAGTGCAGAGATTTTCATTTGGATTCAGGTCAGCTGATTGGCCGGCCAGCTGTAACATCATCTCTGAAACCAACTCACCGTCCTCAGCTGTTTGTTTTGCTAAAACAATTTACTATTTATTATATATTCGTCTCTATGAAGCATGCCAGTGCTGTATGCTGAAAAACAGCCCACAAACAGGATGTTCCCACCTCTAGACTTCACTGTGGGTTTGGGGTTTTGGGGCTGATATGCGGTGCCCCTTGACATCCAAACATGGTGGATTACGGCATCTACAGAGTTCATTTTTGGTCTTGTCTGACCAAACTAAAGTTTACACTCACCATTTATAGGCATAGAGACTTCCAGAGACCTTACACGTGGAAATCTTGCCACCACACTGGGAGAGCACCATGAGGTTGTCCTCAGGGTGCTGTATCACTTCGCTCCCACACTGCAGGCTTACTTGTGGTTCCTGGGATGTTCAAAAGTAGAATGGGAGGCAGAGCCTTGAACTTTCAGGTCCCTCTTCTGCGGAAGAAACTCGCAGCTTGGATTCAGGAGACAGACCCCATCTGTACTTTTAAGATTAGGCCTTTTTGACAAAGCTTGAAGTTGGGGCTGGATCAGGTGACCCAGCTTTATTTAAATCCCTGAAAGTGATGACGTCTCTCCCAGGGACATCTACCTGTATCTTGTAGAGAAACGCTCCCCTTATATTGATGCCAGGATTAAAGCTTTCAAAGTGTGTACAGCTGTGTGTTTTCGACCTAGATGGGTAAACAATGCCACTGTGTAGGAGACGAAGAACAAGAGGTTGTTCACTGTTGAAGCACAGGTTAGCGCTACATAGCTAGCTTCAATGAACTCGCACTCGTCTTACGTTTAGTTGACTTTGATATTTACTGTGTAGGGTTAGAAAAGTTGTGTCATAACAGTGAAGTTGACAGAGTATTTTTCCGACGTCAGTAAATCATTCCTGCAGTTTGAATGAGCCACCACAGGGTTGCTGTGGAGAAGCAGGGATCGGTGCGATTTGGCCCGTAAGGCGGGGTTAGGAGAGCTGTGTTCACATACGGGTGCCATACTCTGTGTTCCCTCTGGCAGCTGTAAACGAGCGTCAGTTAGTGCATCCACCAGCTCAGCAGCTGTCTGTCACTTTTGCTATTTTAAACTAAAAGATGTTTGAAGGATCCCTGGAGGGCAAAGGATGCAATACCGTTTTGCCCTCCAGGTGGGCGTGTCCCAGTAGCTCTGATGTCACGTGGAAGCTATGACGAGTCTGCGAGTGTGGGCAGGATTGGACACAAATATTGTGGGAGTGACAAACGGACAGGAGGGTAATGCTCAGAGGTAAAGTAGCCCCATGCATGGCTCTACTTCCCATGATGCAATGAGCATTCTTCTCTCACCATGTGTTTATACACCACTCTGCATTTAACGGAGTTATTTTTAATCTCTGGCTGTTTCTCTCTGTTATTGTAGGGTCTTTACCTTCCAATATACAGTCTATGAGGCGGCTGTTGTTGTGATTTGGCACTATAGCAATATAATTGAATTCTTGCAGTAGTTCGTGTTGATGGCTGGTCTACATGAAGCCCTAAGAGCCTCTGTCAGCAGCAGTAAGTGAAGCATTTGAAATTAGCTTGTGTTCTACTTTGTGTTCAGTCCAGAGTCCTGACCTCAGCCAGCAGTCAGTCGCTGAACATCTCCTCAGAGGGTGTCCTTAGCCTGGATCTGTCCTGCTTGCTTTCCGTCCTGTCTCAGACTGAGAGCGCCCTACAGTGGAGAAATGAGGAATTACAGGTAAACAACACAATATAGTTCTTATATGCAAAGTCACTACTGTTTTTATGATTGTGTCAGTGTAGCCACAATATCTGCCTCCTGATCCCTGATTGTCTACAGGTTTTCACAGTTTCTGTTGGATTGTGTGTCCACAGGTGTTTGTACTTTGCGTCGTAATAAAATGACGGTAAAAGGCTCCGCCCACTTCCTATCCATGTCTTACCATGCAACGACTCTGTGAATGGACTGGAGAAGTGTAGTGGTAGAGTCCTCCGTCAGGAATGAGATATGTGTGTCGACTTTTTATTCTCCCTTAAAATTATTATGCCATAACGCTGCACAGAGCAGCTCTGCTAACAGGTTATGGGCCCAGAGCAGCAGTAAAGAGATCCTGTAACTGCCAAAGGAAGGGCAGCGTTTCCTGAAACCGCAAGTTACCGGCAGGTGTTAAAAGTTTGGCACGATTGAGTGAGTAAGCGTTTTTGTGCATCATGAGCAGACGCACGGCAGAGTCGGGCAGTCGATATTCCCGTTTGCAGTTTGATGGAGATGAAAGGAAATATGAGATATGGGAAACGAAGTTCCTTGGTCATCTCAGACTACAAGGTTTGAAAGATGTCATCTTAAAGGCTGAGGGTGATGAAGAAGCCGATGGTGAAGATGATGACAAAAATGCAGAAGCATATGCAGAGTTGATACAATTTCTGGATGACAAAAGTTTATCGTTAGTTATGAGAGATGCAGTTGATGACGGACGGAAAGCCCTAAAAATTTTGAGAGGTCATTATGCAGGAGTGGGCAAGCCAAGGATCATAAGTCTGTACACCGAACTTACTTCTCTCACAAATGAAAAGAATGAAAGTGTGACGGACTATATTATCCGAGCAGAAGCAATTATCACAGCGTTAAAAAATGCGGGTGAGTCATTAACTGATGGACTTCTGATCGCAATGATAATGAGAGGTCTACCAGAGACGTTTAAACCCCTGATTGTGCACGTTACACAGAGCGAAGCAAAAACCACATTTTCAGAGTTTAAAGTAAAACTCAGAAGTTATGAAGAAACCGAGAGAATGCGTGCGGCTGTAACTGATGACAACGTAATGAGGACAAAAGTGCAATTAGACCAGGATTCTACTTCATGGCGAGCAGATGACCGAAGATCAAAGAATAATGAGATTGTGTGTTTTAAATGTGGACTAAAGGGACACACTGCAAGAACGTGCCGATCCAGAGTATGGTGCAGTTTTTGCCGGAGTAGTACACACAAAGATGCGACCTGTAGAAGGAAGCTAAGACGGGATGAAGCGAGAGGGGTTGTGGAGAAGGACTACGCGTTCAAGACGGGCTCCGAACCCCAGAGGGTCCCGGACGGCGGCCAAGAGATGCTGAATAACCAGCTACTGGTGGATACGGGAGCGACGTCACATATCTTTACGAAGATCGAGAGTTTTAAGACTTTTGATGACACATTTCGACCCGAGGCTCATTGTGTAGAGTTGGCTGACGGAAGGCGGAGCAGAGGAGCTGCAAAGCGGCGAGGAGATGCTGAGATAAGTATGATTGACAGTAAAGGACGCAGTCACAAGGTAACATTGAAACAAGCACTCTACATTCCATCGTTTCCACAGGACATTTTGTCAGTAAAAGCAGCTACTAGTAACGGAGCCACTGTGGTTTTCAAACACGGGGACAGTTTTCTTAAACATGTTGATGGAACAAAATTCCCTATATATGAACACGAGAGACTGTTCTTTATAAACACTGTGCAAGAGTTTGAAGAGAAATGTAATGGATGTTTTGATATGCAAACGTGGCATGAAATTCTAGGACACTGTAATTATGAGGATGTTCAAAATCTGCAAAATGTCGTTGATGGAATGGAAATTAAGGGTAAAATCAACAAAAATATGCAATGTGAAGCCTGTATACAAGGGAAGTTTACTCAAACTAGGAACCGAGAACCAGATGAAAAGGCCAGGGCAGCATTAGAGTTGGTACATACGGATTTAGCTGGTCCGATTACGCCAAACTCTAAAGAAGGGTTTAAGTATGTTTTGTCGTTTGTTGATGATTATTCAGGTGCAACATTTGTATATAATCTGAAACACAAAAGTGATACAACTCAAGCAACTGAAAGATTTATTGCAGAGGTGGCGTCATATGGGAAAATCAAGTGCATTCGTTCTGATAATGGAACTGAATTTACAAGCAGACAGTTCAGAGATTTATTAAGTAGACACGGCATTAGGCAGGAAACTTCGGCGCCATATTCGCCTCATCAAAACGGAACAGCAGAGAGGAACTGGCGTACACTTTTTGACATGGCGAGATGCATGTTAGTTGAGAGCGACTTGCCAAAGTCTTTATGGCCATATGCAGTACAAACCGCGGGAGTGATTCGGAACCGATGTTTTAACAAACGCACAGGTCAGACAGCGTATAAGATGTTAACTGGAAAAAGACCTGATCTTTCTAGAATGGAAAAAATTCGGATCATTGTGCTATGCTTATAAACAAAATAGGGGAAAGCTGGATCCAAGATGCGACAAAGGTGTTTTCTTGGGATATGACAAAAATAGTCCAGCATATTTGATCTATTTCCCAAAAACCGGGAAAGTTGAAAAGCACAGATTGATAAAAATACTAAATCCCGCGACAATGGATCAACAAACACAGAGTGATCAGATGTATGAAGATGAGGTTTATGAATCCAGAAAAGATGGTGAACCCAAACAGACGAAGGATGAGGATATTCCAGATGGTAGTGAAAGCAGTCAAACTGAGTCCGAGGTTAAAACTGATGATAAAGTAGATGCTGGAGCTACACGTTATCCATCCAGAATCAGAAAGAGACCTGATTATTTGAGTGATTATATCACGGATGTGAAAGCGTGTGAAAATGAACAGATGCAAACCAGTGTTGATTATTGCTACAGATTGTTGTGTGAAATACCCACATCATTTAGCGAAGCTATTGTGTCAAGTGAGTCAAAAGAATGGGAAAAAGCGATGAATGAAGAAATCCAATCCCTTAAGGAGAATGACACATTTACTTTAACCACTTTACCAGAGGGAAAGAAAGCAGTGGGGGGTAAATGGGTTTATGCCGTTAAAAAGAACTCAGACGGATCAGACAGATATAAAGCTCGATTTGTGGCTAAAGGTTTTAGTCAAACAAAAGGAGTTGATTATGAGGAGACTTTTTCACCGACTGCTAACTTATCGAGTGTGAGAGTTTTGATGCAGAAAGTGGTTCAGGATGATATGTTGGTTCACCAGATGGATGTAAAAACCGCCTATCTACACGCACCAATAAATGAAGAAATATATATACAACAACCAGAAGGTTTTGAGACAGAATCAAGTGAGACTAATAAACTGGTGTACAGATTAAAGAAATCACTTTATGGGCTGAAGCAATCGGGTCGTAACTGGAATCAAACCTTACATGACTATTTAAGCAATTGTGGATTTAGACAAAATATTGCTGATCATTGTGTGTATTCAAAAGAAACTGAAAGTGAAAAAGTAATCATCATAGTGTGGGTGGATGATTTACTCATTGCAGCTAACAATGAAAATGTGCTTTCAGGCGTGAAAGAAATGCTCTCTTCTAAATTCCAAATGAAAGATCTGGGGAAACTTAACCATTTTCTAGGAATAGATTTTCTTCAAGAAAAAGAATGTGTCAGAATGTCACAGAAAATATATATTGAGAACATTTTAAAGAGATTTAACATGCAAAACTGTAAGCCAAGGTTAACACCCTGTGAACAGAAATGGACTCATTCTGATAAATTCGAGACATTACCAGATGTGAGGAGATATCGTGAAGCGGTAGGATGTCTTATTTATCTGAGCTATTGTACGCGACCTGATTTAAGCTATGTTGTCAGCAAACTGTCACAACATTTCAATGCGCCAACTGTTGATGATTGGACAGCAGTGAAACATGTTCTGAGGTATCTAAAAGGTAGTCGAGGAAAAGAACTGTGTTTTAGGAAACGTTCAAGTGGAAAACTAGGTCTACAAGCATACAGTGATGCAGATTGGGCATCCGATGTTTCTGATAGACGCAGTATGACAGGTTATTGTGTAAGCCTAAATGAAAATGGTCCTTTGATATCATGGAAAACCAAAAAGCAGACAACTACAGCACTATCAACATGTGAAGCCGAATACATGGCATTAGCAGCAACAATTCAGGAGTGTATGTATTTGACTTATTTGATTCAAGATCTTGATGAGTTTGAGTATGAAATACCTATGATATTGGAGGACAATCAGGGAACAATCGCTTTGTCAAAAAATCCAGTGAACAGACAAAGATGTAAACACATTGATGTGAAATATCATTTTATAAGGTCAGCTGTACATGAAAGGAAAGTGCTCATTGATTACTGAACAACTGAGTCAATGGTAGCAGATATGATGACGAAACCAGTTTCAAAGTCTAAATTAGAAAAATTCTCTGTATTTGTGTTTGGAATGTAAGATGTTTTTTCCGGAGGATTGTTTTTCCCCAACCTGTGTACAAGTGGGGGTGTTGGATTGTGTGTCCACAGGTGTTTGTACTTTGCGTCGTAATAAAATGACAGTAAAAGGCTCCGCCCACTTCCTATCCATGTCTTACCATGCAACGACTCTGTGAATGGACTGGAGAAGTGTAGTGGGAGAGTCCTCCGTCAGGAATGAGATATGTGTGTCGACTTTTTATTCTCCCTTAAAATTATTATGCCATAACGCTGCACAGAGCAGCTCTGCTAACAGTTTCACACCAGTTTGTTGGAAAGTGTGTATTTGTCATGTGAAATACTTCAAAGTGCAGGTTTTAACACCAAAGTACTGAAGTAGTTAAAATTGTGTATACTGTTCAAAACTTCATGTTACTGAGTGTTGGCTGTGCAAACTGCCAGGATTAGTCCATCATCTTAAGGAGTTGTCTGTTTAGGCCCAGACTCTGCTGTAGTGTGTTACACTGATGTTCATGGTTCCCAGACAAAACAAGTCTGTGTGGACAGCGCTGTGCAGCTGATCCTAAAGTGACATGACAGCGCTTCAAACAAGTACGGACGGCTACATTGTAACTGAAAATGATCATTTTCACACATTTCTGATAAATTCAATTTTCCCTTAATGTTGTATTAAAGCGTAATTTTGTTGTAGGACAGCTCCTTAATTTTAACCAATTTAAATAAATTACATGAAATAAAAAATCATTATCACATTTAAAATATTGCAAATGTATTTTAGATGTCTAAAGTTACTCAGCCTGATGTTCATTATACAGTCAAAAAGCAGCACACGCACGCCTGCAGTCTGAATCAGTATGGTTATGTGTGTGCTAGTCAAAAGCCTTACTGTGTGCGTGTGTGTGCGTGTGTGTGTGCGTGTGCGTGTGTGTGCGTGTGTGTGTGTCAGGGGGCACAGCGATCTCTGCAGCAGCTCGGTGAGCAGAGATCAGCCCTGCACCTGCGACTGAAGCAGCTGGAGGACGACAACCAGCAGCTACACACACACAAACAACAACAGCAGCAGGAGCTCGGCCACATTATGGACGTACTGAGCAGGTTCACACAGAGAAAATCAATTCAGATTTTTTGCTACACTTTTGTGTCATTCATGCTTGTAAATGAATTAGTGAACGACACTGACAGAGTTGACAGCTCTGTATTTACCGATGTGTGTGACAGAGAGAAGGAGACGGCGTCCTTCCTGCGTCTGCAGGTCGAGGAGCTGCAGAGGAGGGAGGAAGAGCTGAGGAGAGAACATCACAGACTGAGAAAGGAGAAAGACGAACAGGAAGAGAGGAACAGACAGCTGCAGACAGAAATGCGCAGACGGTACTCAGCATAGGTCACCACTGCACTGCACTGTGCTTTACTGGTTCATCAGCAATGCACTGGTTTTGTTTCAGAGTTGAGACTGAGGTGTTGGAGAACGTCCAGCTAACAAAGCGGGAGACTTTGACCCAAGCAGAAATGTATAGTCTGAAGGTAAACAGGCTCAGTCACTCAAGCAGTTTTTATACCTGAACTGAGACGGAGCAGTGATGTGATATTTTACGTGGAGACCAAATATCAGTCAATGAAAAGCATAATAAACTCCTGCGTCACCATTCTGAGAGAACGTTAGCCCAGCAAACGTGGCATAAATCAACAAAAACCATCCAGCATAGAATGACAGACCTGCCAGTCGGACCCCGTTCAGTTACAGACTGATGACTGGCTGTGTGAAAAAGGTGATAAATCACATTAAATGTGATTCAAATACTACGCTTACTGCAAAATGTTAAAAATCACAATCATATATTGTGAAACTATCGTATTGTGGGCGATTTAGCTTTTCTTCCATTTAGCACACAGCAGGAAATGGTCCTCTTCAGAAACTGTTGTCACTAAAATAAGTAGTGCATCATTTAAAACAGCTGAACATCTTCTGGTGTCGTCGTCCTCTTTTCTCGCAGGGAGCACTAGAGAGGGAGCAGCTGGACAAGCAGCGAGCCGAGGAAGACGCTTCTGATATGAGAGATGCCTTACAGAAGGTACAGACATGACACCGAGAACGTGTCTGTCCTCAGAGGAAGACTCGTAGCTTGGTCATTTGCATAGAATGACGCTCTGGCTGCCATCTTTGTCTCATCAGTCCAGGGAGTGCGTGTCGCGTCTGTCGTTGCAAGAGAGCGCGTTAAGACGGGAGGTGGAGGAGGGACGGGATGCGCTAGACAAGCTGTCCACCCTGAACTCTTCTTTGGCCTCAGACAAGAGAGAGCTGCACAAACAGCTGCTGCAGGTACTCCTCCCTACATGCCCCTCTCTGTGGCTTCCAGCTTTAGTGTACATCATGTAAGTCAGTTCACGTGTCTGTTACCAGCTGGAGTCTGAGCTGTCAGAGGGCCAATCACAGCTGCAGGCTCAAAGGTCACAAGTCAGTTCCCTGGAGAGGGAAGTCAAGACCCTAAACATGGATTTCAGCAAGCTCAGGTGAGGTCAGTTTGCACCCAAGTCGTCAGGCCAGAACAGTAAAGTTAATTTGATTTCAATCCTGAATAATTAGTGTGAATTGTGCTGTGTCTGTTAGAGTACAGAGAGAGGCTGAGGAAGATGCTGTTCAGCAGCTGAGAGGACGAGAGCCAGAGGAAGACGGGAGCTTTCCCTCTGTGGGTGAACAGCAGGTGGATGACTGGTCCTTTCAGCATGCCGCAATGTGTGAGGAGCTGAAGGAGGTGCAGGACCGGCTGGGGCACGCAATGCAGGAGGTGAAAAATGGGAGCATACAACAGCAGGAGCAGCTCGGAGAGAGTAGGCGGCTACAAGAGGAGCTGGATAGTCTGCAGAAGCACAAGGAGCAGCTCGAAGTTGATCTGCAGGAGATCCGGTGCTGAGCACGCGAAATAAACTCAGGGTTTGTTTGTACGGGTCGCATCATACTGACATCCTGTTTCTCTCTGCCTGCAGGTCTCTGTCGCTGTCTGCCCACCAGCAGCTCAGTGAGCAGCAGAAGCGTCTCTCACAGTCAGAGGTGGAAAAATGTCAGCTGAACACACACGTCCACACTCTGAAGCAGGCCAAAGACACCTTACATGGTCAGTGACAGTACGCCTAAAGTCATAATATCAAACCTTTAAGAATAATGAAAACATATAAATGTGGCACTTCAAACCAAATTCCAAAAAAGTGATGAAGATATAAAAACAGAATGCAGATCTCATAAACCAACATTTTATTCACAACATTAAACATGTTTGAACTGAGAAAATGGGCCTGTTTTAAGACCACTATTAGTCGGTAACACATCTCAACAAAGGTGGCATCAAAAGGCTGAAAAATAAACAGCACCAGAGATTTTAGCTTAATTGGCAACATGATTGAGTATTAAAAGACATCTTAGAGAGGCTCTCTCCCAGGGTGACCGAGCTCTGACTTGCCTCTCTTCAACCAGCTTCTCAGATGTTCGATGGCTTTATTGCTTCACAGGACTCGTTGTAGTGACTGGGCCCCAGAGCCCCTACACCCCACCTCCACAGGTTTGCAGCATGGCTTTAACCCCTGCCTCCAACAGTTGGCTACCACGTCTGCTTATTTCCCCTCTTTCTTTCCTGAGCCTCCTCTAAGCAGCTTTCCCACGGGACAAGCAACATGACAGGTTTAGACTCCTCAGACAGCAGCAGGCTTGAGTGTGCTGATCACAGTCCTGTCTCCCTCCAGTCTCCCACTGTTCCCAGCAGCCTGTCTCGAGACCACAGCTGCTCTCCTCCTCGGACAGAGTTGTGAGGATTGACTCGATAGCTCTGAGGACAACATGTCTCAAACTTTCTAACGTCCACACACACTCTGATTAAATGCAGTGTGAATGAAGTCATCCCAGTGAACACACTCAAGTGAAACATATCAGTTGTGCTGACATTAATAGGAACAACAGTGATTTTCATGTAAAGTACTTTAGTTGTATTTAAAACTTTTTTTGTCTTTTTAAAGGGGAGATCCAGTGTCTGAGAGGCGAGCTGGAGGAGATGATGTCCAGGGCAGAAGATGAGAAGAAGAGGAGAGAGATGAGTGAGGAGGAGAGGAAGGCACTGCAAGAGGACATGGAGAGGATGACAGAGGAGATAGAGAAGCTGAGGAGGAGGAGGAGGGAGGAAATGGAGAGGAAGGATGAGACGGAGACCGAACAGGAAGAAAGGAGTTTCTTTAGTGAGAACTCGGGGAGAAGAGAAGGAGCTGAGGTGCTGAGGATTTGCATTGAGGGATTAACTGAGGAGGTGGAGGAGAGGCAAAGAGAAGAGGAGAAAATGAGGAAGGAGGTAATAGAGATGAAGACTCGAATCAACCTCATGATAGAAAGAGTACAGCGATTAGAGGGAGAGAAGGAGGAACTGGAAGAGGAGGTAAGGAGGACAGAGGAAAGGCTGAGAGAGGAGAAGGAGTTTTGGGAGGAGAGGAGAAGAGAGGAGACGAAGCAGAGGGACAGAGAAGTGGAAGCCCTCTGTGAGCGGATGGAGAGATTGAAAAGGGAGGAGGAAAGGGAGAAGAAGGTGGACCAGCTGAGGACAGAAGCTGAGAGGGACAGATGGAGGGTGAGAGTGGAAGAACAAGAGGAGGAGATTAACAGACTGAAAAAAGAAATCTCAACATCACAAGAGGATGAAAGGAGAAAGAAAGACAAACTGCTCGAGGAGAAGGAGGAGGTGGTTGCAAAGCTGCTCGAGAAGCTAAAGGAGAAAGCGGCGGAGGCAGAGCTGATGAGGCAAAGGCTGAATGTGGCCAATGAGAAGTTTAATGAATTTAAGGCAGAGGCGAAATGTAAGGAGCAGAGCCTGGAATTACAGGTGAGGGAGAGAGAAGAAGTAGGGGAGGAACATCGGGAACATCTGAAGGAGGGGGAGGAGGAAGGAGAGAGGGACCATCGAGAGGTGAATGCCAGACTAAAGCAAAAGGAGGTGAGAGGAAGTAGGAAAGGTATGGAAAAAGATGACACGATCTCCTCCCAGGTTAGGGAGCTACAGGAGGGACAGACAAAGAGCGAGGGAGCAAGGAAAAGAGTAAGAGAAATGGAGGAAGCCCGTGACAGGCTGCAGGTGGAGATAAAGGAGTGGCAGGAGAGGGCAGAACACAGCGAGAGTGAGGCTACAAAGCTTAACCATATCTGTGTGGAGCAAGAGGAGGAGGTGCAGCGGTTAAGAGCTATACTGGAGGAGAAGGACGAGGAGAGAAGAGAATGGGAGGCACTAAGTAGAACCGAGAAAGAAAACACGAGGAGACTGCAAAGTAAGCTGATGGAGGTCGGGGAGGAGAAGAAGAGATTAGAGGAGAAAGTTAGGGAGGCCGAGGAAGAGAGAGAAGCACTTAGGAGAGCTGGGGAGGAGACAAAGAGGCTGGAGGAACAACTGTCTGAAGTAGAAAGTGACATGAAGGACCAAAGAGAGGTGCTGAGGAAGACGGTGGAGGAGAAGAGGAGACTGGAGAACACGCTAAAGGAAGTTCAGGAGACGACGAAAGGAGAAATGGATGAGCTGATGATACTGAGGGAAGAGAAGAAACGTCTGCAGGATAAATCGATAGAGATGGGAAAAGAAGCTGATGGACCAATGAGAGCCAAAGAGCAGCAAGCAAGGCTGTTGGACACCGAGGAGGAGGAGGCGTGGACTCTTAGGAGGGAAGTGCAGAAGGAGATGGAGAGAAGCAATCTAGAGATGTCGGTGCTTAGGGAGGCGGTACAAAAGGAGAAAAGAAGGAAGGAGGAGGCACAAGATGAGCTGTTAAAATGGAGAGAAGAAGCACAATATCTCAGAGAGGTGTGGGGAGAGGAGACGCAGGAAGAGCTGAGGACGACTAAGATGGAGTTACTGGTTATTAAAAAAGAGCTGCAAAAAGAACAAAATGAGAAGGAGCAGATAAAGGAGAAGCTACGGAGGACGGAGGAAGAGGTGACAGCTCTCAAGGAGGAAGTGCAGGAGATGGAAAACAACAAGCTGACAGAGACGAAAGATGACTTTCCTCAGGAGGAGTTGAGAGGAGTGAAGCAGAGCGTGGAGGTGATGGTGCGAAACTCCCTGCAGGTACTTCAGTCTGTCAGTCACACAAACACTGTAGAAACACAGTCATCCTGACAGTGATACTGCTTGAACTGAAGAAACCAGCCTGAGGTCAAACTGCTTGAACCCTCTGTAGCAGGGGTGTCAAACATACGGCCCGCGGGCCAGTATTCTGTCAGCTCCAGCAGTAACACGAACCATATATCAGTAAGAAGAACAACGTGCTGTCGTTAAAGTAAACCTCGTGTACTCACTGTTTGTCGTCTGTACGCTGAACTGAACGCTGGAGTTATTGTGACTAAAGCATTCTGCATGACTGAACACAGGATGTACAATCACATCCAGCCTGAGAGACGATTTCACACGTCAGCGAGCCTGATCGTCATCACTGCTGAGAATCCATGCAGGCAGGGGTGGGACTTTATTTTGATAGGCTCACCATGTGGCCAATCAGATGCACAGACAAACTGGGATCATACCATTACCAGTCTTATGGAATCTCAAATGGTTTGACTTTCCAAAAGACACCAAGTGTAGGTGTACAGGACAGGTACGTAGAAAGACGGGAGAGCAAGCGTGTTGGGAAATAGTGAAGGAAGGCGTGAAAACGTGCAATGAGCAAACATCTGGCTGCATTTCAGTGACACTGGGTGTCTGGATGAGTCTGTGTGCTTGAAGCCATTTGTTAATTCTTAACTTGTTTGATTTCTCACCACAAACAAGCACGAGCAGAAATTTTGAACTTTAACTGTTTGTTTTTCACTTTCTGCTGTAGAACGACTGCAGTTAAAAACCAAAGGACTGTCTGGGCAGTAGGCTGCCAGGACTTTGTCTGTAATTTTGCACATTTCTCAGCCCGTGAAAGTTTATCCATTAGTCAGACCTCAGATTCAGGAGGAACAATGTGGTTTTCACTGTTGTCTCAGAACACCTGACCAACTCTTTATCCTCTCAGGATATTTGAGGTGCAGGAGAGTTTGCACACGTGTGGGTTTTGGCTTGGAGAACTTGGGCAGTTTCTTGGGCAGTGTCCTATTGGGAGTATGAAATGTCTGGCCTGTTGTTACGGGCCACTCTGTCCCTGTACAACCATAGTGAGGGCTTGGTTCATATTGCCGGCAGTAAGACGGTTTCATTTTTGGTGGGTGTTTGACTCTGTCAGGCTCCCTTTTGTCATGATTGTGTTCATAATATTTATGCACAGAATATGTAGCTATAGCCAGGTGGTGGAGGGTCTCCCCCTCGGTGGCCTCAGGATTTCGTCTTTGCTTTTGTGGACGATGTGGTTCTGTCGCCTTGGCGACCTCCAGCTTGTGCTGAAGCGGTTCACAGGCTGGGATCCCATGTTTTACAGTTTTGGGTCGTCGATCTGTAGTTTATAGCACTCTCCCGTGTCCCTGTCTTCTGTCACAGCAACAAACACCAGTGACACAGTGCCAGTGAAAACCACATGCCCCACCCATCATGATTCCAGCTGTCCACCCAGAGATTATCCAGATATTGTTTTTTGCAACCTGGAATGATCTCAAGACTCTTTACAAGAAGTAACAAAGAAACAGGTTATACCTGTTAATGAGTGAATTCTCTAACTGAAGCCTAAAACGTGTGTAAGTCCTCGTATAGTGTTTGTTCAATGCCTGAACTCTGCTATCAGATCAAACTGTGAATAATAGCACTGCCCCACTACACTGATCATTCAAACTTGTGTTATCAAGGATTTTATTGAAGTTGATCACAGGGTGTTAAATGCTTCTGAGCTGAAAACGTGCTACATAAGTTCACAAAGATCTGGGGTTGAGCTTAAGCATTATTATAAATAACGTCATCTTGTATATGGGTTGCATGTAATCGCTATGACGCTGTTCTGTTAATTTGACATTGTAATGTAACTGTTTTTATTGCTGATGTGCAGGTGGACACTCCGAGTCAGAGCACAGAGGAGATGGAGGAGGACCGGGATGGAATCGGATTAGCTGGATCACAGCAAACAGATGCAGCTTTGGTGGGCTATAAAAGGAGATCTGATACAGAGGTCAGTTTGTGGTCATGCTGTCAGTGCAGCTGTACTCAAAGTGCATCGACAGGAAACGGGTTGTAAAGTGGAGCTGTGTGGGGAAAATGTGTCTGCAGGGTTTGAAGGAGAGACTGACGGTCCTGCAGAGTCTGGTGGCTGAACTGGAACTGGATCAGAAACGACTGAACAAGAAAAACTTTCATCTGGAAAATCAGAAAGACAAACTGAAAAGAGCGACACACACACTGAGAGAGACGCTGCAACAGGTATACACAACAATGAGACAGGTACACGTGCACGCACCCAGAGAGACGCCGTGTACACTTCTACATTAAGCCACAGGTACACAGCAGGATGCAGTTTGTCTTAAGTGACCTGAGTTGATTGCAACCACATCCCAGCAGATGTGCCGCGGAGCTTTAAAGAAACGTTGCCGTGTCTTTGCTCCACGTCACGTAAAATAGTGTTGGATCTATTTTTAACACAAGAAGTGTCGAGTTGCACACAGCAAGGTAAAGTGGCAAGAACTAGGACCCAGGAGCAGCACAGAGAATCTGGTCAAACTATGTTCTGATATAGGGTATAATCTGGTCACCATATTTGCTCCTGGTGTAAACAAAGGGCAAAAGAAGTCTGAGTCACAGACCCAGTGTGAGCCTAGGACGAGACAGATTTCAATATGCAGAGACACCACCTTGGCATACTGAGGCACACAACACTAAGAAAGGTATCCAGATACACAGCAGACACACTGACGTGAGTACACATTATTGTGTATTTCAGGTGGAGGAAGAGCGCTCGAGGCTCAGACAGCAGCTGAGTGAGAGCATCCAGGTGAGACACACAGTTCCCTTATTACAGTAATAATTACAGGTTGTGTTAGTGTAAGTGCATTTGTCCAGACTATGAGGTGTGTGTTTGTGACAAATGTCAATAGAGGCACGTGTGGTTGCAAACCTATTGTGTGTTTTAGGGGTCTTTAACCACCACAGAAGAGCAGCAACTGAGGAGCAAAGTGAGGGAGCTGCAGGACCAGGTGAGTGCAAAGTACCAAAAAGACTTCCTGGTGTTCTGATGTCAGGTGGGTGCTGATGATGTCTCTCCTCTCCTCCAGGTGAAGCAGCTCCAGTTTGCACTGGCTGTCGGTCAGCAACAAAGGGCAGAGTTCATTCAGCAGTCCTCCCGAAACAGCCAGTCAGTGCTCTCTCTGAGACTTGACCTCAGTGATTCACTAGCAACTATCACACAACATCCAATCCCATCCATCCTAGAGTCTGAGACACAGCGATTGGATCGTAGCATGAGGGAGGAGGAGCTCAGAATGTCCTTCAGCCAGCTGTGAAAATTCAGGACCAAATGTTCTTAATTACTTTACACTCATTAAATTGAGAGGTAGAGCCGTCTTGAACATTCAGGTCTCTTCTCTGTGAGCTCTTTACCTCATGTTTATTTATTTAACCTTTATTTATACAGGCAGTCCCACTGAGACCTGCTGTCTCATTTACAATAGAAAGTATAGGCTCTGCCTCGTACTCATCCAAATAGAGCTCTTCCTGTCAGAGGATTCAAAGCAACTAATTAAAACCAGCCAATCAGAATACAAAGGGAAATAATGCACATACACCTGCTTTTCTTGCTATTAAAGCCAAAACAACCTTTTCTGCATTGTTAGAATTACACAGAACTAACACGATTTAATAACAGTTCTGGTGATTATTGCTGCATCGTAGACATTACTTTGGTCTTCTTCTGTGACCTCATGGTTTCTTTTCTCTGCATCACACAAAGCAAAGAAATTCTTATTTTTCAAATTATTGTCAGTGTTTCTGCATATTTATTCTTCTGTTTTTGTTCTGTGGTTATACTGGTCATGTTTCACATGCTGCCACTTTAATACTTTTGTCTCATTTTAGTACCATTATTTCTGTATACAGTCATGTAATAACAACAGCACTTTTTACAGCCACGAAGCTTAAAAAGCTGATAAACGTTTACAGTCCAACAATGCCGCTTATTTATATTTGTTTGTTTTAATGCGCAGCTCTTCCTCGAGCATAAACCCAGACTCACCTGAGTCAGTGGCTCAGGTGAGTCTGGGCCATCATGTTGTCTTTTCTAGATCCAAAAGAGACAATTTTTTTAACACTACCTTATTAAGGTGGCCACCCTGATTACCAAGATGTATTTATGAATTGCACAGGTGTAAGGTGTACCCATTTATACTGAGTACTAATATTAATAAAATAATTGTCACTCTGCAAAACTGAAGGATCATGGATGCAATGTTCACAGCAGCTGTGATGCTTGGACACTGATTAATGCAGAACAAGTGTCACAATTGGCCAGTCTGAGGGGAAGTGCCACTAAATGTTTGCTCCAACCCTGAAATACATTGCAGTGCCTTCCCACAGTCCTCCAGTCTGAGCTTACACAGGCTCATGTTGAAGTCAAAGGTCAACTCGTGGTGTGTATTTGTGTGTAAATATGTGCGGCCAGCTCGAGGAAGCGTCCCGGGGGGGGGAGGAAGCTGGTTTAGACAACACCCTGAAATCTGAGAGCTGCACCTGAATCAGCTGACGCGCCCTCCAGTTCATTTCCTGTTTCATCAAATCACTGTCAGTGCGTAGAGCAGCGAATTAACTTGTACAAGTTTACATTTTTACAAACACTGAAATCCCAGATTTATGATAGTTTGCTGTTTTTATAGTTATTCATTTGTCAACATAAGAGCGGAGACGGTGATTACATCACATATTCATCATCATCTCGTCTCATTTTCTGTTACACATTAATCTTGAGTGATTTGTCTTATAAGCTGACTGATGGAAAATTGTCACAGTTGCATCTTAGATGTAAACATGAGGCTAAAATGACTTTAACACTGAACGTGTGTGAAGTAAGGTTTAAAATGCAGCTGCAGACACTTTGTTCTGAACATTAGTTTGAGGTTCAGGTGTGATGCACAGCCCGGACAGCTTTAGTTTGAACTTAACAGCTACTTTTAAAAGTTATTTACTTGTATTTTATAATAAAATTATTCTAAAGTTGTCAAACATTTTATGCTGTCTGATTGTTGAATTCACAGAATGATACTGAAATAAATCATAAATGCTATTTGGATTTTTCTTTGTTACCTTTTTACAAAAATATATTTTAAGCAGCAGAAAAAACAAAAGCTTGTAAATGTTTCCAAAGTGGACGCGGTGGCAGATACCAGTGTGAGAAAATCAGAATAAATGAACATGTTAATAGTGTTTGTTTGTTTTTCGTGGAAACCGGGTCCAAATGGCTCTTTGGGGCTCAAAGGTTGCTGATCCCCTGGCTTAGGAAGACAGAGCCGGAGCCCAGTACGGGACACCTGCCTCTACATGCTTCACCTCTCGCTATCTGTCGCTGGGACTGTAAACAGTGTGGATGTAGATTCAGCACCTGACCGGACCTGCAGTGCAGTACTGAAACAGTTTAACGTGGAGCGCAAGAGGGTGGACCGAGATGCTGATGTCAAGCTGGGCGAAACAGCAGTGCTGTCCCTGTGATCACCATTAAAACCTTTACTGGGAAAAAGCGCGCAGGAGTCCTTCATCAAAGCACCTGATCAACAAACGACGTGAAGTTGTATTAAAATACTCTGGTGAACTGTTAACTTTGATACCATGTTTCAATTATAAGGGTTTCTAAAAGCTGAAGCGAACAGGGCTGAGTCTAAAGGGGGGCACGAGGTGTACTAGACCGTATTTACTTCAAGGTTTTCAAACCTTTTTCAAGTGAAATGATTTAAATTGCCGTCTCAATTAAATAGAATCAATGTTTAAAGTATAAAAATAAAGCTTTTTTCACAAGCCAATAAAAGTGTACCGGACTGGTAAAACACTGAGCCTCTGACCTGAGTGGTTTATTATTAATATTAATTAAAGTCTACACCATCATAACATCTTGTTTTCAGCAGCACAGAAACGTTGCACAGGGCAAACTCCAGGATGCTGATATGCTCCCTTCTCTTCACTGCAGCCTCCACATTCTCCTTTAAAGGCTTACAGACACAAACTCACTTAAACACACAGAAACACATGTAGAAAAACTCAAAGCCTTCCAATGAGAAACCTTAGATTTCATATTTTTCTTATTTTATTTGACTTTGACTGTACTTGAGAGTATTTGTATATATCTGGATCTAAGAAAATGTTTTCTTAAAAAATAAAATGTAATATGGCACGCACATACGAAGGGTTTGTTTTTGTTCTTGACAGATGTTGTAAGCAGTTAAACTTTAAAATGTGATTTATGAAATGGAAACCAATGAGCAGTTCATTCTGAAAGGCCTGTTTCATTGACGGTGAACAATCATGCCAATTTTCTTGTTCTACAATAATCCATCTCAGAGATATGACGAGAAAAAAAAGTTTAAAATCTGAGAGGACGACAGAAAAAGAGTCATAAAAAGCTTAATACTTTAACAAGTATAGAACTTATAAATACCAAAAGATATAGAGGGAAGGAGCAGAATATTTTAAAATTTGAACAGCAAAAATAGCCCAGAGTTTGTGGAAGTCGTTTCATGGCAAAAAACATACGGAAGCAATAAGGACAGATGATTAGAAAGAATGAACATGATATATTTACTTTTTTGTCTGATGATTGGCAGAAAGTTTACAGCGGTTTTCTTCTGAGAGATGCTGCTGAGGCTGAAATTAAGCCAAGAGGAAAAAAGACGTATACATAAAACTCTTGCTGATTGAAACACAGGCAAGGACATACTCAAAAGTTTAGCTCCTCTGGATGTTTCCATGGAAAAGAGTTTTATCACTCATCCAGGTGACTTCTCCAGTGTCACGCTTGAGTGATGAATCTTTCTCCCACTGAAAACCAGTGTGTCCAGTTAAATTCAATCGATTTTTTAAAGGAAAGTTGTTCGATGCTGTGTTCATGAGGACACTGGGTTTAACTTGCAGCACAACACAAAGCTGCCATATTTTGTCCAAGTTTAAAACACTTAATTGAGCAGAATCAAGATGCAGAAAAGCTGAAATGTAACGTCCTCGTATGATGACGCATCACACATGACGCAGCACGGGGTCATGTGTGATGTGTAACTGCCCTCTGCTAAGACTGGAGATAATACAAGGAATGAGACAACTGACAGCTGTTATTTTAATCAGCCTGTTTCAGTTCTGTTAAACTAAGTACCACAAAGTAATGTGGTAACATCTGGACTGACGAGTTTACTGTCAGCATTTTAATCAGCTAGTTTAAAGGCTGTAGGCTGCAGCCGTTGCTCTAACACTGTATAAATGTAACAGGGCTCAGTTCTAACAGTCTGAGCTGCTTCCAGCTTTATTTGTGAAGAGCGCAGCAGCTTCCAAAACACGCAGCGAGCTCGTACAGCTGGGAGGTAATATTTTCATAATCAGCTCCCATCTCTCCTGTGGACTCCTTAATGTCTCCAGTCTGAGATCAGCACAGCCCTGCCCTCCAGCACCACCAGCAGCAGCAGCAACATTGTACCCATCAGGTAAAACATCGGCTTCGTTTGCTTCACACTGTCCCCACATGATGATGATGATATAGTATGATGTGATCTGATTATTAGATTCTTGATGAATGTGGGTTGTTGTGTTTCAGCCTGGTTCTGTTTGCCCCTTTTTAACTCTGAGCCCTGCCCCTTCAAACAATGTCAGCACGGCTTAATCATGTGATTCCTACAGAAAAGCATCAATTTAATGTTTAAAAGGTGAACACTTCAAGAAATCTGTTCCTCAACAGACACATTGTTTGAATAATTCTTTTAAATAACACTAAGTAAAATATAGCAATATACACTTCTTAAGCAACAACCTCCGCCTTCATTTCCTCTGTTACATGCTGTGCTTTTTTTAACCCGTCCATTTGTTCACCTAATGGGTGACACTGTTTCATTGGGGTTTACTCTTTCAGCTGTCCTCAGCTGACGGATTAGTCATTGGACACTGCTGTTCCTCTTGTGAGAGGCTGACATGTCTGGCTGCTGTTAAAGCCTCCGACTCTAAAAATAATCTTACCAAAACTATATTCAGTTACACTAACACCAGGCTGGTTAAAACCCCAAGAAAGCAGTTATAACCAAAGCCCAGCAGTTATAACACAAAATGTGATAAACAATATACTGGATTAAAAAACAGCCCCAGGGCAGCTGTTTCTCACTAACCTTATTCACAATCTCTTGGATAGAATTTCGTGGGACAGTCAAAGGGGTGAACGCTTCAGTTATTTAAGCATCATATTTGCTTTTCATGTAATATGTGCTGCTGGTTTCATTGATGTCCTCCAAATTTCCATCCACAGCTTTGAGCCAGAGAATGTCAGAGACCCCAGTCCAAGTTGGACAGAAACTTTCAGCTCAAAGTGGGAGTTCATCAGTTTTCCCTTCTATGTTCCCGACCTCACCGTATCCACAAACTGTGGGTAGCAACAAAGCAATGAGATTTAGAAAAAGAGGGACAGAACTTCTGAAAGCCGGCTCAACGTATCATGAGTTTGGTAAGAGTTTGGTCATGTGGGAGACGCTCAGTGTGCAGCTGCTACTTCCCCACGTTGGCTGGTGGTGACCACTGAATAGCAGACAGCTGCCTCCTAACACACAGTCATCCATAATAATACTGGCTGACTGCAATATTGTCTAAATCTTTATCTTTAATAAAAGTGTGTGATTTGCATTCTCACCCTTCAGAAGCTCATTTTTAGCCAGGAAATCCCTGATTACTGTAATCCACAATCATGTTAATGCATTCAATCATGATATTAACTTCAGCCTTAACGTTGGTGGTCAGTTATGATTCATAAATACTCGAATCTGGTGACAGTGGTACGGAAAGCCAGCGCAGGATTCAGGATGTTTCTATCTGATAATAAGTTTATTGAACACATCAGATGATTTTTTTAGCTGAATCTTTGCTGTGACTCGTCTGGGAAACTTGATAGATTACACTGGCTTCTTTTTTTTTTAGTATTTCTTGCTGATGATGAATGATGAAAAATACACTGCAGTAGTATTATTATATGTTTATGTATATACAGTGGGAAAAATAAGTATTAAGTACCGATCATCAATTTATGATCGTGTTCATGTTTAAAAAATAAAAATAAGATTAAGAAAACACTTAAAAGCTTTTCTGTGTCCTTTTGCCTGTTAAATAAATGTCAAAGTGCATCACCGACTGCAGATTTGAGTTTTTATTGTGGACTTAGAAACACCTGCATTATATATATATATATATATATATATATATATATATATATATATATATATATATATATATATAATGCTAAGAGCTAAGATACTGCGCAGGACCCTCAAGCTCCCAGGCCTCTGGTAGAGGACCCGAGCTTGAAGGATAAACCGCCCGCAGGGGCGTGCTGGGTGTTTATATATTTACATGCGGCTATAGTCGCTGCATTACCTACTAACTACATGAGATGCTGCACAGATAACAGAGCATCAACTGCTGTGCACCTTTTCCAGAGTGCTGATCTCTTTGGCCTCCCACAACGTGTCAGGGGTGATGAGTGAGAATATTGATATTGCACGGTTTATGATTGAACATCGAGGGCCAAACAAAGGAAGCTTTATGGTTGGACGAAGTGTGCATAATCAAAGAATTGAAAGATTGTGGGGTGAACTAAACAGAGTTGTGTCAGCATACTTTAAAAACCTTTTCCTCTTTATGGAAAATGTTGGGATTTTAGATAGCACTGACCCATTTCATATTAGGGCTCTTCACCATGTATATCTTCCAAGAATGAACAGATCTGTGGATGAATTTGTAAATGAGTGGAACCATCACAGCTTAAGGACAATGGAAAATCACTCCCCGCTGCAGCTGTGGACTGTTGGAATGTTGCAACTTCCTCAGCATCACAGAGTCTCAGTCAAGTGCACTTCAAACATCCTTCTTACCATCACCAGCAGTTGACGGCTGACTAGAGGCAGCTCGACCCCTTGAGTGACGATGGAAATCATGGGATAGAAGTTTTTTGACAGCATGCCGCATGCTTCAGTTAAGTTATTAGTAAATTTGTTTGTGTTAATTAAAAAATGTATTTGAGTGCCAGACACTAAAAATTGTGAAATATCATGATACTGAAAAGGGTCCAAGACTATTATTTAGGTAAAAGTAAGGTAAAAAGACTGGTTTTATCTTCATATTCACTTGTGCCATTTAAATCATAAAAGTAGACAAATAAAGTGTTTAGACTACACTTTTCTTTCATGACAAACCATAATTGTCACAATACAAAATGTTACAGTATATGTTACATATGATTGTATGATGTACTAATTTATCTGTTAATAAACAGGAATTATGATTCATTCATTAAATAAAATATGTTACACATTTTAAACTCTTTAAACTCTTTTTTTTAAAGACACAAATTACATAAAAAGTAGGAACACAGAACCCTTCATTTGTGTATTTCTAGTACCCAGAGGAAGGAAATAATATTCTGCAGTAATAGGGCTGGTCTTAAAAAAACACAAATGAAAGAGGGGAAAAAAAACCCAAACAATCTACAATGAGCCTGTGTTATCAAGTAGTATAGTAAAATATGCAAACAAAATCCTTAAAACACTCCCTGCAAACCAGGTTATGTTTATTATCATTATTATTATTATTGTTTATAATACTTTGACAACATATAATAATTTGATAAGATTGTAATGTCATATAGTGTGATATAATGTTCACATTTCAACCTGTAACATAACCAGGTTTGACCAAACCAATGTCTGTCACATTTATAGACAACTTTGCTGCCAGCGTTGGAGATACTGTCTTTCCACCCAGTGTTGCCAACTCCTCAGTAAGGAAAATCGCTATTGGCTGTCCTAAAAGTCGCTAGAAGTCGCCAAATGACGTCATCGCCTAATTTGCATAATTGGTCATGCTAATGTAATTGTAACCTACGCTGTTGGAGAGAGAAATAGCATCGTGGTAGAGACATAAGGTGAGTAAAAAACGTCCTAAATGCCGTTTGAATTTATTTAGAACTACATATCAGAGACAAAACATGCCATATAAGCAGGAAAACTAATTAACTACAATCACAAAACAAAAAATGCCTCACATGTATAAACTGAAACAAAATTATTCCATCCATTCTCTTCGGCTTATCAAATCCATGTCTGATTTGAAAGTAGTGTACACTGCATGAACTGGTATTTAAGCTGTAATTTGAAAGACACACATGAAGCTTATTTAGGCTATACAGTCCTACTGCTGTCCAGGGTGTACTCTGATGCGGGTTAACAACATTAACAAAAAAAGGAAAATAAAAAATGCATATGCAAAATAGAAAAAAAAACCCAAATCCTCATCATGTCAACAATCCTTAAGAAAACACATCATGCTCTTCCAAATCCTGGTGAATTCCGTATTGCAAAATCCATGTCTGATTTGAAAGTAGTGTACACTGCATGAACTGGTATACGAAGGATATTTTCACAAGTATTGGCCACTGGAAATCTGCAGTTAGTGACGAACTCAAGGCTTGGCTTTGGAGAGAAACCCAGGGCTGGTATGCTGTCACATCCAGTGCAGAAAACAAGAATATCTTCCAAAGAGACATCACTTTCAACTATAAGATAGAAAAATACAAAATGATAATGAGATTCTGACTAAGATGTTGATGTACAGATACATTAAATTACCAAAAGATTAAATCAAAAGTGAAACATGTATATTTTTTTAAAATTAAACTGTAATTTGAAAGACACACATGAAGCTTATTTAGGCTATACAGTAAAACCACAATGTCAAAAAAAGAAGTTAGTGAAGACCACAACATTAAATGTACGTGGATGCAGAAATAGCCTATTATTAGTACTCAGTACACAGGATTGGTAATAATTTATTTATTTAGTTATCCTCCTATTTATCCTGTTATTTATTTATCCTGTTAATACACTGAAGTCAAACTGAAATCACATTTGGATACAATGTTGTAAACCCAGCACTTGCATCGGTACCATCTATCTACCTTTTTTGTTATGGCGTCTATGTCTGTGATTTCATGATGCTGCTGCACAAAAGTGAGAATTTTGATTTATGGTCAAACAATGTGCCAAATAGTAAACTCACATTCTGCCTCCTGGGCCCTGTTTCAGGAAGCCGGTTTAGAAAACTCAGAGTGAAAAACGATACGCAGGGTTGAGTAACCCCGAACTGTCCAACTCGGAATATTCGGTTTCAGAAAGGCTGATAACAAGTAGTTCAGTCAACGCGGAGTTGCTTTAACCCCAAGTGAAGCGCGCGGACGAGGATACATAAAGCCCTGATCAGTGGAGCACAGATTAAGTGAGTCACCATGGAGACGGAGGGAAAGAAGGCGCGGTCAATGTATTTTACAGCGCTTGAGGCCGAAATTCTGATGGCAGCATATGCCGATAACATGCAAATTCCGCGGAAAAAAGTAACACAGCGACAGCTGCAAAAGAAAGTGAGCATGCATGGCAAAACATAGCCGACAGAGTCAATGCGTGAGTGTTAATTTAAACATTGATCGAGGGATTTCCACCCATTTAACACGTTATTTTATCATATGTTATTTTATTTGTTATTTTATACATTTTATTTTGTGACGTGATGTGAGCGCAGGTGCAACCCAACAGGCCCCAAACGTTCCTGGCAGCAAGTAAAAATGAAATATAAAAATATAGTCCAAACAGGTAAGGTGTAATTGTATTATGAGCCATAGTGCTTGGTCTGTTTGTCCCATGTAAATCAATTGCAGTTAGAGGCTACATTAATTTTCTGTCTGTAAGCACTTATTGAAATTATCTGAGCACATTACAAGTACATATTTGCTTACTCTGTATGCTCAAATGTGGCCCGTTATAGCCAACAGAAAAAAAGCAGAGGCCCGAAAAACAGGTGGGGGTCCTCCACCACCACTCACAGAGGCTGAGCAGTTGGCCCTCAGCCAAAACAGTGGGCGCCCTGTGGCTGAAGGCATCTCTGCGGGGACATCCTCTGAGTCAATAACCCCGCAAGACACAAGTGCCTACATAAGGGGTAAATCCAAAATAATACATGATGTGCATACATCCTTTCTTCACAGTCACCTTTGCAGTGCGACACATTCATTTGATAAACTCTTTACCATAATGAATTATTTTGTAGTGAAGTTATTTTCCTACTGATTTTGCCTTCCCTCAGTCTTGGTTGTCTTTGAGAGCATAATGACAATGAAGTGTAAGGTGCTTGGTATGTTTGTTAATTGCCATTTGGTCCCTTGTAAGTTATAAGTGACCTGTGTAAACCTCATATTCTAACAGTTGATGGTGGTGGTGTACTGCATCTGGTGCAGCCTCCTGTTGAGCCAGACCAACATGCAGTTGTGAGTAATACTCCACAGATTATATGAGTTTACAGTAGAACAGCAATGTTGTTTATTTCTTTACTACAGGAAAATAATGAAGAAACATTGACAGCTGTTACAGAGGAGGAAGCAACAGAGACACTTTATGAGGTTTACATCTTTTAATACTTTGTGTACAGGAAACACAGGTGACCAATAAAGCCAGTTGAACAAAAAATCTGTTTATTCTTCTTTCAACATGTTGAGGTGATGGGTCAAAAGAAATGATTGTGACATATGGTGTCTCTGACTGCTCTTCCATCTTGTATGTCCGTGGGAGGGTCAGGATGTTCATGGTTTGGATCACTGCTGATGTTTGGTTCAGAAGGACAGTGTTCTCCTCTAATTGTGGCAATGTTGTGAAGAATCACACATGCCACAATAATGTCACATGCCCTTTCTGGGGTGACCCTGAGTCTTTGCAGGCACTGGAACCAGGCCTTAAGCATTCCGATAGTCATTTCAACTCTGGCTCTTGTCCTGCAATTAGCCAGATTATATCGCTGCTGTGGGCCCGGTTCAGGGTCAGAGTAAGGGGTAAGCAAATAGGGTAAACATGGATACCCCCTATCACCAAGCAAGTAGCCAGTGAACTCTCCTAAGACAGAAGGATACACTTCAGTTCAAATGTCCCTGAAGCAATTGGTCTTTATATATTTTAAAGTATTTTCAACTCACCATGTCCAAATTTTGTGCTCAGTGTACATTCACGGAATATTTGTGAGTCATGGACAGAGTCTGGCCACTTGGCTTCCACATTTGTGATAATGTTGGCAGCATCACATATGATCTTCACAGTGCAGAGAACACAAATTAGCATCCATTACTATAATGAAATAATTTGTTAGTTTGACATGCTACAGGGAACTATGTACCTGTACATTAATGCTGTGGAAAGACTTCCTGTTCACATAGTCTCCTTCATTTACTGAAGGAGCAATGATTGGAATGTGAGTACCATCTATACAGCCAATCACGCCTGGGAACCCTGAAAATAAATGTGAAATTTAAGTAGTAGTTCAAGTATCACCACATCATAAATTAAGTTTTGTTCATCCTGATACCTGCAATTTTGTGGCATCCCTCTTTGATGAATCTTGTGGGTCTATGACCGGGGAACACCACAAACGTGTACAGGAGACGTTTCAGTGCAACTGTAACATTCCTGACTGCCCGACAGACGGTAGCCTTGGAAACGTGCTCAGCGTCACCAATATTATACAGAAAGCTCCCGTTTGCAAAAAACCGAAGTGCAATACAAATAATATGTACAGAACTGAGAGCATGTCCGCGATGTGTCACATGCGTAATATATGGCCTGAGGATGTTATCCAAATAAATTATAGATTGTGCTGAGAAACGGTAACGTTCGCACAGACAATCATCAGGAAATGATAAAATGTCCAAACGCGCTCTGATCACTCTCTCCCGGCGGAGAGCTCTGCGGAGAATTTGGGCTTCACGATCTACTGGCTCTTCAAGGAAGGGACACGCCATGTCTGACACTTCCTACTGTCAGGTTTCCGACAAAGGGGCGGAGACAGTCAGGGTTAGTTGTAGTAAACCTGCTAGGGGGCAGGTTAGCTTCACGGCGTGTGTCGTCATAGTGACTCACTCAGGCTTCAGCTGAACTCGCTTTGTGAAACCGAAAACCCAGAGTTTTCGTTAACTCAGGGTATACTTACTCAGTTTTTCCACTAAACCGGCTTCCTGAAACAGGGCCCTGAAGATAGTCTTGCCAGAAAGCCAGAGTCCGGCACTCGTAGTGCATTACTCCCTCGATCGGAGTGAATGATCTGGAATAGATTCTCCCTATCAGTTGCTCTCAGAGCCATTCCAGCTTTCACGAAAAGGCACTTCATCTGAAGAGGGTATGTCTGTAGAGCATCTAGGAGAGCTACAGACCTCAAGCCATCTCTGAACCTAGCCAAAATAAAACAAAATCAAATTGTATTTTATATTACTATTATTATATTTGTATTTGATGGGATTTGGAACCTGTATCATAACAAGAGGTTTTGAGGTTTTATTAAGAGAAATTTCTGAACTAACTACATTTTGCTTCCCTGTGGACTGCTGTATCAGAGGTGAAGAACATTTTCCCCCTTACAGGGCCAGACTGTCTCAGATACAGATAACGAATGCCTATACATGGAGCAACTGAGCTGAAACATGACACACAGGGACCTGTCATGAACTGGAGTAAAAGTGACACATTGCTTTCAAATACATCTGGTCTCTTGTTCCATTGGCATACATTGGCATTTTTATTTTTATTTTTATTTTTATTCCTATTTATTCTATTTATCCCCTTCGTATATTTTATTTATATTTGTCTCTGTATTTATATATGTGTGTGTGTGTGTGTGTGTGTGTGTATATATATAATATTCTGTAACTCTGTAACTTCTGTCGGTGCTGTGCTTTTTGGAAACCGAATTTCCCAGAGGAACCCACCCGAGGGATTAATAAAGTTTTATCTTATCTTATCTTATCTTATCTTATCTTATCTTATCTTATCTTATCTTATCTTATCTTATCTTATCTTATCTTATCTTATCTTATACCTTTTCCGTCAGTCTGCAGTCAACCCAAATGCTACTCAGTTTGAATCTATTTTTATTTACATATTTAAACACATGCCTACATCGGCACAGATACAACGTTTTATGTGAATTTTAATCTCATGAATGAAAGATATCTGTTTTGTTATGAACTGTACTAGAATGGAGCGCTACAGACCTGTACCACCCAAACAGGCTAATACCATTGTTTCACAACACAATGACTTTAGTTTGACAGGCTTAATTTTTTACCATGACAGTATGTGTTTAGACATGCCTTTCAAAAGGTGCACGGGTCCGTTGAAGGACATACCAGTGAGCAGTTTCTTGTTTGTTTTGAAGTGTTATGCAAACATTGTGACCAGCAAGACTGATCAAGCTGGCTGCCTGTGCAACTGCATCTTGCAGCTGTAGATCATTCTCGGCCTGTACGATCTAAAAACAATATGAGGAAATTAAAAAATGAATTATCTGACTCTACTATTTAGTAGAACATACAAAACTAATAGCTCCAATGATTTACATTACATTAACCCTATGAAACCCCATAACCGATCAGGAGGCTGAGGTATAAGTTATTAAGCTGGAAAACAAGTCCAATCATTAAATTCTGAAAACTGAAACTTGGAGTTTCTTGGGCAGTAACCAACAGAACCACAACCTGCCACACACATTTTTATTTCTTCCTTCTTGTAGCCATTAAAATGTTTGATCTTTTACTAGAAAAATAAAAAATAAATAAAGACTGATAGAAAGGTGCAGGACTCGGGCAAGAAAAATTAGGGAAGTGTTAGTAAAAATGTTGGACAAGCAAAAAAAGACCTACAATGAAATTGAAAGAACCAAAGGAAAATATGCTCACAGACTGCACTTGTGACCTCGTGACCCTTTGGTGAATGACTTGCAGAAAACCTGCAGCAGGTAATTCAGTATGATTTCATCATGATGCAAGAAAAACACAGAAATGTTTAAACAATGCTGAGTTGGTACCTAAGTATACAGGGAGTGCAGAATTATTAGGCAAGTTGTATTTTTGAGGAATAATTTTATTATTGAACAACAAACATGTTCTCAATGAACCCAAAAAACTCATTAATATCAAAGCTGAATGTTTTTGGAAGTAGTTTTTAGTTTGTTTTTAGTTTTAGCTATTTTAGGGGGATATCTGTGTGTGCAGGTGACTATTACTGTGCATAATTATTAGGCAACTTAACAAAAAACAAATATATACCCATTTCAATGATTTATTTTTACCAGTGAAACCAATATAACATCTCCACATTCACAAATATACATTTCTGACATTCAAAAACAAAAACAAATCAGCGCCCAATATAGCCACCTTTCTTTGCAAGGACACTCAAAAGCCTGCCATCCATGGATTCTGTCAATGTTTTGATCTGTTCACCATCAACATTGCGTGCAGCAGCAACCACAGCCTCCCAGACACTGTTCAGAGAGGTGTACTGTTTTCCCTCCTTGTAAATCTCACATTTGATGATGGACCACAGGTTCTCAATGGGGTTCAGATCAGGTGAACAAGGAGGCCATGTCATTAGTTTTTCTTCTTTTATACCCTTTCTTGCCAGCCACGCTGTGGAGTACTTGGACGCGTGTGATGGAGCATTGTCCTGCATGAAAATCACGTTTTTCTTGAAGGATGCAGACTTCTTCCTGTACCACTGCTTGAAGAAGGTGTCTTCCAGAAACTGGCAGTAGGACTGGGAGTTGAGCTTGACTCCATCCTCAACCCGAAAAGGCCCCACAAGCTCATCTTTGATGATACCAGCCCAAACCAGTACTCCACCTCCACCTTTCTGGCGTCTGAGTGGGACTGGAGCTCTCTGCCCTTTACCAATCCAGCCACGGGCCCATCCATCTGGCCCATCAAGACTCACTCTCATGTCATCAGTCCATAAAACCTTAGAAAAACCAGTCTTGAGATATTTCTTGGCCCAGTCTTGACGTTTCAGCTTGTGTGTCTTGTTCAGTGGTGGTCGTCTTTCAGCCTTTCTTACCTTGGCCATGTCTCTGAGTATTGCACACCTTGTGCTTTTGGGCACTCCAGTGATGTTGCAGCTGTGAAATATGGCCAAACTGGTGGCAAGTGGCATCTTGGCAGCTGCACGCTTGACTTTTCTCAGTTCATGGGCAGTTATTTTGCGCCTTGGTTTTTCCACACGCTTCTTGCGACCCTGTTGACTATTTTGAATAAAACGCTTGATTGTTCGATGATCACGCTTCAGAAGCTTTGCAATTTTGAGACTGCTGCATCCCTCTGCAAGATATCTCACTATTTTTGACTTTTCTGAGCCTGTCAACTCCTTCTTTTGACCCATTTTGCCAACGGAAAGGACGTTGCCTAATAATTATGCACACCTGATATAGGGTGTTGATGTCATTAGACCACACCCCTTCTCATTACAGAGATGCACATCAAATTCAAATTCAAATTCAAATTTTATTTGTCACACACACACAACCATACACAGTATGACATGGGGGTGAAATGCTTGTAGCTGTACAATGCCCGACCATTAAATGACAGAAGAAAAGTTTTACAATATTTACAATTTACTACAAAAATTTACAAATTAACTTAGGAATTTACAGTAAAGAATGTGCAAATAGCAGAAGAGATTATAAAGATAAGGATTATAAATTATAGGAATTATAGGATTATAGGAAATGTGTGGTGGTGCGTGTGGTGATGTGTGTGAGAGTCCAGTCTTATAGTGACGTGTTTGGGAGAGTCCAGTCCTACACCTGGTTCAGGGCCCGAATAGCCTGGGGGAAGAAGCTCCTCCTCATTCTCTCTGTTTTGGCCTTAAGGGAGCGGAAGCGCTTCCCAGACCTCAACAGTGAGAAGAGTCCATTGTTGGGATGGGAGAGGTCCATCATAATCTTCCTAGCTTTGGACTTGCACCGCTTGGTGTAGATGGACAGCAGGTCAGGGAGCTCTGATTGAATGATGCGTTCTGCCGAGCGCACCACCCTTTGCAGATCTCGTCTGTCCTGCTTGGTGCTGTTCCCAAACCAGGTGCAGATGTTTGACGTCAGGACGCTCTCGATGGTGCAGGAGTAGAAGTTCTTGAGCACCTTCAGTGGCAGATGGAAGTCTCTAAGTCTTCTGAGGAAGAAGAGACGCTGACGGGCTTTCTTAACCAGGGTGTTGATGTGACAGGACCATGACAGGTCCTGAGTGATGTGGACACCCAGGTATCGGAAACTGTCCACTCTCTCCACTGGCGTGCCACTGATGATGAGGGGTTTGTAATTCCTCGCCTGCTTTGTAGTGAAGTCCACGATCAGCTCCTTAGTCTTGCTGACGTTTAGGAGGAGGTTATTCTCCTGGCACCAGGTCTCCAGGTTCCTAATCTCCTCCAGGTAGGCCGTCTCGATGTTGTCGGAGATCAGGCCCACAACAGCAGTGTCGTCAGCAAACTTGACAATGGAGGTGGTGTCGGATGTGGCTACACAGTCATAAGTGTACAGTGAGTACAGCAGGGGGCTTAAAACACAGCCCTGAGGCACTCCAGTGCTGAGTGAGATGGAGGGGGAGACTTGTTTTCCTACCCTCACTGTTGGGGTCTGTCTGTGAGGAAGTTGAGGATCCACTGACACAGTGATGAGCTGAGTCCTAGATCCGTCAACTTGGTGAAAAGCTTAGAGGGAATTATTGTGTTGAATGCTGAACTGTAGTCCACGAACAGCATCCTAACATAATTCCCTCTGCCAGTGTCCAGGTGACTCAGGGATGTGTGGAGCAGGTGAGATATGGCATCGTCTGTGGAACGATTAGTCCGGTAAGCAAACTGAAGTGAGTCGATGGTGGGAGGAAGTGAAGAAGTGATGTGATCTCTCATCAGTCTTTCAAAACACTTCATCACAATTGAAGTCAGTGCTACTGGACGGTAGTCATTGTGGCAAGCGGGCTGTTGTTTCTTTGGAACAGGGACAATAATGGACTGTTTGAAGCACGTGGGAACCACAGCTTGGGCCAGGGAGAGGTTGAAGATCTCCGTGAACACCGGTGCTAGTTGATCAGCGCAGGCTCAAAGGACCCGGCCAGGGATTGCATCTGGTCCTGCTGCCTTCCTGGTGTTCACCCTCCTGAAGGTGTTCCTCACGGCATGCTCTGTGATGACGAATGCATTTTCTTCACTGGTGCACTCCGAGCGCGCGCAGCCGTTTGTTGTTTTAATTGCTGCGGCGTCGAAGCGAGCATAAAACGTGTTCAGCTCATCAGCCAGTGAAGCATCGGCATTCATCATTGAAGAAGCTGGTCGTTTATAGTCCGTTATAGTCCGCAGTCCTTTCCACAGGCTCCTAGAGTCGCACTGTCATAGCTGTGACTCTAGTTTTTCCCCGTAGCTCCGCTTTGCCTTTCGGACCGCGCTGCGCACGTTGTAGGACGCAGCCTTGTATAGGTCCATATTACCGGAGACAAGCCCTTCATTGTAGGCAGCGGTGCGTGATCTCAGAGCGTCGCGGATGTTTTTATCCACCCACGGCTTCTGGTTGGGAAACGTTCGGATGATAGTTCTTTCTGCTGTGTCGTCCGCTAGTTTCCCGATAAATCCCACAACCGCTTCCGTAAACATGTTGATGTCATCAGAGCTGCGCCGAAACATGTCCCAGTCTGCGTCATCCAGTGCGTCCTGCAGCGCGGCCACCGATTGGTCCGTCCAGCGAGCGACCTCCCTCCTGATTGGTGGTTGCTGCTTTAGCCTTTGTTTGTAAGCAGGTATGAGGAAGATGGCAGAATGGTCCTATTTCCAAATGCCGGCAGGGGTTGAGCCTTGTAGCAGTTCTTGAACGGGGTGTAGCAGTGGTCTAATGTCCTCGTGCCCCGGGTGGGGCAGTTGATGTGCTGGTGAAGGTTGTGAAATGTCCGTTTGAGATTCACTCTGTTAAAATCTCCCATAACAATGAGTGCGGCATCTCGGTGAAGTGTTTGTTGATGTGTGAGAGCCTCATGTAGCTCACATAAGGCAGTGTTCGAGTCCGCGTGAGGCGGAATGTAAACAGTGCAGGCAATGACCGCAGTGAATTCCCGAGGGAGATAGAAAGGGCGACACTTAACGATCAAAAGCTCCAGATTGGGCGAGCAAGAGCGTGTGAGTGGGGAGATGTTTGTGCTGTTGCACCATCTGTTGTTCACCATCAAACACACTCCACCACCTCTTTTCTTCCCCGACTCCATTGTCCTGTCCATGCGGTAAACTGAAAAGAACCCCGTCGGCTGCACGGCGTGGTCTGGTATCGCTGGGTTCAGCCAAGTCTCAGTGAAGCAGAGGAGGTTGCAGTCCCGAATGTCTCTCTGGAACTTGATTCTGGCTTTGAGGTCATCAAGCTTGTTCTCGATGGATTGAACATTGGCTAGCAGGATACTGGGCATGGGTGCGCGGTGTGCGCGAGCCCGTAGCCTGTTCCTGATGCCGGCTCTTTTACCTCGAGGCCGTCGCTTAGGGTCGCGTCCTTTGTTCTCTCTCAGGATCTCCTTTGGCCAGGTTGGGTCCGGAGTTAAACATGGTGAAATGTTCGTGTACTGCAGACCAATAGAAACCAGAATGTCTCTACTGTAGCGGATTTGTGTGTTTTGCATGATGCCCATGCAAGATTATCGCAGATATAGCAAAAAGTGACGAAAAACTGCAAAAAGTGGAGAAGTTAGGGCAGAGCATCCAGCACGGCAGCCGACCTCACCGGCGCCATTTTGTATCATCACCTAATATGCTTAATTGGTAGTAGGCTTTCGAGCCTATACAGCTTGGAGTAAGACAACATGCATGAAGAGGATGATGTGGACAAAATACTCATTTGCCTAATAATTCTGCACTCCCTGTATATAAAGTGGTGAGCTATAGAGAAATGTAACAAGAACTTGCCGTGTAGTGATAGAATGTCAAGAGTGTGTTTGATACTGGATGAAAATTGCACAGTACTAAATAAAAGATACAAAACAGTGTTACAACTTGTCAACAGTATTTTGATTCTAACTCTTGTTTCTTACTTGCAGAACTTTCAGTAAAATGTTGGACGTAGTCCGAAGCTCTACCAGATTCAACAAAGGAGGCTCTGGATCCACATTAAAAATGACAATAAATCAGTTATTTACTCTAGACCTAAGAGTGGATAGGACTGACTTTGTGGTTTGCATGTTTGCTATTTTTTACAAATGACTTATTTTTTTGTTTGAGGTTTTTTTAGAGGAGGAATCATCTACATCAGCGGTCCCCAACCCCCGGGCCTAGGACCGGTACCGGTCAGTGAGTCGTTTGGTACCGGGCCGCGAGAGTTGAGGCTCGGGTGTGAAATGTATGGTTTTCAGGGTTTTTATCGGTTTTTAGTGTTATTTTGTTATCGTTTTTATCGTTAACTCGGTTTTCCTGGGTCTTTTCACGTGTGTTATGAATAAATCTACTTTTTTCGGTACCGGTACTAGTTTTATTTTGTTGTATTTATCCGTCGTGCAAAAAATATCGTCGGGCATAAACCGGTCCGTGGTGCAAAAAAGGTTGGGGACCGCTGATCTACATGTACTAAATATTATTTTCAGACAGCTAACAATCAATACACAAGTCTCAACAATCGCCAATATTGCCAATAGTAACCTGGCAAGTTTACTTGTACAACTAACTTACTTAAGTCAGTTTTTTCTTAGTTTGTAAAGTCGTCTGTCCCTTCAGCCTAATCTGCATCTTCGCACTCGGACCATTTTCACTTTCACTTATGAGAAACAAAAAAGAAGAAATTCACTTTGTGATCCTAGTCGTTAGCAGGTTTTAGACTCAGTTTTAACACCAGGTTAATAACTCTATTAGGCAGGTGGAGATTCTTAACATCAAAGATAAAATCAATACAATACATTTGAAAAGCCTCTTCAACTGATTGTGGAGTACATTAATGCATTCACATAGTGATAAGAAAAATCAACATCCAGGTGTTTGTTAGCGAGAGATAAAAGAGCAAACGTTGTATTATACTACTGAGTCACCATCAGATGAGCCCCCACCCTATCTGCAGAGAAACGTGGAAGGTTGGCATTGATCAGATGATCAGATTGAGTTTATCGATGACTTTGGTAACACCTCAACTTTCAAACAAATCTCCTGATTCTTTGAAGCACATACAGTGAGGAAGAGGCTGCCTTGAGTAAAGCAGCTGACAGGTGTGACGAGTTGCACAAAATGTCTGCCTTTCCTCCCACAATCCCCTGCATTGCTGTACAGAGCTGACCAATGTCATGTGGTGCCCTGTGTGATGTCACAGCAGTATAAAGGCCTCACTCGGCCGACCAGCTGCCCTGAGCAGAGTCAGCGTTCCCAGCCTGGACGCCTCGGCTGGAGGGACTGCTGTTACGAGGAAAACTACAAAACTACACGGCGGCGTAGGCCTGTAGTTTTGTTTTTTTCTTTGGGGTTCCTTTGAGGCTCAACTGTTCCCCTTTTGGATTTTCTGACTCCGTTTTCTGGATAAAGATTTTAGATTTCCTGCTGAGCGCCCAAATCTGGGCTTCCCAGGCATCCTTGTCCAGACAAGTAAGTGTCTTTAAAGTTTTTTAAACTGTTGTGAATAATGAGCTCCAACGGAGAACCAGACAAAGTGATCTTTTTATATTTTTTTAGCTGAAGGTTAGAGCAGGGCATCCCAGAATAGCCGCTGAGAACATCAGATTGGATCCCAGCTGAGTGGCTGATGGCTTTTTAAGGGAATCAGCAGCAGGGCTATCAGTTGCCCCTCCAGATATGTGCCACATGGTGCCTGTCAATCAAACTGAGATGTGTTGGGTTGGAGGTGGTGATATTTTTAGTCGTTGGCTTTAGCGCCCAACCCCCGGGCACGGGGTGGTGGTGACTGACTGCAGCAACACTTCAAGGAAGCTTTTATTTTAGATTTGAGAATAGTCAACAGCTGAGCCGAGTTTGTATTTTAGTTTTATTAAATGTATTTACAATAAATTTAATATCATTTAGTTAATATAATGTTTTGAGCTTGTGTTTTATTTTTCAAGTGGAGGTTCTTGCATTTGGCTCATTTACGCTGTCATTGCTTTTAAGATGTTTCCAGACGTGTCCTATAACGAAACAGCCCAAGAACATTGATTTGCAATCTTAAAAAGTACATAAAATCTGAGTTAAGTGTTTTGTTGTTGCATTAAATATATTTACTTTGGAAAGTAATTTATTTTAACTGTTTATAAAAAGCATATAATATGAATACAAATGAATAAAGTTAAATAGAAAGCAGGACTCAGGTTTCACAGAAAACGTAATAATCCTAAGAATTATTAGCAAGTCATCTTATTTCTGCTTCTAAAGCTGAAATGATTGCAAAATAATAATAATTCATTGTTTACATTATTATTGCTTTTATGCTTATTATAATTGAGCAGCAAACGAACGTTTCAGTCCAAACAGTCTGAACTCTGGAGGGGTGAGAGTGTAACTAATGTGTTATAAACGCTCCCCTTGCTTTGCCTCGGGCTCAGTTTCTGAACTATGACATCATGTGCATCATGTGCATGTTCAGTGTTTCATTTCATCTGTTTAGCTATATCATGCTGTTATTGTTCAGTAGGTCCCACATCATAACTGTTATGATATTATTACTCCACATGATATAAAGATGAGAACATGTTTCTTAAGAGGTTTAAAAATGTTGAAAAACTCATGTTAATCATTTAAAAGTAAAAAATATATGTCTTTATGTTTTTATTCACATAATGTTTTTAGGGGCTTATGATAGTCCTTTTTGTTATTTATTACACAATGATTAATATAAATTGTTAATTATTTACTAATTTTAAATAAAAAAAATTAAAATAATAAAATATATATACTGTTTTATGATGATGACATATATGATTTTATATATAATATTATTAATGTGGTTATTAAAATAATAAATATTAACATTGTGATTCTCTGGATGGAGAGTAAATTTTATGGTATTCAAAAGATCAGATTAATTAGAATGAACTGTCAGATATTCGAATGTTCATCTTTAGCGTGAAGGAAACAAATGAAACTTTACAATTGGAAATGAAATTAAATAAAAAATAAATAGATAAACATTTAAAAATTAATTCTATTAATGGCCCATTCTCCTTACAAAGTGAGATTAAGAATTTTAGCTCCATGGTTACGGCAATAAGATAATTCCACACATCATAACATCTCAAATAAAATTATTGATGTCTTTATGTTGAAATGATTCTTTATTTTCTGATTTGAAGCTCACCATTTTTTGTTTTCTTGAGATTTTCGACTAGTTAGAATAGAATAGAATAGAATAGAATAGAATAATCCTTTAATTTTCCCACAAGGGGAAATTTGGGTGTAACAGCAGCCAGAAAGACACATATACAAACAAACAGTACACAGGACACAGAACAGAAACATACACAGTTTTTCTTACATATTTACATCGAGGACAGTGGTTACCAAAAACAGATTGCTGTACCGTTATTAAATTAAATAAAATTAAATACAGATAAGAGGCAAACCAGGTTATAATGTGAACCGGTTGATAAGATAGTGCAGTTACAGCGCTGACGTAAACATCTGTGTTTGTTGGGAGCAGTTCTGATCGTGCAGTCTGACAGCTGCAGGGAGGAAGGACCTGCAGAAACACTCCTTCATGCATCGAGGATGCAGCAGTCTGTCACTGAAGCAGCTCTGCAGTTCAGCAACTGTTGAAGTTGCTAAGTTGAAGCTGAATTACCTTAATAACCAGAGTGGGAGTTATTTCATGCCTCCAACAGCAACAGCTGTCAGTCTTTGTGCATTGTAAAGTTGACAAAACTCTCAGGTGGCCTGGACCAGATCCAGGAGGACTCCAGTGCCAGTCAAGACCACTCAGAGCCAGTTTCACCAAAAAGGGCCAGTAAGACGCCCGGCAGAGCTTAGCAGTGCCAGTGAATGCTGCTGATAACGAATGAAACACTGATAAAGACAAACAAAATCCATAAGTTTTCCCTTCAGGCAGTGGGACAAATTCCTGTGTGACGGGAATGTCGCTGATCAATCAAACTAGGTCAAGTTTCACTGCCCTCGCTGACTCCAGTCTACTGATTTATTGACAGTTCATTAAATAGTGTGAACAGTTTCTAAATAATATAAAGCACATCGTTGACGTTCATCTTCTGATGTTGCCTGAAACAGAATTAATTATAATTAATGTGAAGAAAATTAAGCTCAAATAGGAAATGTATTCAGCCAGGTTAGACAAACAAATGTAATTCTTACCATGTTGTTCGTGTAAGTGTGACTTTTTCTTTCTACTAGCTTCTTCAGAAGGATACTGAGGCACTCCTAAAGCAGCAGAGTAATATTTGACTGATGAGTGGTGCTGTGAAAAACACTTTCTCTGTAGTTTCTGTAGTTTCAGTGCTTTTCCTAAACTTTCTGCCGTGATCCGGGACTAGCCTGGTTCAGGGGCACCTGCAGAGTTTTTCCGTAGGGGTGGCCACATGGGGGGTGGCTCAGCAAAAACAGAATTTTCAGTTTTATTATGCTGTTGTCAAATATAGGTTACTTGAAAAATATGTGTGTGTGGGGGAGGGGGGTTGCCTAGTTAATTTCCTGCTATTAAAGTCGATATCACTTAAAATAGGTAATTGATTGGTTGACTGAAGGTCCCAACCATCACTTTAATGATTCTCAGCACAGCTGAGCAGAAGCAGCTCAAGATTCTCAGACTGGAGCAAACGTGTTCAGGAAATAAGTATAAGATCATGGAAGAGTGTGAACTGCTGCTTGTCTCTTTGTTGGCAGTGATCCGTCCAGGGATTGGCACCAGCCCCCCTTGGTGCCCCCAGCTGGGTTTCCCACTGGTTGGACATAAACCTGAGAAACGTGCAGGATGCAGTCATACGTAACAGCTGCCTAATTTGGCTCCTTTTGAGCCCGGGAAGTTTAGAAGTTCATTTCCAATGCAGGCATCAGCAACAGTATTCGTTTGGTGACTACCAGCAGCTGTTTTGCTTCCACTCTCCCACCACTCGTGAATGAGAATCCAAGACGAAGCAATGCTAAGTGAGCTAGCCACCCTTACAAACATGAACTCAGACATAATGCCTGTGACTGTGGGCTGGAAGATGCCTTTATTAATCTGAAAGTGGCACTAAGAAACTTCTCATTTCAAACTTCCTGTTAATGCAAGTGGCTGATAGCAATGGCTAGAGTCACATTTGTAAAATACAGCCTTTACTGCTATTAAAGGGTCTTTGCCTCACACTATATAACACCTTGAGGCGACTGCTGTGGCTTTCCTTTAAGAATATGTAAAGTAAACATGTAAAATTTTACAATTTCATTTTTTACAAAAAAGTTCAATTATTAGATAAAAACCCTGAGGAAAAGCAAACTATCATAAAATCACAGCCCAGTCTACTGAACGAACTGAAACCTGAGAGCAGTTTCCCAGTTTTAAGCTGGTGTTCTGATCTGCCTGATCAGCTAGTGGTTTATCAGCCAGACTCTGAGGAGCCTGGACTACATCTGGGGATGTCGCTCCTAAAATAAACTCAGCAGAGTTCCTGTCAGCACACTAACCATCAAAGAGAAGCTGTGGACACAACATCTACAGAGCCTCAGATGCAGCTGTTTGTGTTTTTACATATGTTTTATTTACTGGAGTGAGCAGCAGTGGGATATTTGATGCAGTTTAATGAAGACAAAGATAGTGTAGTTTCATAGAGTGCTGAAAGATATTTGTTGTGGTCACATCTGAATATTTAAAAACTGATGCTGTGTATCTGTGTACTGTCTGATGGGCAAACTCTGTATGACATTCTGAGTGGAGATGATCTAATTCATCTGTGGTCGTTACCTAAACACAGGAAGATGTCTTCATTTTTGCAGATAAGAAATATAAAGACATGTATTTGGTACAGAATATGCAAAGGTTCATCCTGAAATATATTTTTCACTCAGATTATAGACCAGTGGTTTTTAACCTTGTTGGAGGTAACGAACCCCACCAGTTTCATGTGCGCATTCACTGAACCCCTCTTTTGTGAAAAATAAAATGTGATTTTTTTCAAATTCAAGACATAGATATGTTTTTTATTGGTGCACAAAATGAGCCGTGCATGTCACGGTGGAGGCTCTGCCGAACCCCTGGGATCGACTCACCGAACCCCTAGGGTTCGATCGACCCCGGGTTGAGAACCACTGTTATAGACGAACGTAATGCTTGTAACGTTGTTCTGCACATCCAAATGTGTCTTTCTTCATATCACCTATATTACCCACAATGCACCTTAAACTCATAGGACTCATATGTGAAGGTTACAGTATTACTCCTGTCACTGCATTATTGGGTAAAACTCTGCTGCAGTGGTGATTCCCTTTGAGATGTCCAAACTGAAGTAAAAGCCATCTTACTAACTTTGGAAGAGACAGCTTGTCTGAAGTCGTGCTGGTTTGACTGACAGCATGAAAAAACCCAAAGTCATCTCCCTTTGTTGCTGTTTCCAATGTAAAGGTAAAGTTAGCTTTAGATTTGTGCTTTACAGCCCTGTCTCTGTGGACAATTCAATAAAAAGGTAAAAACCATGAATTATGTCTATAAACAAAAATAGTTAGAGCCTATTTCTAAAAATCATCTGGACTCGTGAGTTAAACTAAGAAAATCTCAAGTCTTAACCCTATAATGAGTTTCTGAGACCTCGATCTCATCAGCATGATCAATACTTGCCATAATTTCAAAATGTTACGGACAAAACTCTTTTTTTTGTCTAACATTGTTGTTACCAAAAAGTTGCCAAAAACACCCAATATATGACATGCGATAAAAATATATAATAAATATAGAACAAAATATATCATACACAACATGATTTGGCAAAAAATAAATACACTTGTGGATTTTGTTTATGAGGGTTAATAAACATGGCTGGCTATTTTTTGATGGGTTGGGTCTTACAGGGTTAAAGACGACTCCTTAATTTTCTCCCAAACTGTAAAAAGCTAAAAACAAAGGTCTCACAACAATAGTTAGAGGCTGAAAACTGCTGAGCTGAACTGGAGCAGTCTTATAGAGTAGACCTTATTATCTCTCTGGACTGACTCCTGATGTCCATCAGCATGATGTGGAGTGATACTGATATGTGCTGCCGGGTAATGCCAACAATTCTTTGAAAGGACGTTTCATTTTATGCTGCACTAATTTGTTGATGTTGTTTGACGTGTCCACTGACTGTGTCTTTGTCTTATTTGTGTGTAGGGTGCCAGCCAACATGTCAACACAAGCACCGACATTCACACAGCCGCTACAGAGCGTCGTGGCACTTGAGGGTAGTGCCGCGACGTTTGAGGCTCAAATTAGTGGTAAGACAGCTTCCAGACTGAACCGACTCACATGTTGAACCCGACCATTTGTGACTGTTCTGTCGTCCACAGGTTCTCCAGTTCCCGAGGTGAGCTGGTTCCGCGATGGCCAGGTTCTTTCCACCACCACTCTGCCAGGTATACAGATCTTGTTCAGCGATGGCCGCGCTGTTCTGAGGATTCCTGCTGTGACGGCTGCACACAGCGGAAGGTTTTCTGTTAGAGCCACGAACGGAGCTGGACAAGCCACAAGCACCGCTGAACTCCTCGTTACAGGTGAGAGCAGGGAGGCTGGGACACCGGTGACCTGGGAAAACACAGGAAAAATACACTGAAGTATTTTCCCATTCAAATCACTGAATTCAGGCGTTCCAATCACTTACATAGTCACTGGCTCCTATAGCATTCAGGCTGCTTCTACAAACATTCGTGAAAGAATGGTTTGCTCTCAGACCTCAACCTCAAGGTCCGACAGGCCAAGTTTTCTAAAACCGTGGAAATGCAAAAGCCCAAGAACAACGTGATTTAAGTCATTCATTTCTTATACGTTACCTTTCTAGTACAAATCTCCATCATCTCCATTATCAGTTTGCAGTTTGCCTGCTTGCTCGTTGCTGTATCAGCATGGCAGTATTATAAAGGAATACCATCAAAAGCAACAGAGGCACAAATACATCCAAAAACAAATCATTAATGTTGCTATACGCTACAGTAAAGTGAATCTTAGATGAGATCCTCAAACTCTCTGTGGGTTAGTGCCAGTCTAAATGTATCCTGCTGGTCTTTAACAGGGGGGGGGGGGGGGGGGGGGGGGGGGGGGTCGTGTAACTTAATCCAGTGATAAACTCAGCATAGATGCAGCTGTTGCAGCACATCATTGCATAAAGTTATTAACAAACTTAAACCCACTGAGGTCTGAATCGTTGATTTTAATTTATTAACGATAATATAAAAGACATCAGGACTCATTTTATTATGTACACAGAGACACTTCTGGTACCAGGCTGGTTCAATTTCTTTCCATTTTTCAGTTTTTCATGAGATAGCAGGTGTTTTTGGTCCACACTGACACGACAGCATCACGTCGTTATAGCAGATTTGTTATCTGCACAGAAATGGATGTAAACTGCAGTTACCAGATTAGAACTCTTCATTTTTGTTTATTAGTCTTTGGTGCTTTTAGTTAGGTTACTGCTTGGTAAGGGCAGGTCAGCATTAAAATCAAGCTAATCTTCTATCTCTGCAGTGGAGACGGCGCCTCCAAATTTCCTTCAAAGACTTCAGAGTTTAACAGTGAGACAAGGCAGCCAGGTGAGGCTGGATGTGCGAGTGACAGGAATCCCAACACCAGCTGTGAAGTTCTACAGAGAAGGGGCCGAGATTCAGAGCTCGGCCGACTTCAGGATCCTCCAAGATGGAGACCTGTATACTTTGTTGATCGCTGAAGCCTTCCCAGAGGACTCTGGGACATATTCTGTGACTGCCACCAACAACAGCGGACGGGCCACCTCCACTGCCGAATTGCTAGTTCAGGGTAAGCACCACAGTTTAATTAATTCTTCAAATACGTCAAGTTTGGTCAAAATATTTTATGTGGACACGCATAATCCTCATAATAATTGAATACTCCAGTTTTTAATATGTGTTAAATGATAATTTACCATAATTAATCAACCTAAACTTTCATTTTTATTGTTGTTGCAGGTGAGGAAGCTGTGCCAGCTAAGAAACTGAAGACTGTTTCCACATCCCAAATATCGGCTTCCCAGAGCAGAGTACAGAGGGTGAGATAACCAAGTGTTCTAGGGAACAATTATCTGAGTTTAAGTTGATTAAAGTAGAAAGCATAGTTCTTAAATAGTAAATATGTCTTTTCCCAGTATTATTCAGGTACTTCTGCCTGATTGTCATGTTATGGTGACAGTACTGCTAAAAAAAATGCATGAAAAAGAAACAGAGTGTGGAATTAATGTTTAAAGGTCATGTTCATATCTCATTTCTTAGTAAATATAAAATGTTCCCCTTTTGAAGGTGGAGACTAGTTTCCAGGCCTCCACTAAGAGGGAGATCCATGTAGGAGAAGGAATGATCACTCAGCATTTGGCTCACAAAACCCCCCCACGGGTTCCTCCAAAGCCGACCTCCAAGTCCCCGCCGTCCTATGTTTCCAAGGTGACGGCAGGACGTCAGCAGTCCCCTTCGCCTGTCAGACATGTGAAAGGGCCAACACCGACACCTGTCAGGTATGCAAATGTGATCTCAGTGAAGGCAGGTGGTCATCTAAATTGACTACATGAACTGACTGATCTACGTGTTGTCGTCTACAGACCAGTGTCTCCATCCACCAAACTGTCTGTTTCTCCCATCCGACCAGTCAAGTCTCCCATCATGACCAGGAAACAGGTCAGAGCATCTATCTGGAGTCCACTTTCACTGTCAAGATGCTGTAACAGTGACTTAGTGTACATGCCTCGGTTTGTTTGGCTTTTCAGTTTGCTCATCAGCAAATACCAAAAAAAAACATGAAACGCTGCATATTCCATGTATTTAACTGTATTAGTGCCATCTTCAGGTGTGGGGTAGCAACACAATTAGTGACTCTGATTTTGAATACCAGCTAGTTTTTGTACAAATATTATTGATCACTGATGGAACAGTCCTGTTTTCTCTGGTATTGTTGTTCTTGTCTTCCTGCAGAGATGCAGGGTGTAAGTTACTGTTAGAAAGTATATATGTATATATGATGTAACTGAAATTACAGCATTTGGCAATAGTAATAACAATTTTTAGAGGCAACATGAAAATCTGCAGGAGATCACATGTAACATCAGGATACAGAGGAAAAATAAAACACAATGAATAAAGTTTGAAAACTGGTTCATAAAGTGGCTTTGATCTGTCTCTCGAAGCACACACACAACAACTGCTGTTAAAATCTGCAGACCTTCATTTTTTGAACGTGTGTTAGATAAAGCGTAACCTCAATCGACTACTTGCAGGTATCTACCTCTGCAGAGGTTCTGCCGCCCTGGAAACAGGGAGACTACGCGACTGAGGCGAGCTATACCAGCATGGCAAGCATGACCGCTGTCAGCAGCACCACTCAGCTTCACATGGAGAAGCACTGGGAGCAGCAGGTGGCTGCCACCAGAGAGGTGAGAGTGGTACAGCCTGCATGCTGGTTAACTCAACTCAATCAGTACATCCAACCTGACATGCGTTTTGTTTGTGACTGCAGAATGAACACGGACAAATACTCTGTTTTTAATTTTGCTTTTTAAACTGACATCACTAACTTTTATGTTGTGAACATGTTGGCCCAGCTGTGCCGATGTATTGGATGTAAAGTGAACATGCATTTATTTTCTGTTCTTTCTGTCTTCTTCTTTTCTTTTCTTTTAATGCAACGTTGTCCTTTCTTGGTTATTAGCTGTGGCTTCTAATGTGATTATCCTGTTTGCCAGAGTGTGACTCTTTGTCATTTTGACCCAGTCTTTCTTCAGGACATTGTTACTGTTTTGAATTCACTCATAACCTTAAAATCATATTTATCGAATTGAACTCATCATAGAGATAATATCAGTAACAATCAAGCTCTGGGCAGCAAAAGGGTCAGTTTTGAAAAATGTATGTTCAATCCAAAGAAAAAACAAAGCTCTTTTTAAGAAGGTGTGGCTGAAAAATTCTAAATCAGTTTGCAAACAAGACGTTTCTGTGAGATCTTTTAGAATTGAGTTTGTAGGCATAAATGGTAAATGGCCTGTATTTGTGCTTTACTTAGTCCCTAAGGACCCCAAAGTGCTTTACACCACATTCAGTCATCCACACATTCACACACATATATACTGCACTAGTGCGCTGCACTAGTCAGCAATGATAAGAGAAAAAAGGAAGGTCCCATTTTAACCATACACAGCAGGTTTATTGACATTCTAGTAAATAAGAAAAGTTTATTTATAGAGCACTTTTTACAGGCAAAAAAATCACAAAGTGCTGTACAAATCACAATTATTAAAATAGCCAGCACTGCATCATTTACATAAGAAGTTTTTGGCTCAGGATAAAGAGAGAGTGTTTGGTCACATTGTTGAGAAAATGACCCACATACTGAGGGCTCGAGTTCCTGCGACAGTGCCCTGGGTTTGTGTCTTCCCACAGCCACCTTATGCATTTAATTCATCAGGTGACTGCAGATCAGGATGGTAGAGCAGCTCATCTAATAACTGGAAGGATGATGAGTTGATCCATGGCTGCTCCGATCTGCATGCCAAGTATCCTTGGACAAGATACTGAACCTCAAGTTGTGAATCTTGGATAGAAGACTGCGTGATATTTCACTTCTGTGTTGCGTGACTTTATGGATGCTTTATTTGTCGTGTTTTTTTCAGTCCTTAAGGCTTTTGGTGGAGCATTGTCTTCTCTGAGATGTGTGTGCTGCTTGTTGTGTCTTCAGGATGAGGGAGAAAAAAAGGCTGAGGCAGTGGCTACAGTGGTGGCCGCTGTTGACCTTGCTCGTGTCCTCAAGCCTGTGCATGGGGAGGGTGTTCGGAAAGAGGAAGAGGAGGATGTGGAGTTGAGGATAAAGCAACAGGCGGCAGCAACTGCAGAGAAACAAGTTATTGCAACAAAAACACTTCCTACTGAGCCTGCTGTGTCTGCAGAGCAGCACAGAGTCCAGGTCTCTCAGGTTGGACGAGTTCCCTGAATTCAGTTACTTACGTCTCATTTTAATGATATGGAGCATCAACTATCCTAACACACTCTGTTGATTACTCCAGATTCAGAGAACAACAGAAATCTTCTCCTGTGTGGACACTGGTGTCGTCCAGCCCCCAGTTCCACATTTCACAGTTTCTAAAGTTTCTGTTCCTAAACATGAACCTAGACATGAGGTAAGAAGAACAGCTTGAGGCCATCGTCGTCCCAAAACCTTCATTTGAATGTGAACATCTTAACATACAGTTTTCCTTCAGTCTAATCCCCGTTGATCCCGTCCTCACAGTATCATCCATCCTACCACAGCATTTGTTTCTTTTGAGGACTACCCCATCATAACATCCACTAGCTATAGTTTGTGGTTATTATATAACAGCAATAGTAACACTGTTTTTTTTTCTTAGATATGACTTTGTGTTTTGGTTCAGAGTAGTAGTCTGTAGAATAGATGAAGCAGTCACCTCGTGGAAAAACCATCTAAATCAGCTATCATCAGATAATCCCACCTCACGGATTAAATCAGTCACAGCAAAGAAACAGTTGCTGTTTCTCAACCTGTTTCAGTTTTAGTCCATTTTTAGCTGGTTTAGATTTCCTGTTTAGCTTCAGTGTCTCTTGCTCACTAATCCCCAGCAGAATTTGGACTCACTATCTGTGTGTGATGGTTAATGCTGTTCTCATTGGCTGATCAGGTGTCCCTTGCTGGCTCTGCCATCGCTACACTGCACAAAGAGCTATCCTCCCCTTCAACCCCCAGAAAGATCATCAAGCCAGTCAAATCTCCCAGTCCGTCTCGACAGGCGGCGGTGGAGGTTCATGTGATACCTGAGCCCTTCCCACCACCGTTCAGAGATGTGCGATATAAGACTCAACTTGACAGCAGAGGCGCTTATGCGTTTAGTGAGGAAGAATTTGAGGAATGGGAGCCTCAGGTTGGTCTGATGTCCTCACTGCTATCATTCCTATCGTTCCTCAACTTAATCCTGTGTGGATGTTCACCTGAGTTCTTCTACCTATCTTAACGCAGCAGCAACTGATATGCTGCCTTTCACCTGCCTCATGAAGAATCCTCCTCCTCTTATTCCTGTCTTTGCTGCTTCACCTTCATCCCTCTGTCCTCTTTATATGGTTTTTTGTCTACTCTAACCTGTTTTCTCCCTTTATTCTAACAGAACCCCATACTTTGTTTTTTGGGGGACAATTTTTTAAGTTGTCTTGTTGGTTTCTGCAGGAGGTGGCTGCAGTGCCTACAAGATCCCAGGAGCCTGTTGTTCCACCCACTCTTATTGCTGTGAGTACTTTTCCTATCTGCTTCCTGTTTCCAATTAAATTCAGCTTATTTATAAAGAGCTAGTTGGCAAGAATGTACCTTAAATATCAGAGAGAAAACCTGATCCAGCCCTAAACATACACTTTATCAAAAGGAAAGACCCAATGAATGTAAGGTAACATGTTTTGTAGTGAAAACTTTAAAAGATAACTGATCCTTTCACAAAGTGCTGCATCTGACTTCATAACAGCCACTGAAGGTAGCAACATTTAAAGCTCTTCCTGTCATCAGTTTTCATAATAATACTACATAATTACAGTTTGTGATTCAAATGTATCTATTTTACATTCAATGTAAGGAATAATATATTTTTACATTTTTTGCTGAGTGAACCCAATAATGTACGAGAACATGAAAACAATTCACAACATAGAAATATGATCGTTCTTTCTCTCCCTTAGTACTCTCGCTACAGCATGTAGGATCGATTTTTAACCATTTAACAGAGCTTATACAACAGCCTAATAAGGAATTACATTAGTCTGGCCAAGAAGTAACAAATGCATGAACTAGTTTCCAGCATGTGTTTAATTTTGACAATATTACAAGACGAGGACATTTTAACGTGTGAGTTAAAGAGCGTATTCTGATCACTATTTACTCCTAGTAGGCCTTTTTGTCTTCAGAATATAAATGTGATGTAAAATTGCCGTACATCCTATAAACTTCTTTATGACTATTTCAGGGACTGAAGAACCTGACTGTGACCGAAGGTGAGTCAGTGACCTTGGAGTGCAAAATCAGCAGTCACCCTTCCCCGGTCATAATCTGGTTCAGGGAGGACTACAAGATCGAGAGCTCCATTGACTTCCAGATCAGCTACGAGCACGGATTTGCCAGGCTGATTATTCGTGAGGCATTTGCTGAAGACAGTGGCCGGTTTACCTGCACTGCCACCAATGAAGCAGGAACTGTGAGCACCTCCTGCTACCTGCTTGTGAAAGGTATCTATACTGGAATGATAAGCCAAAGTAAAGCTGACAAGCTTGTATGGAAATGAATTTACTGTAGAGGAGAAAAACAACTGGATTTTTGCACGAGCCTGCGGTCACCTGGTACACTTGAAAATTGATGAACACAACAGAGTCAAATGTCCAAGTTGTGGACATGCTAAAACATGTTAAACTACAGATCATCAAGTTTTATACAAACTAATTTGACTTTCACTTTCTCTTGTAGTTTCAGAAGAAATCGAAAGCAGAGAGGAAACAGCTGTCACAGAAATTGCAATCACACAAGAAAAAACGTGAGTTGTAAAAGTCAGATTCATTCTTTGCAGATTTATTGTCATGTAAGAATCCAAAGCTGCAGAATTGATAAAGCTATTGCTCCTCTTCAGTGTTGCAGCTGAAACAAAGCTGCAGACAGTGACAGAGTTGAGCGCAGGAGAACCTGCAGCTCCGTTCTTCATCAAGAAACCCACTGTGCAGAAGCTAGTGGAGGGAGGAAGTGTTGTGTTTGAATGCCAGGTTGGAGGAAATCCAAGACCTCACATTATCTGGAAGAAGAATGGCGTGCTGCTTACCACTGGATACAGGTGATACAGATTATAAAATACATACAGGAAAAAATGGATCCCCTGCTGAATATCTGAGTTTGCTGACTTGCAAAGAAATGAACAGAGACAGATATCAACCAGAAATCTATTGATTTGCATGTCACTGAGTGAAATAAGTATTTGATCTCTTTGATTTCATCTCCTATCTGTGGAACAAACAGGAACAGTTATAGTCCTGCTCCGTTATGAGTCAGCTGTTTTGTAATGTTTGCAATATTTTTAATGTTTTAGATCAGACCTTAAAAATTACCACAACTGTGATAATGATCTTTATTAACATGTAGGTAACTTACGTGTGTTTAGCAGTTCAGATATTTTCTTTATGAGGTCCTTTTAACAGTGGTCCTCTGATGACCATGTCATTGCAAAGCAGGTTAGTGTCTTTGAAAAGACATATTTACATCACCGGCCAATGTTTTTTGTGGATTTGCTTAACTGGAGCTAGCTATCATTGTCTTTTGTACGTTGTACACTCTCTAACATATCGTTTTTTTATTTTTTTAAATAAAAATCCACTTTACTTTGTAAGTAATGGCAGTGACAAACCAAATATTAAGGTAGAACAATTTGTTATTGAGCCTTGAAATCATGCTGTGACGATGAAGCACTAGCTTGTTTTGGTTTTCTTATCAGATACAAAGTTGCCTACAAGGAAACTGGAGAATGTAAACTGGAGATCTCGATGACCTTTGCTGACGATGCCGGAGAATACTCCATCTTTGCTAAAAATCCCCACGGAGAAGCTTCAGCTTCCACCAGCCTGTTGGAGGAAGGTACTAGCATCCTTTTTTTGTTTTTTGCAGTTTTAAACTTTCTTTAAAAATCACTTTGAAAAGATGTGTCTGGCTTTATCTGCGTATCCGTATCTGTGTTTACAGAGGAATATGAAGCACATATGAAGCAGCACGATGTAACATATAAAACTGAAGTGACTACGTCAGTGGTTCAGGAACCCTCCGTGGTCGTGAGTCAGTATGAATTGGAACAGAGGAGGACAATAACCCCGATGAGCTTTGTCTCAGAAACGGTACTTGTGCTATAAACATTTGCAGTGCTGTGATAACAGATCTCAATCTACGGTTCATAATTAATGTCCATCATTTTTGCAGGAATTCCTCATTTCAGCCTTTGAGGAGAGGATAATACAGAAGATCGAACTGTGTATCATGACAATTACTTACAGAGAGCTTGTGGCAGAGGACGGAGAGCTGGTAGTGACTATAGCAGATGAGGAGGCAGTGCAGCCAGCCTTTGACACACCAGTGAAAAACTACAGGATCATGGAGGGAGTGGGAGTCACTTTCCACTGCAAGATGGTTGGAAAACCACTGCCAAAGGTATTGAGACACATTCATATAGTGAAACAACTTTCACTCATCCAACCAAAGTTGGGTATATCAGAGTGATGCTTTATAATAAATAATTTGGTTTGCCAAGAAATATAGGTTTTTGGCCTTTATTTATTATTTTGTAAATACCATTCCAGCGTTGCTGTAAAGAGAAACATTTAAATCTGACAGTACAACAAACAGCTATGTTTCATGCTTTCTGTCGAGTCATCGCACTCTCACAGTTTTATAGCGTTTAGCCAGCTTTGTTGATCTACTGTCATCTTGTGCCAGATTGCCTGGTACAAAGATGGCCAGCGCATCAGGCCCAGTGCGCGTTACCAAATTGAAGTTCTTCAAGATGGGCGAGCCAGTCTTCGTCTGCCTGTGGTGCTGCCAGAGGATGAAGGCGTGTACACTGCTTTTGCCACAAACATGAAGGGAAATGCAGTCAGCTCTGGAAAGCTTTATGTGGAGCCATCCGAAGCTGTAACGCCGCAGAGATACACACCACAGCCAGCAGTACAGAGGATAAGGTAATCTAATGATGGCACAATTAAAAAAGAAATTAAGAAAATCACATATCGCCATGAGAACTGGACGTTGGATGTTTTGGCTTATAGCTTAGCTTTTAAAAAAGGCAGACAATATTGGTGACTAGCAGAATAATAGTAGTGCTTTAATAATACACTAATAATACACACACTTTTAATAAGCACACAATATCAGGTTGAAAGCTTTCAAAGCTTCTATCCACTGCATGTTTTACATTAAAATTTGTTTTGTTTAACTGCAGCCATGTCAAATGACGACACTGCTTTTTTCTCAGATCGACATCTCCTCGTTCTCTGAGCCGCTCCCCAGGGCGTTCTTCCAGCCGATCTCCTCGCCAGTCTCCTGCCCGTCGATTTGACGAAACAGATGAGGCTCAGCTTGAAAGACTATACAAACCTGTATTTGTCATGAAGCCCTCCTCAATAAAATGTTCTGAGGGGCAAACTGCCCGATTTGATTTGAAAGTTGTTGGCAGGCCAATGCCTGACACATACTGGTTCCACAATGGTAAGAACAGAAAAGGTAGCAGAGAAAAATTTCTTGATGTCTACCTTTGTTTTCTGATTCAGCCTCTCAGTCAACTCATTTTGCCCTTCTTTTCCCAGGACAACAAGTGATCAATGATAACACACACAAGATAGTGATTAAAGAGGATGGTACTCAGTCCCTGATCATTGTCCCAGCCCTACCACAAGACTCTGGAGAGTGGACGGTTGTTGCTCAGAATAGAGCTGGACGGGCATCTCTCAATGTAACTCTTACTGTTGATGGTGAGTGATATATAGCACTCTTGAACTTTTTAGTTAACCAAAAGATCATATTGTTAGACATTGTGTTGTTTTTTGCTATCTATAGCTCAAGAAACCCTGGCACGTCCTCAATTTGTTGAAAAGCTGAAAAACATCACTGTAAAGCAGGGCACTCTGGTTGAGTTGGCTGTCAAAGCCATTGGAAACCCCCTGCCAGACATTGTGTGGCTGAAAAACAGTGACATCATCACCCCACACAAGCATCCACAGATAAAGTATGTAATATCTAGTATTTTATATTTTGTTTTCAGTGCAGTATAAAAGTGCTTTCTTCAGTATATGTGACCTTTTACTTTTTCAGGATTGATGGCACCAAAGGAGAAGCCAAATTCCAGATTCCATCTGCTTCAGGCTCAGACAGCGCCTGGTACACTGCTACAGCCATCAACAAGGCTGGTAGAGACACCACTCGTTGCAGAGTCAATGTTGAGGTGGACTTTGCTGCCCCTCAAACCGAGAGGAAGCTCATTATTCCTAGAGGAACCTACAAAGCTAAAGAGATTGCAGCACCCGAGTTGGAGCCGCTTCATTTGCGATACGGCCAAGAGCAGTGGGAGGAGGGTGATCTTTATGACAAGGAGAAGCAACAGAAACCACAATTCAAGAAGAAGTTGACATCTATCAGAATGAAGTGTTTTGGACCAGCCCATTTTGAGTGTAGACTCACTCCTATTGGTGACCCCAATATGGTAGTGGAGTGGCTGCATGATGGCAAACCTCTGGCTGCTGCTAATAGGTTGCATATGGTCAATGAATTTGGATACTGCAGCCTTGATTATGAAGTTGCTTATGCTAGGGACAGTGGTGTTATTACTTGCAGAGCCACAAACAAATGTGGAGTTGACCAGACCTCAGCCACCCTGATTGTCAAGGATGAGAAGGGACTTGTTGAGGAAACACAACTTCCTGAAGGCAGGAAGGGAGCATATAGGATGGATGAGATTGAGCGCATGGCTCATGAGGGAGGACCTGCAGGAGTCGGCGCTGATGAAGAATCTGAAAAGACAAAACCTGATATTGTCTTGCTTCCTGAACCAGCAAGAGTGCTGGAAGGCAACATTGCACGATTCCGCTGCAGAGTAACTGGTTATCCAGCACCAAAGGTTAATTGGTACCTCAACGGACAACTTATCCGCAAAAGCAAGAGATATAGACTCCGTTATGATGGTATTTACTATTTAGAGATTGTTGACATCAAGTCCTATGACTCAGGAGAGGTTAGGGTGGTTGCTGACAATCCTTTAGGAACAGCTGAGCACACAGTAAAGCTAGAGATCCAGCAGAGGGAAGACTTTAGATCTGTCCTGCGTCGTGCACCAGAACCAAAACTTGCAGAGGCTACACACGAGCCTGGCAAGATTGGATTTGATATTGTGAAGATGGACCGACCTAGTGAGGCTTCACAAGACAGGGAAGTGGTTAAGCTGCGTAAGACACAGAGAATTCTTCATGAGAAAACTTCAGAGGAGTCTGAAGAACTGAAGAGCAAGTTCAAGCGCAGAACAGAGGAGGGTTTCTATGAGTCTATCTCGGCTGTAGAGCTTAAGTCTCGCAAGAGGGATGACTCTTATGAAGACCTATTGAAGAAGACTAAAGAGGAGCTGCTCCATCATATGAAAGAGAAAGAAGAAGCTGAAAGGAAGAGGATGGAGGAAGAGGGTAAACTCACTATCCCCACAATAAAACCTGAACGGGTCCTGCTCTCTCCCAGCATGGAAGCACCCAAGATCCTGGAACGCATTGCAAGCAAGACTGTTGCTCCAATGGATGAGGTTCGTTTCAGAGTCAGAGTAGTTGGTAGACCAGAACCTGAGTGTCAGTGGTTCAAGAATGGCATTCAGCTGGAAAAGTCTGACCGTATTTACTGGTACTGGCCTGAGGACAATGTATGTGAATTGGTCATAAGAGATGTCGAAACACAAGATTCTGCTAGCATCATGGTTAAGGCCATTAATATTGCTGGGGAGTCCTCAAGTCATGCCTTCCTGCTTGTACAAGGTAAAGCAAGTTCATCTAAAATCATTTCTGCGCCATGCTAAATTTTCTTTGTCTTGATTTGTTTTTGTCTTCTTCATTTCGCTGTTGCAGCCAAGACAGCAGTTAGCTTTACCCAAAACTTGGAGGATACGAGTGCCAAGGAGAAGGATACCACGGTGACCTTTGAGTGTGAAACCAATGAACCCTTCGTCAGAGTCAAATGGTTTAAGAACAACACGGAGATCTTCTCAGGAGACAAATACAGAATGCACTCTGACAGAAAAGTCCACTTCCTATCTGTGCTAATGATTGAAATGAGGGATGACGCAGAATACACCTGTGTGATTGCAGATGATGAGAACATAAGAACGAGTGCAAGGCTTCACGTGGAAGGTAATTTATCTAGAATATCCACCGGAACTGTCCTGTTCCTGTAAATTACATAAAAATGGTTCGGTATGTTGTTCTGTATCCAGGTGCTGCTCTCGAGCTCATCAAACAAATGGAGAACATTGAGGTACCAGAATCCTATGCTGGCGAGTTTGAGGTCGAGTTATCTCGTGAAGATGCTGAGGGCAGCTGGCTCTTTGGAGACAAAGTTCTCTCACCCAGCAATAAATACATCATATCGTCACGTCGAGGAAGACACACTTTGTCTGTCAAGGATGTCAGGAAAGAGGACCAGGGAAAATACACCTTTGTATGCGGTGATCTGAAGACCAGTGCCTCACTAAAAATGAAACGTAAGCTTAAAATGTGAAGTGCATGTTACTGCTGCTGGCAAACAAGAGAATTTTCATCAGTGTATTTCAACAGCGTTCTGTTGTTTCACAACTTTAACCTGTTGAAAAACATTGTGGGTAATTGTCTGATTGCATGTTTTTACCTCTGCCTTCAGTGCGTCCAGTGACACTGATGCAGCCCCTGACTGATCTGATAGTCTGTGAGGGTGATATTGCTCAGCTGGAGGTCAGGTTTTCCCAAGAGAATGTTGAGGGAACCTGGATGAAGAACGGCCAGGCCATTTCTGCCTCGGAACGTATCCACATTGTCATTGACAAGATGGTTCACAAGCTGCTGGTGGAGAATATCAGCACAGAAGATGCTGCCTTGTACTCTTTTGTGGTTCCTGCCCAGGACATCTCCACCTCAGGCAAACTCAGTGTTCAAAGTAAGAGTTAGAATTGGGTTTGAATATAAACTTAAAAATATTTTGTTAAAAAAAATTGTGACTTTTGACTGTCATCTTGTTGCTCTTTCTTACAGCTATTGACATTGTAGTGCCACTGAAGGATGTATCCTCTATTGAAGGCACAAAGGCTGTCCTGGAGGCTAAGATCTCTGCCCAGGACATCAGCTCTGTCAAATGGTACCATAATGACAAACTGTTGACACCCAGTGACCGAATCCAAATGGTGGCAAAGGGAGCAAAGCAGCGGCTGGTCTTCACCAGAACCTTTGCATCTGATCAGGGTCACTATAAACTAGTTGTTGGCAAGGTTGACACCAGCTGTAGCCTGACGGTTGAAGGTAAGAAAGATTTTTAGTGCAGTGAAAAAGTATATGTAACCTTCTGGATTTTGTTTTTCATATATCTCATATTTAAATATTTCAAATCATTAAACACATTTTAATATTATAACCCAAGTAAAGGCAAAAATTTTTAAAGTTTTTAAATGACGATTTTATCTGTTAAGGCAAAAAGCTATCCAAACCTATCTGGCCTATCCTAACCAAATAACTGGTAAGGCCACTCTTGGCAGGAAGAACTGCAATGAAACATTGAATCTTCCACATCACTGTGTATGAATGTTGTCTGCCGTCTTTGTAGAATTGTTTTAACTCTGCCACATTGGAGGGTTTTTGAACATAAACGGTCTGTTTAAAGTCACGCCAAAGCATCACAACAGGATCCCAGTCCAGATTTTAACTGGATTTGACTGACTCCTGAACCTTTATTTTGTTTTTTGACCAGTTTAAAGGTGGATATGCTAAAGTGCTTCAGATCACCGTGTGGGTGTATAATCATTGTAATGTTTTTTGCCTTTTGGTCAACTGTGTCTTTTGTAGTCAACGTCTCCCTTGGATGCCATATTTGCACTTATGTTTCTTATTGTTAAATCATGAACACTGACTTTAACTGTGGCTGTAAAAGGTTGAAGTTCTTTAGAGGTTGTTTTGGGTTCTTTTGTGACCTCCTGGAAGAGTAATCAGTGCCTTTTTGGAGTCTGTAAACAGTAGGGATGGGTATCGTTTAGGTTTTATACGATACCAGTACCAAACCGGTACTTTTGAAACGGTGCTTGAACCGGTGCTTAAAGAATGGAGAACACACACTTTGTCCAAAAACCTCTCATGTTTAGCAAGCTATCAAATACGGCGCATTTCTCGGCTTTTAACAAAATGCTATACGTCGCCAGGTTCGTCGTCAGATTCGAGGAGTTACCTCCTTTGACAGTATCACAGTATCAGCTTAAAGCACTTGTTGCAGGCTGCTGAGTTTGCATCTTTTGCTGTGAAGTACAGCCAGACTTTTGACCGCTTCGCCTTGGGCATTTTTAATCTGTAGCTCTGCTCTAAAAGAACGTACGTACCTGGGCCCGCCTACTATCCTCGGAAACGTAAAATGATTGGCTAGAATCTAAAGTGTATCACAGCTCAGGAAAAAAAAAGCACCGAAATAAAGCACCGAAATGTGCGCTGCTTTTCGGTGTGGTTACTACCGTTTATGTTAGAACCGATACCCATCCCTAGTCAACAGGTCTGTTGGTAATTAGCTCTGGGTGTGACTATTGAACTCGGCTTTCCAAAATATGTGGCTAATCAGTTAATTAATGATTTAACAAGCGGGGCAATTACTTTTTCACATAAAGCCATGTAAGTTCAGGCACCTTTTTTCCTTAAAGAATTAAATTATCATTTGGTCTAAACTTAGTGTAAATTTTGCTGACTGAAAATATTAGTGTGAGAAAAATATATACAAAAAAATCATGGAGGGGGCAAATACTTTTTCACAGCATTGTACTTTCAGCGTGATACTGTTTTTAGGTTCCAGTCTCACTTTCATACTCTAACCATTTCATTTTTACAGAGGTACACATTGTGAAACACATGGAGGACAAAGTGTGTTCAGAGTCCCAGAATGTGACGTTTAATGTTGAAGTCTCTCACCCTGGAATTGACTCAGTCTGGACATTCAGGAACCAGCAAATCAAACCTGGACCCAAATCCAAGATTGAGTCAAAGGGAAAGGCTCACTCTCTGACAGTCATTGACGCCATGAAAGATGAGGAGGGCCAGTACATGTTTCATGCTGGTGAAAAGACATCTAGTGCCAAGCTTACTGTCTCTGGTATGTCTAACTTTTAAGATATTATGGATATTGTGTGTTTTACTCAGATGAAATCATTTACACAATCACTGATTTTAAAAAAGACTCACTGGCACATTGGGGTGGTAGTGCCCATCTTCAAGAAAGATCGCACTCCTCAGCCTCCCTGGGAGGATCTATGCCAGATTACTGGAGAAGGGAATACATCAGTTAGTTGAACCTCAGATTGAAGATGAACAACGTGGTTGTATTCCTCAACGTAAAGAGCTGGACAAGTTTTCTATCCTCTCAAGAATATTCAAGCATATTCTACAAGTGTTTTGTGGATTAGGAGAAGGCATTCGAGAACATGGGGTATCCATTGCTTGCTTGCTTCTGGGCCAGAGATGAGTTTTTGTGGAGGAATTTAAGAATCCTGGGCTTGTTCAGAGTGAGAGGAGAGGGAAGTAGGGGATTGATGGATTAGTGCAGCGACTACAGCGATTTGGACACTGTAACCCTCCATTGTGATGAAGAGAGAGGTGGGTGTAAAAGCAAAGATGTTGATAAACTGGTTGATCTACGTCCCTACTCTGTTCTATGGTCACACGCTCTGGGTAATGATCAAAAGAATGAGATCTTAACAACAAGGCACAGAAATTAGTTTTCTCTGAAGGATCGCTGTGCTCAGGCTTAGATATAGGAGCTCAGTTATCTGAGAGGGATTCATTCCACATAGAATGGAGCCAGGTAAGGTGGTTCGTGCATCTGATGTTTCCTGGGTGAGGAAGGGTAGACACGAGACATGCTGGAGGGATTATGTCTCTTGGCTGGCCTGGGAATTACTTGGTGCAACCTTGGATGGAGGAAGTGGGTGGGAAGAAGAAGGTTTGGTCTCTTCTCAGACTGCTGCTCCTTGACCTGCCACTTCAGATAAGGGAAATCCACACACTAGATGATAATTTGTTACTTAATTGTTGGTACACATTTCACATTTTGCTGACATTTATACCTACCCATACCCATCTTTGACAAAAACGTGGATTATTTTAAAGCAGCTGTTTTTTTATTATGACAGAAGATTGTGTGTGTTGGCATTTGCTGTTTCTGTGATTAGGACATGTGGTCAGAAGTGAAACAGAAATGTTACTTTCTGCTGCCATTAGGTGGAGCCATTACACGGCCCCTGCAGGATGTGACAGTGGCGGAGTCTCAGACTGCTGAGCTTGAGTGTGAAGTTGCAAATGCCAATGCTGAGGGCAAGTGGCTTAAGGAGGGCCAGCCCATTGACTTCAATGAGAATGTGGTGAGTGAGGTGAACGGAGCCATCAGGCGCCTCATCATCAACATTACCAGGCCACAGGATGTCGGAGAGTATACCTACCAGGTGGCCAACTCCAAAACTACAGCTAATCTCAGGGTGGAGGGTAAGTACTAGCTTCCCACTACCACACACACACACATAGTGTTCACATAACCAAGATAAATAAAACAGGACATTTACCGGGAACATACTGAGGTAAATTAAATACGACAATCAAAATAAAAGTAGTTATTGAAAGAAAATTTAAAAATTAACATTTTGTGGGAAAAATGCAAAGTGAGTGCTGAAAACTGAAAGATTTTGTCTGTTATATACAGCTCTAAAGGTTATCTGGGAATGTCCTGTTCATTTGTCGCAAAAAATAATGACTTGGTAAATGTTTGTTTAAACTTTTATGATAGTTTCAGACAGACTCACTATCACAATATTTGCAGTAGTTATTATACATATTATAGCTCTAGTAACTATAATAAGTGTTATATTTGTACGGTCGATCCATGGGACCAGTACTCCAATACTGGAAGTCGGGATTAATCCTAATCTCTGATCCTATGAGTTTTACCCAGAAGGCGGAGCAGATCTTAGATGGAGCGTATGGGTGAGGGGATTCATCCAGTAATAACTATCCCTCTATAAGTACTAACTACCATGGCTCCTCTCATTTAAAACAAACAAACAAAAAAAATGGGAGCCCTCAGTAACTTAGCAGCTTGTAAATCTAAGAATAATAGGAGCTATTTATACTAATATGGATTCATCCTCAGGTTTTTACATTTACTGTTTCACGAAAGTTTAAAAAGGTTCACAAATGAAACTTTTTGAATACAACGTATTTTATTAAAGCAAAAGCCAAAGTAAATTAGAATAATTATTACAGAATCAAATTACTTGAATTATTCTTACCTAATTAACTGATTCTGAGTTAATGCTGATTTTATTAGAATCTTTGAGAGGAGATGGTCTGAGGAGAGAATGGCCACAGACACACTCATCTCTGTGTGGATATTGTCCAATAGAAATAGAGCCAAGTTCATGGAAGTTGCATCCCATTCAGAAACAATGGAAATCTCAATCCTCTTGGATTTATAATCTCAAACGGCAAAAATAAGTAGAGAAAAAGTCAAAAATCCTAAATCCAATTAGTGAGCCCACAGTGTCGGCATTGGTTGTTCCTCTGGTGTTACTTGCTATAATTTCACCTCAATAACAGTGGCTGTGACATCCATCCACCATTACTGCCACCTCATCTGTCCTAACACATTCATTTTCTCACTTTTTCTCTTCATAACTCTGTTCATTTGTCCCATTATACTCAATATGATTTCTTTTATTAAATCCTGCACATTAAAATCAGACGTTCTTTTAGATTAGTGGCTTCTCCGGCTCGCTCACTTCCCCCTCCCATCCTCCACACCCACACACACCCACAGCCTCTGAGGTCATCTCCACACACACACTCAGTGAGAGGCCTGCACCTAGAATCATTATTATAGATTATATTTTCTTATTTGTATGTTGGTTAAATTTATACCTGATTATATTCTGATCACTATTAGGAAGCGAAACACGATTAACCACCAGCAAAATCCCCTCATGTTAATCTGTGTTTAACACTTGCAACATACTTCATGTATCATACAATCATGTGTGACACCAATGTGCCAAGGATGAAGCTGGATAATATCTGCACATTAGAATAAGTTTCATTCCTCATATTAATTAGACTTATATCTCTATTGTATGTTTGATTTAAAAAAAAGATGATTTATGAGTAAAAGCACATACAGATAGACTCCATTTAGCGCTCTGCATCACTTTTAACATAAGAGGCTGGATGTTAAGAACTTGTACTCTCAGATGTGATGAGAGGTAAGCCGGGGAGACTTCAGTCTCTGTCTGTCCCACCTCTCCTGACAGAACTAAAATGCTTCCAAAACTAACGAATCACCTCCGTGTGTATACATTAAAGTTAGCAGAGCTTTATATTTATATGCAGGAGTGAAGATCAAGAAAACTCTGAGGAACCAGACCGTGACGGAGACCCAGGAAGCAGTGTTCACACTGGAGCTCACACACCCCGATGTGAAAGGATCCCAGTGGATTAAGAACGGGGTGGAACTGCAAAACAGCGAAAAGTACGAGATCGTCTCCAGTGGCATGGTCCAAACACTGAAGGTCAAGGACTGCAACATACAGGACGAGTCTGTTTACTCCTTCAAACTTGGAAAACTTTCTGCCAATGCCAGACTCAACGTAGAGAGTAAGTGTCAGATTTTATCAGCATAACCAAGAATTGTGCACAATGTTGTCAGGTATCATCATATCACATGAGTGGTTTATCTGCTACTTTTTTCCTGCAGAAATCAAAATTGTGAAGAAGATAAAAGATGCGACGTCTCTGTTGGATGGCACAGCCTCCTTTGAGATGAGCCTCTCACATGACAACATCCCTGTTAGGTGGATGTTTAAAGGTTTGGAGCTGAAGTCAAGTGAGAAGTGCAAGATTCTGTCTGAGAGGAAAGCACACAAACTGATCCTGAAGAATCTGGACAGCAGCGATGCAGGAGAGTACGTGGCTGTGGTTGGACACTTGCAGTGCAGTGCTGTACTCACCGTGGAGGGTATGTAGCACTATAAGACAAACTGCATGTGAAGTCTTGCATTTAGATCGCAAGATAGTAACTCCAAGCTGCTCTCTGACACATCCATCAGAGTATGAATGTTAGATCAAAAACACTTAAGCACGGATTGCAGGTAGAGTGAAAAGCAGTCCATCCACTTACTGAAGAATATAAAGAATGTTTATGGTGTTTGAGACGAGAAGAATATTTGTCTAATCTTTTGTTATCCATGTCTTGTGACCTGATTTACTACATGCAGCTCTGCTGGTCACTAAACCCATGAAAAGTGTGGAGGTACCAGAGACTCAAGTGGCCACATTCGAGTGTGAAGTCTCCCACTTCAATGTGCCGTCCACCTGGCTGAAGAACGGAGTGGAGATTGAGATGAGTGACAAGTTCAGGATTGTGGTTCAGGGAAAACTCCATCAGCTGAAGATCATGAACACCAGCAGGGACGACTCTGCAGAGTACACCTTCATTTGTGGCAACGACCAAGTGTCTGCAACACTCACTGTCAACCGTAAGAATTCTGACCTCCCACAACGTGATATGAAAATACTGTATCAGAATGAGACTCAAAAGGGGGGTTAAAATAATTTCTAAATTATATAATCACCTAATTTAACATATTTTAAGCTTTAAAGTTTCAGAATTCTCGCTATATATTTGAGCTGCATATCTGAATAACTGCATACAGTAATAGCTGAAATTCTTCAAAAGCAAACACAGTGAATGTGTCTTTTTGTATTTCCCTCAAATTTCGTCCTCCAGCGGTTCTGATCACCTCCATGCTGAAGGACCTGAATGCCCAAGAGAGAGACACTATCACCTTTGAGGTCACCGTCAACTATGAAGGCATCACGTACAAATGGCTGAAGAACGGCGTGGAAATGAAGTCGTCGGACAGGTGCCAGGTCCGCAGTCGGCAGCTTACGCACTCCCTCACCATCCGAAACGTTCACTTTGGAGACGGAGGAGAGTACAAGTTTGTGGCCGGCTCTGCTGCCACCACTGCTAATCTCTTTGTCGAAGGTAACCTGGTGCTGAGCACGTTTACAGTCTGTAGAGGTGAGAAATGCTACGAAACGTCTCTGAAAATGTTGTTCTTTCAGCTCGTGTGATTGAATTCACCAAGAAGATCAAGGACATAAAGATCACAGAGAAGAAGAAGGCGATTTTTGAGTGTGAGGTTTCTGAGCCAAACATCCAGGTGATGTGGATGAAGGACGGTCAGGAGATGGACATGTCTGAGGAAAGGTCTGTCAGTGCTCGTCAAAGTTTGGCCACACTTAATCTGAAAATCACTATTCCCAGCGTCTCCTTTGGACAATGAAAGCTTTTAGAGGTTAATTGTGAGTTGGATATCTTCTGCCTTGAATCCAAAGGTATATTGTGACAGCAGAGAAGTATGTTCACCGCCTCATGATCCAGACGGTTCGAATGTCTGATGCTGGGGAATATTCAGTGGTAGCTGGATCAAGCGTCTCCAAGGCCCGGCTCACAGTGGAGGGTCGCGACATTCGGATCTCGGAACCTCCTGAGCGGGAAATTACGGTGAAGTGGTTTTAAAGTTCATTTACTGATGTTTCAGAATAAAACTTCTGTCTTTCAGGTAATCACAGTTTGAGGATTAAAGGTGATTCGCTGTTTTTTAAGACTGTTCATTTATTTAATTGCAATGAGTTTCATCTTATTTTAATCCTAAGTTAACTTTTGCAACCAAAGCTGCTCTGTTTCACAACCACAGGCGTTACGCAGAGAAGTTAGTGTCAGTTTGGTGCATCTATATGTTTTAGCTTGGAAAGACACGGGCGAAGTTTACAGATACTGAACCTGACATTAACATTTTTATTTCTCTTTTATTTCTTATTTAGAAATATGCCTTAAAGTAATAAGGCATAAAGATACACTAGAAACAGTGTGTAAATATTTAGATATTATTCTGTTCTCTCTGTGGAAGCAGTGACGATTGGCCATAAAAAAAAAAAAAAACTATTAATGTTTACATATGACCCGCTCAGGTTTGTCAGTCCCCCACAGCATGTTTTACTGCACTCACATTTTAAAAAGCAACTTAAATAGTAGAATTTTGGGTGCTTGGTGATTGTATTTACTGACATTTTCAACAGAAAATAGGGCCTTAACTCTATTATTGTAGGGTCTACCTTACAATATAAAGCACCTTGAGGCGACAGTTGTTGTGATTTGGCGCTATATAAATAAAACTGAATTGAATTGAACAGAGATAGAAATGTAAATATTTCACTATCCCCTCCTAGGTTCTGGAGAAACACCGTGCAACCTTTGAGTTTGAAGTGAATGAAGAAGATGTGGAGGGTCACTGGCTGAAGAACGGTGTGGAGATCCAGTTCTCGATGGAAGAACGATTTAACTACGTGACCATCAGGAAGCTGCATCGCCTCACCATCTCAGAGACCTACAGGAGTGATGCTGGGGAGTACACCTTCATCGCTGGCAAAAATAGAAGCACCATGCAGCTTCGAATAAACAGTAAGTCCAGCGTGACGTCACACAGAAAGAATGATGTACAGTATGAACACATAAAAACTGGTTGTTTCTTGTTTGTTTCTAAAAAGGCCATTTATTTCAAACTTTCTCATCAGTGATACAATTGTGCTTTGAAGGTTACATACACTCATCATTCTCACCATTTTGGCTTTATAATTATTTCTTTGAGCTGCTATTTTTAAGGGTAAAATGTCTGTTCAGCATATATCTTTAATGATTTAAATAAAATTAGAACTGGGTTTGAATTTTTTTAGGACTTTTCTCTAATCACAGGGTTAAACGTATATGTACAAGCTCAAGTATATACAGCGCTCCCTCACTATAACGTGGTTCGCCTTTCGCGGTTTCGCAGATTTTTTTTGGTGCAATTTAGTTTTTTGGGTTTTTTACAGCGCATTGTCAATTAATCTCGTGCTGTGTCTCCTGTACAGTACAGAATGCGTTCAGCTTGTCAAATTTACATAAATCTTCGATTGCTAGCAGCGTGACTCTGACGTGAAGTTTTCTCCCCAACAAACACAACAACGCTGAAAACGTCGTCACCTGCAGGTCCCTTTGGTTTCATTCTGTAATACTGGACTTATTTTTCTACAAGGCCTGAACTTTGAGAATATTTAAATAAGAGAGAAAAGTGTATTAAGTGTGTAGTGAGGGGTTTGACAGCCTTAAAACATCTACGTTAATTGTAAAAAATAAAGTTGGCTACTTTCGCCTATCGCAGGTTATTTTTAGAACGTAACTCCCGCGATAAACGAGGGACCACTGTACACGCAGCTGAAGGTTCTAGCAGGCCTAAATGCAGACACGGAAGGATGGACACAAGAAAGCAATTTATATTACATCACAAAAGGTCCAGGAAACAAAACATGAAGCACAAAAGGGAAAATTAAATCCACCCACAGAGAACAGCAATCAGGAAAGTGGAGATGTGATGAAAGCAAAACACAGCTGAAAAGAAATGGATGATGAGAAAACTAAAAGCAAGGCACAGAGGACAAAGAATCCAAATAACACAGGAAGTGAAATATGGTGACCAAATACATAGACACACATGAACTTAATACAGGGGAAGTGACATGAGAGGATGGAGCAAGAATATCCGTATATTCCAGTTAAACTTTACCTCTAAAATATTCTGCCTCGTTCAGTCCCCGAGCCTCCTCAGATCCTTCGCCACATGGAGCCCCAGTCGGTGGAGGCTGGAAAACCAGCTCGCTTCTCAGTCCAGGTGAGCGGTGTTCCCCAGCCTCAGGTCTTCTGGTACAAAAACTCCCAGGCTCTCTCCGCTGGCTTCAAGTGCAAGTTCCTGCACGATGGCAACGAGCACACACTGCTGCTCATCGAGGTCTTTCCTGAAGACGCTGCTGTCTACACCTGTGAGGCCAAGAACGAGTATGGCACTGCCACAAGCACTGCAACACTCAATGTTGAAGGTGAGACATGGATGTGACTTGATAGTCAGTTTTGTATAAAACAGATTGTTGGTTTCTGCTGAAATCGGCATTTTTTCCTGAGTAGAGTGCATGCTCTCGCCATTAGCCCAACATCACAGTTTTCATGGACACAACTCTCCACCAGAAATAGGTCAGATCGTACCAGAAGGTGGAAATGACTTCTGCATATTTTTAAGTTGCACTTTATTATTAATTCAACGTGATCATTAAGAGGTGATGATAGCTTCAATATAATGCAAATGATGTAGGGCAGCAGAACAACAAGCACTAAAATACGAAAAGAAAAAAGTTTTCCTAAAGTTTTGGAAAAGATAAAGAAGAAGACTATTTGTATAAGAGTGTTCTTACCTGACAGCGTGTGGAGTTTTTGCATCGCTAACCAACCAGCTAATTAGAAAGTGTATGAATATGCAGTGCAAGCCTGCAGGGAGCCTCCACACTGCTCCCCCTGGTGGATACACATGCTTTTACCACTGATTGCTCATTAAGGGCGTTACTACTCATAGTTGTGTCGTCCACGTCACAGGCGGCAATATAGCAACCGTCAAGGAGACCAGTCAAGGATTGGCCGAGGACCCACCATTGCCCTGCCAGGGTCCAGGCAGACATTGTAAGTGGCTGTATCTGTACTGATTCAGGTTCTTGTGTTGCAGTTTCAGAGGTGGTTTCTCCAGACTCCCCCGCCACTGTTGCTCCCCCTGTCATCATCTCACCCATGGCCAGCACTTCAGCCTGCGAGGGCGCACCAGCTTGCTTCCAGTGCAAAGTCCGTGGAGATGGTAAAAAATACAATTTCTTATTGAGTGATGCTGTGATTTTTTTAATACTGAAACAAAGTGATGGTATTGCTCAGTTCCTGGTAGTTACGCTGCACAGAATTTTAAGTTGAAACTTTATTCAAACCTGTGGCCACTTCCTGTGAATGGAATTTCCTACCTACGCATAAGTTTCAGTAGTAGTGTGTCCTTTGGTCTTCTCTTGAAGCCATTGGGACTTCACTGAAACTTGATTATGGCACGCGACTAATTAACCACCTTCTGACTTATTTACTCTTGCTGTTGACCCACAGTGCAAATTTACTGCAGTATATTTACACAAGCCGTGCTTTTTCCTTTGTCAACCATCAAGATGTGAAGATAAGCTGGTTCCACAAGAAAAAGGAAATCAAACAGTCCGAATTCTTCAGGATATCTCAGTTTGATGACAGCTGTCAGCTGGAGATCTCCAGGGTTTATCCAGAGGACGAGGGCGAGTATACCTGCATGGCCACAAACAATGGAGGGACGGTGTCCTGCTCTGCAACTCTTACATTAGACGGTGAGTTTATTACTAAAAAGAAAGGCTGCTTTTCTTACTCTGAGACAATTGAAGTGTCACTAACAGAAGCTCACAGCAGTGCTGGTTTCAGATCAACACACTCTCACTGAATCTGTAGATTATGATTTGGTGTTGTGCTGTCTGGCGATAACAAATCCTGCACATTCAGTTTTCAGAACTTGTTCTTTGAGGTTAGGATTAAGTTATACATTAAAGTGAATCTCAACAGCAACAACAGTGGGCAAAGGAAAAAGGGAAAAAATCTGCCTGTGTAATGATGGCATTCATCCATCCATCGGCTGGAGCCCATCCCAGCTGTCTAAGGAAGGGCACACCCTGGACAGATCGCGAGTCTGTTGCAGGGCTAGCACATAGAGACAGACAACCATCCACACTCACATTCACACCTTTAGAGGTGTTCACAATTTAGAGTTACCAATTAACCTATCACTACTAATTGCATCACTTTGGACTGTGGGAGGAAGCTGGAGTACCCGGAAAGAACCCATCGTACTGCCTATGGTGGCATTGGAGGATCATAAAATGAATAATAATAAAAATGAGAAAAATGTGGGCTTTTGTGTTGGAAGTGTTTATTAACCATGTAGAATTAACTTTGTAAAATTACTCCCATTGCAATGTGTTTTATAGTTATATAGGAATGCAATGAAAGGTGACCAAGGCTCAGGGAACAATCTTTCATAAAAATACAAACAAGTAAATATCATTGTGTATACCTTTTCCTTTTTCACCTGAGTTCTGTGTCAAAGTTTTTATCCACGCTTTCTTTACTGAAATATGACCTCATGAGCCCTCAGTCAGTTTCAGTTTAGTGATTTGAAATGCTAGTGGGGACGCTCAGCCATGATAGTGAGGGATCATTTGCTCTGGTCCAAGTAGTTTTGGTTGTTTTGAGTATTTTTGTAGTTAGTTAGTTTAGTTTGTAGTTTTTGTTATGCTGTGAAAGGACAGAAGATATTCCCTTATTCCCAGCTCCTGACAGATCACACAAATGGTGCTTACTGGGATGTAAATAGAACAAAGTACACTGAGCCAATGAACATGCGTTATTTCAGGGCAAAAGCAAACGTGGGACAGATCAGCCACCACCAACATCACTCACCTAACGATACCTTCAATTTGCCAAAAGCCAATTTCATCCAACCAATCACAAGCTGTACAGTGCCACATGGGGGGAGGCCCACTTTTATCTGTGTGTAGCTAGCATGCCAAAATCAGAAATAAGCTGGTTCCACAACCAACACTCGGTTTAGCCTAACAAGAATGAAAACACTGTCTGATGAAAACACTCTCGTCGTAGTGGATGATTTGGCCAGTACTCCTGTAAGACTGCTAATACTGCTGAACAGGCCAGGTGCTCAGCCACACTCACCATAAACGAAGAAGGTAACCCGTCCTAATTAGCTCCAAGCAAAACTTGAGAGGATGTCCTGAACTGAGGTGCAACATTCACTGTCACATTAGTTACTAGTGGGTTTGATTCTCTGAAATTATTTTTCAATCAGAAAAATTTAACAAAAAAGCCTCAAAACAGGAACTGACAGAAGTTAGTAACCTGACTCATTTTCAGATACAGAATGTGAATTTGCTTCAAGGCAGCTACAGTAAGACTTACATTCATTTGAGTGTGTTTGAGCGCACTGCAGTATTAAAAACAGAAAAGAAAAAAATAGAAAATTATCCAAACACTCTGAGACCTGCTCAGAATAAAGATATGGAAGCAATACTTTCTGTAGGGAAAGACATTAAGAGGGGTAGAAAACTGTCAGTACACATGTAAATGTACATTATATGTGAAAGAAATGTGTGTCTACATCTGCCCATGTTGGGATCAGTGTGTTGATGAAAAGGGAATAAATGTCATGGCTTTCTTCACAGTGACTCACGTGAGAGAGCAGGCTGAAACCAAGACTGAGCTGGAAGTCAAAGGTAAGGTCATAAAGTTAACTTTTCACCACATATTAGAGCGAGAGCATTGCTCCATCATGGCTGGAGTGGAAAAACTACAGCTGGAGCAGATTTCTCTCAACTGAATTTTGATTTGAAAGTAGTCTGTCACTGGATAACTCCAAGCTGTGGCTCACTGAAGCAGATAAATTGTTTGTGAGAGCAAAGTGATAACCGCTACATGAGTGGATGCTTTGTGTTGGATCGTACTTGTCATGCGTCCATGCTTTTATCATCATTTCTATATTTCAGGATGAACTTTGACCCTCCACAGTTGCATGACATCTTTATATATATATATATATATATATATATATATATATATATATATATATATATATATATATATATATATATATATATATATATACATATATATGTATAAACACTTTCTAAATTATCTTTCATATTCCATCTGGTCTTACTTTGATAATGTTGTGTGGTTTCCCTCAGGTGAGAATTTGTTGAACTTGAGCAGTTTGCATTCAAAAGTTTATTTATCTTTGGCATGAAAGTTCATCTGATTTTCTTCCCAGAAAAACGCGGGTCTGTATTTTTTAAAGACATGGAGGATTGCCGAATCTGGAACTGATACCTTCCTCCTGCAAAATATTTCTTAGCCTGGCTTGCAGATAGTGGAATGTGATTCCTGTGGTTTGCTTTCTAAATAACCCCAGTAAACCTATATTAGTTCGAATAAACGCCGTCTCACCAAATTCTGCTGCTTCATTGGTTAATTTTGGAATATAATATTTGTTTTTAGAGAGTTCTGCATCTCATACGTGTGCATCTTTCATTCCCTGTTTAAGTTTAAGGATTAGAAAGGGCGTTTATTCTTCTGTCTGCAAGTCAGGTAAGAAATATTCTAGCATAAAACAAGTTTCAAGAACTAAAACACGCAAACGGTAGCAGTCCATCTTGAAAATATGCTTCTTTAATCACAACAAAATAATATATGTTTTGAAGAAATTTCCACAGACGAAGGATCAAAACTTCCTGCAGGTTTCTAATAAAAAGAATCAAGTCTTGCGTTTATTCGAACAAATATGGTGAGTGAATTTTCTTATGGCATTGTGAGTCCTTGCATGCATTTAATATTTCCATTAATGATTCATTCAAGTCCTTTTTGCAGTTTTTACCCCTGGAAGCTGTGTTGGTCTGACAGTTGTCCATTTCTGTTTGCAGAACTGTTCTGTCCTCAAAGAAAAGAAGAAACTGTGCATTGCAGCACAGAACTCACTGCCACTTGGCAGCTTAGAGGAGCCTTCTCCGACACTGAGGATTTCATAGATCATGGCCTGGTGTCAGCCAATCGTTGCTCCAGCAGGACTTCATCCATCAGCTCATGGACAGAAAACATGAAACCATCTTTCACAAAGAAACTTAAGTTTCAGTCCGTCTTAGAAGGGGAGGCAGCAGAGTTCAAATGTAAACTGATTGCCTGCCCTCCTCCTACTATCCTCTGGTTTCATAATAACAGATCTATACCTAAAGAGCATAGACGCAGGATCTACACTGACAGCAAAATGCATGTTCACACTACCAGTCTAGTTATTCATGGTGTCAAAGAAAAGGACTCGGGCAGTTATAAGGTAATGGCAATAAACATAGAGGGTTCTGCAGAATCCACAGCATCACTTCTGGTGTCACTGAGGGAAGAGCAGTCTGCTAACTATCTTGGCTTTATTAGACGCACTGCTAAAGCCCACGAGAGCATCGATACCATGGCAGAGCAGAGGAAAGAGAGGAAGTTTAGGGTTGACCTCAGATATGTCGGGTCTCCTTTTGACAAAATGTCCAAGGTCCATCAGGGTAGATCTCGATCTAAGAGTGCTCTTGTGCGTACTGTGTACTTCATGCCTGGTTCCCATTCAGAAGACAAGGAACCAGAAAAGGAGTCTAAGCAGTTAGAAACTGCCTCTGAGCGTGCCCTGTCTCCTACCCCGATGTTTGACAGATCTGAGCGCTTCAACGACAGATTCAGTGACATCTACTGTGACCGACGCACTGGCACCAGGTTCAGTGATAAGTTCAGTGACAGGTGCAGTGACAGATACAGTGAGAGGTTCAGTGACACTGAGAGTCTCCACAATGAGGTAAGAACAAAACTTACTACACTCCAAAAAGCTGTCAAACAGAAAAAGAGGCTTTCTATTTCCACCATGTCTTCCTCTGAGTTTGAGTTAGAATCTGTCGCCAGCGAGTCAAGCTATGCAGATTATGTCGAGAGACTTAGGGTCAAGCCTGCTTCTCTGCCTGATGTTCAGCATTTCAATCGACCCTTTGATTTGGGTGAGACGTACAGGGAGTTTCAAGGTAAAACCTCTAGCAGGGATCCCGCTGAGCCTTGTGTTAGACATTCATTCGAGCCTCAGTCGAGAACCAGGGCCATCCAATTAATGAGAGGTGAGCTGGTCAGTACAAGTGTGTCAGAAACAGAAAAGACATCAGACGACAAACATTCAGAGAAACTAGAGGATAAAACAGTCAAGGGTTTTGTTGAAATACAAGCAGATGTGGTTGATGACCATAAGGTGCAGGTTACAAATGTTGGGATGACAGCATGCAACCTTGAAGGACCGCTCGGTGAGAAAGCGGTTAATCCAGAAGCTACAATGTACACTGAAAGTGGGGAACGTGTTAAAAGTCTGCCTTCTCAAGAAGCAACATTACTCATACAGTCAACCATGCCAAAGTCAGTCACATCTACCAGAGAGAGGTTTCTTAGAGAAGACACAGCAGCAACAGAAACAGCTGATCTGTGTAAAGAAGCATTTGCTGGGGAGGATTTGAGGGCTTGTTACGAGAAGAGCCTGGAAGCTGAACGAATAGCTTGTGAGGAGAAACTCCTTGCCCTGAGGATCAGGAAATGGCAGCAAGGGAGTAGGATGTCAGGAGAGGAGACATATGATCCTGAAACTGATCTGCCCATTGTCCCTGAGGCAAAGTCCACAGAGCCCACAGGGCACATTTACAACCAGCAGGAGAAAAGAGCAACTGTGGAAACTGAGGCCATGCACTCCTCTTTTCATGAATCACTCAAAAAAGAGGCATGGGAAGATAATCCTGAAGGAATGGCTCAATCAACACCCACATCTACAATAAAGATGAGAAGCAGAGAGGTGGAAAGGTCTGCCTCTGTGGGTACAAAAGCTTCCACAGTGACAATTGGGCTAGAAGAAGACACAGCACCACAGACACTGATGCAAAAGTCCCAAAAGTCACCAAGAACAAGACCAAGGCCAGAGGACAGATTCAGAATTTCAGAGAGATTTATTAGTGAAAAACAAACACCAGACAGCAAAGGGGAAAAACAGGTTGAGCCATGTGATCAGTTTGCAGGCAAGTTTTTTAGAGCTCCGTATGAGAAGAAGCTAGAAACTGGAGGAACTGAATGCGAAGAGAAACGCCTTCCCTTAGGGATCAGGCAGGAAGGCATGAGAATATCAGAAGAGGAGACATTTAACTCAGAAACCGATCTGCCTATTCCAGCAGGCACACAGTACAAGGAGAGTGAGAAGCACATTCACACCCCACAAGAAGTAATGGAGAAAAAGATAGCTCCTGTGCCAATGCCTATGGCACCTAAAGTCAAAGGTGTAGCAGAGCAGCTTGAAACATCTGCCCAGTTGGTCAAAGGACAAATGAAAACAAAAGTAGAAGAACTGGAACATGAGAAACAAAAATTGCAGAGATTTAAAGCTAAAGCAGCAGAAGCTGAATATGAGTCTAGATCTGAAAGAAAAGCTAGAGCAGAGAAGATGCTGTTTGAGAAGACGAGAGCAGAAAAGGAGCTCCAGCTGTCGAGGGAAAACATCTCAGACCTGAAGAGTGAGAGTGAGAAGTTTATTAGTGAAGAGGAGGCTTTGACTCAGCGAATAAGAAAGTGGCAACAGGATGTTTTACTGGAACAAGAGCAGACTGCAGAACTTCAAGGTTACTCACCTTTCCAGGCAGGGAAGACCACTGAGGCAGGAACAAATCTCGCAGAGGCCTCTGCTTTAGAATTGGCAAACACAGTCAGAGAGAAATGTGTTTCTAGTGAGTCTGCTCCTGCTGGTTTCCAAGACCAGGAGGGTGAAACTCTGCAGTGGCCTCTGGCTGGTGAACTGCCAACAGAGGGCCGTGTGACAAGGCTGCAGAGGGACAGTGAGTACTTTGTAAGTGAGGAAGAAGCACTGGCTCAGCGCATATTAAAATGGCAACAGGATGCAGTAGAACAAGAGGATACAGCTGAGCTTGAGTCTGAGTGGCCCCAACTGCCCCTGACTTATTGTGAGCCCCATCATAGTGGCATGTCTCATGAAGCCCACCCCAGTGAACCCCCGCCTCCACATTTATTTTCAGCAGAAAAACCGTCAGTTTTTCAGCCCATTGCAAAGTGTGACCTGTCACCTCCTTTTGAGGCTTCTATGGCCAGGCACCCTGCTGCAGATGCTAGTTTGCTACACCATGTGGGTGCACCTGATGCCCCTGTAAGATATCAAAAGGACTCTCAGGCTTCATCAGTCCAGAAATACTCTCCAACCCAGCTCACTGGGCGTCCTTATGAGGAATATGAACTTACCTCTGCCTCTTATGAAAGCCATCGTGAGCCTTCCCCAGTCAGGAGAAGCTCCCCATCCCTTAGTCGACAGGATGATTCAGAAAGAGAGGGAGTGGTGAGGTTTAGAAGGGAGAAGCATGCTATGCATGTTGATAAATCCAGCAGGCAACACTTCCAGTCAGAAGTAAGAGAAGAGAGAGCTATGGAAAAGGAGATGGGAACTGCAAGAGAAAACACTGAATGGAAACAACAGAGGGATGAAAGAAGTGGAGATTTGAGAAATCTGAGATCTACACAGGGTAAGGAGATGAGTACTGAAATAGGTGCTATAAAGAAGGAAGAGAGAAGAGTTGAAAATGTGGAGTTAAACATAAAAGATCTTGGAAGTCTGGGAGGCTCACATCCAGTATTTGTTAAAGAAATATCTTCACTTAAAGTAAAAGTTGGCGAGATGTCTGAGTTTATCTGCCAGTTCCAAGGTGATCCTCCACCTACTGTGAACTGGCTCAAAGACGGCCATCCACTCGACCACAATCCTGACTATGATATCATACAGAAATCTAACAACTCAAAGCTCACCATATTCTATCCAACAACAGATCACGAGGGCACATATGACTGTATCATAACCAATAAACATGGCAAATCCATCTGCAGTGCTACTCTTGAAATCTCTAACAAAAAGGTGCCAAAAGTGTCAGGAGTCACACCGGATGTGGTAAAAATACAAGCACCAATGAAGGAGGAAAACCAGGAGAGTCTGATTGAGGAGCAGTTTCAGACCTACACTGATTCAGGAAAGGTAACGTTAAAGGTGCCTCGGATGGAGATCATTAAACGCCGCAGCTCAGACGAATCTTTTAGCACCTCACCCGTGGAAATTCGAATTACAGCTGCCACCCCCATCCCTGAGATGGCTGAGGATATTCGTGTGGACAAACCTCAGGTTTTTACAGAGGGAATGTCATCTGGACCGAGTAGTGAAGCAGCATCCCAGACCGTCAGACACAAATTTACTTTCTCATTTGATGTGGTTGGTGAAGCTCCCTGTGTGGTCACTGAATTAGAGAATATAACCTGTTCCGAGGGTGAAACAGCTGTCTTGAAGTGTGTTATAACTGGTGAACCTGCTCCAGACGTCACATGGTATCATGACCATATTTGCCTTGAAGCCACTGTTGGAAAATATAGTACTGAGATACATGATAAAATGTACATGCTGTATATCAGCAATTTTACATACCCTGATGCTGGACTGTACAAATGTGTTGCTAGAAATAAGTTGGGAGAGGTAACCAGTATCTCTGAAGTCTCCTATCAAGTTGAAAAACCTAAGAAGTTTTCAGGTGTTGATTTCACCCCATCGCAGACAGAGAGGAAGTCTCCTTATGGCTTAACTGAGGATTTCAAGAAACCTGACATCTTCCAAAAAGCTCAGGATAGTGTTGTGCTGCCAAAAGTTAAACCTCCGAGTTCACAAGCTCCAACAGACGTGCCTGTCAAAACTACTGTATCCAGACCCAGTCTCTCTAGAGAGCCTCAGGTTATATCCGGCTGTGGTCTGCAAGGTTCTGCTGCTGTAATTAAAGTTTCTCAGATTAAACAGACTTTCGAATCAACATCACCAATTAGATTAACGGAAAATCTTTCTCTGGAAGAGGAAAGAAAGAAAACACTGTTCCCAGAGGAGTTTATACCGTCTGTTACCATGTCTCTTAACCAGCAGGAAGAGGTAATGCCACATAAACCTGATACTATGCATACAGAGAGCTGTGTTCAGCTTGCTTCACCTACAACCAGAAGTGAAAGTTCTTACAAAGCCTCTCATGCTCCAGTAGAATCCAACAAGCCCGTCTCTTTTGAAACCTCCCAGGTCACTGATGTCAGTAAGGAAGTTATTTCAGGAGTAAGTTGTGGTGCAGTTAAACAGTTTCTTGAGGAAATGCGGGAGTCTCCAGAGGTGGTGAGACCAGGGTCACAGGAACTTGGCCTACTCCCTCAACACACTGAGGCGGGTGAAGCGGAGAGATTTAGATGGGAAACATTTGACAAAACTGGCAGCCACATTGCTTTCGAGTCTGAGAAAGTACCTGCAGGAAGCTGCCTTCCCACACTTTCTTCTCAACCTGAAGGAACTGTTAAGCCCAAACAAATTTCTAAATCTCTAAAACCAGCAAGCCAAAGTGCAGTTCCAAGGGTTTGCTCTGTAGAAAGTGAGGCTAAAATCTCACGTACGGCAAATTATTCTGACCATACTAGTGTTGGGGGGGTTTTAGAAGAAGTAGAAAAACATGTGAAGCGTGATGTGAAAGGATTAGAAGAGGAATTTGATTTAATGTTAGAGTATGTGCATAAGGAGGGTGAACTTTCTGGCGATAAGCTTATTTCCATACAGGAGCCCACTAAGGACAAAGCTCATAATGAGGAGCTGATTTCATTCCCAGAAGTATCTATTGACAGCGGTGTTTTTGGTAGTATGCTAGAATCCCAGGATGACAAGAGAGAAGTATCAGAAAACACAGTGGCTGATGATCTAATTGAGTCTCCTACACAAATTAAGGGTGAATATGAGAAAATTGAGGTTCGCTTGAAGTCAGAACCAGAAACATTTATTGTCAAGCCTAAAGTACTCACAACAGCAAACCCACTTGGTCGGTCTAGAGCTGCTGCTGACCGTGGAAAGGAAGGAGATAGTATGGAAAGAGACTCAGCAGATCAAGCTGGGGGAGCAGCAGCAGCTGGCTCCATAGAGGAAGAGGAGGTCACTTTTGGTGCAGTGTACAACTACTATAGTCCTCCTCCAGACTGGGGGAGGCCGCTGTCCCCTGAGTCTGAGATGTCCATAGAGATTGGCAGCACTGTGAGTGAAGACATAGTTGAGGTAGCTGAGAGGTTCTACACCCCAGGCTCCTCTACTGAAGTCTCACAACCAATTGCACAGTCCTTTCACACTCCGAAGTCTCCCGTGTTCTTTCATACTCCAAGTTCTGATGAATCTGGTGGGTTTAAGACCCCTCAGGAATATCCATTCTCCCCTGTAGAATACAAAAGACCATCAACAGAAGACTCAAGTGAGAGGTTCTTCTCACCTGTTCAATTCCTAACCTCTCCTACTGACGAGGGCATCGAAAAAACTCTATCTGGAATGAATGTGGAAGAAAATCAAATCCTCAGCCAGGCCAGAGGGTCTTTGGGGTTGTCAACCCTGCAGGAGAAAGTGCAGGGGATCCCTCCGGCCTTCCTAAAACCTCTCATGAAGAAAAACGTGTTTGAGAACGACACATTAACATTTTATGCTGAGGTGTTTGGCCTACCTTCCCCCCAGGTGAATTGGTTCCGCAACAAAACCCAGCTGGTAGCGGATGACAGAGTTACTATAGAGCGGGATGGTGACAGCATCTCACTAACAATTCAAAATGTCACTAGAGCTGATCAGGGGGAGTATATTTGCGAAGCTGTGAATTATGTTGGCGAAGCCAGAAGTGTTGCTGTAGTGATCGTTGTATCACAGGAAGTAAGGTTTACACCCATCCCACCTGCTGTCTCCCATCAGCACGTCATGAAATTTGATGTGGAGGAAGATGACTCTTCTCGTTCACCATCTCCTCAAGAGATTCTGCTTGAAGTAGAGCTGGATGAAAATGAAGTCAAAGAATTTGAGAAACAGGTGAAGATCATCACCATACCTGAATACACAGCTGACAATAAGAGTATGATCATATCTCTGAATGTGTTACCAAGTATTTATGAGGAGGGTGCTGTGGACTTTGTCACCCAGGAGCACGATGACTTGAAAATAGCATTTGAGGTCACCGAGATGCCCCCACGGTTCATCAATCCAATCTGTGACATGGAAAACCCAGAAGGCACCACTGTAATGTTTGAGTGCTCACTTATGGGAATTCCATCTCCCATCGTATCCTGGTTCAAAGGTGATAGAAAAATTCCTCAAAATAACAAAAAATACTTGCACTTTTCTGATAGTGACAATCATTTCCTGAAGATTTGCAAAGTCACAACACAGGATAGTGGCGTGTATACCTGCAGGGCAATCAACATTGTCGGAGAGACTCTATGTAGGGCTTCCCTAGTGGTGTTAAGTGCCAAGGATTTCTCGGGAAAGACCAGGGGCAGGGAGCTGACCGCTGTGTCCCTCGGCAGTGCCAAAGTCCAGCCCCAGAGGTTTGACTTGATGGTTGGCAACACATCATTTGATGGTGAACAGGTGTCAGAAATTGAGCTGGAGTTTGATTTTGAACAAGAAGCTGATGAGTCACAGCGGGCAGTCAGGTTGGTGGCCAACACTGACAATAAAACAAGTGAAGAGGGAGAGAAATATGTCAGCATTGACTTTGATGTATTTGCTGACACAGCAAAAGATGAAAAGATAGAATTTAAAGGTAAGTCCAGTGATATGTGTAGCTTCCAGTTTCAGGTGACTGAGACACCCCCGAAATGTATCATACCATTGACTGATGTAACGGCAGCAGTAGGGACACCTGTCATTCTCCAGTGTCTGGTTAATGGTAAGCCAAACCCCACTGCTGAATGGTACAAAGACGGAGACCGTATCACAGATAGCAGGTATATAATCCAGGTGAAAACTGCAGGCCACTTCAATCTGCTCATTACTAACGTGACCCAGAGTGATGCTGGTGAATACAAGTGCATAATCCAAAACACAGCTGGCTGCATTGAAACTGCAGCACTGCTGAAGGTGTTTTAGGGGTAAAGGTGCTGGGACAGGTCATATATTCATATTTTGTGTTGTATCTAAATTTTGCTTTCACAGTAGAATTAGATTTTGATTTGGGGAGGAAAAAGATGAATGAATGAAAAACAGAGTGTGAAGGAAAAGCTTATATTCAAAGAGACCGTCTGTGCAATTTATCTATACTATACTATATATATATATATATATATATATATAGTACATGAGGCGTAAGTTTTCTAGAAGTTTCCAGATAAGACTGGATAGAGGTTGGATGAAGGAGAAACATTATTTTTATAGAGAGCTTTTATAGAGAGCATAAAAATGTCATATTTCTCTGAAAAGAGAATGTTTTCATACTAACTAGTTTCTTAAAATTTTCTTACTGGTTTAGGATTGTGGCTAACAATAATATGGTTACCTGTCGTACATATAGGACATGTCTAAGAACAAAGCTAGCGCTCAAATAACTGAGTATGTATGTAGTAAATGTTTCTTTTAGCGTGTCAGTGACGGTAATGTGATACTTTACACTTTTGTTCAAAAAACATGGCTTTATGTGTTTCTCTATTTTCCGGTAACTCTTTGAAAGCAACATTATTGCCATAATGTCTTTACAATTCAGTGACAAAGTGTTGCATCCAAAATCTAAAAATGTTAGCAGCCTGTTTTTTTTTGTTATTTTGGTGTTAAGAGAAATTTGCACTAATGGAGATGATAGCAACAACACTATTATTTGTATTAGGCAAATTCTTTTTATCAGGCAAATATCACAAATACAAAAACCTGTGTGTTTGCTCAAAGGCAGCACCTATGAATAACTAACAAATAAAACATCATCTTCAAAATATTACTGATGTGCATCGGTGAGTTCGTCCCAGCCCTAACAACGCTAAGACAACACATTTTAAGCAGTGATCTTATCACAAATCAATTTGGAAACTTGAAGCTCTTTAGTTTGGATGAGACAGAAGTTTTTCTAGCAGAGTTTTTCTTTTTGTGGATTTTGTGTGATTCTAAGTTCTTGCTGTTTCTAAATGAAATTTATGGCTTTTTGAAGCATTTTTAAATGTCACAGAAGAGCAACTTGATAACTTATTTTAAAAATAGATAATACTGTGAAAAACCTTTTAAAAACAAAATATAAGTTTGGCATCTTGTAAATATGTGTAATTTTAGGGGTGTATGAATGTTTACCCAGTAAAATGCAAGATTCTGATATTAAGGTTGAAATCTTTCATTTATATGTACAGCTGTCATCTTGGTTTGTCTCAGTTTATATAATAAAATTTCTGATGCAGTCTGAGCTTGCTTTTTTAAACCAGCTTTCAAATGGATGATTTATCACTATGAACATTAAAAGAGAAAATTAAGTCATTAAAAGTGATGTTTTGTAGAAAAGTTTGCTGAAAATTCCTGATTCTGGGAGTCATACCAAACAGTCTTTATTCTGTGCAACATTCCAGAATGAAAGACAAAAATATTCAAGAAAATATAAATGCATGAAATACAGTTGCCTTATATGTCATGAATAAGAATGTAACAGATGATAATTATATACAGACTAATTGTCAATAAAAATCAAAGAAAGTATTTAAAAAACTTACTGAATTCAATGCACTGAGTTAATATTTTTATTCCCAAATTCAAGCTGCACACTGGACTTACGTGAGAAATCAGACATTAATCAAGCATTACTGGGGCTTAACTGGTAATCTGAAATATTGGGTATTTTCCCAATGGGCCGTGCACTTTTGAGCCGATGGGTCAATTAAAGGGCCGCTACTAACCAGCCGTACAAGTACTGACTTGACCATTCATTTATTTTCATTACTGATACTGCATTGCCCAATCAAATCTCTTAATGCAACCAGGCCCTCCCCAACCTTCACTGTGTGCACACCATGCAGAGCAGAATTTAGTGTGGAATAAGTGGTTAAAAAACAAAAGCTAAAAGAGAAAAAGAATATCAATTATCAAAGAAAATAAAATATATACGGAATATACGTAGAAGAAATTTTAGACATAAAACAAATTTCAGAATTATAAAAAATTGATACTAGTTCTGCTAATTAAGGGCAGCTGTGACACAATTCTTGCACTAGGTGGTGATCTGATAAATTAACACTGTAAATGGGTCGGAAGTCAAAAACAAACCAGAATGGTCAGAGCGTTTGTGTTTCATGTAATTGTTAATAGTTAATGTGCTTATTGTAGTTTTGTCACATGTCCTAGGATTGTCCTCATAATTACTTCAGCAGCTAAAGCAAAATTTTAATGTTTTTAAACTGAGACATTATTATAAGACTTTTCATTATTGTAATTTAAATATAAAGATATGTTTGCTTTCACTTTTACAAAGCAAAATACGGATTGAACTCAACAACTGACTGCAAAAGTCCTCTCTGCTGAGATTTGTTTTACATGAGGACAGTCCTAATATCTGATTTTGTGAATGAAGTGCTAAAACCATAGCTGCTGTCTTTGGATATTATTATCCAATGTCCTGCTCAATATTTCCTGACAGAGGAAACCACCATCACCACTGTGGAAGAACAAGAGGAAACCTACTACACTGGTGTCCAGTTACCACAAAAAGCTAAAACACTTGAACTCAAGCCAGATTCTAAACTTTACTCTTCCACTTTAGAGAAAAGAAAAGAAAAGCCCGTTTTCCTTACTCAGCTCTCCGGAGCAGCTGTAAACACGGGGGAAACCGCCAGGTTTACAGTTAGAGTATCTGGCTTTCCAAAGCCAACTGTGCAATGGTCTCACAATGGAAAGGTTGTAAAGAGCTCTTCTGTATACAAGCTGATAGAGGAGAAGGATGAGTACACACTGGTTATCACCCAAGTCACGTCTGAATATGAGGGCAAGTACTCGTGCACTGCCACGAATAGATTTGGCCAGACGACATGCACCACATACCTGGAGGTGAAAAAGCCTGAAGCCAGCCAGGCAGAGAAATGGGTTGAGAAGATGTTTAAGCTCACAGGTCAGCCTGCTAGTTTCACACTTCAGATACAACCCGTGAGGTGCTCAGAAGGAACAGAGGCTTCTTTTAATTACAAAGTCAGTGGTGATCCGGTCCCTGATATAAAGTGGTTCAAGGGGCCTTTCCAGATCCAGCCCAGTAGAAACTGTACCATTAGAACCAATTCAGATGGATCTGGTTTCATCATTATTAAGAATGTCAAACAACAGGACAGTGGCTTATACACATGTAAAGCCTCCAACCAATTTGGTGAGACCGCTTGTAGTGCAGAGCTTGTTGTATTCAAAGAATCAGTCTCTGCTTCTCACAAACAGGAGACAGCCGTTCAGAAGAAAAGTTACAAGGTTTTAGTGACAGAACAAGCAACAGAGTCACGCTTGTACCAGGTCAGCCTCCCAGGCCAGGATAAAGCTAAGTCAGATCAGATGGTTTACACCATCGGCACAGAAGATCGGCAGATCATTCCCAGCGAGCAAGTGAGCTCCCTTAGAGAAGTAGATGTCTCCACTGCCACCGTGTACTGTGAGAGGGTTACCCACCAGGCAGCAATACTTCAGGCACATGAGACAGAGGAACGGGTGTCTGTGGTTCCTACTCACCCAGACCAAGTGTCAGCTGTTCCTGCGAAACAGCTTCACATGGCAGCATTCACATCGTCTGTTGAAGAGAGTCAGGACCTCACAGAGCAGCACTGTGATGACATTCAAAGGCCAGATCTCATTGAGCTTCAGGCAGTCAGTGAAAAAAAGTCAAAACAGAAGTTAGCAGTTGTCGAGGAGCTCACACCACTTTCTGCTGTTAGCACAGAGCCACTGGGTGACAGGAAGTCTGCTACTGTTAAAATCACTTCAGAACCTAAACATCTAGTCAGTGGTCATCAAGTGAAAACACAACTGTCAATCCTGAAGGAGGAGTCTCAAGAGATCCCCAAACCACAGGAAGAGATGGGTTATAAGGTTAAGGAAGGTATTAAGATTTTATATTCGGCCCAGTCCACAGAAAAGCAGGTGCTTGCAGAGGGTCACACAACTGAGTTAGCAACAGCAGAATCTGCTGTTAAGTCTGCAATTAGAAAAGAACATAAGCCACCTGTCACAGCTTTAGTGAACGAGTCTAAGCAAACTCTTTGCAAGGAGTCAGAATTCTCTATTCAGAGGCCTGCTGAGGAAGCAGCCCATACCTGTAAAGATACGATGATGAAAGCAGCTCTAACTGCTGAAGAGACACGAATGCTGCAGGGTGAGTCCACACAGTTGCTTCCTAATCTAGACAGTGCCATGTCCATTAAGTCCCAGATAGAAGGAAAGCAGTTGCTACACCTGCAGGTTATAACAGAACAGGACCTCCTTCCATCTGAGAAAAGACTAACATATGAAAAACCAACACCAGAGCACGCAGGGACCAGAAAGAGTCCCACTTTGCTACATACTGTTAGTCAGGATGAGCAGAGAACAGTAGTTTGTGAGGCTACATCAGAGTTTGACTCCAAGGCAGACACTATAACCATAGAGCACCAGAAAGAGGCCCCTACCCTGCTGCATCTCCAGTCAACCCAGCCTGTGGAGGTCCTACCCAAAGAGGGCATTCTCACAGTTGAGAAGCCTGACCAGCTGGTGGCAATGCAGAAACAAGAAAAGGCAAGAAGCCATGCAGCTCTTTCAGAAGAGAAACCAGAGCTCACAGCTGATTTTTACTCAGAACTGGATTTGTCCTTGTCTGGAGTTCAGTCTCAGTCTCGAACTGAGCCCAAGCCACAAAGTATCCTCCAACTGTGCTACCAGCCTGTGCAGTTGTCAAAAGAGACACCAGTTAGCACAGAGTGCAAGCATCAGCGAGCTCTACTACAGAAGGAGGATCGCTGGAACGTGATGCATGTCACTTCTGTGACAGATGAACAGGCTTTGGAGGAGGGCCACACAGATCATTTAACAGCTATAGACAGATTCACATGTCAGACAACAGTAGAGCCAAAAGTACCCACTGAGCCAATCCAGATTGAGGAGAAAGAGATCTCCACTGAGAGTAGCGTCTTTCTAAAGGCAGCAGAACAGGACTTTGCTGTTCAGATCCAAGAGGGTCAGTCAGTCAGGCAGTCAGTAATGATGGACGAGAAGCGAGTGCTGACAGGTGAATTCTCTCAAGAGATCACCAAGTCTGAGACCACCAAAGTTGCTGTTAATGCACAGCAAAAGTTGTCCCTTTTGGCACCAGAATCTAAAGATATTACAGCTCTGCCTAAAGAGATGACATTTGTGATCCAGATCCCTAAATCATCCACTTCAAATATACAGCGTCAGCTCAGAGATGCTCTTCAGTCTGCTGTAGCCAGTGAACAGCCAGTGTTACTGGCTGACGTTGTAGGATACCTAAACGCTGTAGAAGTACAGGAAGTCAAGGTTCAAAGAGAGCCCAAGTGGGCCATGTTCACATATCTGATCACAACAACAGGTGCCCCTGTGGAGATCACTCTAGCTTTTGAGGGTGAATACCCTCAGACAGCTGACCTCAGGACTGAGGTTCAGGCAGCATTTCACTCCATGGTGTATCAGGAGGCCCATGTTCTTACTTCAGAACAGCAAGGTACTATGCAACTAGACAAACCTCAGAGGGCACAAGCCACCTCAGCTCGCTCTAGCGAAACAGTGTCATCCATGGTAAAGACTGTGAGCGTGACAGAGAGCACAGCGGATTTTACTGCTGTTAAATCTCATTCTGCATCGCTTCAAACTGAGTCTAAAATGGCAGTTGAGCATGCTACATTGGAGGAACAGGTTGTAGTGCAGGAATCCATGGACACAAAGGTAAAACGGTCATCCCATATCAAAAGTCAAACTGAAGCTCACATAGCTTCTGAGCAGTCAGAGCAAGTTTCAAGACAGGAGGTGAGGTCAACAATCATTACAAGTCAAGAAAAAGATGTAGAAGTGTCTATCATTACCACTTCTACTACCACTGAGCAGGCAGTGGATGTCAGCATTTCCAAAGAGGGCATCGAAGTATCCAGACCAGAACCGAGAGAATATCCTGTAATTGTTAATTCTCTCAATGACATACTGATAGAAGAAGATAGTAGAGTAACCTTCAGCACTACCATTAAGTACGTCACAAAGGTTAACTGGTTTTTCAATGGGCAATTGGTGCAATCTGGCAAAGAGTTCAAGTGTTCCAAAGACCATGACACGTACACAATGGTTATCAACAAAGTTGTCAAGGAGAGGCATCAAGGAGAATATGTTTGTGAGGCTGAGAATGAAGCCGGCAGGACAACAACATCTTCAAGGCTCACTGTGGTCTCAAGAGGTTTGATAACAGGACAAATCTATGTATCATTCACTCATTCATCCAATTCATTTTCTTTGACAGCAACTAATCATTCAGTGGATCATTCCAAACCTTTGTCTTCACATGAATATATGCATTTGTCACCTTGGTTCCTCTATTCATTTCATAGCTTGGCATGAGCAGTCTAAGCAGGGCACTGGATGGTACTAACTCACTCTCTTCTTTTTTCCACATCATCTTGGTCAGTATTTCCTTAAAGGCCAGAACCATCGCAGTCGTAATGTAATTTTATTTCTGAAGTGCATAAGCTTCTTGCTATAATGTTTGTCATGATCTGGCCATTAGGATGTTTACATTGGCATGCAAGTGGCACCAGACTGCTTTGTTTTAAACGTGTTTTCCCATGATCTGTCGCCATTCTCCACGTCCACAATGTCTCTCTGCATGTTTTAAGGGCTTCAGATTGCCTCATCTTTCACAAACCAAGAAAATCACGTACACTGATATCATCTTCTTTCAGGCTGCTTTTGGTAAAACCATGGGGCTAATGTTCTGGCATTTTTTTGGTTTTGTTTTTCTCCACAGTCACCTTGGCTTGCCATCCACCATTATTGTACATTCCACCATTCCTTTTCCTAATCTTTTGTTTGTTTGTTTTTACCTAAAGAGTAGCAGTAAATTTCATTACTAAAATGTGCTTTTTTTGTCTGTGTCTGCAACAGTGCCCCCTGTCTTTAGGCAGAAAATCACACCTCTGGAGATAAATGTCGGCAGTCACACCAAGTTTGAATGTGAGATTGAAGAAGCTCCGGACGTGGCGTTCAAATGGTACAAATCTGGCACCGAAATCAGACAGAGTGAAAAGTATCGGATCGTCAGCCGCCACACTAGTTCCTCTTTAGAGCTCCTGAACCCTGTCAAAGCTGATAGTGGAGAATACACCTGCAAAGCTTCAAATCAACACGGCACAGACAGCTGCACTGCCTCGCTCATTGTCACCGGTAAGATCCCAAAAGGACCTCATTTAAATTATCGCTATGCATATATGTGTTTGAGAGAGAGAGAATTATATACAAACACTGTGTTGTACTGTGAATTATCAAGGTCAAGTGTGGAAGGTATGCTTAGTTTATAGCGCTAAGCTGCTGTATTATTTGGCAGTATATCACTATTAAGAAGCAAAATGTTGCCATGTCATATTGATCACTGAGTTGCACAGGTTTATTTTTAATGGTGGTTTTTTAAACCTGTTGAACTTTTTGTGTGCTCTGCCTGCTCTCCATAGAGATGTACCCACCAGTATTTGTATCAAAACCAGACCCAATGACTTTATATGTGGGAAAACAAGCTGTGTTCCAGTGCTCACTTACTGGATCCTCGCCTATGGAAGTTGTCTGGCACAAGGACAACATAACAATTTCCTCTGAAGGGAACTATGTCATGAAATGTGAAAAGAACAAGTATTCCCTTCACATTAAAAGTCTTGAACTGACTGATCAGGGAGTGTACCTGTGCAAGGCTTCCAACAGTGTTGGTGTAGCTACTTTTGCAGTAGAGCTCAAGGTTATTGACAAGCCCCGGTTTGTTACGGTCATTGAGCCAGTATCTGCAGCTGTTAATGACCCACTGAGGCTGGAGTGCCACGTGAATGAGGACACTGGTGTGGCTGTCACCTGGACCAGGGATGGCAAAAAAGTCCACCAGAGTATGGAGAGTAAACTGTCCTTTGAGGACAAGGTCGCTGTTCTGGAGATCCCCAAGTCCAAACTAAAGGACTCTGGGAAATATGTGTGCACAGCTGCAAACGAGGCTGGCAGCTCCTCCTGTGAGGCTGTGGTAACAGTTCAAGGTAAGATCGTAACGGTGATCTTTCCATTTGCTGTGATGAAAACCTATGCATTTACCTGAAGTGAGGTCAATGTTGACAAGAGTTTTTAGCTAGCTCCAAGCTGATACTAATACTGTGCTGCTGTCTTATGCCTTTTTTGCATTCTTTTTTGCTTTCTTATGTCTTGGTTGACTTTTTTCTATATTTCACCAATGTATAAAAAGTCTTAGTGTTTTTGAACAAAACACTCTTTCAGAGCCCCCTGCCTTTGTGAAGAAAATGGAATCTAAGCTCACGTGGAAACAGGGCATAGCTGCACGCTTACAGTGCACAATCAAAGGATCGCCTGAACTTCACATCCACTGGTTCTGGAATGAAAGAGAGCTGAATAATGGAGACAAATATAAAATATCTTTCAAGAGTGGAGTTGCTACTGTGGAGATCATGAACCTTCTGGTCACAGACAGTGGCAGATACACCTGTGAGGTGTCAAATAATGCTGGGAGTGAAAGCTGCAGTACTCTTTTAGCTGTTAAAGGTTTGTCCAAGGATTTACTTTACATTTACTTCAGTTCAGACAAAAAACAAACTTTGGCATTAACTGCATTTACTTTACCTATGATGCATAGAGCCACCGTGCATTAGAAAAGACCTGCAGACAGTAGAGGCAGTGAAGGGAGCAGCTGCTCACCTGGAGTGCGAGGTCACAGGAACAGCTCCTTTTGAAATCACTTGGGTAAAAAATAAGAAACCCATCACCAGTGATCAGAAATATAAATTGATTTCCCAAGACTCAATAGCAAGGCTGGAGATTCAAACATTTGACACTACAGATATTGGAGATTATCAGTGTGTCATATCAAATGATGTGGGAAAAGTCACCACTAAGGCTATGGCTAAACTTAAAGGTTAGTAAACTCAAGCCCATCACAGCAGTTGCGGAATCAGATTTAATTCTGTCCATTTTTAACTTGTAATGTGTTTCTGTAGATCCACCAACTTTCTCAAAAAGGGTTGAGAGTGTTACAGCAGTCTTGGGAAATACAGTAAAACTACAAGGAATGATTAAAGGTTCAACTCCCATCACTGTGAAATGGATGAAAGACTCCAAGATGCTAAGAGATGATGATCCAAATATCAAGATGGTTTTTGAGAACGGTGTTGTGAGTTTGTCGATAACAACAGTTGCCATCAGCCATGGTGGCAAGTATTCATGCCAAGCGGAGAACGAGGCTGGGCAACAAAAGTGTGAAGCGATCTTGACTGTGCAAGGTCAGATAGCATCTTTGATGCAGCGATGCCTTTACATATTGTAATACAGGTTTTTATGTCTAAACTCTTTGTCTTAAAAACTGTCTTATCCCAGAACCTGCCAGGATTGTAGAACCTGCAGAGTCCATTAGTGTGACGGCAGGGGACTCAGCCGCATTGGAGTGCACGGTCTCTGGAAGCCCAGATCTCAAAGTGAAATGGTTTAAAGATGGGAAGGAGATCATTAGTGGCCGTAAATATAAGATGACTCTGAAGGATAATATTGCCACCCTGAAAATTCTTACTGCAGAAAAAGGAGATACTTCAGAGTATAAAATGGAAGTGGCAAATAAAGTCGCGACAGACCAGTGCACATGCTCAGTCACTGTCTTAGGTTGGCTGCTGGTTTCAGCTACTTCTGAAATTTCTTAAAACCTTTGTTTTAGCTGTGTGTGTTTACACGGAAAACACATTGTATTCATACATTTTGGGAAATGCATTATGCTATAGCCCTAAAATGTTGTGTGTACAATGTTATTTGCTTTTGGATTTTGCTCAGTGGTTCCTGTCAGTGTGAAACTGCAAATAAATGATTTTTCTTCTTTAACGTCCAGATCGGATAATGCCTCCAGCTTTCACCAAGTCGCTGAAAAGAGTTGACGGTAACATTGATAATCCTGTCTCCATGGATTGCAAGGTGTCTGGGTCACAGCCCATGACCGTGACTTGGTTCAAAGACGACCAGGAGATTGTTTCTGGAGACAAATTCCAGCCTGAATTTAAAGACAGCTCTGCTATACTGAGAATCATGTGGCTAGAAAAGGCTGACTCTGGTGTTTACAAATGCAGAGCCACCAACTCAGCTGGCTTTAAAGAAACCAGTGGCACGCTCTATGTGAAAGGTCACGAAGGCTTGGCTTATCTTATGCATTTGGTTTTTTTACGTGTAATCTCTGAATCATTTCATACTAACGTAAAATGTAAATTTGTGTTATTGGCCTCCAGAACCGCCAGCGTTCACAGTGAAACCACACGACCAGGATGTTATTCCAGGAACTACAGTTTCCTTAAGAACAGCATTCACTGGAACAGCTCCTTTAACTGTGAAGTGGTTCAGGGAAGAAAAAGACATAATTACAGGAGGCACTTATTTCATTAAAAAAGATGCCTCTTCAAGCTCTTTGGAGCTTCACTCTGTAAAGCCCACTGATACCTCGAAATACACGTGCGAAGTATCCAACGATGCTGGGAAGGTAGACTGCACGGTAGTCCTCTTTGTGAAAGGTGCAGTCTTTAGTATCATGTGCAACTTCATAAACCTGACTTCAGATTATGCCACTGATATGATATTAACCATAAATCTCTTCTGTCTCATACTGAATATTAACCTCTTCTATCAGAACCTCCCGTGTTTGTGAGGAAACCCGAGGCAACCAAGCTCATCACCAGTGGTGACTCTGCCAGGCTGGAGTGCAAAGTAACTGGCAGCCCAGTCATCGGTTTCAAATGGTTCAAGGATGAAATGGAGATCAGTGCCAGTACTAAATACACAATGAGCTTGATCGACTTGATGGCAACTCTAGAAATAGCTAATTGTACAGTAGAGGACACTGGAGATTATGTGTGTGTGGCATCAAGTGAGGCTGGAAGTGACCGTTGCACCTGCACAGTTATAGTCAAAGGTTGGTTTAGTGTTAGTTTTAACGATTTTACTTCTTCTTTTCTTGGTGATGTAACTATTTATATTACATGTCTGTTGTTTTGTTGTAGAACCGCCATTGTTTCTGCGTAGCTTGGAGCACAGGGACGTGGTGAAAGGTTCTGAGCTGATGCTAGAGTGCCAAGTCTCTGGTTCTGCTCCTTTTACTGTGTCATTTCATAAAAACTCCAAATTGATTCGGAACGACAAAAGACACAGGATTACTGTGAAAGATGACCTGCTAGCACTTCAGGTTCTGGTAGTAGAAACAGGAGATGTTGGTTTGTACCAGTGTAGTGTTGAGAATGAAGTGGGAAAGGCCTCCTGTGATTGTCACGTAACGCTAAAAGGTTAGTTTAGGTGCTTTTGTTGTTAGCTGCCGTAAGCTCTTCTCCTTACATTTCAAAAGGCTGCATTTTAATCTGTATCATATTTTTGAAATCTTAGCAAGCACAGTTCTCTTTTTGTTCAGAAGGAATTTACTTGAGATTGCTCAGCTTTTTACATTTTTCTTTGCAGAACCACCATCATTTGTTCGAAAGCTGGAGAACCTCAGCTCATTGGCTGGCAGCGAGGTTTCTCTGATTTGCAGTCTGAAAGGTTCTGAGCCCATAACTGTGGCCTGGCTAAAAGACAACCATGAGCTCAAAGAGGCTGAAAACATTCAGATTACATATGAGAACAAGACTGCTCTACTGCAGATCACCAACTTACAGAGCAGTCACTGTGGTAAATACTCTTGCCAGGTGCAGAATCAGGCTGGCAGCCAGACATGCTCTGCTGTGCTGACAGTCAAAGGTTGGTTAAGATATTAAACTCAACTTTGTTTGCACCCTTATTAAAATCTTTGTATGCCTTCACAGGTTGATAAACTTGACTGTTTTCTTGCAGTCCTGTAAAATGGGAAGTGCACCCTCCTTCAATTCTAAGAGTCCACATATTTGGACATAATAAAAATGTAACTGGCCCTTAGTAGGTCTTAAAATTAGGAATTACCATAGGAATTACCGGGGTAAATAGCAGTCAGGAAGGAAGGTATGAATGCATTACAGGGTCCCTAATTGGCAGAAATTATTAATTTAAGCAGCAAATATATATTTAAATGTAAACGTGTTCCTGTGATCATTATGTTGGCTTGCAAAAAATGTCTCCCTCTGCTGGCATGGCAGCTTACTGCAACATATTGCAACTTTTGCAAGCGTGTCCATGTCACACTTTGAATAATATTAATTATTATTATAATGATTATAATGTAATTATTGGTCATCAGTCAGTTTTTTTCAAACACCATAAGACACAAAGTGCTCAGAATTACAATTAGATTAAAAAAAATACATGTAAAGCATATAAAATATTCAAGGTAAGGATGCAGGCTTTTACCTTTTAATCTAAACATATAACAGTATTCCTTATTTTAAATGGTCTTAAATTAAAAATTACTTATATCATCATCTGTGATTTTGCATGTAGACTTTTTGCACAAAGTAGGAACATTTCCATGCACATATTAGTAAATAAGGGTCAGTATTCCCAAGTACACCAGCAAAACTACAACATCATGGCCGAAAAAGAAAATAAAGGTATTGCAAAGGCTTAGTCAAAGTCCAGAAATCAGAAGATAAGAATTTAGTGATATCACTTATCAATCTTCTTCACATTTCAATTTGATTCTCTTCGATTCTTGCTTCGCTCTCATTGGCTCTCGTCACTAAATAGCATATCAGAGACATCACATTACTTAATTACTCACCGGAGAAAGTCATTCGTTACACAACTCTTTCCATTACTTTCTTGTTGCCTCGTAAAATGCCCTGAAATGTCTCATTAATGCCAGTTAAGAATATAAAAATCGGGCTAAAGTTCCACACACCAACACACATTTCTGTCCTAATGAGAGCAAACATACGCTCTTTCCTTCAGAAATGAACACACAACGCTGACAATAAAAGCAAAAAAGAAACTCGGCACACAGAGACTTCAAAGTGATTGTCACACAGATTCTACTGTAAAGCAGAAACAGGAATCTGATATAAATAGTTTGGTGGGACATTAAGAAAGTTATGCATAAACAAATGCTGGCAAACATCAGTAAACTGAGTTAAGCGAGAATGTCCTGATATGTGGAACCTTAGAATGAAGGTGTACTTTTTTTCACATGGCTTTCTAAAATCTGAATATATTAGCAGGAAGTTTCACTCAAGACAATGAGATTTGACTGAAACATTGATGACTTTTATACTCATTCATGCTTGAAATTACATGAATGTGACCTTGTAAGCTGACAAGAACCAAAGTGTAGAATCTTTAGTGTTCTGGAGGCTCAGGTTGAGGTTTGTAATTGATGTGTTGTAATATAGGAAGCTTTAAGATCTTTGCTGACTGTTTTTCTTTTTTTGGGACACCCCAGAACCAGCAAAAATCACAGAAGAGGTAAAGTCTATCAGTGTGACTCAGGGGGATCCGGCTACTCTGGAAGCCAGGTTCTCAGGCACAAAACCCCTGAAGGTCAGATGGCTAAAGGCTGGCAAGGAGCTGACCTCAGGCCAGAGATATAAAGTACAGAGCAAAGATACCAGTTCTGTGTTGAAGATTATTAAAACTCAGAAAAGTGATGGTGGTGAATATGTCTTTGAGGTTTCAAACGATGTTGGACAAAGTTCGTGTGATGCCACACTCACCATTCTCGGTCTGTTCTTAATGTCTGTCACCTTAGTTTTGTTTAATTTAATCTTGCTTTGTTTCTCACTCGCCTTTTTCTTTTGTCCATGTTAGATCAAATAATTCCTCCGTCTTTTACAAGAAAACTGAAACAGACAGAGGGTGTCAAAGGATCATTTGCACATCTGGAGTGTCTCGTGTCTGGTTCTCTTCCAATAACCATACAGTGGTACAAAGATGAGAAAGAGATCCAGACCGATGACAAACACAAATGCACATTCTTTGAAAATGTTCCGTTTCTAGAAATCTCCAATCTTGACACTAAAGACAGTGGCAATTATACCTGCATTGCTACAAATAAAGCAGGAACGGTCCAGTGCTCTGGAGTCTTATTTGTGAAAGGTCTGAACACATTTTTGTACCATTGAGCAGATGGATGTGTACAAAGAAATATAGTTAGAAGCATTTTTACCCAGAATTGCTTTGTCTCTGTCTTTCAGAATCCCCGTGCATTCTTGAAAAACCTGAATCCATAAATGTTTTGCCTGGCTCAAAAGTCCAATTTAGTGTACTGTTCTCTGGCACACCACCACTCACCACCAAATGGTTTAAAAGCAGTAAAGAGATCCTGTCCAGTGCTGACTGGTCAGTGATCAAAGATAACACCTCGAGCACACTGGAACTCTTCTTCGCAAAAACCACAGATTCTGGAGACTATGTCTGCCAAATACAGAACGATGTTGGCTCCGCTTCATGCCAAGCAACACTCTTTGTCAAAGGTTATTAAGCTTTATGTGAAACTGAGTTGCCAAGTATGCCTCCAGCCATCTGTTGGAGACATTTTTCTCACATTATATTTGACCTTTTCCCTTTGATTCACATTAAATCTCCACTTTCGACTGATAATTCGTACCTAAATTTTCCAAAACACCCCCCTTGCAAGTTCCCAAAACTTGCTATGAGTTTGCTTAAAATGTTATCAACACTTGGATGGAAACATGCACTTTGTGAATGTGTCCCCCATGTTGTTCATCTGATGGTTTATCAGTCACTCTCTTTTATTCCTTAGTGCCTCCAAAGTTTACACACATCCCAGCCCGTGTGTCTGTAGTTTGTCCTGGTCAGAGTAAGGTTTTTGAGTGCCAGGTGACCGGCACACCTGAGATTGACATCTACTGGTTCAAAGAAGGCTCTGAAATCAGCCCCACTGATCACTATAAGATGGCCTTTGTCAACTCTGTGGCAACACTGGAAGTCTGTGGGGCTGAAGTTAAACATAGTGGGCTTTACTACTGCGAAGCTCGTAATGAAGCTGGCAGTGAGAGCTGCAGCATGGAGTTGAAGGTCAAAGGTGTGTTGAATCAAAGTACACGATGTTCATTGTGCTAGAATTACAACAGCATTGAATTCAAAGCAGTGGTTTCCCTCAAACAAAGAGCTAGACTGATCTGATTTAAGTTAAACATAAAATAAACAACAGGGCTATCCAATATTTTTACCTATATGAACTGTAAACCTCTGGACCAGCAAGTATGGACCTGCTGGAGTAGAATAGGTTCATGACCGTTTGCTCTCCCTCATTTCAGAACCGCCATCATTTATTAGAGAACTGGCTCGAGCTGATGTTGTGAAGGGCTCCACTGCCATGTTAGAGTGTCAAGTTGCTGGGACGGGTCCCTTTGAGATAACATGGCACAAAGATGGAAAGGAGCTCAAACCCAGTGCTAAACATGCCTTCTCTCAGTTAAATGACACTGTGTGTCTTGAAGTGCACAAATGTGATGCTGTAGATATTGGTGAATATCAATGCACTGTTGCTAACGAGGTGGAAAGCTGTACTTGTAAGACTACACTAAGCCTCAAAGGTTGGTCTAAGCAGAAGAATAATTCTGCATATTTTCATTTGAGGTGAGGTCTTTAAACTTTAATATTTCATTCTTTCCTAATAGAACCACCAACATTCATCAAGACAATTGAGAACACTGCTACTGTTCTGGGTAAAATGGCAGAGTTTCAGTGCATTGTGAAAGGCTCTCCCATCACCTCTGTACAGTGGAAAAAAGATGAGAATTGGATATTGGAGGATCCAAAGATTCAGAGAACATTTGAAAGCAATGTGGCTACACTCCGGATCCCTGCCTGTGAGGCGATACACAGTGGCAAATACACCTGCCAGGTGGTAAATGAGGCTGGGCAGGATAAGTGTTTTGCCGCCCTCACAGTGCAAGGTAACTAGTTGCAGCTATAAAATCTTTTTACACTCTGGCTCAGAAACGTTCTGAATTGTTGACTTTGCTTGGGATTTTAGTGCCTCCGCAGATCACAGAGAAACCTGAGGTGGTAAAGGTTACAGTTGGAGATCCAGTCAGTCTGGACTGTAAGGTTACAGGCTCCCCTGAACTCAGGGTGAAATGGATGAAAGATGGCAGGGAGCTTAAGTCCATCAGGCAGCACAAGCTGATCTTTGAGAACAATATCAGCAGCTTAAAGATTCAGGCTGCGCAGACAGAGGATGAAGGAGAGTATGTCTTTGAGGTGGTAAACTACATCAGTAGCTGTACCTGCAAAGTCAAGCTAATTGTATTAGGTTAGTTTCAAAAACACGCCGCTGCTGCTATACATAATAATATGTTCACAAAGTCTAACTTGTGTCTTGGTGTTCTCTTGGCAACAGAGCAAGTAATTGCCCCAAGCTTCATCAAACCCCTGGTAGACATGCACGAGATATTGGGGTCCTTTGTTCAGATATGTTGCAAAATATCTGGTTCTCTACCCATCTCTGTGGAATGGAAGAAAGATGGAACCAAAATCTCTAGTGGTCTAAAGCACAAGCTCATTCAGCAGGACAACTCTGTGTCCATTGAAATTGAACAGCTAGAGAGAGCTGACGCAGGGTTATACTCTTGCAAACTGACTAACGCAGCAGGAAGCTGTGAATGCAGTGGGTCCATCGTGGTCAAAGGTCAGACACTGCTTTTTTTAACATGATTGGTCATATGATCCTAAACCAAAGGTGAGTACATCTTTAACCTTGTTCATCTTGTGTTCAGAACCTCCAAGCTTTGTGACAGTGCCCGAGTCGCAGACAGCTCTACCCAAAGCCACTGCACGCTTCAAAGGCACTTTTAAGGGAACTCCTCCCTTCACAGTCAAATGGTTTAAGGACGACACAGAGCTTATGACTGGGCCTACTTGTTTAATAGGGCTTGATGGGCTGTCCTGTTTCTTAGAGCTCTATTCAGTGGGCGTCACACAGAGTGGAGTCTACTCTTGCCAAGTCAGCAATGATGCTGGCTCCGTACACTGTAGTGCAAACCTGACAGTAAAAGGTTGGATTTACATGTTTTAAATCAATCCTTGCAGAGATGTATTTATCTCATTTCTTCATCGCTGGCAATCCTTCAGTTACATTTTGTGTAGCTTTGCAGCATTTTGTTTATTATGTACAGCTTTTCCACTGCTGCGTTTTCTATGAAGCAATATATTTAGCATTTGTATGGCATTCACGCAGCCATTTTGCTTTTCCTTCTAACCCGTCATTCTTGGCTTATCTCATCTGCTCATCTCCTGCCCATCTTAACCATGTTAAATGGTGAGTGTTTCCTCAGCTGATAACATATCTGTGTTTTGGCTTTCCAGAACCACCTGAATTTCTACTGAAACTCCCTGCCAATAAGTTTTTGAAGCAGGGTGAGTCACTCCGCCTGGAGTGCAAAGTCAGTGGCACAGTCCCTCTGAAAATTACCTGGTACAAAAACGACACCAAAGTTACAGACGGTGGCAACTACAGGACGTCGTTTGTTGACTCAGTAGCAGTGCTAGCACTGGTCTCCACTAGTTTTGAGGATGATGGAGTTTACACCTGTGAGGCTCAGAATGATGCTGGCAGTGTGAGCTGCAGCACTACACTTACCATTAAAGGTTAGCATCCCGTGGACTTCTGAAATATATTTTATTATTCTGATCACAGTGGCTGTTCAGTGTATTGGTGGGTTATATAGCTGTGTTCCACTGCTTAAAGCTGGTATCCATAACTGATTGCACTACTTTATTTAACAATCCAGTATGGTCGAGGGTCATCTGAGGCTTTTCCCTTTCTTGTACCGCTGAAAATGTTAATCTGCAAGTCAAAACAGATCATTTCACTTGAGCCAATACATTTTACATAACGCTTCACGCTTACCGAGATGGAACCGTTTAAGTTAACTGTAATGCTCTTTGTTAAAATCCAAGCCATTCTACCTGTAGCTCCAGCAACATATGCTTGAACTTCTACAACTCTAAAGGAATTCACCATCCTGTCTGCAGTACAACAAATAGGTTTTTTTCCACAAACGTGCTGGCTTGTTGTAGTTTCTGATACATTTCTATCATTCCATGATCTTAGCTGCAGTGCAAGATAACATAACATCTCTACACATCTCAATAGTCTTACAACTGTGTCCATTTGTACTTAGATCAACCGTTTTGGTATAAAAATATTTGAAGGTACATTTCTAAACTCCGACTCCAGTTCCATCAAAGATAAGACACTGTGTAAAATGTCAATAAAAACAGAATGCAGTAGTTCGTACAAGCCCTTATTTTAATTAACGATAGAACAAAAATGACACAGTCTCAGATGTATTTCCAGCAGACTGCGCAGCAGCATACCAAATATGTGTTTACAACTCTAACAGCTCATCTGCATCATAGTTCAAATTCACTTTCCCCAAAATTCCACACCAGTTTAGAAAAATTCCAAGTTCCGTAACAAATTTCAACAATTCCAAAATTTCCACTGAACTTAAACCACACTTAAATTACGCATTTGCTGTCACTACAACTTCCAACTTCATTTTCCACATTTCTTAGAGATCTGCTATTCTAATTGCAGTTCCAACAAATTCTAAGACCCCAGCAAAATTCCACATTCCAATTTTGTGTTAGGAACATGACCCAAACTCAGGACTTTCCTGGTAGCGACTGTGAATTTATTTACAGTATTAGAATAAACAGTGAGAAGCAAAAAGTGTTCAAAACAGTGGGATTTCCAAAATTCCCGTGATTACCTGACAAAACAAGACGTAACGATTTAGTAAACGTTTTCACCAGACGATGGCCTGAGACAGCTTTCAGTTTCCGCGAGCCGGGCTTGTGCTAACTTTGCCACTCAGCGATAGAGCGTTGATCGAAGCCCAGCCACACTGTTAAATAGCAGACAGTTGATGAGGATCGCTGGCAGCAGATGGATCCTGATTGAAGAGCAGGTGTGGCTGTTCTTAGCCCGGGAACGCCACCAGCCTGGTGTTGCCCGAGAACCGGCACACTGGCCACACACACAAACGCACACAGAGGGAAAGATAAGACAAGATAAGATAACCTTTATTAGTCCCACACGTGGGAAATTTGTTTTGTCACAGCAGGAAGTGGACAGTGCAAAAGTTATGAAGCAAAAATTAGAATACAATAAGAATAAATACAGTACAGTACAGAAACAGGGGACTAAAAACAAACCATACAAATGACATAACATTAAAAGCAGTTCGACCAGCGAGGACTGACGGACCATGACAAATTGTTCCATAAAATTTCCACATGAAATATACAATCTTTTCTAAGACTTAATGTTCTTACAAAAATTCCACCCGTTAATCTATAGTAACGTTTTCAACACTGGCAGCTTTGAGCTTCATTCAACAGTTATGGATTCCAGTTTTAAGATCTAGATATGAATTGTTTCCCTCGTGTATTCCTCTTTAACGGTTCCATCATCTTTCTATAGACCCCCCATCTTTTGTCAAAATACCCCAGCCTGTTGAAGGGCTGAAGGGTAAGGACGTAAGTTTGTACTGCGAGATCAGTGGTACAGCTCCATTCCAGATCACCTGGTTTAAAGACAGAAAACCTCTCATGGAGAGCAGGAAGTTTAAGCTGGTGAGCGAGGGCAGCTCAGCCACACTGCATGTCATTGGAATAGAGCCCTCAGACGCCGGCGAATACGAGTGCAAAGTGTCAAACAGTGTAGGAAGCGATACCTGCCAGACATCAATTAAACTCAGAGGTCAGTAGAAATCGCGATAGCATTAAATTAAAATAGTATAAAATAAAATTAGATTTTCAAATGACTTTGTCACCTTGCTGACTTTGCCTTTGCGCTGTTTTTCTCCTCTCTTCAGAGCCACCATCATTTGTGAAGAGACTGTCAAACATTACAGTGATACTGGGAGGGGAGGTGACCCTTGTGGCCACTGTTAAAGGCTCTGAACCCATTACTGTGTCCTGGGTTCAAGACAAGGATCACATTCTCAGGGACAGTGACAACAGGAAAATCACCTATGAAAACAACCAGGTGGCAGTTAAAATCTTTAACGCTGATGCAACTACGGCAGGCAAATATACCTGCCAACTCAGAAACGATGCTGGGAGTGTGGAGTGTTTCGCTAACTTGACTGTTCTAGGTTTGTAATCATATAATTCTCTCTCTTTCTGTTTTGTTTTTCTACCTGGAGCCTGAATGTGTGATTTTAAGTATTTTCTGCTCCCTCTCTGTTGACTCCAGAGCCTGCTAAAATAGTGGACAAGCCGGATGCTCTGAGTGTGACGGCAGGTGATATGGCTGCCCTGGAGGTCAAAGTGTGTGGAACCCCAGAGCTCATACCCAAGTGGTTCAAAGATGGTGCTGAGCTGGCTTCTGGGAGAAAATACAAAATCTCATTTTCCCGGATGATTTCGAGCCTGAATGTGCTGTCTGCTGAGAAAGTTGACTCTGGAGAATACACATTTGAGATTATGAATGAAGTTGGGAAGGACCTGAGTAAAATCAATCTCACGGTTTTAGGTAGGTAACGTCTTCGTACCTTGAGCTGGAATATGCTGATCAGTGTGTTCATGAGGGAAGAGGATTCATTGAAAGTACTTTTACCCTAGTATCGTATTTTTCAGACTATAAGGCGCACTGTCGATTTTGGAGATTTTAAGTGCGCCTTATAGTCCAAAAATTACGGTACTTTTCTTGACAAATGGATACTCTTTAACAGCATTGTTTGTTTCCCTCTGAAACAGATAAGACGATTCCTCCAACATTCTCACGGAAACTTAAAGACTGTACCACTGTTGTTGGAACACCTTTAGAAATGGAGTGCAAAGTGTCAGGCTCATCTCCTTTTACCATTTCATGGTACCACAATGACGAGGAGATAAAGAGTGGGCCAAATTATGAGATTTCATTCAGTGACAACAACTGTACACTAAGGGTGCTCACGCTGAAGCTGGCTGACTCTGGAGCATACAAATGTAAGGCTGTCAACAAGGCGGGAACCACAGAAACTACAGCCTTCCTGGTTGTTCGAGGTCAGTATCCCAATCCCAGTATCCCAGTCAAAGAAGTCTTTATGTTGCTGCTGTCTGTTGAATGTTTCAGCACCCGTTTCTCTGAGCTGCCTCCAATTAATTCAGTGAAAAGCAGTGGCGTGTCTAGAAAATTTTTGTTGGGGGGGCCAAGAAGGGGCACATATTTGGAGAAGGGTGGCAGATGTAATTGGCAGATAATGTTAAAAAAAATGTCTACCAACCATTAACCATAATTCAATAACCCTGTAAACCTAAAAATCCGAATGTGCTTTTAACTGTTATTAGAATGAGATTTTAACCACTACGGTGCAAAGTTTTTAGATACTGCGTTGATAAAGTACAAGAGATACAATCAGTGCTTTGTCAGTGCTTACTCAGCATTCAAGGACAGCAATATTTGCATAGTAGTTTTACTGACATATAGTGCACATATGTTTTGGGCAAAAACATTTTTGAATATTAAAATACGAACATTTGTAACAAACAATTGGCATATTGGCCAATGCAAAACTTTATCTGCTTATTAGAAACAGAAGATAATCTTCTCACAAACTGATGTTTGATTTTGAAACAGGAAAAAAGTGGGGAAACAAATGAAAAGACTAACATTTGAATAAAACCTGAAAGCAAGTAAATACTTTCTATGCTGCCTTATGGTAAACTTTGGTAATATTGATCAAGAACAACACTGGCTGATGATGAAATACAGTCAGCTGGCATGGTGACACTGCCAGTATTAACCTGCAGGGCTGGACTGGGACAAAAAAATTGGGCATTTTCACTACAGACCGACCCACCAGGTATTAAAGCCATAAAGCCTTTGACTGAAAACAAACGTTGTGGTGACAGTGATGTACACTTGATATCTTTTTGGTATATGTATGATTTCTATACATTTTACGTCAGATAAAAACTTTGTTCACAAGATTCAGATAATTATTTAATAAAAGCTAGACATTTTAAATGAGAATAAGAAAGAAAAGTATTTCTTTGTGCCCCCCTCTCCCTGTTAATGCCCTACCTGGCCCCCTGGCAAAACTTTGCTAGACCCGCCCCTGCGCAGTTACCAGCTGTCAGCTGCTTAGAAAAGGATCCTGGTGTTATTTGTCTCTCAGAAACAGTTCATAACTTCCCTTCAACTCATTCCTGTCACCTAAAAGGTAAACCATCACCTGCTCAGCTCTGATGATTCAGTAAGGACATCTCCTGGTTTCACCTTCATGTTTCCCTCTCATTAGGGTGGCTGTGGCTACAATGTAGCTGCCATCACCAGTGTGTGAATGTGTGTGTGAATGGGTGGATGACTGGATGTGTAAAGCGCTTTGGGGTCCTTAGGGACTAGTAAAGTGCTATACAAATACGGACCATTTAGGATATCCAAACCGACATCATGACCAGCAGCTTTACAGCTGTGGCTCCAGCAAACATCAGCTGATACTAGAAATTAATATTAAACACATTCTAACAACAGCTGATCAAGCTTAAACGTGCTGCTGTTGTTTAGCGCGACATCCGCTGGTTTCCTCTTTCTGGCGCAAAGTGGGCGATAAACAAACAAGAGAGAAAAGCCGATCAGCTGATCATTGATCAGTTTCATGATTGAAGTAGGAACAGGAGAGGGCGGGGGAGAGAATGAGAGAAGAAGAGGCAGCTGTGCAGCATAAAGACAGAATAAATCCAACTTTGTGTCTTTTTTTCATTATAGCTGAAAAAAACTGTGTCTCTTCTCAGCTCAATACGAAACGCGTAACATTTTCTCTGAATGCGGGACCATTTCATTTTTACAGGACGGTTGGCAACTCTACTAACTAACCTTATGAATAAAGTTCACTATCAGTAACATCATAGCACCCACCCAGCTGTATAAAAAGTTTGTCATGCTAGCTAGCACGCAGTACGAGTTATTGTAACTGACTGTAAAGAGTCAGCACAAGGAAAATGAACTCCACCTAAACTTGGTTGATATCTGACCCAGATAGACTGCAGGTCATAACTTCTTACCTGAAGTTCAGTTCACCTGACACTCGGACCGGCGGCCGCTGTTCCAGGTTAACTGGCGCTTAGATTAACTGGATTTGGTCGAACAGATGTGTGCCACACTTGCGTTTCAGGAGCTGCTACCGACAAGCCAGCAAAAAAAACGCCAAGTGTGTCACCTGTGAGGTTATCTCCAACACACTTTACCGACAGTCTCGGTCGTTGTGTCCCTGGGCAAGACACTTCACCGTTACCTACGGGTCAGAGGGCCCGGTGGCGCCAGTTTCCGGCAGCCTCGCCTCTGTCAGTGCGCCCCTGGGCAGCTGTGGCTACAATGTAGCTTGCCATCACCAGTGTGTGAATGACTGACTGTAAAGCGCTTTGGGGTCCACAGGGACTAAATAAAGCACTATACAAATACAGGCCATTTACCATTTACAATGAAAAACAGTTCTGTGACAAATAAATCCTACAGTCCATGCACAAAACCATCTGTGTCTGTTCTCATCAGAGTATGCACACAGAGCTCTGCAACATCACAAATCAAATCTAAAGTGACAATGTTCTTTGATTACTGTCTTTGTACTTATGACAACTAATCATAAAAAATGTGTTAAAAATAGTGAACTGATAAACTTGTAAAAATCTATATTTATGCAGAATGTATCTGATATATTCTTGGATTTTGACTGTTGTTAGAATGTTAGAAAACGGTTTCAGGCGTAACAGGTGGTGTTTTATATCAAAATTCACAATAACAGAATTCAATAAAATTTTATTTATTCATAAAGCACCAAATTATAACAACAGTTGCCTCAAGGTGCTTTATATTGTAAGGTAAAGACCCTAAAATATAGTGTTCACTACTGGCAGACCCCACTCCCAGTGGCTCTGCAGGTTCAAATGCACTGCAACCTAAGAAAACACCAGCAAATAGACAATTGCAGCAAAAGCACACAAAACAAACGGAAATATAATTACATTAAAAATTATTTAGGCGAGACAAGAGCTGTGGATTGAAAGAAGTGTTGGAGTAATGTGTGTGCTCAACACATGATTCATGCAATCCTGTAGATACACATTTGCTATCAGTCACCTTCTCAGCTGTTCCGTCACATTATTGTCTCCTTTAAATCAATATTGTTTTTGTGAGGTTTTGTTTTATTCCACTGTGAACATTAATTTGCAGTTTTCTACTTGCTGATGTTTTCTTTGGTTGCAAGGTGTTTGACTTGTCTGGACCACTGTACCAACCAGGTTGGGAAAAGATACAAGCACCCCACAGGAGACCACCTGTCCTCTGTGGTGCCCACACATGTGACGGGCCCCACCTCCTGCCCCCCAATACCTTTATTAAACAGTTAAGATAGAAGTAGAATCAGAATCCTTTATTATTCACTGAGGCAAAAATCACAGTTTTTGGCAACAATTCAGATTGTAATGCAGTCATCTTATCGTTTTAGCCCGTTCTGTTATTGCCCTGACAATTCTATGTCTGATAGAAATGTTTGATATTTCTGTTTGGACCCAGAACCTCCAACGTTTGTGGTGCCACCGCAGCCAGTGGAGGCCATGCCAGGCTCTAATGTGACGTTCTCAGCCATGGTGAAAGGCAGCGCCCCTCTCAAACTCAAGTGGTTCAGAGGGACGAAAGAGATCGTAGCTGGACATGGCTACGATTTCTCCCTGGATGATAACAAAGTTCTATTAGAGCTTTACAACGTGGACAAATCTCATGCTGGAGAGTACACCTGTCAGATCATTAATGACGCAGGAAAAGAAAGCTATCCAGTGAATCTCACTGTCAAAGGTTGGCCAGAAAGAACTTATTTCTTATTTCACTAAAAAATATATATTTTTAAAATGTGGTTAATCCCAGGTAAGGTTTGGGTAACTTTGTTACCTTTGGTTAATATTAAAACACGTACATGTGACAGATATTTTAAGATCAGGAAAGGGGCAAATATCTTTTCAGTGGCACCACACACCTTTCTGCTAGCAACATTAATTAGTTAAATGCAATCGACTTTAGGTTTTTCTTGTCTATAAATTTCTTCTAACGCAATCATTTTAATAACATATTGTGTTTTTCAGAGCCAGCAACTTTCTCAAAGAAGCTGAAGGACATATCAGTTGAGAAGGGCAAACCATTAACCCTGGAGTGTACATACACGGGCACCCCCATGATCACTGTGAGCTGGTACAAAGATGGCCAGCAGATCTTTGCTTCATACAAATACAACATTACCACAACAGAAAGCTCCTGTATCTTAGAGTGTCTCAGCACTGATGACAAGGAGGCTGCAGGAAAATACTGCTGCCAAGTGTGCAACGATGCTGGGAAAGACACGTGTGAGGCAGTGGTTTCTATCCTCGGTTAGTACAAGATCACTGAACCCACTCTGTTTGGGTTCATTTGTTGATTTGTTCCTGCAAAATATTCTTGGGCAAGCGTCCGATGCATCCACCAGAGTACAAATGTGTGTGAATGTTAGATAGAAAGAGCAACACAAACTGAATAGTTAAAAGAATGAAAAATGCCCCTTATTAGGTAATAATCGAGAGTCAAACTTTATACTCTCTTCAGAGCCGACCACCTCAACAAAGTCTTTCCTTCTGATTAGGCAAATCAGGAGACTCTACTTAGAAGCAGTGTGCAGTGGTTGTAAACCTGCAGTAATAAGTAACAAACTGATATCAGCACATTGCAAAGGTATAAAAATATGGAAACCTCAAACATACAGAAGCCAGAGGTTTTGCATTATGGATGTTACAGTCGCCCACTTTTATTCAGTAAAATTGCATATAAGACTATATGATGAGGAAAAGCCTGATAGGTTAATCTATAAGCAATAATACATACAACCACACTCAAAGCAAGACTTATTATATGTGTAGCTGTCCCAAAGCCTGCAGATCTGATTTAATTTACAGTGTGTCCCTATGTTTTCTGGCGTTTGCACACACAGAGCCACCATATTTTACTGAGTCACTGGAGCCCATGGAGGTGACAGCTGGAGATGCTGTCTGTCTGAAATGTCAGGTTGCAGGCACACCTGAGATCAAGGTGTCCTGGTTCAAGGCTGATGGCAAAGTCAGGTCTAGCCCCACCTGCAAGCTGGAGTACACAAAGGGTGTTGCCTGTTTGAAGCTAAGTAAAGCCACCAAGTCCGATATCGGAGAGTACACCTGCAAGGCAGAGAACAGGATTGGCTCTGCTTCCTCCAGCTGCAGACTCAATGTGCAAGGTAAAACCTAGTTTTCCAGATTACTGAATTTATACCTTTGTAAAAATCACTGGCTTTTCAGACTAATGTCTGCCATGTGTTTATCTTTTACAGAAGCTAAAACGCCACCATCATTCCCAAAGAAGATCACCAGCCTGCAGCAAACTGAGGGCCAGCCAGTGCGCTTTGAGTGCCGCGTGGCTGGCTCATTGCCCATCGAGGTGTCCTGGCTGAAAGACGGCAAACCTCTGAGTCAGGGGGAGGAGTTTTCCATGCTGTACGATGATAACACAGCTGTTCTGCAGATCAACAACAGTGAGATGAGGCACTCTGGGGAGTACACTTGTGTGGCCACCAACAGTGTGGGCTCAGCTTCATGCAGAGCCAAGCTCACTCTGCAAGGTGTGTGACGCATGATTGGATGGTTGATTCATTAATACTGGATGCTTATGAAGCAAACAGTGTAACGTTTAGATATCTCACCGTCACCTACTGATTCTGACTAGACAAAAACGAGTCTTCTATTTATTGTGAAACTGTGTTAGGAGACCTCATGACTTCTGGTCACTGCTCCTCACGTTTCTGAAAATGCCCCACTCTGTTGTACTTAACCACCTTTCTCTTTCACGTTCTAGACGTTCTAAATGTCTTTTGTTTATTATTTTTGACAGCACTTTGGTCAGATGGTGCTGGGCTGTTTAAGGCCCCAAACTGTTTAATCGTGTCCATCTAAAGATTTGTTCTTTTATCTTCCTTTCATTCATTCGCCACTCTGCAGAACCCAGATACCCTCCGGTATTTGACAGGAAATTGTCACTACAGGAGGTGACAGTGGGTGACAGCATTGAGCTGGAATGTCACATGACTGGTTCTACCCCCATTAAAGTCACTTGGTCCAAAGACCACAAAGATATTCGCTCTGGGGGGAATTATAAGATTAGCTGTGTGGATAATACACCTCACCTGACCATTCTGAAGGCAGATAAATCAGATACAGGGAGGTACTTCTGCCACGCCTCTAATGACATGGGGAAGGACTCTTGTTCCTCTGATATCACTGTCAAAGGTATTTGAACCTGGGGCACACTCATGCCATCTCGGCTCTCTCTTCTAAAGCATTCACGTCTCTCGAAGGACATTGTTTTGTCTTTGAAAGCTGCTCCCCTTCTCATCATTCTTACTTTCTTGTCTTGATTTCAGAGCGCAAAAATCCTCCAGTGTTCACCAAAAAGCCCTCAGAGCACATCGAGGACATGGAGGGCAAACTGGTGAAGATTGAGGGCCGAGTCTCCGGGTCGCAGCCCATTTCAGTCAGCTGGTTCAAAGATGACATGGAGATACAGAGTTCTGACAAGTATGACATCAGCTTTAAGAGTAATGTGGCAGTGCTGTGCATTAAAAACAGCCAAGTGATTGACAGCGGAAGGTACTCGTGCCAGGCCTCTAATGAAGCTGGGAAAGCCTCCTGTGATGTCACTGTTGGCATCTCAGGTATGTTTGATTTAAAGTCGAAGCATAATTGATGCTCACAGAATGACAGCTAGCAGGAATGATTAAAAAATGACGGAGCTTATTTAGTGGTTTGGTATGTTTATCGAAGTCTCTGGTTTTCTTTATTCCATTGTTATAATCTTTGATGATTTGGACTGTTGGTTAAACATCTTGCTTAAATTGTCAACTAATGAAGGCTTCAAGTCAGACTTTTTCTCTTCATGTATATTTGCTTTTTAACCCTGTTATTCGAATTTACTTTGAAGTCTTTGTTTAAAGGTCTTCAGATGTGTTTATGAATCTGAATCTGAGCACTGACAGCAGTACAGTCAGATAAATCAGACTGGCTTATCTCTCTTTCAGAGGCCAAGAAGCCCCCAGTGTTTGACGTACCTCTCAAACCAGCAACTGTGGATGACGGCGAAAAGCTAATTCTCAGGTGCCATGTCTGTGGATCTTCCCCTCTGAAGATCCAGTGGATGAAGGACAGGAAGGAGTTGACACCATCCAGCAGCACTAGAATCAGCTTTTCTGATGGCACAGCATGTCTGGAGATCAGCACAGTCTCTAAACTCAATGCTGGTGACTACCTCTGCAAGGCTACCAATGAGGCTGGCAGCGAATTCTGCAAAGCCAAAGTCACTGTCAAAGGTAAAAAAAAAAAAAAAAAGGTTAAATCCCCTCAGATCTGTACTCTAAGATTTTATTTATTTGTAATTGTTTTTATTTCTCAAAAGTTGAAAAATTCAGATTTTTGTTGCTTTTGAGAATCTTTCATTTGTAGTTTGTCATCTTGCAGAGAAACCTGGAGCAGCTCTGTCTCCTGCTGAAGCTCCAGCAGCTTCTCCATCCAAAAAACTGGACAATCTGTTCTTCATTGAAGAGCCTAAAACTGCACACGTTACCGAGAGTGAGGGTCTCAACATTTGCACAATGCACAATCCAAATGTGTAAAAACGTAGGCATTTCTGATCTAACTCCTCTACCTGTTGCTCACAGAGGGAACCGCCACCTTCATCGCAAAGGTGGGTGGTGACCCCATTCCCAGTGTGAAGTGGATGAAAGGGAAGTGGAGGCAAGTGACCCATGGTGGCCGGATCTCCATTGAACAGAAGGGCCAAGAGGCCAAACTGGAGATCAAAGAAGTGACGAAATCGGACTCTGGTCAGTACAGGTGTGTCGCCTCCAACAAACATGGCGAGATCGAGTGCAGTACTGACATGCACGTAGAGGAAAAGAAGGACGTAGTGATGCTTGAGGGAGACCTCCGCGCTAAACTGAAGAAGTGAGTTTAGAATCTGACAACACAGAATCATTCAGACTGAAATGTTGTTTAAATGTCGTTCAATTTGTCATTGTCATTTTGTTTATCTTTAAAAATGTATGACATCTCCTTGTTCTCAGAACTCCATCAAAGCAAAAGAGCCCACAGGAGGAAAAAGACATTGACATAGTTGAGCTGTTGAGAAACGTGGACCCGAAAGAGTATGAGAAATACGCCCGGATGTACGGTATCACTGACTACCGAGGTCTACTGCATGCAATTGAGCAGCTCAAAAAAGAGAGAGCTGAAGAAAGTGGAAGACAAGTAAGGGTCTCCACAATCACTTGGTCCGATGATTTTGAATCTGTGGATGTCTAATGCACTTGTTTGTGTTGCTGACAGGAGGTAGACCGTGGAGACAGAGAGTCTGATGAGGACATGGCCAGGCTGGTGGCTGACCTGCAGAAGAGGATGGAACGGACTGAGGTCAGGACATGTGCAAAGTCCGTTTTGAAAACCAAAGCTTTACTGTTAATGCAACTTGAAATTCATCGTTTCATAATGTTTGTAAAGAATTTAGAAATGGATTTCAGAGAGGAAGATGCAGTAAGGTAAATATAACTTTTGTTTGTGCAGGTCATCAGTATAAAAATAAAAATAAAGGAGATTTATTCACCAATAACATCAATTTACAAAATCTTTCTGAAGCTGAATCTTACGGTGGCCCTGAGAGGCCAAACGGACTGAAAGCATCTGCAAAAGCACACACAAAACACAAACAGACAAAAAGACAATAAAGAAAATACAGAAAACAATCAGAAAGAAAACGGAAATGTTTCCGTCAAGTTATTGTGTCCCCTGAAACACTTCTGTTTTCCTTTCTGATTTTGTTTTTGTAGTTTTTGTCATGTTTCTTTCATTCCCGTTGTCTTTTTTCTGTTTCCATTGTGTATTGTGTGCTTTTGCAGCGTTTTCCTATTTGCTGGTGTTTTCTTAAATCCGTTTGCCCTCCTTGGGCCACCGTAATACTCTTAGGCCCACAGTAGAATCCAAAGTTTTACATTTTGTTTTAGTTGAATCACAGTACAATTAATATTTAACTTTATTGAGTAAAGCTTTTACTTGCAACGGTCGGAAAGAGTTGCTTATTGATCGTGATCGTGAACTGGGTGTCTACAGCTCTCTAAAGTGTTTTCCAGCAGCAATTAGAAATCTCTCACTGATTTCTTTGTTAGTCAGCTAACTTCTTTTTACTCCCCTGAGCCTTTTAGTAGATACACCTATGGTATCGATTTCAAAATCCTACGTTGCCTTGTTCTCAAATGATCACATTTACAAGTTTTTCAGAAAACTTGACTTCTGACCTTTGACCTTGAGGTCAAGGTCACTGAGATTTGATAAATGGTCTGTATTTGTATAGCGCTTTACTTGGTCCTAAGTACCCCAAAGCGCTTTACACTATACACAATCATCCACCCATTCTCACACACACACACACACACACACACACACACACACACACACACACACACACACACACACACACACACACACTGGTGATGGCAGCTACATGTAGCCACAGCCACCCTGGGGCGCACTGACAGAGGGGAGGCTGCCGGACACTGGCGCCACTGGGCCCTCTGACCACCACCAGTAGGCAACGGGTGAAGTGTCTTGCCCAAGGACACAACGACCGAGACTGTCGGAGCCGGGGCTCGAACCGGCAACCTTCCGATTACAAGACGAACGCCCAACTCTTGAGCCACGAACGCCCCATTTGAACTCATCTGATATTTTTAGCATATTCACCAATTTCAAAGGTGACTTCCATCTCAAGTTATTACAGCCACACAATTTTCAGAAAACCTGACCTCTGACGTTCAGGTCAACCAAGACAGCCCTACAACTTCCAGAGCCTTCAAGAACTCATGGTGAACCTCACACACCCTAGAGCAGAGGTCTCCAACCTTTTTTGCGCCTCGGACCGGTTTATGCCTGACAATATTTTCATGGACCGGCCTTTAAGGTGTTGCGGATAAATAGAACAAAATAAAACTAGTACCGGTACCGAAAAAGAGAAGATTTATTCATAACACACGTGAAAAGACCCAGGAAAACCGAGTTAACGATAAAAACGATAACAAAATAACGCTGAAAACCGATAAAAACTCTGAAAACCATACATTTCATACCTGAGCCTCAACTCTCGCGGCCCGGTACCAAACGACTCACGGACCGGTACCGGTCCGAGGCCCGGGGGTTGGGGACCGCTGCCCTAGAGGACCTGCCACCAAGGATTTCTAGGAGTAACCAAGTGGTGGAAGGTTTCCACTTTGATGGTCTCAGAATCTCGTCGCTGTACCAGTCCGTTGTGGTAAAGAGAGAGCTAAGCGTAAAAGCAAAACTCTTAATTTACCGGCCAATGTACACCCTTACCCTTACCAACGGTCATGACCTCTGGGTAGTGGCTGAAATCATGGATACAAGCGACGGAAGGAGTTCAGCCATCCGGGTGAAGTGTTCTAGACAAGTCCCACCAGGAAGAAGCCCCGGGACAGACCCAGGACAAGCTAAGGACATTATATATCTTGGCTGGCTAGGGTGAGGGAGGTCTGGGCTTTTCTGCTTAGGCTGAAGCCCCAGCAACCCAGTCCTAGATAAGCGGAAGAAAATCAATGGACTTCCTTCTAGAATTATCACAAGCACAAGATTTTCAGAAAACTTCACCTATGACCTCAGACCTTGAGGTCAAGGTCACTGAGTTTTGAACTCATCAGCGATAGTAGATACACCTGTGGTATTAATTTGTAAATCCTACGCCTTGTTTTGTTCTCAGGTTTTGCATTGACAAACTTGGGTATCCACGTGACACACCCACATGCCCGGCAGGGTGTGCGGGTGGGGCGACAATACCTTATAAGCCTTTTACAGCTGAAGGCTAAAAATCCTCAAAGCATATTTAAAGGATAATTGGCTTTGTTATTAATGATAAGACCAGTGGTTGATGTGCCGTTGATGTGTTTTTGTCAGTCAACAGTTATAGGATGCATTAGCATTTATATCAGTCCAACTTTATTCTGAAATCGTTGCAATGGTCTTTTTTGCTGAATTAACAAAACTAATGTTGGTACAGGGTCAACATTGCAAGTGATCAATTACGTTGTAGCCATAGACCCAGTTTATTTTCTTTGGTCCTTAACATATGTTGTGCACATAAACATTATTAGAAAAAGCTGTTGAGCCATCAGAGAATCTTTCCTTTACTGCAGTGTACACTTAATAGAAATAATCACAACGATGAAAAACTGTTTGTCTGGCATGTACTTCATAATGCTCTTTGTCATTATTGCAGCCTGTCACTGTGGTGAAGGACATTTCCAATCAATCTGTCTTCATTAATGAAGAAGCAGTGTTCGAGTGTGAGATCAAGATCAACTACCTAGAGATCACGCTGTCCTGGTACAAAGGCACACAGAAACTTGATACTAGCGACAAGTACAATATCACCATCAGCGGCGACCGCCATCTGCTCAGGATCAAGAACTGCCAGTCATCTGACCAGGGCAACTACAGGGTGGTGTGCGGGCCCCACATATCCAGTGCCAAGCTCAGTGTCATGGGTCAGTACTGACAGCTTTACTGCATCTGTTAAAAAGTATCTGTTGTTTGATAAAGGGTAATTAGCATTTCACCTCGGCAGTTGTCTAGTTTAGCTTAGAGGCTTTAGCTTTTAAGTGGTTGTAAATGTTCTGTCTTCTTGGCTGATTGAGAACAAAGCCTCCTTACAGTAAAAACTCGATTATCTTAAATAAACTATTTTCTTTTGACTTCATTTTTGTTTTTATGTGTTTTGTCCTTTAGAGGTGGAGGTTGAGAAACATCTACAGGACACAATGGGTAAGGAAGGCCAGTCATGTACTATGTCTTGTCAGATGTCCATCCCTAATGTAGAGGCTCAGTGGTTTAAAAATGGAAAGCAGTTAGAAATGAAGGACAGGTACACATCTGAGGTGAAACACAAGGTTCAGAAGCTACTGATCAGAGACCTGAAGCCTGAAGACCAAGGAAGATACACCTGCAAGTACCAACAGCTGGAGTCTTCAGCAGACCTCTGGGTGGAAGGTTTGTACCTGGAACCCATCCTGCAAACTTATAGACATGTTTTACGTAGTTCCCAGTTACTAACCTCTTTGACTTCCATTATCAAACTCTTAAAATAATGTTGGCAATTTGAAGATTGCCCTCTTTTTTCCTCTTTGATTTTGTCCTTCTCTTTCGTAACTTTCTTCATGATCGTGTTCCAAAAGCATGCCCCATTGTCCCACTTGTTGTATTTTTACATGCATTTTGATAACTGTCCCATAAACGATGATCATCATTTTTAACCATCTAGATGATATTTTGATGAAAAATGACCATTTAGCTATTGTCATACACTCCCAATTGTGATGCCATTTACCCATTCCCGTCTTTATCTTTTTTTTAGCTGAACAAATTCATTTCACCAAACGCATCCACAACATCGAAGTCAATGAGCGACAGTCAGCCACCTTTGAGTGTGAAGTGTCCTTTGACAATGCCATTGTTTCATGGTACAAAGACACCTGGGAACTGAAAGAGAGCCCTAAGTACAACTTCAGAAGCGAGGGCCGAAGACATTTCATGGTCATTCAAAACGTGACCGTTGAAGACGAAGGTGTGTAGTGTGCCATCAAGCTACAAAGGCTCGTCACAAAGTCCTGTAGATTTTTTTCCTCGTTGTTTGTTGAGACCTGAGTGTAAAAGATCTTCATTACTAATTCCTTATAGGCGTGTACTCAGTAATTGTGAGGTTGGAACCCAGGGGAGAGGCTAAGAGCACAGCTGAGCTTTATTTGTCTGGCAAAGGTACAGTTCAGTCAGGCAACACTTTTTATGCTTCTGCTCACCTTTTATCGAAGTGTTTAACACTCTGTTTATTCTATATTTTCTTTTTCTTTTTTTTTTTACAGAAATTGAATTAGCAATGGTCCCCATTGGTAGGTATTTTATTTTCAAGACCCTCGATGACTTTAATCATTCAGGAACATCTTTGGAAAACCTCTTTCTGCCCTCTTTATCACAGTCAGATATGGACACAGTCCACCACTCTAGTTCACCACTGCAGGTTTTTACGAATTCAGACACAATCAAAAATGATCTGACTCTTACCAGGTTCTAAAACTAGGCAAATGCAACCTCAGAGGAATAGCATCACATGACATATTACATCATGTCATAATGTATTTAAAAGATTTAAGGCAAAATTTAGGACCAATGTGTGAAAAAATAAGCCCACACTGTGATTCACTAGCGTGTAGAACCACTTTTTTGAACTATTTTCTCACATTGTTCTGGGTGAATCTCCTGTTGCATGACCCAATTTTAGCCAAATGGCTTTACATTTGACAATATCTGTGTGCAATGCCTGTGTTCATTTGAGCCACCATTAATCATGGAGTCTATGTTAAACTCACATGGCTGCCAGGTGCCCAAGTCCTGTTAGCGCCAAACAATGATCACGGCTTCTGATATGATG